>NW_027249171.1:0-628871 GCF_030848795.1 Temnothorax nylanderi | reverse complement strand
AGGAGAGAGAGAGAGAGAGATAGATAGATAGATATAATTTATTATGCCCAAGCAATGGCTAAAGGGCAAAAAAAGTAATATAGCAGTTACAATAATATCGCAATTACAATAATATAGCAGTTACAAGATGCAGAGATACAATAAGATATAAACAAAAGCGAAATATAGCGGTTAGAAGTTAGTATGATGTGCATGCTCTCTCTCATAAGGCAAGCAGCAGCAATCTCAATAATATACCCTGTAAAAAACTAAGAACTAACGCAACTTAACTAATAATAAGTACAGTGAAAAAGAATAAGATAAGGAGCAATATTACTAAAGAGAACTAAATAGTGTATATAAAACTAAGAACTAAGGCGCAGCGCAATTTACGAACTAATAATAAGGAATGAAAGCACTAGAAGTTCTATACCAGAAACAATGTTATCCAATTTCACGTGCAAGCAAGTCGATATGTCCACGAAAGGAATAAGCGTTGAGTTCAGCAAAACGTATCCCAGAAGAATTACATGTTAATTAAGCCGAACGATCAAAGAACAAGGGACGAGCCGGTCGGACCAGTCAGATAAGCTTAGCTAGATCAGTGTCGGAATCAATATGAATAACAGGTTGACCATCAGAAGACCTAACACATATTTGACCATTCCTTACCCAGACATACTTATACGACCTCTCTTTAGCAGCACTCTTAGCCCGTTGTAACATGTCGTAAGTGCTCTTGGATAACAACTCGTTTACATAAATGTAACGATCTGAGTTACCACCGCATACATCCTTACATTTGAGAACACCCTTTGCCCGCTTTTTTGAAATAACCATATTGCGCACGGCACTCGAGGCCAAGGTAACAACGACTGAGCCGGAAGATGCAGCAACAGTGGAAGTCGCCGACAGTGCCTTCTTAACAGTTCTGACACCGAGAATATGGCAAGACAAGTCAGGAACGTCCAATGCCTTTAGCACATTCTTGGCAAGCTCAGGTGGAGCAACAGATAACGCCAATGGTAAACCCGAAATGATTAACTCATTTCCCCCATGAGATCCCTGAAATGACTGAGCAGATTTCAAGTCGTGAATTTCGCGAATAAGTTCAGCGTTATCTTGCTCCAATTTCGCAATGCGCTGACTATTCTGACCAACGGTGTCAGCAAGCCGATTTAATTGACTGAGTTTATCACTTAGTTCCTTGTTGGTACGTTGCTGACCTTCAATAAACGCAGAAAACTTCGCATCTAATTCATCCATGAAAAAAGAAAACTTCGCATCAGATTTATCCATCCGCTCAATCAATCGACGCAAAAAATCATTGGTGGAATCATGTACAGTGTCACACATAGTGTCATGCGTAGTGGAATGCATACGTGCACCGTCAAGCGAGGCATCAACAATGTTAGGTACTTTAGTAAATGGCATATTTAAAAATTGTAATTTACAACAAGCACTAGCGGACTTCGTACCAACGTAAGCTTTGACACAACCCGGATGAAATGCTCTATGAAATTCAGCACATGAAACAGATTCACCAGCAATCCGTTTAGTACACTTAACACACGTACGCTGCATGTGTTATCTACAATCGCTTAATCACTTAAAAGTAGAGTTCTGTAGTATCGATCCGCGATCAGAGTGTTCCGTATAGATCACAAGAAATATCGCAGAGTCAGCAGTCACTTATATAGCACGTGTTCAGAAAATAGCATGTAGATAGGGAAGATCGGCAACGATAGGCGCATGCGCAGCTGAGATCAACGTCTTCCACAGGAACAGCCAAGAATTAGGTTAGAACAAGCGATGATATTTGCCGCAGAAATGCTTCTAATTAGGTAGCAAGCACCAGAAAGATAATGATAGCACGTGACAAGCAACAAAAAACCTGCTAATACCTGCAACAAAATGGCCCGAAGGCGGCTTACGGCAGAAAATAGATTCACTTAAAGCAGGAGCAAAAAGAAGAGACAAGCAATGATACTCACAGAGAGAGAGAGAGAGAGAGAGAGAGAGAGAGAGAGAGAGAGAGAGAGAGAGGGAGAGAGGGAGAGAGGGAGAGAGGGAGAGAGGGAGAGAGGGAGAGAGGGAGAGAGGGAGAGAGGGAGAGAGGGAGAGAGGGAGAGAGGGAGAGAGGGAGAGAGGGAGAGAGGGAGAGAGGGAGAGAGGGAGAGAGGGAGAGAGGGAGAGAGGGAGAGAGGGAGAGAGGGAGAGAGGGAGAGAGGGAGAGAGGGAGAGAGGGAGAGAGGGAGAGAGGGAGAGAGGGAGAGAGGGAGAGAGGGAGAGAGGGAGAGAGGGAGAGAGGGAGAGAGGGAGAGAGGGAGAGAGGGAGAGAGGGAGAGAGAGAGAGGGAGAGAGGGAGAGAGAGAGAGAGGGAGAGAGAGAGAGAGAGAGAGACGAAAGCCAATTCATTATATGCTAATAATTTGAGAAATTTCTTATAGAGAAAAATTTATGAGCTAAAAAAGAAACAAGCACAGTAACAACTGTGCCGCAAGCAACAACGTAGAACTACGTCAATTGTCACTATTTCATGTTAAAGTATTCAGCGAAGGAAAGTAGACGTAGGGCTACGTCAACTGCCTTTGGCTGAATAATAGTGACAGTTGACACGAAGCTTTACGTCTACTTTCCTTCGCTGAATACTTTAACATGAAATAGTGACAGTTGACGTAGTTCTACGTTGTTGCTTGCGGCACAGTTGTTACTGTGCTTGTTTTTTAGTGAGCAAATTAGGAATTTTCACATTGCTTTCTCACCATTTTTAAGTGTGCAAATTAGGATTTTGCATATTGCCTTCTCACCATTTTATTTCGCTCATAAAAGTTACCTTTATGTTTATTTTGCTAATATAAAATAGTAGAGTACGCTTTTTTGGCTTCCCCTTTTAAAGTTTTAAAAAAATTTTTTTTTAATTTATTTCAAAACTGCAATAATTACAAATTTGGAAATTTCGAGCTAATTTTATTTTAATCAATAAAGTATCAATAAAGGAAGGTTAGTATTGAATTTGGCGATAATCGGTAAAGAGATTCTTTTTTTTTAATTTTGAATGAATAAAAGCTAATTAAGGACCTATCCCGGGCCCTAAAGTCCAATGGGATTGCAACCAGAAGAGGTTGGAGCCTGTAAAATTTATGTGAAAGTTATTTAAAAATAAAAAAAGTGTGCAAATGAGGAATTTGTACATTACTTTCTCACCATTTTTAAATGTGCAAATTAGAAATTTGCTTTATCAACATTTTGTTTCGCTCATAAAGCTTCCTCTATGAGGAAGCCAAACTAATAAATACTAATAATTATCAAATAAAGTACAAGCTTCCTTATAAGAGGAGCTTTGTGAGCGAAATAAAATGTTGATGAAGCAATGTGCAAATTAAGAATTTGCACACTTTTTACATATTGTTACCATTTTGCTTCATTATATCAAATGTTTCTCTAAACGTTAAACCTTCATTTATTTGGAAAATTGATAGAGTGCGATTATTAGTATATGAATGAAACGGAAGCACGAATAATAAAAAGTATAATTAAAACAAAAATAACTTTTAGCATGCAGAGCGGAATTTTTCAAAGAAATATTTACTAGAAATCCTGATAAAAGAGAATTTTTTATTGTTATATATTTTTTATAAATAAATTGCGATGATCTATGAAATTATTAAGCTTGTCATTTTGATGGATTTTGGTATATTTTAGTATATTATATACAGAACTTCGAAATTTTTAAGTGTTTTGTGGAAAATAAATTGATATATATAATCATTTTTTATCTCGACAAAAATTCCAACAAAAGCACCTTAATAATTTCTGTAATTTAAAACAAAAAATTTAAAATTTGTTATTTTAACTGGGTTAGTTGTTCTAATTTTAATCATCGTGCTTTGGTTATTGTAGTTTATAGATATTAACTGATATAACAATATAAAAATCGCGATGCAAATGCAAAACGTAGTAGTGTTATGCATATATTAGGTATACCGTATTTAAATCGTTGTGAAAGAATGGTATAAGTTACATTGCACAAAAAAATGAATAAAATGATCATCAAGGATGTAACGACAATTCGATAAAAAAATATATTTATATAAAATAATTATTAAAACAAAATACAAAAATATACCAATGCACATGTGTATGCTTGTATCCTGATGCGTTATATTTAGAAATACAATACTATTTTACAGTTCCAAATGTATATTTTACTGAAATAGCATAGAATCTCATTATCAAACAGTATAAATTCAAAGTCGTTAAGCCGGGTAACAGACTAATTACACAGGCACACAAAAAAAAAGTGTCTTGGCCGAGACACTACACTAGTGTATTCCCATGTACTTTTTCCCGCTGAATCCGAATCCGAAGTCAGAATTGTCAGATTGGCTAAAATTTATGAGATAACCACAATTTTTTTTTGCCTTTAATTCGTGTTTTTGAGCATTTTTTTGTGGTTATCTCATAAATTTTAGCCAATCTGACTTCGGATTCGGATTCAGCGGGAAAAAGTACATGGGAATACACTAGTGTAGTGTCTCGGCCAAGACACTTTTTTTTTGTGTGCCTGTGCCACCAGGCACACACAAAAAAAAAGTGTCTTGGCCGAGACACTACACTAGTGTATTCCCATGTACTTTTTCCCGCTGAATCCGAATCCGAAGTCAGAATTGTCAGATTGGCTAAAATTTATGAGATAACCACAAAAAAACAATTTTTTTCCCTTTAATTCGTGTTTTTGAGCATTTTTTTGTAGTTATCTCATAAATTTTAGCCAATCTGACAATTCTGACTTCGGATTCGGATTCAGCGGGAAAAAGTACATGGGAATACACTAGTGTAGTGTCTCGGCCAAGACACTTTTTTTTTTGTGTGCCTGTGTTATTATAGCTCTTGTTTTATCTCGGATAAATTTTCAAGTACAATTATAATATTTTACAACAAATTTGCGTATAATTTTTATTATTGAAATTCTTACAATCCTCGTATGTTTTTTATATCTCAACTAATGTTTCAATTTTAAATCACTTTGCGCAATATCAGCGGTCTACAGCTTTTATCATTTTATCTTTATCGTTTTATCTTTATATTTATATTTGTTTTGATGTCACCAGTTTAAATCTTCATCAAATCTGTATCTTTATACTCATATAACACATATGTATTAGGATTACTAATATCTTAACACACGGATTTATCCACATATAGAAGTCTATGTTTATATTTCCCATATGTGTTTTAATGAGTTCCTAAATTCATAGATATGTTTAAGGCATTAATGACCACTTGTGTACATACGTAGTATACGTACTTGCCAGAATGAGAAACGCAATAAAAACATCTAGTATCTAAACGCGAAATTTTATAACAAATATAAAGATATCCGATAATGTACATTTTTTATCTGATCTATATAACTCATTATGCATAATTTTCAAAATGCATTATTTTATTTTATTATAACGAATGTCTCATAAGTATTTATATCTCCCATTCCAGGTATTTGTAAATAATGGCATATAAAATTATCAGATAATATTTGTATAATTATTGTGTAGTAAAAATTAAAGTTTGAATCATAATTATTAGGAAATTAGTATAGTTCACAACTTGTTAATAAACAACGAGCAACGGCTAAAACCTTCTGAAGGTTACTCAGGAGAGTGCTCTCTACAATATATGTGAAGGAAAAGGTCATTGAGGGGCGGTTCGTAAGGGTAAATATTTACCAGGAAGGACAGAAAAAGAAAGATATATATAATTTATTCGGTCCTTCGAGTGCATAGATAATTAAAAAAATTTAATGAGGCAGAAACAGTCAAATTTAAAAGCAAAATAGTGAAAAGGTGGAGGCAGAGAGGAGGTATGCGTACACTATGCATACGTGCGTATATGTGTAACAGTATATATATAGATTATATTATTGGAGATATAGTAAAATTAAAAGGGAAAAATAAAAAACATAAAATAGAATATGTATAGTAGCACAGAAAAGAAGTTTTGACGTAGAACTACGTCTTTCTCCGCGGTATGGGGGGTATCCACGGATGCAACGATGTAACGAAAATATATCACACTTTGAACGTTTAGATCTTCGCAACTAATAACACAGGCACACAAAAAAAAAGTGTCTTGGCCGAGACACTACACTAGTGTATTCCCATGTACTTTTTCCCGCTGAATCCGAATCCGAAGTCAGAATTGTCAGATTGGCTAAAATTTATGAGATAACCACAAAAAAATGCTCAAAAACACGAATTAAAGGCAAAAAAAAATTGTTTTTTTGTGGTTATCTCATAAATTTTAGCCAATCTGACAATTCTGACTTCGGATTCGGATTCAGCGGGAAAAAGTACATGGGAATACACTAGTGTAGTGTCTCGGCCAAGACACTTTTTTTTGTGTGCCTGTGTAATCAATGTATCTTAAAATTAACTTTGCGAATGAGAGTTAGATATGTTCGTAATGTATAGAATTATACAAGATGCGGTAATAATACTATTTATTTCAAATATATCTCTATTATTTCAAATAATAGAAAAATCTTACTTATACAAAAGTTTTATGGTTTTAGTAAAAGGAGATGTAATAAGTGACTTTTTTATGAGTGGATATGTACAAGAAATTTAAAGATTACCATAAATTCTTACAACAGAATGTTTGACTTTTTATGAATAATTCTATAGAGTATAGACTAACAAAAATTCCTAACATAATAATATTAAGATACATCCCAAATTATTCATTTTCTAGATAATGTTTTTCTATAAATATGTATTTTAGGCTATAATTTATCTTAAAATTCAGAATAGAATTCTATTCACAATTTTATATCCCACACAGCAAAATATATCACCAAGATATCTAGAAGATATCTGAATGACGGAAAATCTGATTGCGCAAGATATCATAAGAATATCTCAGACATCTCCAAGATTATAAAAAGCCATGATAATTTTATCTCAGATATGATATCTGATTCTGGCATATATATCGGATATCTATGCCTCATTTAAAAGCAGATGTTATATACAACCCAAATAGCAAGAAGAAAAGAAGAATTAATTCTTTTTAAATTCTCGATTTATGAAATTAATTCTTTTTCCGTATTCATTTTCTGTTATAAAATGATTCTTGAGAATTCAAAAGAAATTCATTTTTATGTCATCAATTCTGAGTCCTTCTTCAGATATAAAAGAAGTTCTTTTCATAAAAATTTGCAATAAATTCAAATTTATGCTTCGATACTATTCCAATATTTTGCATTTTGCCATCTCTGCTCTGTATGATATCTCGGATATCACGACAAATATTAGAGCCAAGTATCTCACAGACTCGCCTTTTATCCTAGTGCGTAAGGATTTTTGCTTACGAGAAGGTACTGGCGCATGTAATCGCATCGCGGCAGCGCATGTTACTAGCGCTCGCCCGAACGAAAATTTTCTAAGTCCCCTCGCGGCATGATGCTTTCGCGCCGCGGTCGTTACCTCCAGCGCACAGTGTTGCGCAGCACCCAATTTCATGGACAAAAGCCGTTTTATGAAACGTAAAATAGAAAGTTTTTCTTTTTGCAAATCAAAACCGTAATGTTTAAAGTATAGGAAAACGCATAAATAACAAGAATTTCTGCTCAGATAATAATCTTACAGATCAAGAAATATGAGCGAATAAAAAAAACTGTTATATGAGTACAATCATACCTATATTAAAAGGTCATGTTCTTCACGGTAAATTAGTACTGAAGAATTGTATTCATAATTTAAAAATAATCTATGCATTAATCTTTTAATAAGCTGACTAATATTGGTTCTCATAATGTCTTGATAATTTTCATATACAAATCTTATAATAAGAAACAGAAATATTGAATTATGTTACGTACATTGTGTTACATTGTGTTAATTTTGGTCTACATCGAAAATTTGAAGCGTTACTTACACGAGACAATTTAAACTTTCTGCGCAAATGTGCGCCTAAGCAAACCTAAGCCTAGGTTTGCTTGTTTGAACGTAGTAGAAAACTAACACCAATATTGCATAACGATGTAAACATATAATAATAAAAGTAAGCATAAAAATAATACATATAATAATACATATGTATAATACATATAATACACATAATACATATAATAATACATATAATAATAAAAGTAAACATATAATAATAAGTAATAAGTATATGACTTTTCCCGCAATTAATATACCCCCTTGCCCCTCGATGTTTTTATAGTTTCAAATTTGGTCACTGGCTAAGCAAAACATTATTTTCCGTATGTAATATATGTATGTAAAATTTTAGATGGATATCTTAAATACATTTTAAATGCTGGTTTTTGTCCATGAAATCGGACGCTGCGCAACACTGCGGCGTTGCCCGAGTGAAAATTTTCTAAGTTTCCTCGCGGCGTGTGGCTTTCATCGGGACGAATCGGTACGGCGTCCAATCCTCTCGGATTGTTTCATTGGCTACAAATAAACTTGAGTTAATCTTTATAAAATATAAGAGCTAACTATGAATCGGCCATATATTCGAATGCAAATGTTGCAGAGATGTCTTTTTCAAAGATATAATGTGATATTGTAATGATGTCTTGCAGATATTCTGTGAATATCTGAAAATAAGATACCTCAGATTTGACTTAAAATTGTAGGTATAAAGATATCTGGCTATATCTCACAATATATTTTGCTGTGTGGGATACTTTATAATACTAAAATACATTTAAAAAATCTGAATACACAAAATGTAGTGGTAATTATAAAGTTGTTGAAATTTTAAATAGTTATTATTTTGTAACAAATAAACCGAATAAAATTACACTAAGAAAAAAATTTGTTAATCCCAAAAAATATTTAGTCCGATACGAGCAACTAAACATGTTAGTTAACTGAACATTAGTTGTTTCAACAATTATTAAGTTGCACTAAAAAAGGTATAATGTATTCATGTCAACCTTTAAAATTTTTTAATCAAGAATTAATTAATTAAACTAATGTTTAGTTAAACTAACTAAAATGTTTAGTTGCTCGTATTGGACTAAATATTTTTGGGGATTAACAAATTTTTTTTCTTAGTGTAGTTAAACGTTATTTGCAAAAGAAATTAACATCTATTAAGCTGACACAGTTACTTTAGCATAATCGAATAAAACATACATATAGATATTTAGTAATCTCTTGTTGCTAATTTGTTGCTCTATTCCGAATTTTGTTGCTGCAGTCAATTCGAAAAAAACAGTAGCTGTGCTAGCTTAAGTTAAAGTTAGCACAGTCACATAAAAAAATAAGAAAAAAACAAAAAACAAAGACATATTTATTTAGTGCTATTTTGTTGCTCTATTCCTTAATTCGTTGCATCACCCTTACCATGAAAAAACTACCCCTAATTAATCCAATCTAGCACAACACCTTAAAAATTTCAATTCAAAGAAATATCTCGACAGATTACATCATTTTAATTTTGTTGCTTGTTGCTTCATATTTTCGTCGACCTCGATTTTGTCGCTCCGCCGCTATTATCAGAAAACTACCGCTATAGTTACTTCTATCTAGCACAACACTTTATAACTCAAAGTTCAACAAATATCTCGACGGATTATATCATTTTGATATTCGAACAAGTAATAATAATTATATCAATTTATTTTACTCAAATCGTAAATAAAATTATTTAGATATTAGTTGAATGTTTGTCAATATAAAAAGGCAGGAATCACTTACTTCTTTTACCACAATCTTTATCTTTTTTTTTCCTCCCCAGACATCCCATTCTATCGCCACTAGATTTTCAGAAAAAGCGACTCTTTTTACCAGTAAATACCAATTGCAGTATACAAATTTTGATTGGGACCCGAGTTACAAAGATTTAAAACAAAAAACGCACAGAGATCACATCTGGGACTTAATAAAATAATTATATAAAATAAAATTTATAGATTATATATTTGATCTATATATTATGTATTTAAAATATTTTCGAGCCATATATTCTTTAAACATATTTTTTAAAAACATGTTTTAAACAAAAAACAATGTTTTGTTCTTTTTAAAAAAGACTTTTTTACTAAAACAGTTTTTATTAGCAAAAAAATACATACCTATTTATGAATTTGTAAAAATAAATATTGTGAAAAAAGCCAAAAATTTGTCTGGTTGCGTGGTTCAGTGATATTTTTAGATTTTAACATGAGTTACTATTTCCATGAAAGGAATTTACAATTCTTTGAAAACACAATTAGATATAAATTATTAATATTAGAAAATATAGATATATCTGATAGTTTTTAAATGTGCCTCGACTATTATGCAAGTTCAGGTGGTTATAATTTTGAAAACATTAAGTCATGTAATCAACTAAATTACTTTTTTATAATATTTATTTTCACAAGTTCATATATGTATATTTTCTTTGTGCTAATAAAAACGACAGATTTTTTTATAGTATATGTTTAATTTACTTTATTCTGTCCCTTTGTATCGAAATAACAGTTATTTAACCCTCTAGCGCCCACAGTTGCACTAATGCAACATTACTTCATGGACGCACCAAATTGTCCTGTCGACATAACTGAGGATCTTTTACTGGTAGGAATCGTTAGTTCTATACTTTACTAATCTCGTAGTAAAGTAGATCCCACCGTTCTAGACCAAGTAACGAAGTATTTTTCTGCAGCGACGTAATTGATTTCTATATGCGGTTTTTGGCGGATGGATTGCGTGAAGCTCACTTGAGAAGGGCCGGAATTCGGCCGAAACGTTGTGCAATTTATGAATAATATATTAATTTGGCCAGTTGGGTCGAACTAAAACGACTTTTGTTTTGAAGTACTTTTCTTCCGAAAACAAAATTGCAGCGTCTCCGACTTAGGGTCTATGACCACGAGGCCGACAATCGTCCGAGGAACATACTCAAAAAACAAGGTTAATTAGAGTTATTTTTTTCGTAAATACATGTTGATCCCTTTAGTTAGAAAGTAAATGAATATGAAAAATGATTGCGGGAGTATTTTAACCTTTGGCTGTAGAATGGCAGAGTCAACGTTGCAAGCTAGTGTAACGTACCATAATTTTCACCTTTTGGGCTCCAAATCTTTTTCTGCCGATTTTTTCACCTTCAAATAATAAAATAAGCCACATATATGAGTTTCAGAAGTTTATGACAGCGAAATCAAAATGCGGGCTACAGGGTTAATTTTAGTAATTTTCCAATTGTCAACCCAAATATTAATATATATATATATATATACATACATACATACATAAAAAATATACGTAGGGGAGACCGGGGCTAAACAGTCCGTTTTTTTTCGGTGCCGATTTTTAACAACAAAATAAATAATTGTAGTTAAATGTGGTATACCACTGTAAAGAGTAAACCTTTAGCTACAAAATTTATATAGGAAATTTTTGTCTACGTCGCTTTGTTTAACCGGTATAGAGCAAAAACGACAACGGTGGAAAAATTGAAATCTCAAAAATGCCGGGGTATAACAGTCTGCACTGCATTTTCAATACATATACGTACATCTAATCCTAAAAAATAATAGGATACATTTTAATAATTGTTTTTTAAGAGAAAAATATAAAAATTTATATAAAATTTTTATGCGAAACATTATTAAAAAATAGTTACGAGGGTTCCTCTTTCCGCAGAAGTCACTCGCCCGACTTGTTTCACTCCTCGACGTCCGATGACTCTATTCGGTGTCTGAACGGTTGTAATTCCCGTCCCATCCATATTTCATATGCAGTGAGCCCGTAATTCCCTTGGAAATGCACCCGGATTGCTTACTGACCGATTAGCCCCAAACACAAATTTCAGGTTTGATCGCCCACAAAATATTAGACATCAACGATAATGAAAAAACTACACTGGATTCGTGTTCAGCATGCATTACTCTTTATAATCACGTACCTCGAGATTTGGGGAGCAAATATTATTGCAGATATTACAAAGTTTCCACGCGCAGAAAATGTAACTTTCACCTTCCGAAAACACGTTTGCCCTCGTAAAAATCATAACACGGCAGGTAACCTGCCGAAACTCCGTTGGTCACATGGGTACTATAAGCAGCGTTTACAATGTTAATAGCGAGTTCGCACAATATACAGGTTCCGAGATATTTGATTAGACGTATTTACCCCGTAGACGTTTTAGCCCCGGTCTCCCCTACAACATATACTTAAAATTACAAATAAAATTTAAAAGTCTATCCAAAAATCTGATACGAATTATAGATCGTCTAAAGTGGACTTGAAACATTAAAAAATTTAAAACATTATCCCACTTTCTAAAACATTAAAAACACCTCTACTGATAAAGAAAATATTGTTATCACAATATATCTCATTCGAAACCATACAACTTTTGTAAGTAACTGTCTGTAAACAATGTTCTCTATCATTTTATATATTATTTAAAATAAAGGATAATAGAAAGCACAATAAAGTGGAAATATACGAGATGATAAAGCGGACACAGGCGTTAGACAATCGTCGAAGTTTAATATCCAGCATATTCTCTCTTCCTCACTCCCCTTCTCACTCCCTCTCTCCCCCTCTCCCTCCCTCTCACTCCTCTCTTCCTCTCACTCCCTCTATCTTCCTCTCTGTCTCTCTCTTTCCCTCTCTCTCCCTCTTTCTCCCTCACTTTCCCTCTCTCACTCTTTTTCCTAATCTTGTTTCAAATGTTCTTAGCATGATACCTAGATAAGTTGATAGATAAGAGAGATAGAGAAGACAAAAGAGGTTAAATAAAGAAAGAAGAGAAGAAATATAAAATAAAGGAAAGGAAGAAAGAAGGAACAGAGTGAGATGATGTAAATGAACGAGTAATGTGAACGTAGGAACAATGCACCGAACATTTCCCCTCTCTTCTTACCTTTCTGTTGCACAAATAAGACAAGTATACAATGCATTTCCTTCTATATCGTTTTTTAGTTCATCACGGATGTGTCATTATTGATGGAAGAACAAGGAATTTTAATACAATTCTCGTGGATATCCTGTTTTATAAAATGAAATTTTGGGAAATACAAATATATACGTCATTTTGCAATAAAATAAAATAGTAGCTGGATATGTCTTCAAGGATAGTCACGAGAAGTAAATATCTTTGAAGTAAATTATTTCGGTCTGTCCTTTAGGACGATTTACTTCGATTTGCAGGTTACACACGAACTTACCAACTTGACTTTAGACTTAACTAGTTCGGATAACTTAAGCCAGCTCTAAACAAGCTCGGATTAATAGTGCGGTTTGTGGCACTCCAATTAAGCCATTTCCTTTCGACTTTGTATCATCCCGACTTAAGAAGATCTATAGACTATCCATAGACATAAAGTTAAACAGAGCGCTTTTTCTGGAAAATTGAGTCAGTCATTCTTTTTTTCTTTCTTTTTATTATCTTGTTTCATAAAACCAAAAGATTTAATTTATATATGTATACAATAATTTTGACAAGTTACAAATGTAACATTGATAAAGTTGAGACATTTTACAAGAAATGTGAATTGAATAAGATAATTAATGTTTATACAAAGCTATCGCAAAACGCATCTGTTATCTAATCTTGTTATCTAATCACTGTTATATATTTTATAAAGTACACTCGAATAATCATATTATCACGCAAATGTTATCAGTGTGCTATAGCATATGTTGGTGCTTACAAATAAGCTATTATCTGAGGTCGTGAACCGATTCACGTTAAAGCAATAATACATCTTATCGAATAGCTGGGAAGAAATATAGCTGAATCGATATTTCAATGGATTCGTTGCGATACCGCGTGTATACGCGCATTCGTATAATACGTAGAAAAGATATAATACCAAGATGATTATATCTATATATATAAAGGAAGATGTCCTGACTGACTGACTGACTGACTGACTCATCAACGCCCAGCCCAAATCCTTGAACCGAATTTTTACCAAAAGTATATGAAATAGGGGTAGAATTTTCCGGGGAGTGCCACTATGTGTATAGTTTTTTGTTACCGATTTTCTGGAAACCAGAAAAGATATAATACCAAGATGATTATATTTATATATATAGGATATATATATCTTTTTAATATTTTTTATTTACAATATACATGTAGAAGCATTATTCGGCTTTTGCTATTTACTCAATTGTGTATAGGAACAACGGGAGATAATTTTTTTGTGCAATATCGTGGACGGTTAATTATACCCTCAGTGAAAAGACTAATGCTCTTTTTAAATATGGTATAATCATCGAACGTGTCAGTAGGACAAAAGTGTGCATATGTTAAAGGAAAATATTCATACATACTGAGATTAGCAATTCTCGTGGGAATTTCTCGTTTATTAATTAGTACCCGCGATCTCGCGTGTGCTCTGAATGCTTGAATTCTATCGTGAAACTTTTGTAATAGAACAAACGACTCCTTAGAAAGTTACAATAAATCGTTCAATTATCTTGCGCAGTATTACCTCTTATTACATAAGCACATTTCGACTACACGAAGTGAAACTATATAAAATGAAGAAAGTCGCTAAGTGCACGCGCAACTGTAAAAATTGAAAAATTAAAAAAATATTCAAAATTGTTTTATGTCCAATCAAAAATATAAAATAATTATGCATTGTAACATAAATGGTGTTAATTTCCGTAAAAAGAATAGGCGAATAAGTGCTGTTTAACATTTTATAATTTAAAAATGTTAAAAATATGTTTTAAAAAGTGTTAAAATCAGAAAATTGCGCCAAATATGTTTATTTTTATCAGAAGAATAAATACCTGCATATCAAAAAAACAAGATTTCAAAGTTTTGATCAACGAAAACCGAACTTATAGGCCAGTCATATTAGACTAATTTAGGGGGTTAACCTTCCAATTAATCTTCCCAGGTTGTAACCACCATGAATCGCTTTGATTTGAGGTGCTCTAAGTGGGATTTATTTTGCTTTGCAAAATTAATGCGCAATAAAAAGTTATTAACAATATTATCAACAAAAAACATGATTCTTTTTATTTTTTCTCAAATATCTCGAAAACTAAGCAAGATAGGGTTACTAACTATACGTACCTTTTTTGTAGAGCGTAAAATTATCTACAATAATGATCTGAACAACATTTATCGTCAAGTCAGTCGTTTAGCTTGCACGCGCCGTCAAAGTCCAAGACTCGGATCTCGAAGACCCTCGATTTCATCGTTTTTTTATGTTGCGCCGGTGATTTTTTTCCGTCATTTAAAATGGAATTAAAAATCTCAAAAAAATCACACATTATATGAGAACGACAAAGAATACTTTTCATGGTGTAACCGATTTTTTAGACCCTTTTTCTTTAGTTTATAGCTATGTAAGCAAAAAATTTTGATTTTTTGGAATAGTCTTAGTTTTTCGCTGTTTTCAGGCCTTAGAATTTATTTGAGACAAATTTTATCGTATGCATCTTGTTGTGGACGAAATTTTCAACAAAAATGGACCCTTGTATTTTTTTCGTACGACAAACGCTGATTTTTTTATTGACACGCAAAGTTATCCAATATTGCGCACAGGTCGGATAACGCTTTTTTTACACTAAAATAATTATTTTTTATTAAAATTTACGTGATTTTTCGCATCATTATTGAACCATATTGCAAAGCCGTTTTTTGTAATATGGTTCAATAATAATGAGAAAAATCACGTAAATTTTAATGAAAAATAATTATTTCGGTGTAAAACAAACGTTATCCGACTTGTGCGCAATATTGGATAACTTTGCGTGTCAATAAAAAAATCAGCATTCGTCGTACGAAAAAAATACAAGGGTCCATTTTTGTTGCAAATTTCGTCCACAACAAGATGCATACGATAAAATTTGTCTCAAATAAATTCTAAAGCCTGAAAACAGCGAAAAACTAAGACTATTCCAAAAAATCAAAATTTTTTGCTTACATAGCTACAAATTAAAGAAAAATGGTCTAAAAAATCGGTTACACCATGAAAAGTATTCTTTGTCGTTCTCAGATAATGTGTGATTTTTTTGAGATTTTTAATTCCATTTTAAATGACGGAAAAAAATCACCGGCACAACATCAAAAAAACGATGAAATCGAGGGTTTTCGAGATCCGAGTCTCGGACTTTGACGGCGCGTGCAAGCTAAACGACTGACTTGACAATAAATGTTGTTCAGATCATTATTGTAGATAATTTTACGCTCTACAAAAAATGTACGTATAGTTAGTAACCCTATCTTGCTCAGTTTTCGAGATATTTGAGAAAAAATTAAAAGAATCATGTTTTTTGTTGATAATATTGTTAATAACTTTTTATTGCGCATTAATTTTGCGAAGCAAAATAAATCCCACATAGAGCACCTCAAATCAAAGCGATTCATGGTGGTTGCAACCTGGGAAGATTAATTGGAAGGTTCGATGTCTAATATGACTGGCCTATTATAGGTCTTTCGTGCCCCACGCGCCCGCCGCTGATTTCAATCGCTTTAATGTAAACAAAAGCTGACTGATATCAATAAACTTCAGGTTTTGAAGTATCCCCACAATCACGGTCCCACAACTAACTTTTTTCTCACAAAGGAGCCACCTACAAACTTGTGCAGGTTTTTGTGAAATCTTTAGTATCTAATCAAAATCGGTAGGGCAGGAAAGACCCATTCGAGTTTGTTTTGAGGGTAAAGTTTTATCTGAACACGCGATAGTCCTTTTCAACGAACGGATGTGAGTACAACATGATTGTTGGTGCGTAAGTTTTTAAATTAAGGCCGGTATTCATAGTCGGATCTTATATTTAAGACCGTCTTAAGTACGACCTTAAGATATGTTATGAACCAATCACAGAGCCGTATTAGCATCTTGAGACATTACTTAAGACAGCCTTAAAATAAGATCCAACTATGAATACGGGTCTAAGAGTGATTTATTTAAATTTTACAAGAAATATAGTAATCCGGACTTCTTTCTTGTATTACATTGTATTAAATGAAAACAATTTATTTATTAGTCTGAGCAAAGAAACTATCTGTACCCTATCATGTTTCGATAAGATATGACGGTCCTCTATACTTACCATAGAAATTCAGATTTAATAGAAATTTCATATACCTTATATAATAATAAGTCATTTTATTCATTATATAAAAAGGAGAAGACTTCCCACCGCCCTCGTCACATAGACGATCCTCTTTGCTGCTCTTATTTTTATAGTTCATTAGTTAGTAAACACATGAATGATGTACCTATCTATATATATAAGTCACGTCTTCTGTCTGTCTGTATGTACACGAACTACTCATTCGTTAGTGGACCAAATTTTTACCAAAAGTATATAAAATAGGGGTAGAATTTTCCGGAGATGAAAATGTCGTGGTTAATTTTTCATTACCGATCTTTTTGGAAACCGGTTCCGAAATTTTTTCAAATTTTATATAATTTTTCCAATTTTTTGGGAAATAATTGACCGAATCTCATTCGTTAGTGGGTCGAATTTTTACCAAAAATATATGAAGTAGGGGTAGAATTTCCCGGGGAGTGCCATAAAGTGTATAGTTTTTTGTTACCGATTTTTTGGAAACCGGTTTTTCGAGGATGGGTTTAATTGCCATCATTTAATTGCCATACAAATTTATATAAAAATATATATAAAATAAAGAAAAAATAAAGAAAAAGAAGAAGTGAAAACAAGAGACTATAAGTTGTTGATTTCACATATTAAATGTCATAATCATGGAAAATTCATACATGAAAGCGATAAGTAATGAAATGGAACATAATTCGAGTGAAGAATCAACAGAGAGATTGAGAGAATTGGAAGTAATTAGAAATGGTAAGTAAGAATAATAATTAATTAGTTAATTGTATATAGATGTTTAAATCGTTTACAATTTCTTTCAATATATGTATAAAATTTCAGCATTAGAAGATGGTCAGGACGAGATATTAATGACTGCAATAATCGAATTTGAAAGATCACAAGAATGTGAGAAGAAAGAAAATTGTAAGGAGGAAAAGAAGGAAGAAAAGAAGGAGGATGATAAGGAGAAAAAGAAGAAGCGGAAATAAGACGCTGACAAGGAGGATGAAAAAAATCGCAAGAAAAAAAAATAAATTATAAATTACAATTATTGTATAAATAAATATTATTTTTTATATATATGTATTTTATATGTATAAATCTATATATATTTATTAAAAAATATATAAATTGTATATAAATTGTAATTGTAATATAAAATTATTAGCTGGTTACCCGGGCTTCGCCCCGGAGGACACGCCCTGACCACGCAAAAAGGATGGTGATAAAATAATTTCAAGACTTTATACAGTATAAAAGATATTGAGAGATTTTATCTGCGTCTTCTTCTACTCCATGTAGTTGGAGCTAAATGTTTTGAAGATTTGAGAACTGTAAATGGAGTTTTTTATAAAACGTTTAAGGATGCAGCAATTGCAAAAAATTTGGTAGAAGCTGATGATCTTTGGGAAAGAACGCTGGAAGAAGCAACAGATTCCAAAATGCCTGTACAACTTCGAGAGCTATCACCATCTTTCGGGTCCCAACGTGTACGCTCTGGGTGCGCCTCTTCTCGCGATGAGAACGAGACGCCCCGGGAGTGCGGAGCCGCATCGCGACGTGGCCCATCCTCCCTCGGTCGACAACCAGGGCCGACCTTCACTTTCATTACGCCTTTAGGTATCTCGCTCAAGTCCCAATGACTCGCGTACATGTTAGACTCCTTGGTCCGTGTTGTACATCTTCCCGTAGTGCCACATGCACAAAAAGCAGCTATAATTGAGTCGACTGTAAAATACAATTCTATATGGAGGAATGTAACTCAGATTAAACTAAAGCAAAATATGAGAACTGGAGAAGAAAAAGAATTTGCAAATTGGCTAATGCAACTCGGAGATGGTAAATTATCAAATACGGATGGACTACATCTGGATACAATTGAAATTCCCCAGAATTTTATATCAAAAGAATCTCTTATTACTGAAATTTTTGGTGATAGAATCACCATGGAACAGATTAAAGAAAATTCAGATCGAACAATTCTTTGTCCTAAGAATGAGGATACATTTAAAATTAATGACGAAATCCTTTGTCTAATGGAAGGAGAAAAAAAAGAGTATCTCTCAATTGACTCTATTGTAAGTGATGATCCACAAGAGCAATTGAATTTTCCAATTGAGTTTTTAAACTCTCTGACACCTTCTGGAATGCCAGTTCATCGACTTAAAATAAAAGTCAGTGCTACAATAATCCTATTAAGAAATTTAAATACTAAAAAAGGACTCTGTAATGGCACAAGATTTATTGTTACTAATTTGAAAAATAATCTAATTTATGCGGAGGTTCTAACTGGTCCTGTTCGAGGATAGATTGTCTTTATTCCAAAGATAGATTTAATTACAAGTGATTTGGAACTGCCATTTAAGTTTAAACGAAGACAGTTCCCTATTCGAGTGTCATTTGCTATGACAATCAATAAATCACAAGGACAAAGTTTAGAAAAAGTTGGGATTTATTTGCCACATCCTGTATTTGTTCATGGTCAACTTTATGTAGCATTTTCTAGAGCAACCAGAAAGGAAAGTGTAAAAATTAAGATTGATGAATTCAGCAATCAAGGACATCTAATAGAAGGAAGTAAAAAATGTTTTACAAAAAATGTAATATACAGAGAAATTTTATAAATTTAGAATTATAAAATTGTATAAGTGAGTAATATAATAATTAAAATGTTAATAAAATATATATTTAAAAATTTTTATATAAATTATATGAAAAATTATAAATATTAAAATTGTAAAAGTAATTTTATAAATAATAATTAATCGCAAACTACTTCCACATTTATGGGCCAATTCTCTCGAATTTGGTACCAAAATGCAAATTTTTCGGGGATGAAAATGTCGCGACTTTTTTTTGTTTTACGCCTCCCCCCCCCTACTCACCCACGCACAAAACATACACACCTAACGCGCACACACACGCCTGAATTATATTAATATATATATACAGATCTATATATATCTATATATAGATCTATAGTTTTCTAGCTTTGAGGTCCACGTGCTAGCTTTGAGCCCCGCGCGAAGCGCGGGCCGAAACGCTAGTGTAATAATATTTTTCATCAAATAATTCGTGTCAATTTATGTTAATGTATACATCATCTTTTGATAACTGTTGTGTATAAATAAAATAAGAGTTTGAAACTTTATCCGAATTACATTCGTGTTTACTATACATTTGTAACACATTGAAATATTTTACAAAAACATATTGCAAACGCATGATTAAGAGCGCAAAATTTGACACTTGAATTGCCTAGTCGAGATTATATGTCGAGAATTTCGTATAATACTTTGTGCACGCAATACACAGAAAAAGTGTAATTTTTGATAGCGATTATCTCGCGTTCGGGACAGTCAATTACTTTTAAATTGTACAAACGTGTAGATACTGCATTTATTAACGTAGGGAATTTTCAAATTTTTCTTGTTAATTGCGATTCGCGAGACAACTACCTTAAACTCATCAAGCGTAATTGCAAATGAATATTGGTAAAGACTGTGTGATGCGGCACTCTTCTATTAGAGAAACTTCGTTGATATTCTCTAACAGAAGTCTTTGCATTATTCTCTACACACAAATCGTGCACAAAATAAATATCTATGTACTCTTTGTTTGTGAAAACTCACAGCATTTTGAGATAATGTTCTACAAGGTACTACTCGTTACTAATATTCATATAAGTTTTTATGATCACCTTCAATGATTTCAAATAGTAAGTACGACTAGAAGAAGCAGATAAGATTTAATATTATCGCACGACGATATTAAATCACTCTATATATGCGGCGTGTCATTTATCCATGGCAAGACCATTATTATTTCTTCAACACAAAATTTTAACTTTTACTATAACTTTCTAATATAGCATTTTGGGACCTATGTTTATATAACATTTTTGTCTTATTTCTGCTCATAGAACATGTTGCTAAAGTTTGTACGGAAAAACCTAAGATACCATATACATATACGTATTATATGTTAATAATAAAAGGAAAATTTTCCGCTCAGTAAAAACAATACTAAGCACACATAAGATAATCAAATGGTCAACTTTCGAGCTAAATAAAAGATATTAATTTAAACAAAAAACCAATTTATTACAAATAATATAGGTACAAATTAACGTTTTTACTTACTTACATTAGTCTTCTTTGGAACACAAAAAGAACAAATCTGATCAAAGTACATGTCATTAAATGAATAAAAAATGAGATGTCAAAAAATAAATAAACCGATCGATACTGGCTAGTAATCTCATAATAATGTGGTTAAACACATAAAACGGAGCTACAATCAAACGCATTACGTTAAATCAGTTGGATCAATAGTTATGGTTGATAGTCGAACTTAATTAAGTCTAATAATCAAGAAATAAAACGGTATAGTGTAAGTTACAAATAAAACTCATTATCAGTCAAAAGTCAATAAAATGTAACAATTTTCGTCGTTGGAAAAGCGCAAAAATAGAGTTCCCAGACTTAAATTTAATGTCCAAAGAAATGTAATCGGTGATGGCAGAAATAAACCTGTAATGTTAATAAGTGTATTAATATGCTATAATGTAAATATACCTGTATATGGCAATAACTTATCTTGGGATGTTATTTCCACGAAAAACCGTAAAATATTTATTACTCACAATCCTTATTTAAAGTCTTACTAATAAAAGTGACATGTTGTAGCAAATGCATGAAACTATTGCCGATGCGTTATATGACATGACATAACGTATTTTGTTTTATTCCCTTAATATATTAATTTTTCCTTCTCTTCTTTCTTTCCTCATCCTTCCTCCCCTTCCCCCTCTCTCTCACTTCCTTTTTTCCTCATTCTCTTCTTATCGTTCTTCCTCGTTCTGTTTCTCTCCACTTTTGTCGGTCTTTCTTTTCTTCTTTTTGATTTTTTCTTTCTTTTCTCTCCTGTCTTTCCATTTCTATTTCTTTCTCTCTATTCCTTATTGTTTTACGCCTTTTTTATTCTTTTCCGTCTTTTTCATTTCTTTTCTTCATTCATTCACTTTATCTTTCTTCTCTTTATCTTTCTTCTTTATAAGCCTCTTTTTCCTTACATCTTCTGTACTTTCCTTTTTCTTATCTCCATATTTCCTTTCTCTCCTCTTTTCTTCTCCTTTTTTATTTTTTATGCCTTTTTTATTATTTTCTATCTTTTCGATTTCTTTTCTTCATTCCTTCCCTTTAGCTTTCTTTTCTGTAAGTCTCTTTTTTGCCTTTTTCTCTTTTTCCTTACATCCTCTGTTCCTTCTTTTTTCTTATCTCCATATTTCCTTTCTCTCCTCTTTTCTTCTCTTTTTCTCTTTGTTTTTTCTATCTTTCATTCCGTTTCACTTTTGCTTTATTTGCACGACCTTTCTTTCGCTCCTTTCTGGCAAGCGAGAACATATTATATGTACATGTACGTACATCTACATGTGTACATGTATGTACATGTACGTATATCTACATGTTTGAACAAATAAGACAGGGAGTTAGTGTTTATTTGAAAATTTATTTCGGACTTCAATGGTATTATTATATCTCATGATATATTTTTTAAGCATTACTTACTCTCGTAAAATAAAACTGAACAGTCATGTATTATTTTTGCAGTCTTTTTATTCATCGATATTTTAAAACCATTGAATATCTTGTCATTATATTTAGAAAATCTTGCACGTATAATAAATAATATAAGAATATGGTGATCTGAATATTTTAATAGTCAAATACATGTTTCAAAAAAATATTATATATATGCATTAATATATGTAATGGCATTGTTATATATAACCATAAAAGAGAGTTCACTTTCCATTCATCTACTTTCTCTAACGACCATCTGTCGTTTGATTTCTTGGATTTTCTCTCTATGTATACACATGCAGTCATCATATAAAACCGGAATATATTTATAATACATTGTCACAAAAACATAAAACATTTATCAGAAATTTGAATTTTGATGCCAACCGCATGACTGATTAAAAAAGCAAAAAAATTTCAATATTTTTATTAATTTACTCGTTTGGTATAATTTTATAAGATTTTTTATCAAATCCCTCTCAAAAATGCCGTGCGATCGATATCTCAGATCTGTTAAAAAAAAATTATATCTACCAATATCATTATAATTTTATTCATTATCGACGAAATAATGCGAAAGTTAGAACATGTTTTCTGCTCAAGAAACTGCGAAGTAATCGAGAGAAAGGTGCGATTTAATCAAGAATTGCATCGTCAAACCGTTAATTCTACAACACTATTACATCGTATTCAACCAACATGAGATAAATAGTTCGCTTTTTTCGTAACCTCGATCGTTTAAGCTGCCATTTCTTTCGATTTATTCAGCTTAATCAACCATCGTTATTTATTTTGTGATATAAGATCTTTGTACAATTTTATTTTCTCGATTAATTTTGGAAATTATAATCGATATAAATTATTCCAATAACGAATAAATGATAAAAATAGCATAAATTTTATTTAAAAAATTCCTTAATACAAAAATACAAAAAGTACGGTTTATATATCGTTACCATCGATTATGTTGGAAATAAAATTTATTTTATAATGCAAATCAATTATTGTGGAACTTAGTAACAATGTATCGTTAATTGATCTACCAGAACGGTCGAAAACGTAAAGCGGATCTTACTTTATCTTTGAAAATCAACTTTCTTGTCTGTTAGAATACACAAGCTATCGCGGATTATTTGCATTATGTAAGCAGCCTTCTCTACTTGTTCTTTACGCTTCGCGCTCTTGCATTAGTTATTTTTTATAAAATTGAATAAATACAATAGAAATACCAAATAAAAATTTACAGACATAAAAACACAAACACTTTATAAATTCGATTAACAATCCTCTTTTATTTCAGTCTGCATCCTCATTAGTTCAATTTTCTTACAGTATTTAATGTATTAATTGCAGTTATAATATCTATAACAATATAGCTTGCGTTCAAACAAGTATTTCGAGTGTACTCTATATTCAGTCTGAACAATAAGCTATCCTTGAATTGGCTTTAGGACATTATCAAAAAGCTTATGAATATAATCGTTCATTAATGGTCGTCATTCTGACTGTCATGATAACAATAAATACATGCATCCACAAACATACATTCGTACTTAAAAAGAAACTTAAATTATCGTTAAAATATTTATATATTTCAGTACAGCTTACAAAATATAACACATTATACGTATAACGAAATTGATTTAAAAAAAGTAACTAATTATAGTTTGTTAACCACAAGATGAATTTATCGTGCTTTATATTTGTGATAGTTACGATGCAAAGTTTGTATTCTGATAAGAGTATGATCTTATCTATAACTTTCTTATATAACAAAAAACGATATAATAAACGAATAAAAATAAATGCATCTTGAATACAGATACCAATGCAAATAAATGCACTTTTAAGAATAGCGTGTACTGAACAATTAATTTAAATAAACACTGGGAGAAAAAAATAGTTGCAGTTACAATTTTACTATAATTTTTAGTTATTTTCGGTTCCAACTACATTTTTGTAGTTATTTTAACATGCGAATTATAACTGACTCATACTACATTACTGTTGTATAACGGAGCTTCAACATGCATTCATTCAACCATATAACATGGTTTTATACACTATAACCTGTGATTTATGTATAGTAAGTCGTACTATAAATATGATGAAAATGATCATAATCGAAAAATCTATACATATAAGATTATTTTTATTAATATTATAGCAATAATAACTATAAAAATAAGAACCTCAACCATAATTATTTTTCTATGCAATTATAGTCGCAAATACCAAATACTTTTCTCTCAATGAAATCTTTCTCCACGCGTATTCTTGTATCCACACGTGTTCGATACATTTCAACATGTTAAACGATATAATAAGTGTTACTCTCTGTAAAAAAAAAAAAGTCAAAAGGTAATAACGTCCGAAGTCGATCCTCTGAAAAAAGTAAGTGATTGATGACAGGAAAGGCTGGTTCGCCTAAAAGCATATTGTGGAAGATAAAACTTGCTCAACTGGCTTCTTGGTTGCGATGGTATTTATAATGAAACATGACAAATCTCTCTCTCTCTCTCTCTCTCTCTCTCTCTCTCTCTCTCTCTCTCTCTCTCTCTCTCTCTCTCTCTCTCTCTCTCTCTCTCTCTCTCTCTCTCTCTCTCTCTCTCTCTCTCTCTCTCTCTCTCTCTCTCTCTCTCTCTCTCCCCCCTCCCCTTCCTTTCCTCAGTCTTCTTCTCTCTTCCCTCTCCCTATTTCTTTCTCCCTTTCCGTTCCCTCCAGATCCATTCGCCTCCGTTCCCTCTTTCTTCTCCCTTCCCTCCCACCAACACTGTCAGAGCTCGTTATCTAGGCCAACAGATGCAGGTATTATTCACACGATGTCGGGTATTTCTAAAACAAACTCAAATCCGGAGCAATAAATAAACAGGCCGTATTTAATGTTATCGTTTGAAGATCTCATAAAACATCTCTCTGTCATGATTGCGACGAGAAGATATTTTCTTTCGCCTTTCGTTCCTTCCATCACTAGAGATTTTCTGACTTAGTATTTATATATATTAATACCACCTTAACTGCCTTTTTTATTTTAGTTCATTATCAATATCTTTTCTTTTGTAATTATTTATATACGAGAGATTACATTTCCGTTGTATTGCCAGTAGTGAATAACCGTCTACTAAAGTTGAATGATTTTTATACAAAACGCACGTGCGTCATCTTTATAATGTTTTAATCTGATTTTCTAATTTTTGTATTTCTTTTCTTTTATCTTAATTTTTTATTTTTATTCAGTATTAAAACGTCTTTTTATAAAGCATATCTATTTGTATATATGCATGGGCATAGCTAGACTTTCTGGGGGATTGGGAGGGGCATGGCCTCTCCCCAGATTGGCCAAGTTCTTTCACATACTTCCCCCCCCCCCCGATTAAATCCTTCGGATTAAAAATAATTGAACAATATTAGAACAAATATATTAGTGACAAAACATTTACACTTATTTTAAAAGAAACAAACTAGGTATGTAATAAACAACAGATCATGAAAGTCTTAAGCAGCAATCCTTTATCGCAAAACGGCCCAGTACTTTTTTAGCTAAGATCTCTTTAAACAAACAGAAATCTCTCGATTGTGATTGGCTAAATAGCTGTGAATCATCTGTCATACTACTTTCGAGTATTATCGCCTTTGTTCTACATTCCAGATGTTTCTGGAGTTACAGTTCAGAAGTAAATCTACATCCACCTATGGAAATCAAATATGATGAGAATTTCGTTATTATCATTGAACTATTCCACAAAATTCAATTCATTTTTCTTTGCTCTTGCAGAATTTGGTGTTTTCAATTTTTATTTATCTCTTAGTATGCTAAACTGTTATTTATTATTTCTCGCTTTTTGGGTGGAAGGCTACACACTGATTTGGGAAGGGCCTGGCCCTCAGCTCCCCCTTCCTATGCTTATGCATATATAGAATAATTTTTATTTATCCAACTTATCTATCTTGTCTTTACGATAATCTACGATTTATGAATTCGAATTTTTCTTCTCATTAATCTTGCAAAACTCGAGTATCTATCAACTATAACGCGTTTAAATCAATTGGTCTTTTAAGTACCAAAGATATGATAACGATCAAATTTCTATCAGTTGCAAGACTCATATAAACTGCTGACGCTTCAAGTCAGTGATAAATCGACGCTCTCGCGGTATGTATACTATATATATTCCCATTGAGTTTTATGTGAATAAAATAAAAAGCTTTTTACAAATAAATTTATAAATTCGCGGTAAATATAAAGTCTCTGCATTTGTAAGCTGCAGGATAAACGGACTGTGCCTTACAATGTTGGTAATATCGAAGCACGTTTGCTCTTGTACTTTGAAACTCAATGACTGTGTTTACACACTCCTCGAACACATGTTGCCTTAATCGACGTAAACGATCACGTTACTAGCAGGTAGTTAAACCGAAGACTTTTCACGAACGCCACTACGTCGCGGAACGGCATGCCGCAGGATAGCCTGGCACCATGCGCGAGATAAATATTAACAATAATTCATAACATCGCGAGCCAATAGGATAGGCCTTTTCACTCTTTTATTTATCTCGCCGGTGCAGTTGGCACATTCGGACTATCGACTCTTCACTCACTGATTATCGGAGCGTAAACTTATAATAAACATAGAATCGAAAAGCTTTTTTTTCCAATTTGGAACAGACTGCTTTATGATACAGCCACCTCATTACGATATGGTTTTTATCGCTAAACAACGGAGTGGAACTCATTCCTCGCGTTAGATACGTCATCGTCGCGACTCTTTCCGCGTTCCGCGTACATTCAATTACCGCGGCCCGCGTTACGTCGTGAAATCACAACGTTAATAAATGGAGCATTTAGTCTGTAGATGGAAAACGCGCTATTCAAAGAGATTACAAACAGCCATCTGCCTCACCCTTCCGAGGCGCTCGCGCCCCTCTGCAACTACCCCATGTTACTCCCTTCCCCCGAATCAGCCACCTCTGCTAGATACCTCTTAGCTACCATACACTCTCGCAGCCTCGCTTATAGAATTCTTTTCCCTTTCCTCTCCACTCTACTCCGCACCGTGCCGCGCCGCACCGCTCCGCACCGCTCCGCACCGCACCGCACCGCACCGCACCGCACCGCACCGCGCCGCGCCACGCACTCTCCAACCAACACGCGCATAGTAGTACCGTCCTCCCCTATCGCGGTACCCCACCACCGTCGCCCATTGCAGCGATGAGCGAACCAATATACCCGGAATCACATTGCCGCGCCGACCACCGCGAGGAGTGTGCGTCGTTTGTTACGCTGTCATTCATCGTTTTCGAAAACGCGGCGCTATAACGAACGAAACGTATCGTCGTATCACAGTGTACGGAGGTGTCGCACACGCAACCGCGTGCTCCCACTGCCTAACCTCACGCTCTTTTCTAATATTTCGCTGTCTGTTCCTTGGTGAGTGATACGTACTTATCCGCAGAGTGTAGTGATCGTGATCGTGTATTCGTGAGAAGCGAGTGTTCTCAACAGCGGGATTCTAACCTATTGCGGATACACGAATTCTCAAGTGTCTCTCTCTCTCTAATCGTGTTCCTCATGACTCGATCGTTCCATTAGCCAGCGCGCACGTACAGAGTCGCGCTTCACATACTATATGCTGGATTTCGCGCCGGTAAGTGACCAAATTGTAACGTTTATTCTAGTTGATATGATTAGCGTTATACAATCTCAGTATGGCACAAACGTCAGGGCGTAAGAAATTACCGCATGTTACATTACACGAACGTTTTTCGTAGCGAGTGGCTCGTTACTGTGCGTGGCGCCATCTCGAGTATCAGTGCGAAGTGCGAGGGCGTGGAATTTCCCGAGTACCCACGGGAGGTTTCGTAATATTAACATTTTCTCTCTATCTTTTCTCCATTTTATTGTTACTCCTTTCATTATTTTTGCTGTCAATTATCGATCAAGGTTTTCTTCTCGCTTACTGCAGCGCGGTAATAAATATCGACGAGATTCAATTGGCTAAATTATAAAATTTATGAGCGATTCTCGTCCTCCCACCTCCATCGTTTCTTTCAAATAAGTCACAATCATGATTACTTATTAATGATACACGGAAAATAAAAATTCCGCGCATTTGCATTCTATATCTAGATCATATTAAATTGTGCACAACAACATTGTTGATAGAATAATCAACAATGAGTCACTCGATTGATCGCCTTACTCATCGTAAATCTTTATCAGATAAATTCAACTTGGATGTGTTTATCGAATCTTTCTGTTGTGTAAACAGAGCCGCGTATTTAATCGCTTTATGCTCAAGGCGAATACAAGTGAATTAATCGCTCCACGAGTCGCTCCAGCGATTGTAACCAATAGCGATTACATCATTGATCGTGAGATTGCGCGGAGCACTAATTCTTAATAGCAAAGCATAATAGTCATCGAGAATCTGGAGCGTGAATGATTTACCTATAATCCATCTTCGTTAATTAGAACTAAGCATACCCGAAATGGTATATCTCGAACGAAACAAGTGCAGGATGTACTGTCTAACGGTAAAATTAAAATCTGATAAAAAAATTATTTTGCCTCTTTATGTGCTGGTAAACAAATCATCAATTGAAAATGGCTTAATTAGTATAACTTAGCTCTGCTGTCTTACCGTTATGTATATAATACACGCTCGGAGTATCCTTGTAGCTGTATAAATTACAGTGCAACGCTGACGCAAATTAAACTCGCGTGTTTCGCATTATTCTAATGAATTGCATCGAAACGCGCAAATGCGCTATTTTATCTCATCATCACGAAAACGTACTCGCGCGTGTATAATACAAAGAACGATAAAATAAATTTTCATATTGCAGGTAATGCGTAAATCGATCAAGCTCCAAGTAATTACACACACACACACACACACACACACACACACACACACACACACACACACACACACACACACATATATATATACATGTATATAATACGCCGAAAAAATTAGCTTTCATAAAAATTACCTCAACCGTTATTTACTTTTATTTTTACAAACCGCATAAACCATTCATTCTTGTATAATCCGTATACCTATGTTGTAATAGTTTTAAACGAAAAAGTTTTAAATAATGTTCACTATTTTGAGTTCCATCTAGAAATGACGAAAATCTTATAGACTTCGAAAAGATAATGATAGTGCCTCGTTATTCTATAACGAGATCAAAACAGGAGTAATTTTGAATTCTCAGACAATTTGTGGTCTTATCCTCTTGCGGTTGAAAAATGAGAATATCCGTTTTGCGTGTTCAACAGAACATTAACGTTATTTCTGGTTATTTCTGAGAGATCTTTTTTTAAGATATATATATATATATATATATATATATATATATATCTTACGATTATAGAAATATTGTGTAAAATAACATTTTTTAATGAGATGATAAATAATACTTGTATAAATATTCGTACTAATACATTAACGTTGCGTCTCTATTATTGTTTTCCTTTTGAAAGAGCAGAGACAAAACACAATTTGCGGAAGTGAGTCTTACATAATTCACATTAATGTGCTATTTTCGAAAGACGACAGAATTAATTCATACATGCGTTTCCTCGTTTCAATAAGACAAGAACGTACATTCAATAAAAGTTGTAATTTAACGATTGTTCGATTATATTTAAAATTTCGCTTTTGAAGTAATTGAAACATCATTAATCATATTAGTATAAGGCTAGTTAACTTTTGTAATCAAAATCTTTCTTTCTTTCCTAAAGTTTTTACTATTGAAAAAGCTGTCAAATCTCAAATGAGATTTTGATCATTTTCTCAAATGAGAAAACTAAGAAGAATAAAGAGAAACAAAATTGCAACGGATTTAACGTCAATTACAAGTGAAAGATCCACCGAAGCGCATCTGTCAAGATCTTTGATTCTGCTTTCGCCTTGCATATTGTAGGTAGGTAGGTATACCTTCTCTTTCTTTATCTTCTTCGATCTTTTCAAACGTATTTTCACATTCGTTATCCAAATCTGTTTCGTAACGAATTTATTAGCTGATTAAGTAACATTGATCACAGCTTTACAATATGCTAAGCTATAACATTGATTATTCCAGGAATACATGTGCTCACTCTCAAATATCGTATTGATTCGTAACATAATGACATTTATGTCGTTCGACTAATTCCATTGACAGATATGTACATACATATATATGACTATAGGAACACGCCGTGCGTATTAACGAGATTAATGTTTGTGATTGAAATAATTATTAAGAAATTATTAATTAAAAACAAGATTGAATTTACCATTAACTGTATATTTCCATTAAAAAACTTTGCTGTCGCACCGATAAAAGTCTTTTCTTAACCAAATTTGAATCCGAAACGACTGTCGACCACTGTCGACTATTTAAATTCTTGAATTTTTTAGTACCTTTAGTCACGTTGTATGTATACGCCTGAAATTCGGGCTGATAAATATTCATCGCCGATGCCTGTTTAATGCTCTTGATGATGAAAAATAGCAGTTTTTAAATAGCGTATTTTTTACATGGTCATTTAGCGTCTCGTTTGTTATTCCATTACGTGGTATTTATCGTTGGATAAAAGACTCATGCCATCGAAAGAGCGTATCCATTCCACGATAGATGTTTCAAAGGATAGATAGTTCTATTGTCCTCAACATTATGCGTCACATAGTCGTTACTCGACAGATACATACTCTATATATATTCTAATGGAACGTCCAATATAATGATGATGAATAAATACTAACAATAAGTATATTATATTTCGAAAAATTATTAAATTATTTTATTATATCAATATTATCAAACAACAATGGAGATTAAACGGTGTTAAACGACGGAGTTAAAAACGGAAAGTAACTGTAATCACTTTAATAGTGATAGGTATTGTAAGAGATATTTTACGTAATAACACTTGTTTTCTAGATTAACTGTTTATTTAATGTTGTTTATATTTTCTATCACAGAATAATATTTCAATCTTTGATAGTATATATCATATACATATAAATGTAAAATTGATAATACACGATGCATTGCGTCTTTATGAACAAAAAATTGCTGCTCCGAAATTACGTTACGAGTGATAATGACTGCGTAACATCAACTGTCAACGCAATCGTCTGTCATCGAAGGTTTATCCTGCTATGCTTGTTAATTAGAAAATGCACAGTCGTATGAGATAAACTAGCCAGATATCTCAGGTAACGTCGCACACAGCGCGATTAATAATGTAACGAATGTATGCATTTTCATTATAATATGTTTTGCTTCTAATTGCACATAATTGAGATCTTATCTACGAGCCGCGGGCATAACATTCCGGTAATTTTTTTTGCCGACTTTTTTTTTTATTTTACTCGTATATACGTTTTACCTATACGTTTGCTACGAACAGTTGTTTGCTATTGCATTTAAATTGTAAGTTTGTAATCCGAAAGTTATCTTTATTAAACGTTTCCGAGTTCAAAAGTCGTATAACGCAAGCTGTTATTCAATGCGTATCGAACACGTTATATTATTATTCGAATAATATCGCTAGCAAGCTACTGAAATATTATTTAAGTACTTAAACAACAAATTATCATGTATGTTATAATTTCCCCATGACAATAGTGTGCAATTAATGTAAAGTAACGACAATATGCATCAAGTGGATTAATTCAAGTATTCGAGTATGCGTAGAAAATGTAGATTTCCTTGCCGATTGATGCTGGCATCAAATTCACGCGACTTGGGCTTACGTTTAAAAAGAATAAAAGTCTGAAATCTTAAGAGAATAAATTGTATCTTTCTTTTTTATCGTTTGTTTTTTTAGCATAGAGATATTACGAGATATTTCTCGTAAGAAGAGAATTCGTAAAAAGAAAGAACAATAATATATCGCTGTATCCAGGAATATTTTGCTTTATCTTTACATATTAGGTATAATTAAGAAGTTAGGCATTCGACTTGTAATTGTTGTACCGAGTTCTAAAAAAAAATATGAGAGACGGGTCTCAAAAATATGAGGATGAAGTGCTGTTCCGTTAACAAAAATTCACTTCGAAACGAATCGCTTACGGCTTACGACGTTAGAAACTGGTCTTGAATCTCACCATCTGGAACACGAGTGCTTCTCAACCACTTTTCCCCTCCTGCGGCATGCAGTATAACGATTTCGAGGTAAGCAATGGACAGGTGCGGATGTAGATCGAGCTCTGCATCCAACATTTGACCGACCAATTACTACCTCCATTTTGTTATTATCGTCGCTGTACATTTTATTATCTAGCAACAATTACAAGTCGAATGTTTAATTTTTTAATTACACAAATATAAATATCACGGGTTACTTTTATTATAGATAAATGTTTAATTTTCTGACGCGGAAATTCATTATATTCGAAAGAAGGTGGAAAAGTGATATCGCAATAGCGATAAATATCCATAAAAGAAAAAAGCATTCATATTTAACATGTGTTTTATATATAAAAATGAATTTAACTCTTAACTATGGATATTACGCATTAGTAGATGTGGAAACCTATATAGAAATCCCTATTATACATATTTTTAAATATAATAAAAGGGTAAAATAAATATAACTATATGTTCTCTGCTTTATGTATATGATGCACTTGCAGCTATGATGTTTTTTTATATTTTGCAGCATTAATTACGCACAGAATCAAGTTTTATTTGTTTTTCTAGATCTAGAAGGAAAACATAATTGATCAAAATTATAAAATAAGTGGCAAAAGTCCCAGAACCTTAGAAATTTTATATCCACAGTTAAGCATTAATATGAGTGCTGTTGATCATTTTTTTCTGTTGTGGATTATTTCATAAAAAGAGAAAGCTGTATGTATTATCATTGTAGCTTAGAATGCCATTTTTCAAAATTTAATCGTAAAATAGAAATAGATAAAAGGATATAGAAAAACACAGAGAGAGAGAGAGAGAGAGAGAGAGAGAGAGAGAGAGAGAGAGAGAGAGAGAGAGAGAGAGAGAGAGAGAAATTTGCGATAATTATCTTGCGCAAGTGTTTGAAATGAAACCAAACGAAACGCAGCTCATTGAGAAAGTTGAAAGAAGAGAGAAGAAGAGAAATACGGAGAATACCTTTTCCCAACAAACGAGTAACAGCAGGCAGGCCGAGAGAAGTGCCTCCACAATGGAACCCCTTACATCTAAAACGGTTATACACGCAGGTAGAGCTTCGCTGTTGCCGGGCTGTAAAATGCCCATTGTGTTTCTCGCTATAAGAACACACTATGATTCGAAAATGCCTCTCGGTTACGCGTTATTTCTTACGCTCGTTATCTCTACGGCGATTGCTGACAAACGTTTCAGTAATTTTCTCGTATTGCACTTATGAGAAAATCCCCTCATAATTTCTTACATTAGCTATGTCTTTATAATACGTAGAATATATTTTTCAACGTTTTGTTTATACAAGCTGCAACACACGGGTATCTTGCTGTTCGTTCAAACTTATTAGATTTTTCACATCGTCAATTTATTAGAGTCAATATAATGTAGACGATAAGGAAATATTATTTGCACGATTTATACAGGGTGTTTTCTAAGTAACTACAAAAAATTCAAGAAGATATTCCATGGCTTATTTTAGAAAGAAAAAAGATTCTATATCCTATAAACATATACCCTAACTGTTTCTTTTTCAAAATACAGGGTATCAAAGTTGTAAAAAAAAATATGAAAATTTTGAAAATCTGGTAAACGTTTAAAGATATTTTATTCAAATTTGGTATGCGTAGGGGAGACCGGGGCTAAAACGTCTACGGGGTAAATACGTCTAATCAAATATCTCGGAACCTGTATATTGTGCAAACTCGCTATTAACATTGTAAACGCTGCTTATAGTACCCATGTGACCAACGGAGTTTTGGCAGGTTACCTGCCGTGTTACGATTTTTACGAGGGCAAACGTGTTTTCGAAAGGTGAAAGTTACATTTTCTGCGCGTGGAAATTTTGTAATATCTGCAATAATATTTGCTCTCCAAATCTCGAGGTACGTGATTATAAAGAGTAATGCATGCTGAACACGAATCCAGTGTAGTTTTTTCATTATCGTTGATGTCTAATATTTCGTGGGCGATCAAACCTGAAACTTGTGTTTGGGGCTAATCGGTCAGTAAGCAGTCCGGGTGCATTTCCAAGGCATTTTCGGGCTCACTGCATATGGAATATGGATGAGACGGGAATTACAACCGTTCAGACACCGAATAGAGTCATCGGACGTCGAGGAGTGAAACAAGTCGAGCGAGTGACTTCTGCGGAAAGAGGAACCCTCGTAACTATTTTTTAATAATGTTTTGCATAAAAATTTTAAATAAATTTTTATATTTTTCTCTTAAAAAACAATTATTGCATGTATCCTATTATTTTTTAGAATTAGATGTACGTATATGTATTGAAAATGCAGTGCAGACTGTTATACCCCGGCATTTTTGAGATTTCAATTTTTCCACCGTTGTCGTTTTTGCTCTATACCGGTTAAACAAAGCGACGTAGACAAAAATTTCCTATATAAATTTTGTAGCTAAAGGTTCACTCTTTACAGTGGTATACCACATTTAACTACAATTATTTATTTTGTTGTTAAAAATCGGCACCGAAAAAAAACGGACTGTTTAGCCCCGGTCTCCCCTACATGTGGTATTAAGAATTATTTTCTAGTATCGATGAAACATTTTTAGATCCACCAGGGGCGTGCATCTTTGACTGTATTTTGAAAACGAAGCAGTTTAGGGCATATGTTCATAGGACCTTTTCTACCTAAAATAAAATAAACACGAAATATCCCCTTCAATTTTTTATTCTTACTTAAGAAACACCCTGTATAATTCACGGATGCACGCACGCACATTGATCATGTTTGTGTCTAGCTGCTTGCTACCTAATATTGGCTCGATAACTGACTATATCATGCACGTTTTGTGCGCAACAAGACATCGGAAAAGAGAAGAAAAAGAGAAAGTTTTTATAATCGCAGGAACACGCGATGTCTATCGAATATTTTATTGCAACACACTCGTATACACATTCGTGCGAACGAAACATGATGTTAACTTTTGATATAATTATTTGTCACTATGATAATTAGTAATTAATTAATACGGAACGATTAATACTGACTTTCACTCTATTAACGTTCATCGGTCATTGCAAGTAATGATTTCCTTTGTTTCTGATATTATTTCTTCTTCCAGAGAAAGCTTTTTCTCACTGACTCCGTCTCTTGTTATTAAATGAGAACAAGTAATACTATGTATACCTCTATCCTGATAAGGAATATGATAAAGAAAAGTTAATGAGATGGGAACTATAAAAGCGTTTCTTTTTCTACGTAACAGTGCATTCCACTGAATAGATAAGATTTAAATTTATAGTTTATCTACGATAAAGAGTAGTTGTTTGTGGTAAATAACCAGCGCTTATAAGTTATTACTGCAATAAGAAATATTAAAGCATGTAAAGAGGATATTAACCTCGTTTTACTAGAGAGTCAGATAATGTGTGCCTTATAGAACGATAATTTTTAGTAAAGTATTTGTCATGTCTCTCTTGCTATCATTGACGAGCAATATGGCGAAAGTCGCATAAAAATATTTTTGAATTACGAAAGCTTTTTTGTTTGGATGATATCGCTTTTATTTATAACTGATCAAATCCTTTTTACAAATTAATGATTAATTTGAAATTCTTCGTATAATTTTTCGTAAAATTTCAAGTTTTATAACATTGAATTAAATTGCGTATGTGCTAAAGATTTTTTAGCAATTTGAATAAAGCATGTTTCTCTTATGATTATCGATGGAAAAAAATATAAGTAGAATAGAAAAATATGTTGAAGGTTATAATAAAGTTTAACTTTCTTTGACATTGTTTTTTTCTGCACATGCAACAACACATTTAATGGGGAAGTATAGTCTATTTTTCTTTATATTTGATGGTGTTTATCATTTTGTCAATTTATATTAAATAAATAAAAGCGCATTGTTATAATATTATTCTATGTAAATATTATTCTGCGCAGTTATTCTGCGCAAAAAATTACTTTTTGTTTATCCTATCTTATTATTTTTACGTGTGGAGAGAAATACACACATATACAGGGTGTGCCATTTTAAATGTCCCAGACAAGTATCTCGAAAAATCTCGTAAGCTATTAATTTTTTGATAACTCTACTTTTATATGTAGAATAATTATAAGAATCATATTATGAAAAAAATCATACAATTCTATTTTAAAAAATGACCTTAATGTGACCTTAAAAAATTGATTTATTTCGAAAATTGGTTTTACTACTATAATATTTGTCCCCCTTGATAACCTACAACTTTTGCCTCAAACATTTTCCTGTATCTTCTATATTTTTCGAGATATTTGCCGCAAAAAATGTAATCGCATATTCTGATACATTGCACGTGAGAAAAAAGTAACGTCAAATAAAGCTGAACCATATTATGTCCTTCAACTTTTTCCTAACCTGTGTCATTTTTTTCTATGTTTAACTATAAGAAAAATATTTCTTCTCTATTTAAATTACTAGAATCAACCTGACACGATTTAATGATTTCTAGTTCAAAGGATCTATGAGATTAAATAATTAAATTGTAAATAATCTTGTTTATCTCTTTATCGCTGAAGAAGACAATTGATCACAGTAATGTTATGTAGTGTAACTACGATTGCGAGAGTTATTTTCTCAGTCCTGAGTCATACCTATATGATCTCATAATGACACGACATTCCGCGTAAGTGTAACATAATTATTAACTGGCATTAATAGCTTAATAAGAGCATAATACTAAATCAGAGTTTGTTATTGATAGTATTAGGCTGTCGTCAACTTATTATAATCGTTGAAAATTATTTGTTTTATTAAATCGATGAAGATCCCGCGCGATTCAGAAACGGATTATTTTCTTTTCGAGTGAATATGTAATCCAATAAACAAAAATGTAAAAAATCCTAAAATAGGAAGATATCAACACGTAATAAATTATAGGATTACCTTTCACAAGCTGTTTTACTGGTCGTTTGCATTACCGCCGTTGGCAAGAATTACTTATTCTATTGAGGAAGCTATAAGATATAAAATAATGTCAGGAGACACAAGTCACAGCAAATATACGCGAAGCAAGCAACGAGGCAGACCTTATCTTATATCCATACGCGAGCCGTTCAATTGAACATAACAATTGTTAATTATCATATCCCAGTAACATCTAGACTGATCGAGTTTCTAATAACTTAATCAATAATTGAGGTTTCGATTAAACGGCAAAAGTCTTTACTTTGGTTTTATACGTTCTATGAACAGACATATTGTAATGCAAAGTCCAAATCGACAAACGTTTAAAAAATGTCATTATTGTCATGGTTGTTTCATGTGAAAAATATTTTTTTAAATTTCTAACTCAGAATCGCGCCAAAGCGATGTTTGCAGTTGACTTTAACAATGAGTCAAATATTATATGAAGGAAGTTTATGAAGGAAGTTAAAATGAATATAATTGAATCACAAATAAATTACTTGAAACAAGGATAATAGAATAGTTATACCAGAGCAAAAAAAATTTTTATATTTATATATATTTTAGCAAGGTAATATACACAGTAACTATATATAACGCTACAATGATATTTTTTCTCCTAAGAACTATCTGTTAGATTATGTTATGCTATATCTTGAGAGCAACTATACTCAGTAAAAAATTTTGTGTTAAATTTAATACATTTTATATGCCCCAAAGAGTTTATCCACTCTAATTTTTATGTTAATTTAACAGAAGGTAAATACGTAAATAAATAACACAAGTAATATGTGAAAAATTAACACAAAATTGTAAAACATGGATGGGAGCAAAATTTATGTTAAATTAACATATTTATAATGTTAAATTTCATTAAAATAAAATGTTATTCTCTCTTCTCTTTTTCTTGCAAAAAACAGAAGACAGCGATCAGAAAACAGCAATCTCTTTATAATATATAAGAAAATATCGATTTAACAGATGGAAACTCTTATCGAGAGGAAAATAACACTACTTAGGTGTTCATTTTAAAATATGTCACCAAGAATTTGCACATTTATATATAAATTGTGTTATTTTAACTCTTAGAAACGTTGGATATTAACTTAATGCGGAAAAGTCAAAATAACACAATGACAATATCTATGTTACATTAACACCAATGTATGTTAAAAATTTAACACAAAAATATCTACACGGATAGAAATCAACTTAAATATATAAAATGTTTTTTACCGTGTAAATGTTGTTGCTATTTAGTCCAGATCTCGGTCCAGATGGATATTTGAATTTTTATAAATAAATTAATGTTCGATATCTTCTATTTATTTACAAAAAAAATAGATATATTATGAAAGAACAAGCCTTTTGACGTAGAACTACGTTTTTCTCCGCGGTATGGGGGGTATCCACGGATGCAACGATGTAACGAAAATATGTCACACTTTGAACGTTTAGATCTTCGCAACTAATAATCGTAGAGTAATCATTGACATCTCATTTTAAAGCTTAAGAAGTCCCATTTATGATAAATCCAGCCCGAACTCTCTATTTCTTTCCGTTTAGATATAGTAGCGTTAGAAAGTTTAGCTAAATTTCTTGTAGATGCAACGAAAACATGTCACACTTTGAACGTTTATATCTTCGAAACTAATAATCGTAGAGTAATCATTGACATCTCAATTTAAAGCTTAAGAAGTCCCCTTTATGAAAAATCCCGACCGAACTCTCTATTTGTTACCGTTTCGATATAGTAGCGTTTGAAAGTTTAGCTAAATTCCTTTTAGTAAACGCTGCATTGAATTTTGCGATAGAACAGTACGTATAACTTAATTTTTTTAATTAAGAAAAGCAAAATAGAAATCAGCGATAAGAATACTGAAGAGGATCTACAAAATAATAAGCATGGTTTATAAGATAAAAAAATCTTTAATTTTGCGCACACATGTATTCACGCACTCACATCCCTATATATACGCACAACACACACACAGACAAACACTCACACACAAACAAACACACACACGCACGCACGCACGCACGCTCGCACGCACGCACACACGCACACACGCATACGCACACGCACGCTCACGCGCATGCGCACGCTCACGCACACGCACATGCATACGTACACGCACACGTACACGCACACGCACACGCATACGCACACCCACACAAACACGCACACGCACACAAACGCGCACACGCAAAAAAACACAATCACGCACACGCACACAAACGCGCACACAAACACAAACACGCACACACTCATTCACAAACACAAATACGCTGTAAGAAGTATAGGCGACATTGATAAAAATAAATGTTTATTTTCAAATACATACAAGAATAGTTGACTATTATTTTTAAAATCCTCTTCTGTTAATTTTCTTGTCGTGTTTCAATTTGTGATTTTCTTTATCTTTCAGTTTTACATCTTGTTCTTTCTCCAAATTTACTGCAGCGTTTATTAAAATTTCGTATCGACCGTCATGCAATACTATAATTTTGAAAAATTAAGTGTATTTTATTTATATTTATTTTAAAATTAAACATATTAAACATGTATATATATATATAAATATATATATATATATATATATATATATATATGTAAATAGATATATATAATTTTAACTGACAGATCTTATATTCTTCAATTTCTAAATTATTTATTTACGCGTCTCGTATAAAGATATTGTTTTTTGGTTTCTTTAATAATATCTTCCTTTCGATGCATGTTTTTTTTAAATCCTCTTTATTTTTTTTAGTTCCGTGTTCCAAATTATGTATTTCTTCCACTTTCTGTTTTTCTGCTTGTTCGTTTTCAAATTTTATTAATGCGTTTATTAATACTTCATCCCAACCGTCATCCAATACTAGAATTTTAAAAGATCAAATTTATTCTATTTATATTTATATTAATATTAAACATATTACACATGCATATATATATATATATATATATATATATATATATATGGGACGTTCCATGTCAACCGGGACAGGACCGTCTCCAAAATTCTATTGAACCGATTAAAATGGTTAAGGGCTTAAAATCTTTGTTTTTGTGTGCTTTATCAAGTACAGTGTGGTACTTTTTAAAATTCAATATGGCGGTCAAAATATGGCGCTTCATATGAGTTAAAAACACAAATTATATGATTAAATTGTTGTTTCTAATGGAAAAAAGAGGATACATAGCTTGTGAGTAGATAGCACTAAGATTTGGATGTGTCTAAAAAAAATGGCGGATTTAATATGGCGGACAAAAAAACCAAACTTTGACCAAAATTTATGAAACTCAGTATTTGGCGGTTTTTGAGGTCGCTGATTACGAATCCGTTCATGATTTTTTAAAATTCAAAATGGCGGATCAAATACGGTAAATAAAAAACAAAATTGTTGACGAAATATGTGAAACTTAGTATTTGGAAAGTTCTCTGCGGTAACAGGGTTGAGACTGTCTTCAAATGTAGGTTATGAAGCACGCATTACTTTTTTAAAATTTTTTTTTAAATTTTTTATTAATTTTTTTACTTTTTTGAATTCTTTTTGATTTTTAAAGGCCATAGCCGGGTTTGTATGGGAAATCTGCCCCCGCGGCTTTTTCGATTTGCACTTGGGGGATCGATTTGACATTAAATAAAAATAATTCAGCTAAACTTTTAGCTCTTTATCTCAAACAATTTTCGAGATTTTCAAAAAAACCACTTTTTTCGATTTTATTTTTTTTTCAATAGTAAAATTCAAAATTAATGAATGGTGATTTTTTTTCTAATTCTTAGGAGTAAAAGGGATGAAAAAACACTTTCATTATGAATCTCAGGTGGAAAGCCGATTTTTAAGAACAGAAATAAAACTATAATCATTTTTTTTACCGTGTTATTTAAAAGTGTCCACCGCCAAACTTTGTCAGAAAATGTCTTCTATACTCCTTTACACTCAGGAATTTTTTCATTTTTTTTTGAAGTGGTGGAACATTATGAAAAAAAATAAAAACTAATTTTTTTTCAAAATTTTGCGTTTGAACGCATTAAAACTCTTATACTGCTAGAGAAATATATAGAAAATAATTTTTCAACTGAAAAAACACAACTTACTTACAAAAATATTTAAAAAATTAAGAAATGCATTACTTCAAAAAATAAAGGACATTAAAAATTTTTGAATTGACGTTAAAAATTTTCTTTTTCACGCAAAAATTCATAGAAATAAAAAAATATAATGTTTCTGTACTATTGGCAATAATTTTATACCGTTAATAAATAAAAATGAAAATTCTTATTTGATAAGTTATACTATATTATTTATTTTTAACAATACGTATCATCAATTATTTACATTCAATGAAATGATTTCACATTAGATATATATAAAAAAGACTGTTTTGAATAACGTCGGTTAGTCTTCGTCACTGTCTTCATTCACTACAGCATTAACTTTTTCATTTATAAACAGACGACTCAATATTTCGGCAGGTCTTATTATTTTAGCCAAATATCGAGCGTAAGAAAGATAATATATGATAGCTGCAATGTGAGAGCAGCACCCTACAGTACGCCTACCATTAGCACAATCACAACAATATCGACTAATCCCAGAGATCTTATTCTTATCTGGCTGATAATCAACAAAACAACGGTATGTTTTTGAGTTAATATACCGAGACCTTACTTGTAGTTTAATAATATTAGGTGTTATTTTCACATACTGAAGTGTTATTGTTCCGTCTTCATTCATCATCTCAGCTAAGTAAGACACAGCTTGAGACATTCGACAAGATTTGAAGATTTTTTTTACGGGGTCATATCAATATATTTATATACACTAAAAAGGTTTCTGATATTATAAAATGCGTTTTGTAACACAGTTTTATCGTGATAGTAAGAGAAAAGTGGAACAGATTTTTTTAATAAGTGTGACATCCTGCGAGTATTCTACGCTCTTCAAAAAACATACTGCACTACAATTTCAGGTCGACAAAGTTTATACAATAATCCTGCGTCTTTTTCAACGAACTTCATAAAAGCATTCAATAAGAGTTATTATTCGTAAGTTACTTGAAAATTTCTTTTGATTGTTACAATATAAATATATTTATATATGCAGATATATTTATAACAAGCATTTATCAATGGTAGTTTATAGATGATTATATATAATCATTTTATTTTTTCAAAAGCTGTCGAGTAAAAATTGAAATGATTAATTCCATATTTTAACTTTTCAATGCTTGACATGAGACATTTCAACGAACTTCATAAAAGCATTCAATAAGAGTTATTATTCGTAAGTTACTTGAAAATTGTTCTCGATAAATGACGATTAACTTGTATCTCTTATCAAATTGATGTTGTATAAATCTTAACGAATTGATTGTTACAATATAAATATATTTATATATGCAGATATATTTATAACAAGCATTTATCAATGTTAGTTTATAGATGATTATATATAATCATTTGATTGTAATACAAGAATGGTATAAAAACGTTATCGAAAGACACGGCCCTCTGTCTCACGTAAGGCAGGGCCAAGTTATAATATATATTGACTAAATCATTTCAATTTTAATTAGACAGCTTTCGAAAAATTATAGATCATAATTTATCAATGCTTTAGTATCTAAGTTAACAGTTATTTTACAATATATGTTGACTATTTATATATATTTATATATAATCTTTTTTACCGGTTATTGAAAAGAGCGAAATATCAGTTTGATCGTAATCGTATGGTATAAAAACGGTATGAAGAGACACGGCACTCTGTCTCACGTCAAGAAGTGACAAGTTATAATATATATGGAATAAATCAATTCACTTTTGATTCTACATCTTTTGAAAAAATCAAAATTTAAATTTAACAGTGCTTTAGTAACGAAGTTAACAATTCCTTTTTAATACATATTGAATATTTATATATAATTATATATATTCTTTTTTTAGTGAATACTGAAAAGTGCAAAATTTAAGTTTTATCGTAATCGTAACGTATAAAAACGTATCAAGAGACACGGCAATATGTCTGACGTTAAAGCATGGCAAAGTTATAAGATATATGGAATGAATTATTTCAATTTTGATTCTACAGCTTGTGTAAAAATATACATCCTAACTTATCAATGATGAACAGTGCACATTTAAAATATATTGACTATATATGGTGACATATGTTTATAAATATTTACATATATATAATATCGTTATATATGTTTAAAAATGACTATACATACATATATATATATATATATATATATATATAATCATATAGAGACAAAATTAAAATCATTTTAAAATCATTTTAAAGCTTAAGAAGTCCCATTATCAAATTTAGATTAGTAAAAAAAATTGAATTTAATTTAAAGTTTTTATTTATTAATTATATATTATAATATAAAATTTTATATATAATTTCATAGATATATTTATATATAATTAGATAAAATTATATTGTGTCAATTTATAAATATAAAAAATTATTTTAAAATTATTTTAAAGCTTAAGAAGTCCCATTATCAAATTTAGATTAGTAAAAAAATTTGAATTTAATTTAAAATTTTTATTTATTAATTATATATTATAATATAAAATTTTATATATAATTTCATAGATATATTTATATATAATTAGATAAAATTATATTGTGTCAATTTATAAATATAATTATATCTAATTATATACGATTATATATAATTTGTTTTCAATGGTTTATAAAAAAAAGGATGATATTATTAAATGCGTATTGTTTAAAGTTCAAAGAAATTGCTAATATTATTTAAAAAGTGTGCTATCCTGAGTGCCTCATTCAAACTTCATCAAGCATTGTGCACACTATCTCCGAGTTTATAGAGTACCTTCACATATTATTAAAAATTTAACATACTGGCAAACATTCTGCAGTTCATTTATCCTCCGAGTATCCTGCGAGCATTCTGGGCATCCTTCATCGAGCACAGTTACAGAAAAAAAACAAAATTTAATTGTCCTAAGCGTAAGTTTCTTAAAATCAAAAATTATCTCTGCGAGTCTTCAGTTTCCTTTTTCAATCGAATTGAGGATCAAAATCGTAAAACTTTAATTCAATACATATATATATATATATATATATATATATATATATATACATATATAATACGTTAAAAACTTCATACTAACGCTAAAAAAATTGTAAAAACAAATTTTTGGAAACATTACGTAAAACTTTTTTTTTATATAAATATATATACATATATAATACGGTAAAAAAATTTATACTAACGCGAAAAAAATTAAAAAAAGAAATTTTTGAAAACATTCAACGAGTTAGTTAAGATTGAAAATTACTTTAAGAACCGACAAAAGTCCAAGAAACAGCTTGGGAGGAACGAGAGTAATATAAAAAGGACTGCTATGTCATCAGCTGAAAGAGTACGCGAACATAGGAAACGTCAAAAGTCTGTTCGCCAAGATGCATTTAACCCGAATTCGACTCAAAAGGAGATTGATTTATCTAGTTCGAATTTAGAGCCACAACCTTCTACTTCAAATTTTCAAATTGAGTCAAATAACCAAGAACAGATGGAGATTGATGTCATTGAATCACAAGAGTACCTACATTAGGCCAGAAAATTATCGAGAAATTTATATCAAGGCAACTAATGAATTTGAGAAATTGTTTTTGAAGAACGAGTTTGGACACGTATGTGATGTGTGTGACCGGATATGGTATAAACAAGATTTATCTAAAATTAATCAGAGACATATAGATATTCTAGAACAAGACTTCATCGAGGAGCGTGATCGTGTAAAAGACTTTAAAATTTGTTCGACATGTAGACAGTCATTGTCATTTGGGAAAATTCCTCCGCTGAGTAAATCAAATGGCTACAAATATCCAGAACATCCGCAAAATTTACCGCCGTTGGATCTAATTACAGAGCGTCTCATATCACCAAGACTACCGTTTATGCAAATACGTCGACTACGGTACGAAACCGGTACCTACAAAATAATAGGACAGGTTATTAATGTTCCGGTAGAAGTCGACAACATGGTTAAGCAGTTACCACGACAACTTGACGATGATTACGTAATTAATATTAATATATTGTAAAAAAACATATTATACATAAATCGTCGTATTTGAGCGGACAAGTGAAGAAACGAATTGTTAAGGAATGGCTTCGTTACATGGTAACAACACCTTTGTATAAACAATACAAAATTTGTTATAATGAACGAGATATGAACAATATCGATAATGTACAGCGACCAAGTACGAGTAAAGCATGTGACAGCGGGACTGATGACGACACATTAGAAATGATCGATAGTGATAATGATAAAGAATTATTGTTGGGACATTAACACACAATGATATAGAACGAAAGTAAATACTTAGACATTGCACCAGGACCACGGTGTAAGAAAGGAAGGTGATGCCACGGCCTATCTCTCTACTGTGAGAGCTTGACGCACTTACTGAGGAGTTTCCACAAAAATCCGCCAGCAGCGCTAGCAGCACGTAGGCCACACAGACATTAGGTATTTGTGGGTATGCACCACGAACGGCACGAACAGTTCACGTTCACACCGTGATCCAACGTCCAACCAGTACAGATGGTACAGGTCACTAACCTCGTTTGTAGATCGTGTTTTCCGTTAATTATTGAATTTTTTATTCAAACAAAATGGGTCGAAGATGTGCAGTTTTGCATTGTAAAAGTGGCCATCGACGTCATAAACACGAAAAAATTACTATTTTTTCAGTGCCCAAAAATAATATTCAAGTGTGGTCGGAAAGGCTAGGTTGTGTTTTGAATGAAAAATCCTGTGTTTGTGAAAAACATTTCAATCAAAATGATATAAAATCGGAAAAAATTATCGCTGAAGATGGGAAAATTATTTTTCAAGTGAGTTTCTTTAAATGTATCATTCAAATAAATCTTCAGAAACTGTTATAAACCAATACTCAGTATCATATATGCATGGTTTTAGCAACGCTTTTTAAAGAAATCACTTATCAAAGGAGCAATGCCAATTCTGAATTTTGACGAGCCTCCGATGAAATTAGCCAAAATTGATACAAGTGCAGTAATAGAAGAATCTCAGGACCCGACAGAAGAATTACAAAGCATATCAAAATTTTCAACTCTCCCTACAAATTTAACAGTCAGAATACAAAATCACAATCAGATACCAATGAATCTGCCATTGACACTGAAAAAGATACGCCAGTAACCAGTAATAGCGAATTACATTTAATTACATCGAATAAAGTTGTTAAATCAACCATTAATCTTTGCAACGCAATTGACAAAAACGATCTACATGGCTCTAAATCTCTCTTTCAACAAATATGTGCCAATGAAATCCACATTAACCAACCTGGGGCAAAATGGAACTTTCACAAATCATTGGAACCTCCAATACTAGTCTTTTCAGAATTAGAACTTGCATCAACACCGACGCGTGGGGAGAACAAAGTTCTAGTTTATACTAAAAAGGTGAGGTCTGAATTTTTGTCATAAACAAAAATATCTTTAATTAAAACAATTTAATTTTTTCAATAGGTAATCTTGATCAACTTCATGTAAAAGTATTCATAGACCAAAAGAATATTGTCGAACGTGTAAGTGATCTCAAATGTCAAGAGGATTTGGAAAATTTATTAATAGAAGTAGATAAGATGATAGTATGTTCTGGTGGCCCGAAAGTAGCAACATTTAAGAAAATACATCCTCAGTGTGCATATAAAGATGAAAATAACAAATGGAGACATAACTATTGTCCAATTGTTGTAACGAAGGGCAGTGTATGTCAGTACTGTGTATCTTTACACAAAATATTTGCACAGCATATTGATCGCCAACGTACTTCTAAAAAACGACTTGTCTTATCACCAACGACAAAAAACAAAGTACCATTACTTTACAAAAGAGCTCGAGTGCGAGCTCGAAAGCTAACAAGAAAAGAAACAAAAATCAAGCAAATAACAGAATATATAGAGGAATTGCAGAAAAAAATGGATAAAATTGAAACTGAAAGTTTGGAGAAAAAAATTGAAAAACTGAATCTACCAGAACCACAAGTAAGCGGATAAATTTGTGTTTCGATTATTTACGAAATCATTAAATATAATTGTAAATATAATTGTTCGTAAAGAATTTTCAATGTTAATGAATTGTAAATATTCAAAATTTCTTTTAATTACTTAACCTCAAGATACTTCTGCGTCTCCAGATGTAAAATGATTTTAAAAAATTTGATATATTTCATAATGAGAATTATTTTAATTCGAAAAGTAATGGTTATTTTATTAAACAAATATTATATGTATCAAGGCAGTAAGAAATATACGTCTTATTAAATTGTACATTTGATTAATTATACATCTTATTAAATTGTACATTTTATTAATTATACACCTTATTAAAATATATACATCTTATTAAAGTAATATAAACTTTTTTATATTTAATATTAGACAATAAAACAATATATTGTAATCACTGCTGGGTTTCCATGAATCACTTCCTATATGCCATCGTATAAATTTCTTTAGCATGGTTTTTTGCATGGTTTTTTATTGTTCAATATTTCATCACATTTTCCTTTATTTCATTAAAAATTTATTCTTGCATGCCACTTGTATTGTGCCGCTTTCTTCTTTTTTTTTTAGATTGTATTGATTAGAGAATGCATTTCAACTGCACGAAAAAAATCTTCTACAAATAATAGATACAGTAACGAATGGATGCTAACGTGTTTACTCTTACACATTCGGAGTACGGCAACGTACAACATGCTTAGAGAAAATAAAATTCTTCCACTACCTTCTAAGTCAACTATCTGCAGATACCTTCGTAGTTCTAATACAGGGTGTGGTTTTGATGAGAAGTTTTTTACTTTATTTAAAATAAAATTGGGAAAACTTCCAGAAGATGCTCGACATGGAATTTTAACATTTGACGAGATACAACTGAGAGCGAGTCTTGAAGTCAACGTAAAAAATATGAAATTCGATGGTTTGATTGATTTTGGCACGGAAAATTGTCCTGCAGGTGTTTCGAATGCTATGGTACAAGCCGATCATGCTTTAGTATTCATGTTTTCATCGGTAAAGCATGCATTCCATCAACCTATCGGAATGTTTGCATGTAAAGGTGCAACATCCGGAGATGCATTGGCCGGATTGGTATTAAAAGCGATCGTTGAAGTTGAAAAAGCTGGTGGAAAAGTTCATGGTATAATCTGTGATGGGGCGTCAACTAATAGAAAGCTATGGACTAAGTTAGGCATAAGTGGAAAGCTGAAGATAAATGAAAAAGAAGGGACAGTTACACCTCCAAAATACTTTTTTCAAAATTCTGTCGACGATTCTCGAGTTGTGTATGCTTTTTCGGATGCTCCTCATCTTATAAAGTGTATACGGAATAATCTTTTTAATAAAAAAAAATTTAAGGTATTCATTACTATCATAAATTTTTCTCTAATATTTTTTTTAATATTTCCAGAGATGTTCCAATATTTTTTTTATTTATTTCTCAGATAAATGGACAAAAAGTTGAGTGGAGATTCTATCAAAATTTATTTAAGGAGGATTAAAAACTTCCTGCAAATCTCAGACTTTGTCCCAAGCTAACAGAAAACCATATTAACCCTACAAATACCGCGAAAATGCGGGTATCTTTTGCAACTCAAGTACATTTGATTTTTCATTAAGACTGTTTTATCAGTATGTGCTGCATTATTCTATGGCTTCAATTAAAATTCCTCCTATCTATTAGGTTTTCAGTAACGCTGTTGGTGATGGTTTAAAAAGCTATCTTGTTAGAAACCACCCTGACTTTATTGGCTGTGAAGCCACTATTTCATTTACGAAAAGAATAAATCAGCTTTTTGATGCCTTAAATCGAAAATTCTCGAAAGAAGGTATAAAAATTGGTAGCTCAGATTTAAAGGTACTTATTTTTCTACGTTATCTCAATTCTATGATACGTAAATTGATTCTATAGAGAAATAAGCTAGGAATGTATTATATAATTAGGTGCTACGTGAAACCATTATCTGGCTCAATGAATGGGAAAAAGAATTGACAGCAACTATTACTTCTATTCATTTCCTGTCGCATCAAACAGCAGAAGGTTTACGCGTGACATTGCATTCGACTATTGCGTTGACAGAATATTTACTGACTACATGTAATTTCAAATACGTTTTAACAGCAAAGTTGAATCAAGACTGCTTAGAAGTAAGCACTTTTTTTCAAATAAATTCCTTCGGTCTTTTAAACATTTTGTTTCAATAAAAATTTTTTCAGAGATTTTTCGGCATAATCAGACAAGCTAATAGTCAAAATGACCATCCGACTTTACCAACATTTATGCAATTATATCATTTATTATCAATTTATAAAATTTTGAGACCTCCAAAATTTGGAAATTGTCACTTTTTGTCACATGAAAAAGAAAATCAACCAAAAATAACAATGGAAGAATTCAAGGCTGTTTTTTCATCGACGAAGACCTCTTTTCATGAAATGCACGTTAAAAATTTGAAAAAAAAATTGGATGATTTAATTATGTATACAGATTGGAAATGTGACGATATAATTGACAATGATTACGCAATGGCTGACATAGTAGATTGCATAATTTACTATATAACAGGATTTATCTGCAAAAAAATGTTGAAAAAAAACAGTTTGTGAAAACTGTCGTAAAGCTTTTGCATATGATAGTGACAATGGTATAAGACAGCTTTCAGAAGCACATCTCGTTAATATAAGAACTCGAGGAAAACTTATTCATCCAAACATAAAAATATTTCGATTATTTAGAGAAATTGAAAATGTTTTTGCGAAAAACATTACCAATTCGAATGTTTATCAAAAAACGCTAAACGATTTAATCGAGAATGATTTTTTTTGTTTTCAAATGGAATTTCCTTGTAATGAGCATAAAAGTGACATTTTATCATATTGCATTCATTATTACATAACTCTTCGAATGCGACAATTTGCAAAACAAGAAAACCGTATAACTAAAAAAGTTTCTCGAGAAAGAAAGAAATTATCGAGATTATGTACAAATTAATTTAATACTGACAATACTGTTATGGTATGAATATTTTATAGCTAAATTTTATGTCGTTGGAATAAAATATTTTGTTTTTAAACTGATGTTTGTTTGTTTTAAATTTTAAAGCTTTGTTGCTTTATAAAGTATTTTTTTAATGCTTCAGTTTAAATCATTTATGGTTACGTATACAAGCACAGACGTGGCCTACGTGCCGCTAGCGCCTCCTCGCGAGAAGGACTAGAAGTTCCTCAATAAGGGCGTCAGCGTACAGAAAGCCGTGGCATCACCTTTCTTACACCGTGACCAGGACAAAACAAAATGCCTTTGAGCGTCATTTATGATAAGTATGCAGAAGAATTATCATTTCCTGCAATATATTACGGACATCCAAGAATCTATAAAGAGGGTATTAGAGTTACAACGTTCAGCATGGCCAATAGCGAAATTAGACGAAGAGACAGACGCGGTGTGACTCCACAGCATATACTTTATATGGCTGTAAAAATTTTACGATTGAGAGTAAAGGAGGGATTGCATTCAACTTTCAAAGTTCGCGCCGCTGCAGAGAACATTACTCGACGAATGATCGAAGATAAAACATTCATCGATGAGTGCGTGGAGAAAAATCTCGCATTTCTAAAGTCCATACCAAATTCAATGCAATATTGGAATACACGTAAAAAAGATTTGTTTGCTATGATTAGACAAATCGGCAAACCAACAATGTTTCTGACAATTAGTGCCAATGAGATACGCTGGCCTCACCTTTTTAAGATACTGTATAAACTAAGTAGAGAAGGTAATGGTGTAGAACTTAACGACCCAATGAATGAATTACGAGCGTTACAACGAGCTAGTCTCGTAAACGAAGATCCTGTAACATGCTGCATATATTTTAACAAAACTGTCAATGTAATTATGCGCATCATATCATCCCAAAAGCTGTATAATCCTTTTGGAAAGTATCGAGTTGTAGACTACTTTAAACGCATAGAGTTTCAAAATCGAGGCAGTTCACACGCTCACGTCTTGGTATGGTTAGACAACGATCCAAAAGAAGTTCTAACAGAGAATATGCCCAAAACCATCGAACTCATTACAGACTTGTGCTCAGTGTCAGCCACAGATTTGCCAGAAACATACGCTAATCAAGTGCACAAACATACGTTCACGTGTTACAAGAAAAATGATAATAAGTGTCGCTTCAATATACCATATTGGCCTATGGATCGAATTCGTATCTTACTACCAATCACTAAAAACGATGGTCGCAGAGATGAGTTGAAAAAGAGAGCTACCAAATTATATCAGAAAATTAACGAGAAATCTTACAATACACTCGATGATTTTCTTGTGGATAACAATATGACAATGAAATACTACTTGGACGTGATCAGGGCTTCAATACGCAAAGCAACAGTTGTCTATAAAAGAAACATGAACGAATTGTGGACAAACACTTTCAATCCATGGATAGCTAATGTGCTTAACTCAAACCTGGACTTGCAGTTCATTATTGACGAATACTCGTGCGCAGCATATGTTGTGGAGTATATGAATAAGAGCAATCGTGGAGTGAGCAATCTACATAAACAACTAATTGAATTACAGACAGAACATCCCGATCAAGATTTTATTGGATTAATGAAGAAAGTAGGCATCAATTTATTGAATACAGTGGAGATGTCTTGCCAGGAGGCAGCTTGGTACTTGTTGAGACAACCCATGTCTGAAGCAAGTAGAGAGGTGATCTTTGTTCCTACTATGTGGGCAAGCGAACGCGTCAAATCATACAAGAAGAAACAGATGGATATGGAAGAGTTAGACGATGATTCGACAGACGTTTGGACTTTGAATGTGTTACAGAAGTACGAACAACGACCGAGGCAATTGGAGGATGTTTGTTTGGCAGACTTTGCTGCATGGTATATAATAAGAAATAACAATACAGATTATAGAAGGCGACAACATGCTAGAATCTTGCGTTACAGCAATTATGACATGGCTGAAAAAATGTCCGAATACAAACGAGAGATGGTTACGTTGTTTGTCCCATTTAGATGTGAACACATTGAAATTACTGATCATATGAAGTATCTGCAGCTGTTTGATGAACATCGTGAAGCTATTATGACAAAGTTTGCAGAATATAAACAGGTTGACATAGATAAATATATCGAAGAGTATAATAGATTATTTGAGGAACTACAGAATGAGTGTGATGAGATTGACGCCAGACAAGAACTGGTTGTACAAACGATGGCCACTACCGATGCCAATAACGATGATATTAACAGCATTAATTTTGGGAATTTGACGGCAGTTGTGCGACAGCGCACTAACGTTTTGACCACACAGGAGTTTTGTGAGAAGATGCGCATGACCAATCCAGAACAACGAGACTTCCTGCTTACGTTGCTGAATGCATTAATAAATGGAGAAAAAACCGTGCAAGTGTTTTTTACTGGTGTTGCAGGCAGTGGAAAAACATTCACTCTGAACTTGGCTAAAGAAGTGACAAATAGATTTGCTCAAACACACACTACAAGAACAAATGCGTACGTGGCATGTGCTTCAACAGGTAAGGCAGCAGTAGCGATAGGAGGAACGACCGTACATTCTGCTTTCAGGATAGGAATATCAAGACGAATTAACGCAGGATTGTCGAGAGAGACAATACAAACGTATCGCAACGCATTTGCGGGTGTCAGAGTTGTAATCATTGACGAAGTTAGCATGATAGGTGCAGATGTACTTGATAAGATACACAGTAGAATGGGCGACATCACGGGAAACTTTGATGATCCATTCGGCGGAATGAATGTCATCTTCTGTGGTGATCTAAGACAACTTCCACCCGTAAATGCTACACCAATTTTCAAACCACTAAGAAATTCTCTAAACAGTGCTGCTCTTTGGCAGTTGCTTAACTTCTATGCTTTAACAAGAGTTATGAGACAAAGCGATCTAGTGTTTTCCACAATACTCACCAAGATTGGTAACGGAGAAAGATTGACAGATGATGTCATGAGACAAAGTTGTTGGAGAGTCGTTTCAGAACAGTAGAATGGTGTAACGAGCATGTCCCAGGTGCCATACGACTATACCATCGCAATTGCGAGGTTGACAAATATAATGTTGAAGTAATAGAATCGACGTATATTAGCGAATGCAACGATATAATTCAAGGTTATTGTAGCGACCAGGAGTTGGATAGTGCAAAGAAGAAGCTGTACAAATTGAGTGTCACTGAGTGCGGTGGATTGCCATACATGTTAAAACTATGCGTAAACAAGCCATTTATGGTAAATAGTAATATTGACGTAGAAGATGGAACATAGTGAATGGCACAATTGGCGAACTAAAATATTTGGAATACGACGAAGAAGACGAGACGAAACTAAACAGAGTGTGGCTTAAATTCGAAAACAATGACATTGGAGCGAAGTTGAGAATAAAATCTAGACCGTTGGTTGTTAGCAAATCAGGGGTGTTGTCTAATGATTGAACTCCAATAACAAAGAGACATGCAACCATCTCCATTACAACAAAAATTAAATGTAAACGAATACAATTTCCGTTGTCACCGGCATGCGCAATGACTATCCACAAATCACAAGGAGGAACATTTAACGAAATCGTTTACAACTATCACAAGAGTCAGGACCAACAGCTCGCGTATGTCGCTCTATCGCGAGTTACATCTATCAACGGATTGTATCTGACGAACAATACAGACGATTATAAATTTTACCATTATAAAGGAAATAACTCGCCAAAGATAATAGAGCTCAGGAACGAATTGCAACGTTTGGGAAACTATAAACTCACAACTGTTTGCGAGAAAGCTAAACAATTTTTATGTAATGCTATTAATTCAGTAATGAGCTATAATGTTCAGAGTTTGAGAGCACACAGTGCTGATTTAGAAAGAGACACTATTTTACAGAACATCGAGTTGCTAGTTTTGAATGAAACCTGGTTGAACAAAGATGAACGAGTGAACATTGAAGGTTTCAAATGGATAACCCAGTACAAACGTAAAGATGTGAGAGCAGGCGGTGTTGCAATATACGAGAAAAACGAAGCCCAAACGATGGCAAGGCCTCATAGACTAATGAGAGTTGATGGCGAAAATGAATTACGATTATCGGATCCAGACAAATACGGAGACATATGCGCAATAGAGGCGAAAATTGACAATAAAAAATGTTTATTGGTGTCTGTTTACATAAATCCAAATACCTCAATGGAAAACATAATAGATTTTATTTCACGAAATTTACTTGCTTATTGCTCCGATGTTTGTAAATTAGGTTCAATATTAGAAAATAAAGATTACAATGATACACCCATCATATTAGCTGGTGATTTTAATTTGGACGTGTCCAAGCGAGAAAACGAAAAATTCTTAGAGTCTATGCGCAACAAATTTGGTTTGCATTTATTATCAAACAAATCATCTACAACAATGGGAGAATCTTGCATTGACATGGTGTTCACGAGACATGTAGATAACTTAAGTTGCTATAGATATATTTCTTACTTCTCTTATCACAAACCAATAATAGCAATAATTACTTAAAACGATGATAATACGCATTCAAGTTCTAATAGTATTAATTTGGAATCAGCATTAATATGAATTTAAAATACTATGTTTGAAAAATGTTCAGAGAATGATTTAAAAACGCATTTTTATGGTAAACTTTCGAGGTTCAAAGGCATGGCTTCACGACAAGTCATTGTGACTCATTGGCAACATTATAAACAAACTATTAATGACACAAATGCTTCTTTTAGTTTTGAGTTTCACATTATCAACGTAAGAACAATTTAGAGAAATGTAAATTAAGAAATACAAGAATTTTTGAAGAACTTAACCGTTTTTATTTTCTCGATTGCAATGTAAAATCTGAATCGGATATAACGTGAGAGGCTACCTCGAATTTTGTCGGCGGTACGTGAGGAGGCGAGAAGTACTGCGGCAGAACATCGGCCAAAGACGTCTTCTCAAGGAAGTTTTGAAAGAAGACTGCCTCGCCCACGGTTTTTTGAACTGTGGTTTTTCCCGTGGGACATAGAGCGAATGCTGGGGCAGGGACTTGGGAAGTCTGTTTAGACGTTGGGTCCACATAAGTTTCTCCCCCCCCCCCCTTGTCCGAAGATTTGGCGGAACGAAAGTTATGATACGTACTCTCAAAAAAGGAAAAGAAAATTTTGACATCAAGAATCTGAGATTCTCCTGTGAGTTTGAACAACGAGTATCCTGCGAGAATTAAATAAGTTTCCTTATTCGAGCATAATACACGTTTTTCGAAAATTACTGAGAGTATACTACGCTTTCTGCCATTGATCTTCTTCGAACATCTTGCGATTTATGTTTGATTTCTCTAAGCATCGAATACTTTATATAGATTGGCGAAATTTGCAACAAATTGGGGAGGACTGGAATATCGCAATGAGTTCCTATATCTTTAGTTCCCCTTTGAAATGTAAGTAAAATTAATATAGACGAAAAATATAACAATATTTGAAGTTTCGAAAAATATCGTTTTTCAGATATTGATTGATATGTTAACTGTGAGACAGCTATAACGAGAAAAGAACAAACGATCATACAATTCTTGCAAAAAAAAACATCATAAAGTGTACAGCGAGTTTGGACAAAGATTAACATGCGAGCATTCTGTAAGCTTTATTATTCGAGTAGCGTGGGCATTTTAACTTAAATTATATGAGTATCTTATGCTTTCTGACATAAAAGTAAATATAGAAAAACATTTATTGTTTTATTTTTTTAAAATAAATTTATGTTTGAAAAAATCAAACAGGCACAGTAACAACTGTGCCGCAAACACGTAGAACTACGTCTACTGCACAGTATGGGCACAGCAACAACTGTGCCGCAAGCAACACGTAGAACTACGTCAACTGTCACTGATGATGATTGACGTGATCAAGGAAGGCCAAGGCCCACACCGGGCTGTAGCGCCGAGTTCATCATCAGTGACAGTTGACGTAGTTCTACGTTGTTGCTTAAAAAATAAACAAAAACAAAAAACAAACAAACAAACAAAACAAAAAACAAACAAAAACAAACAAAAAAACAAACAAAAACAAAAACAAAAAACAAAAAAAGGGCACAGTAACAACTGTGTCGCAAGCAACACGTAGAACTGTCAACTGTCACTGATTATGAACTCGGCGCTACAGCCCGGTGTGGGCCTTGGCCTTCCTTGATCACGTCAATCATCATCAGTGACAGTTGACGTAGTTCTACGTGTTGCTTGCGGCACAGTTCAAATAAATTTTTTTTTAGGGGGGGAAAGTTTAATTAAAGATAAAGAAAATATTTATTTGAAAGAAAAACATCGATATTATGGACAGGTGCAATTAGGAATGGCAGTGCTCAATTTAAAGTCAACTTCGTTTGTGATATATTCTACTTTGGATAAAAATTTATTTATTCTAAGGGTGAATCGAAATGAAATATTTCTTACCACAATGTTAAAAGAATTAAAAAAAGTATACTATGGCATTATGTTGCATGAAATCTATTTAAGAACTGAAAGTTCAATAAAAGATGCTAGTGAAAACATTGAGTCATAGGATTATAAAAGAGTTGAAAGTTATAAGATATAGAAATGATTACAAAATTATATAAAAGATTACATACAAAAGTTTTCAGAAATAGAAAAGGGTTAAAAGTTATAAGATCTAGAAAGTCATTAGATATAGGAAGTCATTAGATATAGGATTATAAGATATAGAAAAAGAGTTAAAAGAATGAGTATATATTTATATTAATGTTAACATGTTAATGTGATAAAGTTTATTTTAAAAGTTGATATAAGATTATATATGTGTTTAACATTTTAATAAACTACTTGCTATTACTCATTATGTGAAATAAAATAAAAAATATCAAAAATCCAACTGCCAAATTAAATTTTCGAGAGATGAAATCGAACATTTAAATTACGATCAACCTTACTTTTACAACCGCGAACTGAACACTTAATTCTGCTCGTAGATTTACAACGCGGAGAAAATTCCATATTAATAAAAATACAAAGCCAGTAACGCAAAGCCAGTACGACCGCACGTCAAGCCTGTACAATGCCACGAGATCTGTAAGAGTCCAGTGCTTTCACTTTCGACCACCAGATGTCATGGCGACGAATGTCAGATCCCAATAGACACTGTCGTGTTTCTTGATATTATCTATAAGTATAGGAGAAACAGATATATGTAGGGGAGTCGGCCCTATTTTTTCGGTGCCGATTTTTAACAACAAAATAAATCATTTTAGTGAAATATAGTATACCATTGTAAAGAGTGAACCCTTGGCTACAAAATTTATACAGGCATTTTTGGTCTACGTCGCTTTGTTCAACCGGTATAGAGTAAAAACGACAAAGGTGCAAAAATCGAAAAGTCAAATTTCCCGGGGCGGAGTCGTTACACCCCCGGGGCAGAGTCGTGTCTTCATTCTCGGACTGGATTTTAAATAAAGATACATAATTTTGATCATAAAAAATAATAGAATACACTTTATTCATTGTTTTTTAGTAGAAAAATGGAAAGCGGAAAATAATTTCAAAAAAATCAATTTTTTTTCGTTAACAGTTAAAGCATGTAAAAACAGAGTCTGACGAGCGCACGCACTCGTTGTGTGCCTTACGCCTGCACGAAATGCACTGTTTTTCATCGGCTCTGTTTTCTCCGAGCATACGCAGCACATATTATTTAGCTTTCTTGACATCGTTTTTCGCCCACTGCTCGTCGAAGGCTGCGGTTCTGATTGCATGGCATTTTTTGGGCCGGCCCAAAACTCTCTCCCTCCCTCCCTCCCTCCCCTCTCTCTCTCTCCCCCTCTCTCCCTCCCTCCCTCTCTCCCTATATTATTGTGATGGTGTTTATAGACACAAAAAAGAAAATGTGTTCCTAATTTTTCCCGGGGGACGAAATTTAGATATATTTAAGGGGACGAAATTAAGGCCTCCGAACAATAAAAAATATAAGAAACAAGGAACAGATATTAGCGATTAGGACTAAAGAATCAAGAATAAAGTTGGATGCATGATGAAAAATACAGACAACAGAAACAGGGAATAACACAGGCAATATTATAGATTTTTAACCTATCGGAAGTCGTGTATTAATGCTACACCAGCTTTATTTCTGATTTATTATTTCTAATCGCTATTATAATATCTGTTCCTTGTTCCTTATATTTTTCATTGTGCGGGGGCCTTTAGGCACAGAGCCATTTTCAATTTTATGCTTGCCGGTTCTAACCTACAGTGGCAGAATAAGATCGTCACTTCGGAATATGAAAATAGAGACAATACACTATATCTATAAGCAAGAATAAATGATAGTCACATACCTTATAGATATGCCTGAAATACAACTTCGAATGTCATCAAATAATATATACAGTGCGCTACGCGTGAACAAACAAAATGTTTTTAGTCACTCAATAATGGACGAGTTGCACGTGTGTATGCTGCCAGCTCATGAATACTATCTCTATACTCTAAATTTCTAAGATCAAAAGCGGGCAGCAGTAATTAACAGCGCAGATCGGCCGGGGGACGAAATTAGGCACAGGGACGACATTTGGACACCTTACTTATTTCGATTTGTATCATATTATAGCGCAGATTCATGGCGTGGAGGAAATGATTAATTGAATTCGAGTAAACTGTATAACTGCAATGAAATTACATTGATTATTATTTCGTTCCAACATATTTGCACTTTATAAGTTGAACGTACTTTTTAAGAGACCACGTACATGTGATATACACGCACAAGTTGAATTCCTCGAGGAACGAAGGTAGCTACGTCCATTGCATTGTTCCCGTTCCGTGGCCACTGTATTCGGTGGAACGCGGTAACATCCTGCTAACGTCTGGCCGTTACTATGAAATGTCAAACATTGCCCATCGGCATAACTCACTTGCAACTATCTTGATTACGGATGTATGCTTTTCTGAAATTCCATTGCGCATTCTGATCATCGCGTCGATGCCATAGTCTGTCGTTATTTCGATATGTAATATAATAACGATCGAGTCGGTATTAGGTAAATACTATTATAATATTTTTGCGCTAAAAACTACGCTACTTTATATTTGTCACGTGACTACGTAACTATGAATGTGAAAAATAAAAGACAAAGGATACACCATACACTGCCGGCCAAAAGTCTAAGACTACATATAAAATTTAAAAATATTTTAACAAAACATTACTTTGAAACAAAGTTTGTGTCTTATCTTAATTTAAAAATAAATAAGGATTATATTTAACACGGTTGTGATTAACACAACATTGTTTAATTTCAAGAAAGTGGACTACGGCCTTTTTTCCAAAACTAAACTGTGAATTATTGTACATAAAAGATGGGTGGAAGAATTTTCCGTCAGAAAAAATTAATAATCTTGTAACTAGATTAGCTACAATCTAGATATTAATCTGGATTAATAAAAAAGTTATTAAATGTAGGGGTGGCTTTACTTTTTAACGAAAAAATGTCTAATACTCTTTAATATCTAATATCCTCATCTTGTAAAAATATTTTTTGTAAAACTCTCAAACATTTTATATTATTTTTTAGTTTATTATAAAAAATGAATAAAATGATAAAAATATGTTAAATATAATAATGCATAAGTACGATTTTATATAATAGATATTTTTAATTAACTTTTGATCGACAGTGTATATTTTAATCTCTCGACTTAATAATACAACTAATGCAACGACATTCTTATTCTACGTACATGTGCTATTACAATAAGAATGAGGATTGAAAAGAATAATTTAGAATAAGGAGTTGATTTTAAGTGTAGGATATTTCAATTATATATACTCACAATATTCTTTAATTTCTGTAATGTATACGATATTAAACTTGTATATATTTTATCTTATATACATATATTATTGTTAGAAATATGTTGGATTGTGTAACTTCAGTTAAACAAAAGAATTATTGATCTTAAGGAGGGAGCGGCACATCCATTTAAGTCTATTTTGTTCGAGAGAGGTTGCATATATTTTCTCTTATAAGCTAAATAATATCTGTTTCAGAAGACAAAAACATATTTACATACACACAATAAATCAGTGACGCAATAGATACATTAAAAGAACATAAATATTAGTTGGTGAATAATCCCTTTCTTTATCTGATTTCAATGTGGTAGTATTTCTTAAGAACACTTCAGGGTTCTGTTCGTTTTCATCTTTTAACGTTGAGTCATTATAAGAAGACTTATCCAAGCATGTAAACCTTTAAATGTACCATGAAATGGTTACTATAAATATTCATAGAAAAGTATATCATGAAAAGGATCATTCATCTGAAATTATCACCCACAGAATACATACTAAATATCAGACAGTAAATTAAATCAAAGGTAAAATATGAAATATTCAGTTTCCAGCGTTGGAAATTATGACTCAATAATTCTAAGCTAGAGATGGTAAACAAGATCACCACCGTAACGATTGTTATCTTTACAACGTAATAGATAGTCGTGACAAATCCTTAATATGTTTAAGAATAACTTAACGTATATGAACATAGAATACAGAGTTTCTTTTACATTTATGTGCACTTTTCACAAGAATCGTGTTTCTCAAACTATCAAAATGAATCGTAATGGAATTGACAAACTTATTTGATAGCAATCAATTGAATGAAAATGTATCTTGTACTGAGCTCAGCTTTTCGTTATAAAACCAGCAAGGTTTGTTATCATAAGAAGGACTTTCTTTCCGAAAGTTGACCTTCCTTGAGGTAACCAATTTAGTGGCCTCTGTAAAGAGAGATTGAATACAAGCCGACTGTAACGAACGTTACCTAAGGCTCTGTTCAACTAGCAAAACATCGATAGATTTCTTGGTTTACCTCACAAACAGCAGAATCGTCGCTTCTGGATAGGCACATCCTTGAAAGGATGGCGTGACTGGCTTGCGCCGTAATTGAATCCCTCTTATTAATGTTGATAATAATTAGCTACGAGGGAATGCTCGAAACAGTAACGGCAGTAGTCGTCCTTCCTTCTTTAGAAATATACTGGAATACTGGCCCTCCTTCCTTCGTGTAATTAACTGAGCGGCCAGCTCTCGTGCTTCGTGGAACTTCTCGTTCGGATGTGGGATGAATCAATGTCCCTTTCGATGAAGTGATTAACAAATCTCTTGGATGATGCAACATCCTTTTTACGTACTGATCGTATACACGTGCGACTCGATCCACGTTTCGGTAACGAATGGCCGTTCGCGCTGCGACGAGATCGAGCATGTTAGGCCCGCGCATGCGCCTACAGCCTCACTTTGTCCGGGCTCGCATCGCAACCGAGTCACGGTCGGCTCACGTGACCGACGTCCCCCGAACAATGCCGACTGCGCCGCGCGCTTCTATATATATGAATATACTTATGTGCTAGGACATATATATATCTCTCTACATTATATATTATATCTAATTATCATTTCCGCCTAATGTTAAGTACAATATTTATAATATATATGTTAGTATAGCTGTCAACTCTATCTACCTTTTTTTAGTTGCTCAAGAAATCTGTTTTCTGTTTGTTACAGAGAAACGATAACCTCGACTTGTCTTTGAACGTTCCGCAGCATCATCAAACATCATACCATCACGACAGCTACAATATGTCGGACCAGGTGAGTGAATCATCATCGATTTATCGGCAGCTGCCATATTCATATGGCGATTTTACTTATAGCAAAGTGGTTCAGCCGTTCACAGATTACACTAGTTAACAATGAAAATGTATCCTGCATTAAAACAGTCAGTTCTTATTAATATACATATATTATGATGCTAATAACAAATATGTCAACAATAAAAATTTTTTTTTTAAATAGAACCGACTTCAAAAAGAGCTCTAAAAAGTGTTTAAAAAATTGAAAAAAATTGAAAAAAGCTTTAAAAAGTATGAAATATAATACTTTTAAGAATCCCTTTCAATTTTTTGAAGTCGGCGCAAAATTAATAATATTTTTAAGAATCCCTTTCAATTGTTTGAAGTCGGCGCCAAATTAATAATTACTAAATTAATTATTTAATAATATTGGTTCTATTTTTAAAAAAAATTTTTATTTTATACTTTTTTAGTGCTTCATTAAATTAATATGAATAAAAAATAATAATTTATTAGTTGCTTATAATTATCATCACATATTTCTTTATTGTTCCGTACGTATATGTTCTAACACGATATTTTATGAACTAAAACGTTTCTGGGGGATTGCTCTATAGGACAGTGAAAACCGCATCCAAATCCGTCCAGTAGTTTCAGAGAAAATCGCGGACATACATACATACTCGCCGAATACAGAACCTCCTTTTTGAAGTCGGTTAATAACAATTAAATTTTAGTTCTAGTTTTTATGATACAATAAGACGGATGCAATATAAGAAATAAGATGTAAATGATGAACATGATGAGCGTTTTCACCAAGATATTTCGCCAATGGAAAAGAGATAACAGAGTAGAGTCCTGCCATGTTATAGCAAACTACTGTTCGGCTGTAGCCAGAAATACTTCAGAAGTAGCTTACAAGTGACAAATCAAGCAAAAGAACTCAAATTAAGTTTTAAATAACTTAGACTAGCAAGATTTGTTCAATAATAAATTATTTTTTAGTCAATAAATTGTGTGAAGAAAACAAATACAAAAGAACTCTTTAGAAAATAATTGAGTTTATATTATCTTCAGTATCTTAAATATGCATTTTTTTATTATTATGTATAATCTATGTTTCTTGAACTGAAGTTAAGTAATGTTTTTCATGCAGCTCATACTTGGTCTATTTAAGTGTAAATAAATGGAACGATTTTAAAATAAAGTAGGATACAAATTTTTATAATTGTATCTTACATAAGTGTCAGAGAATCTTGAAACACGAAAGATAGGAAAAAAGATAAAGCCCCTTGCACAATAGGCGATAGCGACAGCGACAAAGGTATAGCTTTGTCGGCAACCTTGTCGCTGTCGCTATCGCTATCGCTATCGCCTATTGTGCAAGGGGCTTAAGGAATAGAAAAAAAGATAGGGACATAAATTTGCGGCCAATATATATGTCAAATATATCGAATTTAATAATCTATTTCATTGAAATTACATGGATTTGTCCCGTATTTCTATTAATATTTTTCAATCGCGTTTCAATTTTAGCTATTATATTTATGGTGCGACCTAATTTAAAAAAGCTCGGAAAAATTTCTTATTTTTAATATTGGTTTACATGTTCTTATTTTTTATTTTTATTTTGAACTATCCTGATTGAATAGCAACATAATCGATTTAATAATGACTGAATATGCACGGAAAATTTATGTTAAATATAACATAAATCACATGTCCCAAACTGTCTATTCAAATTTTTGTGTAAATTTAACATAATATGGATGTATTAAATGGTAGCACCTAGGGGAGAGTTGGATATTACCGAGCCCCTAAGAATTGAAGCGTATATCTAAGCTTAGAAATGTTTCAAAAAAACAAAATGTGCAGTTTTAGATAGGTAATTTATTTGGCTATCCATATATAATAGTAATAATCTTCAAACTAAAATATTAACAATTTTCCAAAAAATGAAAAAACGCGGTATTACCTAACTGGTCTGATAATATCGTGCCTATAAAAATTACTCTGGCTTTAGCCAGTGACATGAAGTAGAACACAATAACAAAATGTTTTTTTATATTGTTTTTTGTTTATTTATATTGTTTTTTTATGTTTTTTTATGCATTAATATTGTCTAGTAGGTACCTACATATAAAAATAAGTGAATGTGTTAACAAATAACGATCATTATAAATTAAAATCAAAACTTAAGCAACGATCTTTTCTGTAAGCACCTTACATTGTAAACTAAACAGTCTTGGTAACTCTTAACACACAGTTATCGTTATACCTATTGTCTATGAATTACAAAAACAACTTTAAAATCTTATCAGTCTCCAAAATTCAATCAGTCTCAAAATTTCAACTTTAGGCGCGAAATTATCAAACTCAATCATTTCACTTTACAACCTTAAAATATATAGAAAAGAAACACGTGTTTCTAAAATCATTTTGAAACCTAATTTTATAGTGTTTTAGCCTATCAAATGCGTCAAATTTAATTCTGTAATGTAAATATTATATTACTCACCTCTTATCGAAACTACCAGCAAAATTACAGTGAATAAGCAGAAAATCTTGCAGAGCGCAGAGTCTTCACATGGACGGCCGGAACGAACTGACAGCGCATTCGCGGGGAGCATTCCGTGTTAGTCTATGATATTAAGATCATTGTAGGAGCGTAATACAAATAGTTATTGAGTTAAACAGTGGCGCGGAATTGTCAACCGCGCGGTAATATCCAAATCTCCCCTATACTAGAGTAAACTCGGATAAGATAGCCATAGAGGAAAGATGGCCAACCCATATTCATTTCATGTTTTATAGGCGAGCTAGATTGAAAGAAAATATGTTGGCCATCTTATCCGAGTTTATCCTATCTTAATATTTCAACAGAAAAGAAATGTAATTTTGATCATAATTTGAAGTTAATTGTGTGTACAATTAACATAACTTTTATGTTAAATCTTATGTTATGTTATAATTATCCCCACTTCTGTTATAGAGTAAAATCAACCCTCTTTTTCTGTAAATTTTTATTCCCACTTCTGTTATTAGCCCAGTCAAAGTAGGAAAAATGACAGAAATAATTCCAAAAGGTCTGAAATTTGGTAGAGATGTTCGTTTAGGCTTACTAATAAACGTCTAAAAAGTCCTTAAAAATTGAAAGTGAGCTGTCGCCGCCATCTTAAAAAATAAGTGCACTTTTTCAGTTTTTTGCATAAATCTCGTAAAATTATTATTATTATTATTAGTTTTTTGCATATATTTCGTAAAATATTGACTTTATTAAAAAAATACGCATTAACGAAATAAAAGCTTATTAAATTGTCTACAAAAAAGGTATTATTTAATGTTTTAATAACTATAGTTTTCGAAAAAATGGGCTGCAAATGTTGCGTGATAGCTAGTGAGCTCCAAACACTTTCTATATTATACATGAAAACCCCTATTTTTTATTATACCATCTTTTTCTACTAATTAATTTGCACAACTTTTGTCAGATAAAAATTGAAAGGTTGCAAGAAACACATAATATAGTAATATTTGTTTGACCTTAGGTATAGGCGTTAAGATCATGTAAAGGTCACTTTTAATTTTTTTAATGAAACAGTATATTTTTGAGACCAAATTAAGTCAAAAAGTCCTGTACATATTTTCCTCCAAAAACAGTTATCGAAATATCGTATTGCAAGAGTTACCAAGTTTTCCTTGAATATCTAAAAAAATATTAGGCAAATAAAAAAATATTTCCCACAAAAACTATTCAAATTAATTAGTAGAAAAAGATGGCACAATAAAAATAAGAGTTTTCATGTATAATATAGAAAGTGTTTGAAGCTCACTAACTACTCACGCGACATTCGCAGCCCATGTTCTCGAAAACTATTATAGTTATTAAAACATTGGATAATACCTTTTTTATAGACAATTTAATAAGCTTTAATTTCGATAATAGGTATTTTTTCAAGAAAGTAAATATTTTACTAAGATATATGCAAAAAATCGAAAAAGTGCACCTATTTTTCAAGATGGCAACGAACGCTTACCTTCAATTTTTCAGGACTTTTTAGATGTTTACTAGTAAGCCTAAACGAAAAAGGGAGACCGGGGCTCGTTGGCACAAGGGGCAAGGGCAATGCGTTTCGTTTATGTATTCATAGTGAAAGAAACAATGGAAAAGTAATCACAAAATATCTCTTTTATGACATAGATACTTTTCTCAAAGTTTTATTTAAATCAAACAAGTATTACAATAAAAAAAGAGGAAACTGATTCAAGAGGTGGCAAGTAAATTTTTGAGCGTTTCAAAATATTGTATTAATGTTTTTCAGCTTGAGAAGTAAATCAAAGTGGCGTATTATTATATAGTTAAAAGAAAATTTTCTGCTACTATACGACATGTTATTTTGAGAAACAACAGTAATTTATTGTTATAAAATGACTGAAATCAAACGTATGTGTGTAGGGATGGGGGATATTAAGGATCCCTTAGCTTGACTTGTTGTTGCCGTGCGCGTGAGACCTGTGTGAGTATGTGATTTGCAGGGTGCCGTTACGACTGACTTAGACGCCCCTATGCTAAGAATCGTTCGCGCGCCCCAGTATAAGGGCCCGGACACACACTTTTTCGTAACAGTAACAGTAAAGTTTCGACCAATCGCGTTGCTTGAATCGGGAACGTACGGCCGTACGTTCCCGAATCGAGCAACGCGATTGGTCGAAACTTTACTGTTACTGTTACGAAAAAGTGTGTGTCCGGGGCTGAAAGCTGCAAAAACAAATTTAAAAAACTAAAAATTCCTGCTTTTAACATTACCTAGAACCACGACGAGGACGTAGCAGGATAATGGTTCCGTTTTTTTTTTGTTTTTTTTTTATTTTTTTTGCATTTTTTATATTTTTTAATTTTTATATATATTTTTATTTTATTTTCATATTTAATATTATTATATTGTTTTAATATTATTAAGGTATTATTTTATATCATATTTTTAAGTAATACACACAATTTGTAAAACAATGGGAAAAAGAAAATGAACAAAGATAATAGAAATTAAAAAGAAAAAATTAAAAAATATTAAAAATTATGTTTTCTGGCTTTAGCCTTCGCAAATATTTCTATAACATCTTTGTAATCAAGATTATTAGCCAGTTCACTTTCAATTGATAAAAGTGCTAAATCAGATAATCGCGTTTGCGTCATTGTACTTCGAAGATAATTTTTGATTAATTTTAATTTTGAAAAAGTTGCCTCACCGGTTGCCACAGATACCGGGATAGTTAATAATATTCGAAATGCTATTGTTAAATTAGGGAATATTTCCAGAAAGCCGTTTTCAGCCAATTTATTTAAAACATCAAGTGGAGATTGCAAACTGCTTTGTTATATATCTGAAAATGTTGTTTTATACAGATTTATCTCGTCAAACAGTTCAATAGCATTTATGTCAGAAGAATTTGTGTTTTTGTTATACAATTTTGATTCCAAAGTTTTGCACTGATCTAAAGTAACATCAGAATCTGTTATATTATATAGAAATTTGAAAGTGTCATTATGACATACAAGCTGATCAAATCGTTCTTTTAAAGAATTTAAGGCTACGTCAATAATATAATTAAAAAACTCCACTTTAAATTTTTGTCTGGCATCTATAATTGGTTCATCTGGACGTTCATTGTCAAACCGTTTTCTTTTTCTTAAGCGAAATTGCGATACAAGTGGAAATTCTGGAGAAATATTTATTTCAGCTGCTATATCTTTGGCATTTATTTCAATGTCTGTAAAACCATTTTCACGATACTCTTTTAAAAAAGCAGTTACATTTTCAATTAAATTTATACATTGTGGTATGTTGATTTGATGTGACTGCAAAAATTTTGAAATAATATTGATTCTTTGCGAAATATCATACCAGCAGAGCATAGACAATATAAACTTATAAGTTGCAATTTTTTCAGCAATACTATGAGCTGTATTCTTCACAATATTATTATTTGCACTTTCAAAAATCTCTAGAAAACTATCGTAAATTTTTGGCAAATTATATCGTAAAGCTTTTACTGCATTTAGACGCGATCTGATACATTTTTTGGTGTTAAACCATAGTCTGAATTGTTCAAATGTTTTTTTTAAATGTCCCATCGATTTGGAGATCGAGAAAAAAAGTTAAAAATTTCTTGTATAAGAGAAAAAAACGAAAATGATTCTAATGATGCATCAGCAGCATCATTTACCATTAAATTTAAGGAGTGGCATGCGCAAGGAACGAAAAAAGCTAAAGGATTTTTATTTAAAATATGTTGTTGCACTCCATTGTTTTTTCCTTTCATATTGGAACCATTATCGTAACCTTGACCTCTCAGATTTTGTATATCTAAATTATTTGTTGATAGAAAATTTAAAATAGTATTTGCAATGGCTGCTCCTGTTTTATTATTTTCTTTAATAAAGCCAAGAAAGTGTTCGTAAATTTTAAATTGATTATTTTTATATGAAACAAAACGCACCACTATTGTTAATTGCTCCTGATGAGAAATATCTGGTGTTGCATCTACAATGATTGCAAAATACTTATTTGAATTGACTGAAGAAATTATTGAATCGGAAATTAATTTAGACATAGTTGAAAGTAGCTCATTTTGAATAATATTACTTAAATAATGGTGTCCACTTTCTTGTTTAACAAATCGACGCAAGTGTTCAGCCATGATTGAGTCAAATTCGGCTATCATCTGTACAAGTTGCAAGAAATTACCATTATTTGGGGTATATAAAGTATTGGATTTACCTCGAAAAGCTAAATTTTGTTGAGCAAGATATTTAACAATTAAAATTATTCGTTTAAAGACATTTCTCCAATGTGTTTCTTCAATACTTAAAATCTTTTTATTCTGAAAGTCTATAGTGTGCTGAGAAATCATTCGATTAGCGAAAAGTTGCCAAGATTTAAAAGCTTCGAGATGTTTCTTAGTTTGCTCATGATCTTTAGTGACACGATATATATTTGACCAATCAGAATAACCAGAAGAACTTGACAATTTATTTTCATTTCGTTTATATAAGGAACAAGGAAAACAGAAAACAGCATTTTTGGATTTTGAGTAAACCAACCAATTTCTGGATACCTTCTCACCATTAGCCATTGTACGGGTATATAAACTTGTTGAGAAACATCTATTATTTAAGTCTAATGGAAATTTAAAATCCATAATTTGTTTGGGAACACCGTGGTCAATCATCTGAGTCCGAAAATCTTCAGAAATTATATCAGGCCAGAGACCTGGGTCTTCAAATTGTTCAATCTGAACTAATCGAGAATTATTGTCAACGTTGATATTGGTATCAATATTGGTATCAATTAAAGCAGGAGGCGAATTTGGCAAGGATTTAGGAAATGAAACTTCTGTGATCGACGTTAATGTCGGATCCGAAGAAGTAGATATCAAAGAGGAAGCGCAAGAGGATGTGCTTGCTACCGCTACCAATGAAGTTGAAGAAACAGAAGAATTTGGTGTAGTTTTTAAAAATTTAGATAATGAGCCCGATAATTTTTTACTTTCTTCTTCTTTTCTCTTCCTTTCTTGGCGAAATTGAAAACCAGAAGGTTTTTTATTACTCATCTTTCTATAATTTATATATTTTATATTATATTTAAATATTTATGAGGAAAAAGGAAATAGATAGTGGTAGGCTGCGTGTTTCGCCACTCTAGTGTGGCATGTAGCTATAGGCAACTCTCAAGTACTATATAATGTCTCCAGTACAGATGGGTCGGGTTCGCTCTCCATAGACTAGGCCGCGCATGTGTTTACAATAATACGAGAAATGAGACGCAGCGTCGCGAGTCGCGACTCCGTCGAAAAGAAATGGAGGGGGATACTCAACAAAAGAAGAGCGTATACGCCAGTCAGCGCCACGGCTACGGCGACGGCTGGCCGTAGTCGCCGTAGACTGTTTTGCCCGCTGCCTGCGCGCCTGGTGGGGGACACGCACACAGCTGCGGAGCTGTGTACGTGTGCTCGGCGGCGCGGCGGCTCGGCCAGCTTCGGGCGAGTATGTCTGCGCTCTTCTACTCGCCCGAAGCTGGCCGAGCCGCCGCCGAGCACACGTACACGGCTCCGCAGCTGTGTGCGTGTCCCCCACCAGGCGCGCAGGCAGCGGGCAAAACAGCACCATTGGCATCTCTGTCATCAAGCCGGTAAAAACCTCTCCAAATTTTGCGCCCCTCAAATTTTGCGCCCTACGCTGAAGCGTGTACTGCGTACTGCCTAGTAACGCCGCTTGCTACCTACAATGCTGATAGAAGCTAGATATATATTTATATTAATATTTTTATATTGAAGAAAGCTACATTTAAAATAGTTTACAATTGTTTTTCTGCAACAGCATTTTGCTATTCGATTATTTATTACAAAATAACTTTAAAAGATACAATCTTTATCAAGAAGTACATATCTGTTACCCGTTTTATGTTTCTATTACGTTTTCATTTTAACATGAACTTTTGTCGCATAGCCAACTTACCCTACTATTGGGGCAAGTTGGCTACGATGCAGCACGTTCGTATTTCACTTATTACAAAGAAACTATACAGTATACAGGAGCGTTCCTGGTATGAAAATGTAGAGAAAGATTCTCTCTATCATATTAGTACTGTTTAATCATGAAAATTAGTTGCTTAAAAACTCAAATGCCGAAATTGTGAAAACTGTGCCAACGATCCCCGGTCTCCCCTATCTCTATCAAGTTTTAAAACTTTTAGAATTATTTCTGTCATTTGCTTTAATCGGACCTATTTTGACTGGTCCATATACATAGAGTAAAATCAACATTCTTTTTCTGTAAATTTTAACACATTTAATAAATTATACGTTCAAATTGTATTACTTTAACATATTTTTAAAATTATTTTAATAATTTTACATTTTATATTTGTTAAGTTCAATTAACACAGCAGACATATGTTAAATCTACACATATAAGTATGTGTTGATTACTTTACACAAAAACTTTAACCAGCGCAGATTTTTCACAAAAATACAAAAATTTGCCAATAGTGTGCTGATGCGACGATATATTTCAAATAGTCTACTTTTAGAACATATTATTTTAGAATGTATTAAAACAAACTAGTTCTGTATATCAATAATCGCGTTGTATAGAAAGAATATTTGAAAAATGAAATCTAGAATGGCACAAATAGCCAATGAATGCAGTCATGTCCCGATTAAATATAGGACGCGTTCAATCGGCCGCCAGTCGCTCGATTCAATTTAAGCGCTCACTAATTGCCAATCTGCGATAAATAACCATCGGTTATAATTTGTTTAACGCGGGAATATTGTGTATTTTGATTTTTCAGCTGTAGCAAATTTATCGAAAACAAATATCTTAATTCGTAGAAAAGTTAATAACAAAAATTGTTTGCTAAAGACAAATTGTTTACGTTAAAAATTTAATTTATTTTTATCTACGAATATTCACATAATTAGAAAAACACTTGCATATCATATTTGCATATAAATTATATTTTATTGTTATTGTATCTATATTGAAAGAACGTTAGTCGAAGAAAATGTTCCTCATGTTTCTATGGTGCGTTTCATCGTGTCATATTACCTATAAATGTACGCGAAACGGTGTTATTGCGATTCAAATGTTACGGCATTCTTATATATATTTAAAATGCTCTTTAATTGTAAAAAGTTGATTAAATTCAATGTTTTTACGTTTTATTTTATCTTTCTGCGTTTGTTCCCACCATAATAATTATTGAGACACTAAAAACAATATTTTATACTTTAGTTTTTTTTGAAAAATGAAATTATATAATTGACCTAACTAATTGCTATCAGATTTCCGGAAAAATATCTATAAAAGAATTATTAAATATCTGCAGAAAGTAAATGAATACCTCTTTGAGCATTTAAGGGGTTACATGGGTCTTGAAGGCAAAAAAAAAGCTTATTTTCTCGAATTTTTTTTAAAGATACGACACGAATTACACAATTTATTTTTTTTTTAATATAAAAGTACAACATGTAAACAATATTTCCTCAAAATTTCAAAGGAAAATATTGAAAATTCAGCCGTTGGCAATTGCTTCCAGTAGACCATCCAGAAAAAAGTGTCCCCACGGTAGTCAGCATAACTTTTTTAATTTTTATCTGAAATGAAAAACCCAAAGTTTTTCTTATAGTAGGTGAGTATATCTTGTCCTTGAACGAAGGATTTAAAAAAAAATTGAAAATTGAATTTTTGGTAGCGTTTCTTGCAAAAGATGTCATTTTTGGCATAAAATTAGGCCATGTATTGGCTTGTAAAATGAGTTGTAATCGAAGATAAAATAAATCCTTCGTTCAAGGACAAGTAAATCATGTCTAAAAGAAGTGTGCAAAATTTCAAGTCGATCGGTGCAATAGTTTTCGAGAAATTTTGACTACCGTCTTCGAAAAAGTGGTTTTGAGAAAAACGCGTAAAGTTTTAAAGAGGAATAAAACAGAGAAAACAATTTTTTTTTAACTTACATGGAATCATCGATTCCAGATCCATAAAGTAGAGGCCCTTCTGCAGCTGCGATGTCTAAAGCGTCTTTTTGTTCTTGTCGAAGTCGAATTCTGAGACGCTCGGCGCCGCCACACCGACCGACGCCGGTCGAGTCATGCCAAATACGTCACACGGAGAAAATTGCTACGGTTGTTACAACAACATTCTCTATGATTGAAAAAGAAATGTATGTGAATTCAAGTTAAATTGATATTACATTGAATGTAGCTGTTAAGATATGCTCATTTATACAGTTTTCATAACCGTAGTTCTTACGATACGTGACATTCGGTTACAATACCCTCGTATATGGTTGCCTCAACCAAAGGATTATTGCTATCTCTCTTATGTGGTCTGCAGCACAAATATTATGGTTGAGAGATCCATAAGATATAGCTGGACGGTACAGCACTGAATCACTGCATGATTGAGAGGTTAGTTCCATTGCGCGCGCAAAAGAATTTTTGCATAGAATAAAGTGGATTTGATAAGGATGTTTTAACTTTATAAATATACTTTTTTCATAAATATATTTACGAACACAAAATTTCGTAATGAGCCGACACTGGTTTCTGACATTCACCCGACATTAAGAAATATTATATTATATATCCAATTCAAAATTTTATTACTCTTTTTAAACTGAATTTGTTTCTTAAGATGATTTTTGAAAAATTATATATTTGCGCTGGTTATGCCATATGTAGACTATATATAACACTTACATTAAATTAAGAAGTAGTCTACCACGTAAGGCAGTTGGCTCACGATCCAGAGGTCCCGAGTTCGAATCCCACCAAGGTAAGTGTTTTTTTCAAATACGAGAAAATATTTATAATCATAGACTGCATCTTAAGAAACAAATTTAGTTAAAAAATAGTAATAAAATTTCGAAATAAATAATTTTTTTTGTCGGGTGAATATTTGTTCATTATGGTTGTAACATCCATATATTATGGTTGCAACATCCATATAGTAGCTACCCTCACTAAGGTTAGGGCAACCATATAGGTCACTTCCAGAGTACTATGGTTTCCATAACCCTTTTGTATGGATGGGCGAAAATTAACATTATTATTCTGTTGTAGCAACCGTAACTTTTTCTCCGTGCAGGCTATAAAACTATCTCTTTTCTACAGTTTTATTCCGATCGATTTGAAACTTTGGGAAAATATTCCTGACACTTTGTACTTTTATATAAAAAATTATCAAAAAAATGAATTTTTTGAAGTTTTAAGACCCATGTAACCCCTTAATAAAAATTTAATAGGTGAGAAGTTTTTTGTTGTAACTCGTTAACTATGCATTATAGGCAAAAATATTTCAGATAAATGTTATCAGGCTTAATAAAAGCTATTCGAGTATTTAAGGGCATATGTTTACCTCGTTCCATTTAAAAAAAAATAAGAGGGCCTTCCTTGGGGGTTTCCAACATTTTTTTTATCCATTAAATTGTCAGCCGCCCTATCCTATTTAATGTAAAAACAAATTCAAATTAATATCTCTAGCAATAGCAGAGAAAACAGTAGTAACACTTTATGTGGGACACCCTGTACATTAACGTCAGAAATATGTAAAAAAGACCGGGGCTAAATGACTTCAGGGGTATGTTATTTACGTACTTCTCTTATTTATCTTGAGAGGAACAATCCGAACAATGAATACAAAATCGCTTAATAATCCTTTTAGAATACAGATACTCTTTCCCCAATTTCATTAAAATCAGAATAATATTACAACCCATGTGCGAATGTCGGACTTCTGCCAGAGTTGTCCGCATGGCCCAGAAGTGGCACAATATTGGCTGCCAAGACTTGATGGGTGGTGCTGCCCCAGTACGGATAAACCGCTAGATCAGTATTGTGCCAGTACCCCCATGCAACCATATTCTGTTCTGAGCCGAGTCTCGTCTCAGTACTGACCGTGTATAAGGCCAGAAATGATATTGATCTACGGCCGAGAGTCGGCTCAGTACTGGGCATGTATTGGGTCGACTTAGAAAATTTCCGCTCGGGCGGCGCCGGAGGTAACAACCGCGCGAAAGCAACACGCCGCGATGGGAGTTTTCGCTAGAGCCCACGCCGGAGGTAACGACCGCGTTCATGCCGTCGTCGTCGCTCTCAGCGGTCAAGTCCCGATGGTCTCGATATTTCGCCTCCAGCGCCCGTAAGCGACCGTGCGTAAGACCGTGCGTCGCCGATCGCTCGGCCGGCCGGTTGGGTACTATAAGAGGTGCGGTGCGCTCGGCGAGCCGAGCGACACGAGCGATACGTACGGACGTGCAAACGCGTTTCGCTTGGTCCGTACAAATGTGTAAAACGTTTGTGCACAACGCATTCCATGGAATACGTACACGAAAGGGGCACATACGACGAAGTCGATGCGGGGAGCATCGTTTCCCGTTCGCTCGCGCTCGTAGTCGATCGCCACCGTCGTGTAACTTATACGAACACAGCATTGCCACGAGTATCGAAAGACCGAATTGGACTTGGAGAAATTCTCGCTTGAGCGGCGCCGGAGGTAACAACCGCGCGAAAGCAACACGACGCGAGGGGATTTAGAAAGCTTTTTGCTCGAGCGGCGCCGGAAGTAACGACCACGGCACGAAAGCAACACGCCGCGAGTATGATATGGCAATCAGTGTTATCCCCGTACTGGTACTCTGTGTCGGGCCAAAGTTGGCGCCAAGACTGGGACCCGTGTTATCATTCCGACATTGCCCCAGTAATGACCCCGATCTTAGCTTGTACTGGCCCAGAATCGTCAGCCAGTACTGGTAACTCTGGCACCAGTACCAAGCCAGCACTGAGCCTTTATGAAATTTGCACATGGGAATTAAGAAATAGAAGAAACTGATTTAGTAATAGCAAAGTAAATTTTCAAGCCTCTCGAAATATATAAATTATTTTTATATTAATACTCCATTGTGAGTGATTAAAGTTAAGCAACCTGTTACTAGCTAGAATAAAGTTTCTTATAAGTATATGATATACCTACTATTTCGGATAATAAATCAAATTTTTATTCATGACTAGCTTGATACACTCGTGCTTCGCTACGGTATCCGTGAAACACGTTTTACCCCTTTTCATCCCGTTAGGGGTCGAATTTCTAAAAATCCCTTCTTAGTGGGTGCTTACGTCATGAGAGGAATACACTACCCGAATTTCATGTTCCTAGGTTCAGGGTTTCGGGCTGGGCGTTGATGAGTTAGTCAGTCAGTCAGTCAGGACATTTGTCTTTATATATATAGATTGAAATATATAGAACGACCAGGATAAGGTTGACGTGGCGCCTAAGCATAGCGCCTAGTAGGTATAATTTAATACATGAATAATGACATCCTAACTTTGTCCTAATCATGAAATCCAATTTATGTTGACGTAACTAAAAAAACAAAAAATATTACATTCTAATTATTGAAAATATGTCTTTGCATTTTCTTCTAAAGTAAAATAACTACAGGAAAGCTTATTTATTACAAAATAGCTTTGCTTGATAAAATTTTGTTCAAGGTGCAGATTATGTTTATTTTATATGTGGCCTTCTCACCTTGCGCTATTAGGCAACTGAACTCCGATACCAAGGCCACGTCGCTGCATGTACATATGTGTGTGTTCATATTTTGATTATTACAAAACAAAATATATGGTTAGGGGAGACCGGGGCTCGTTGGCACAAGGAGCAAGTTGTTAATGCATCCCGTTTATGTATTTATGGCGAAAGAAACAATGGAAAAGTTATCACAAAATATCTCTTTTATGACATAGGTAGGGGAGACCGGGGCTAAACCGCCAGCGGGGTTGAACCGCCAAATCAAATATCTCGGAACCTGTATATTGTGCGAACTCGCTATTAACATTGTAAACGCTGCTTATGGTACCCATGTGACCAACGGAGTTTCGGCAGGTTACCTGCCGTGTTATGATTTTTACGAGGGCAAACGTGTTTTCGGAAGGTGAAAGTGAAATTTTCTGCGCGTGGAAATATTGTAATATCTGCAATAATATTTGCTCTCCAAATCTCGCGGTACGTGATTATAAAGAGTAATGCATGCTGAACACGAATCCAGTGTAGTTTTTTCATTATCGTTGATGTCTAATATTTCGTGGGCGATCAAACCTGAAACTTATGTTTGGGGCTTATCCGCCAGTAAGCACCCGGGGTTGGTCCGCCAGTCTCGTCACTGTGGCGCGCCGGGCGCACGACTTCAGCTCACGGCGATTTCAGGTTAGGTTTCCCTCGAGCGTGATTCTGTCTTCCCTTGCACGTGCGTCAGTTTGTGTAGGAGGGAAATGGTACGCACGTATCGTCGCAAAACGGGTGTTTTTGGGTGTTTTGGCCGACCGAAAAGATGGCGGACCGTTGTTTTCGAGATCGCTTACGCTCACGACACGTCGGCGAGGTACGGCGAGGCACGGCACGGCTCTGAGATCCCGCGATTTCCGCGCGAGAGTTGACATGCCGCGCGCGCTGTAGATCGTCCCGACTCCCGGCCGCGGTAAATCGTCGTTGTTGGTCGTTGTGTCAGTGACAGTCGCGCGTGCGACCGCATCGTCCAGCGTTCGCCGCATCGTCTCGGCGTCATTGTCGCCGCCGTTGTAGTGGTGGTGGTGTCGGTGGTGGTCATCGTCGTCGTCGTCGTCGTCGTCTTCGTCGTCGTGGTGGTCGTGGCCGTTGTCGTCGTGGTGGTCGTGGCCGTCGTCGTCGTGGTGGTCGTGGCCGTCGTCGTCGTGGTGGTCATGGCCGTCGTCGTCGTCGTCGTCGGCGCGTCGAGGAATCGGCGCGAGAACGCCGTCGAGTCGGTAAAATGGTCGCGCTCCACCGCGAGCTTTTCTAACCCCCCTGTCGCTATTTATCGCTCCCCCGCGAGAAACGCGGCTTGGTTAGGTTGCTCGAGGGTCCGCGCTGATCCTATGGCACCGGAACGCCGTCACGCGTATTCCCCGTGGTTGCCCGCGTTGACAATGTGACGTGCCGTTGGGGAGTTTACGATTTGGTTAACCTCTGTATTCACGTGCCTAAATTGTTTTATGGAATAGGTAAAACAATTATTTTTTAATGTTTTGCATAAAAATTTTTAATAAATTTTTATATTTTTCTCTTAAAAAACAATTATTAAAATGTATCCTATCATTTTTCAGGATTACATGTACGTATATGTATTGAAAATGCAGTGTGGCGGATAAACCCCGGGGGGGTGGCGGTTCAACCCCGGCATTTTTGAGATTTCAATTTTTGCACCGTTGTCGTTTTTGCTCTATACCGGTTAAACAAAGCGACGTAGATAAAAATTTCCTTAATAAATTTTGTAGCTAAAGGTTCACTCTTTACAGTGGTATACCACATTTAACTTCAATTATTTATTTTGTTGTTAAAAATCGGCTCCGAAAAAAAACTGGCGGTTTAGCCCCGGTCTCCCCTACTTTTCCCAAAGTTTTATTTAAATCAAACAAGTATTATTTACAATAAAAAAAGAGAAAACTCTGATTCGAGAGATGGCAAGTAAATTTTCGAGCGTTTCAAAATATCGTATTAATGTTCTTCAGCTTGAGAAGTAAATCAAAGTGACGTATTATTAGTTAAAAGAAAAGTTTCTGTTACTATACGACATGTTATTTTGTGGAACAACATTTTATTACAATAAATTACTGTTGTTCCACAAAATCAAACGATGACTGAAATCAAACGTATCTAGGGATAGGATATGTTGGCTCATATTAAGACACGCTTAGTAGCTTGACCTGTTATTGCCGCGCGCGTGAGACCTGTGTGAGTATGTGATTTGCTACCTACAATGCTGATAGAAGCTAGATATATATTTATATTAATATTTTTATATTTAAGAAAGCTACATCTAAAATAATTTACAATTGTTTTCCTGCAACAGCATTTTGCTATCATTACAAAATAATTTTAAAAGATACAATCTTTATCAAGAAGTACATATCTGCTACCCGTTTTGTATTTCTATTACGTTTTCATTAATTTAACATGGACTTTTTCGCATAGCCAACTTACCCTACTATCGGGGCAAGTTGACAATGCAGCACGTTTGTATTTCACTTATTACAAAGAAACTATACAGTATACAGGAGCGTTCCTTGCATGAAAATGTAGAAAAAGGTTCTCTCTATCATATTAGTACTGTTTAATCATGATAATTATAGTTATTTAAAAACTCAAATGCCGAAATTGTGAAAACTGTGCCAACGAGCCCCGGTCTCCACTAATAAGATCGTGGTTGGCATTAACACATACACGAAAAAAAGAAGTGTCAAATCAACACTGATATAATAGAAATGAAATTGTTTGTTCCGCCAATAATGATTAAACCAGAAAAGTTTATTATTCTCGACTACAATTAGCAATACGTATATTGAGACGTTACGACGTTTCGACCCTTAGGATTGGGTCCTTCTCAAGCAATCTGGTATAAAACTAATCTTTGTTACGACTTACACATCTGCGTTTACGAAAATTTTTGCCGAAATGATCATAAAATTAATCGATGTATAACTCGGTGATAGCAGAGAATGTGTTTTATAAGGAGACTGTGACCACCGTGATGAAATGCTGTCGTTAATGCCCACAGAAGAATTTCGGAGCAAGACATTATCGCGGAGCGATGACCAACGCGTGTTCACATGTCGGAGTTGAAAGGCGTACTCCTCAACACTGATGTACTTGTATATATGCAAAAATATATAATCTTAAAATGAGATTATATTGCGTTAAACGAAGAAAACTTGCTTGAATGAAGTCATTTATATAGTTAAACGAAGTTTTATATAGTTTAATTAAGAAAAAAAAGTTGAAATAAAAGTTAAAATTCTTATAAGAAGATTATATATTCTTGCGTATATACAAGTACCTATATCAATGTTGATTTGATACTTCTTTTTTTCTGTGTAGAAGAAGTGTCTGTCATGTTTGTACAGTCAGTTATAACAATTAGTTATCTGAGAATTTGTAACTACAAAATTCTAAAATATGGGGCATTTAGCTTTGATCTCCCCTATTATGGATGTTTTTATTCGTATAAATAAAATCAATTTCACATATTGTTAGATATTTTGTGATATCTTTAGATTTTATTTTCATTCCTTATTTTTCTAGTTGCTAATTTTATATCGCGCTAGTTTAGTCGTACTTTTTCCATTGCATTCATTACATATACATATACTCTCTCAGGTCGATATCAAGATATTCGTTTTCTTCATAGCTGGTTTCTTGGTCTGTCTATGTATAATACTTTCTAATCTGAAACGCTTACACCATGTGTTTCCAACGAAGATTGCCAATCACATGAATAATTTGTTAATTCTTTAATATTAAAAATAACTATTTCAAAAAGAAGACAAAGAAAAAATATTGTTTGTCAAACAGCATATACATTTGTTAAAAAACAAGACAGTATTAATTTTTTACATATTTTATTAGTCGAATTAAATAAAGTATTTTGATTTATAATCACTGGCGGACTAAACTACTTTTTAGTTTAATCTTGATATTGAAATTATTAGATAGTTAAAATCTTACTATCAAGAATAGATTGTCAGATATTAAAGCACAAACAATTTTAAATAAAAAAAATTTTTAATTTGAAGCTTATTATTTTATATAGGTCCTAGTATTGTTTGTCAATTCGGACTTTGTATGTTTATCATAATATATCCATTTATACAGCGTAAAAAGTGATGATGAAGACATTCTCGTTACATAATAGGAACCCTAGCTACCGAGTAAATTTAATAGAAATTCGATCGATTCAGACTTTATTGAGAATTTAAGACAACATTATATATAGGGTATAGGGTAAACTCGGGTAAGATGGCCATACAAGAAAGATGGTCAACCCATGTTCATTCGATGTTTCATGGCGAGCTAGACTGAAAGAACATAGGTTGGCCATCTTTCCTGTATAGGCCATCTTACCCGAGTTTACCCTAATAGGGTATGATATAGCAATTTATTTATGTTATTAATATTTACCGCATATTAATTGGGAGTATCGACTGTGTTTCTCGATTTCTAAACTTATGTCTTTCGATTTCGTAAGAGTGTTCCTTGCTAAATCTTTGTTTTTAATATTATATTTTCTTGAAAATTGCATATATGACAAAATTTGTACAATTCACATTGAAATAATATGTAATTTGTATACGTGAGCACAGATTCGAAATAGGACGAGTAAAAAATGATAAGAGAACGGGTGGGTTGGTTGCATAACCCAGGAAACCATCTAAATAATATTTCTTCAAGAAGAAGAACCAAGTTGCGAGAGTCGCGCGCAAGTTTTAACGAGATGGCGGAACGAGTTTAGTTCACAGCGAGGAAAAGAAAAACGACGAGGACGACGACGACGGCAGCAAGAACGATATTTCTTCGTCGTTCGTTCGCCTTTCTCTTCACTCTCACGTTTCACCCCCAGTCTTGGGCCGATCGTACTATTTTCCTTATCTCTTTTCTTCTTCTAACTCTCCATTTACCTGCAATCCAATGTGAATCGCGAATACGGATTTAATAGCGTCTAAGAAATGGAGATAAAGGAGAAACAAGTGATGAAAAATGACTCGTTGAATAAAGTAACGGTATTGCATACGTTGAGATGCCATTAAATATTTAATTAACGATTATTCTCTTGAACGGAAGTAATTGGTTTTCGGCATGTTTGCAGTAATTCGCTAGTGGACCGCGAGTGACCATGCTCATGCGACGAGCGTGTAAACATAAAATAAATTTCACGATAAACGGTCCGCCGAATTAGGCGTAATAAAATGATTAATGACACGTATAAGTTTGGTTTATATGCAACAGTACCTGTCCGTTCTGCCAAATCGAATTGCGACAAGCGGTTATTTAAATTTCTATTTGACACTGTCTAATTCTTTCGGCCATGATACTTTAATAACAGTAAAATAAAGACAGATGGAATATACTATAGCTACACTGACGATCGAACGAGAACCAAGCGTGTTTCTTCAAAGGAAAATTCCTGACGCTATTAAATCCAATTTCAAAACTTTTATTCTCCCTACCACCACGTGCGCCACGGCAAATTTATTTTCCTTCCCCTTTGTGAAGGGGAATAAATTGCTAAAAGGATTCCGAACAATATAACGCTATTTATCATCCACCAAGGGACGTTGGAAGGTTGATTCTTTGATTCCACTTCCACATCGACCTCTCCTTTTCTTCGAAAAAGTCCTTTCCCCGAAACTTTTCATCTCCATCGTTCCTTCAATCGTTTCACATACAGAGATATGCAACAACTAAAAGTAAAACCTTTTCGTTCACTAACAGTAATACGCTAATGAAGAAAAGTAAATCTGCAAACATAACATTTCAATAAGAATGGAAGATATAAAGTTTTGCTTTCTACGAAACTTGTATAACAAAATTGAATCCAGTTTATGTACGTGATTCATGTTTGTTTCAGACATTTCACACACCGAGTTTCGGTGACGAGGACTTTGACATACCAACCATTCATCCTCATTCGCATCAGCAACAGCAGCAACATCATCAACAACATGACTCCATGCAAGCGTACCAATCACAGGTATGCTTCCACTCGACAATGTTAAAATGAACATATTCTGTCATACGTTGACCGAATAGAACAACATTCAAGTTGTCCTAAGATTATATATACACTGTTGGAAAATTTTTGACGTTTTGTTAAAAAAAAGTCCTTGTTAAAATTTTTGTGTAAAATAATCAACACATACATGTGTAGATTTAACATATGCCTGCTATGTTAATTGAACTTAACAAATTTAAAATGTAAAATTATTAAAATAATTTATTAAATATGTTAAAGTAACACAATTTGAATGTATTTATTAAATGTGTTAAAATTTACAGAAAAAGAATGTTGATTTTACTCTATAACAGAAGCGGGAATAAAAATTTACAGAAAAAGAGTGTTGATTTTATCTTACAATCTGAACTTTAACATAAAAGTTATGTTAATTGTACACATAATTAACCTCAAATTACGATCAGAATTACATTTCCTTTCTGTTGAAATATTTTAACATAGTATCGGTGTTACCATTTAACACATCCATATTATGTTAAATTAACACAAAAATTTGAGTGGACCGTTTGGAACATGTGATTTATGTTATATTTAACACAAATTTTCCATCAGTGTGTATATATATATATATATAATATATATGATAGAAGTTTCAAATTAAATTTTGACATAACCGTCTTATGCTATCTTTGTATTAACATCTCTCCTTCAAAATTTTTAGTTTGGCTTTTTTTGTATATTTCTACTAGGGATGGAATCAAGTTCAATACTCAGGTAGCAAGCTGACGTTATTTGTCGTCAAAATGACGTTTTTGTCGACATCTTGACGTTGAAATTGCGACAAATAACATCGTGCTATCTTGGTGCGGACTTAAAAATTCAAGTCAAATCCAATAATCAAGTTTCTAAGTTTCGAGTGATACTTATAAGAAATAATATTTCATATACGAGGGTAGTCTGAAAAGTTTTGAGCCTCAAACAATTTTTTTCGGTTTTTTTAGTTTTATTTTTCAACGTGTCTCCTTTTAAGTCGATGTTAGGCTCAAAACTTTTCAGACTACCCACGTACATTATACTTGCGAAGTAATCGATCCCGATTAGTTAGTTTCGAATTTTAGAATGAGTACATGCTGGATTAATTCACATACAATGTATTTATAAGTAGTTTCTATCGTAAAGAATCGAATCTTTTACAAATAGTAATCTTGAACTCTAAGAATAAAGTTAATTTAAAGAATGTAATGTAAATTTTTAAATAATATCTTAGTCTATATTTTTAATAATATTTTTATTATGTTTAATTTCAACAATTAATAATACAATATATATAATTATCAAAAAATAATATATTAAAATAATTGTTGCTTTACGTTTTGATTCGAAGGAAATTTTTAGTGAAATACACATACCTACAAGAGTCGAACAAGATTTGATCTAAGTTTGAGTCCACTTGGAAGTATAATAGGGTAACTCCGGCATATACGCTGCAGCTAAGGGAAACTTAATTTATCGAATACTATTTACTATGTTTAAGGCAAATGAATTATACCAATAAAAACTTTATACTGTCTACTACTATAAAAAAAATAGAAATATAAAATATTCATTCTTTGTATTTAATAAAAAAAACTTTTAGAAACTCTTGCATTTTTGCCATATATATATCCCAGAGCGGTGGGTTATATAACATTCATGGATGAAATATACGCCTTATAAAAAATTACAAATAATGTTCATAAATAAGGCAATAAAATGTCATAATAATAAGTTATAAAATGTGTGTAAGAAGTTTATTAAGATGTAAGAATGATAAACAAATTATAAAACTGAAAAATTGTTAAAAGAAAATAGAAGAGCGATAGATGCATTAAAGATTATTGTTAGAAGGAAAAAGAACACATAGGAGATTTCGAGTTTTACAAAGTGTCTGTACTATGGCATAAATCCCGCATGCTAACTTGCCGTATATCCTAAACAGGAGGGATATACAAGATATTAAGTTAAACAAAAAATACAAGAGCTATGCACTTGTATTTTGTTGTATTCCATCATTTACTATCCCTCTACACTTATGTATCATGAAATAACCATTAAACCTTTTACATTCCCTACAGTAATCATTTTACGTAGGTCGTAACACAAGATCGCGTTTCTTACTACGGTGAGAAATCGATTCAACTTACGACAGTTTTGTTAAGGAGGGAGCCTCATGTAAAACGCTGAAAACAAGGCAATTTTCTGGAATTTTTTTTAAAGAGACATTAAAATGAAACTTATTGAAACTTGGGTAATGGTTTTAGCAACATTTGTAGATGTAAAAAAATATTTTTTTATTGCAAAATTTTTTATTTATAAGTAGCAACAAAGCCTATTCTCAAAGGCCGCGGCGCCGGACTTCACAATTGGTGTGCAGCATTGCGCCTGCAATTAATCACTGAATCAAAAATACAAAATTTTTTTACTTTTATTATAAGTTACCATTGTCGGTAAACCTATTTGTTCAGTAAAAAATGCAAAATTAAAGAAATAACAGGACTTAGAAAAAAAATTCGATTTTTTACGGAAAAATTTTGGTTTTAATTATGCAATAAAAGTTATTTAATTTGATAAAATGACTAAACAAGTATAGGTTTACATACAATGGTATTTAGTTATCTACATGTATGCCAAAAAGCAAATCGATTGGTCGAATAGTTTATGAGTAATCTTGCACACCAATTTGAAAAACATTTTGAGAAATTTTGAGAGATTTTGAGAAAAACGCGTTTAAAGTTTCAAGTTCTCGGAGCGCGCGCTTTACTTGCGTAACGCTCAGGTATAAAATCGCCTATTTCAAGTTCGAATTTCGCTCTGGAACTTTGGGAACATATTCTAGAGATATTATACTAATAATTTATGCAATAAAAATTTTTTCGATTTTTTTGACCGGTTACATGAAGCTCCCCCCTTAATATTAACAGTAAAGAACTGAAATTACAACCCAATACTAATATGGCATAAAGGCACATAAGGGCTCAGTCACAATGAGAAAAATAAGGAATAAGATAAAGGAATAAGGAATAAGGGAATGTCGCATCTCACTTCAGTACATGTACATTAAAGTGAGATGCAACATGCCTTATTCCTTATTCCTTTATCTTATTCCTTATTTTTCTCATTGTGACTGAGCCTTAACAGATTAATTGCGAGCAAGTACCTTCATTCCTTCTATTTTTTCTGACATCTGCGGCGTAAAACCCTACGCGGCGTAAATACTGGAGTTACCCTATTCTTGTTTTTCAAGATACTCATAGCAGATTCAACCATTTCGTCCAGGTTCGAGTTTACTTGAAAGTATTGCTTTTATTTTTTGAAGTAGTCATACAGAGTTCGAAATTACGCCAACTGATTTGAATCTACTTGTAAGATATTTATCCCATCGTTAATTTCTACATATTTTTTTTCATTCGTTTGATCGATTCATTGAATTTTGACCTCCGCGAAACATTAAAAAGATTATAAATCGCATAACAATGCGTAACAATATACATATACGCATATATATACATGCGACCATTGAAAAAACATGAAAAATAAAAAAAGAACGACGTCAGAATGATGTATCAGCCATTTAACAACTTCCGCATTCAGGCATTATTCATGTAACGTTCAAGATATTATTTTTAGACGCACGCTCATCGTTTTCTCCCTCTTATTTTGACCTCGAGATAAAGAGAGATAAAGAGATGTTGAAACGCGCAGTAGAATTCCATGATCTTCATCAACGAGAAAAGCCTCGAGGAAAATAACTAATTCCGCGCGTAATATTCTTTCACAGCAAGACATTATTTTCAAAGATCTTTTTATATCCATAGTATTTATATTAATTATGGAAAAAGATGAATACTCTGAATAATTGCGAAGCTACGTGACTTCTTACTATTTTCATAATCTGCATATTTAAAATTGATCCGGTTGTTATAGTCAAAGCCCGAAACGCGGGCATTTCTAGCATTGACTGGTCAATTCTGCGGAATGACTGGTCAATCCTGAGGAATAACCAAGCGCGTCTTGATTAAAGCAGTTAGGTATCAGGCTGGGAGTTTGATTATATATATTAGCTTTATTATGCGGTAGAAGGGGCTCCGCCTGCGGCCCCTCCCCCGCCTATTTGTGTACTGTTTATACACACATATTAACAAATTACTACAAAACTTTGACCAAGACGCTTGGCCGTTCAGCAGAATTGGTTAGTCAATCCTAGGATTGACCGCGTTTCGGGCTTTAACCATAACACCGGTTACAATTAAGAATTTTTTCTATAAATCATGCAATTTTGTTACGTATGGATTAATGTATCACTTGCGTTATATTATATATATATATGTTACGGGCAAAGTCCGCATGGTGTGCAATGTCGGCATTGCCCGGGCAATGTCAGCATTGCACAACGCGACTGGGCAAAGTAGTTTATTAGCGGACATTGCCCGGTTTGATGTGGGCAAAGTTAACACTGCCCATCCAGCGATGGCAATGTCAGCAACGATTACACAGCCCCACAAAAAAAAATTTTTTTTCTGTCCGGCGGACCGGACTAGTCAATTCTTACGTATTTTGGGTCGCTGAATCCGAATCCGAGGTCAGAATTCAAAAGTTGGTTCGTGTTTTTTTTATAATCTCAAAAAACATACTTTTTTAGTACATTTTGAGCCGTAATGAAAAAGCGCGAGCTAGTTTCGAAATTCTAACCGTGGATTCGGATTCAAATGCTTGAATTACATAACAATTGACTAGATTTTTTAATACAAAATGGCAGATCCAATATGGCGGACCCAATATGGCGGATGTTTTTTCAAATTAATCCGATTCGCTTGAAACTTGGTACTCAGGGGTTTTTGTGGTCGCTGAGTACGAATCTAATGTCAGTTTTCCAAAATTCAAAATGGCAGATCCAGTATACCCGATGAGTTTTTGAAAATTGACCAGATTTGCCTAAAATTTGTTACTCGAGGGTTTTTGGGGTCGCTGAATACGAATCTGACGTCATATTATAACATAATCACACTGAAAATGCAGTTTTTCCCACATGACTCTGAGAAAGTACAAATCTTATATATTTGACGTCCAAGACCACAATAGTCAAAGTATATCCACCCTGGCGAAAATGAGAAGTTTCATAAACGTTTGTTTGATGTTTACGTGAGCGTTTGCGGAAGTTCGTTGAGAGTTTAGAAACGGTCAGTAGAGAGTTCGTAGAGCGGAAATTGCAACGCTGCAGCGTTTGAAAGGCGTTTGTATATAGTGTTTTTGAGAGTTTGCACAGCGTTTACATGACGTATGACGTTTGCTGAGACTTCTTTAAAACATTTAGAGATCCTCTGTTAAGCGTTTAGGCTGCATTCGGAAACGTCACCCGGGTACACACGGGTATAGTCCCTTCTCTTTCTATCTCAGCGAGTTAGAAGGAGAAGGGAGTATACCCGTGTGTACCCGGGTGATGTTTTCGAATGCAGCCTAAACGCTTAACAGAGGATCTCTAAATGTTTTAAAGAACTCTCAGCAAACGTCATACGTCATGTAAACGCTGTGCAAACTCTCAAAAACACTATATACAAACGCCTTTCAAACGCTGCAGCGTTGCAATTTCCGCTCTACGAACTCTCTACTGACCGTTTCTAAACTCTCAACAAACTTCCGCAAACGCTCACGTAAACATCAAACAAACGTTTATGAAACTTCTCATTTTCGCCAGGGTGGATATACTTTGACTATTGTGATCTTGGACGTCAAATATATAAGATTTGTACTTTCTCAGAGTCATGTGGGAAAAACTGCATTTTCAGTGTGATTATGTTATGATATGACGTCAGATTCGTATTCAGCGACCCCAAAAACCCTCGAGTAACAAATTTTAGGCGAATCTAGTCAATTTTCAAAAACTCATCGGGTATACTGGATCTGCCATTTTGAATTTTGGAAAACTGACATCAGATTCGTACTCAGCGACCACAAAAACCCCTGAGTACCAAGTTTCAAGCAAATCGGATCAATTTGAAAAAACATCCGCCATATTGGGTCCGCCATATTGGATCTGCCATTTTGTATTAAAAAATCTAGTCAATTGTTATGTAATTCAAGCTTTTGAATCCGAATCCACGGTCAGAATTTCGAAACTAGCTCGCGCTTTTTCATTACGGCTCAAAATGTACTAAAAAAGTATGTTTTTTGAGATTAGAAAAAAAACACGAACCAACTTTTGAATTCTGACCTCGGATTCGGATTCAGCGACCCAAAATACGTAAGAATTGACTAGTCCGGTCCGCCGGACAGAAAAAAAATTTTTTTTTGTGGGGTTGTGTTATCACATTGCGGACTTTGCTCGGTTCCAAGTGGGCAATATCGACAATGCTAAATCTCCGTGGGCTAAGCTGCGCTAAATGTCCGTCTATTTAGCGCAGCTTAGTCCATGGAGATTTAGCATTGTCGACATTGCCCGCGGAGTCCGTAGTAGTCTAGGTTTCTCAATTTTTGGGACAGATATTTATGTAATAAAATTATTAGGTGCAAATTTAACAGTATTTATTAGAATATAGAGTAATTGTATAGATGGGGGGATCACCTTGGATGACCTTGATATTTTAGTATGTTGTCAAGGTCACCCTCCTGAGTGACCTTTAGAAGGTTTTAGCCCGCGCTCGTTATTCGTTAAAAAGTTATTAACAAAAAAAGTTTGGGAAATATAGCAGCTATTTTGAGTATTGAAAGGCATAAATGACTAATATATATGTCGTAATAGTTTACACATACACTTTTTTTTTGTTTAGTTTTTGTTTAGTTTTGTTTAGTTTAGTGACGCGCTTTAAACAGTTAAATACTGTTAAAGCGCGTCATCTAATCTATGTAGATTAGTGACGCGCTTTAAACAGTTAAATACTTTTAAAGCGCGTCATCTAACCTATGTAGATTAGTGACGCGCTTTAAACAGTTAAATACTACCTACATAGGTTAGATGACGCGCTTTAACAGTATTTAACTGTTTAAAGCGCGTCACTAATCTACATAGGTTAGATGACGCGCTTTAAAAGTATTTAACTGTTTAAAGCGCGTCACTAATCTACATAGGTTAGATGACGCGCTTTAACAGTATTTAACTGTTTAAAGCGCGTCACTAAACTAAACTAAACTAAACAAAAACTAAACAAAAAAAGTAGCCCACGGAGATTTAGCATTGTCGACATTGCCCACTTGGAACCGAGCAAAGTCCGCAATGTGATAATCGTTGCTGACATTGCCATCGCTGGATGGGCAGTGTTAACTTTGCCCACATCAAACCGGGCAATGTCCGCTAATAAACTACTTTGCCCAGTCGCGTTGTGCAATGCTGACATTGCCCGGGCAATGCCAACACTGCACACCATGCGGACTTTGCCCGTAACATATATATATATATATGTATACATATATGTGTATATTAAATTATTATAGATAATGCAAGGTAGCGGTATGCAACAATCGCCGGATGGTCTGAGTCTGGACGCTGGTGGATTTCAGCAACAGCTCTATCTACAGCAAGAGCATTCGATGCAACCGATCAATGTCAGGTGAGTACGACTCAATTCTTTAAGTTACCGTTAATGATAACGGTATAAATTAGACCTTAATTTTGCGCACAGAATTCATGCACTTTTTAGCCGCGTATCTGTACGAGCATAATATGCTGAATCCATGATGAATCCATTAATAGAGAAAATAGAAGGGAGAAAAAAAATTGCTTGCAATAAAATTCTAGCTCGTAATTTTTTAAATTAGGCGAGATAAGGGATATCGGTGCGATAGTAATTGAAAGAAATTCGAGAGAGAAAGGGAGAAGACGGGTGGGAGGGAGAGAGGGGAAGAGAGAGAAAGAGTTTCAAAATGTCATGTCGTCGTCTTCCCTTATTCTTCGAGCTCGAATGGAGCTCGAACGGAATTCAAACAGATGGCGATGATCGGAAGATACTAAAGCGTAACAAAGCAAGATTAATGAACATCGAACATTCTTAGCTATCTTATATGATCGTTCACCGATGCCAATGACACTATGAAAGTACTCGACTCGTTTACTGCGCGACTAGAAATCATTCCGCTATGATTGAGCATCATTACTCCATTAAGACACGTAAGGCTTTGTTTTCTATGAAAAAGAAGGTCATATCGATTAAGATTGATATGCGGGAATAAGCACGAGTCTGAAATTACGTTTCTTCTCCCAGTACCGAGACTGTTTTGCAACGTTAATAACAATTTACACATTAACTTGGGAAACTCGACGAAATTCTGCGAATGGAAAATTATTGAATTAGCGATATACTCTCTTATATGTGGTATACACATATATAGCAAACATCGCGCAAACCGTCGCGTCGCGGCGGGCGTACCATTGCATAACTCCAAATTATGGAAATTCGACTTACCTCGTTACTGCGCACTGTCCTGCAGCAATTTGAGTAAAGCCAATTTTGATCATTAGCATAGTATGTAGCACGATCAGAGATCAAGATCTCGTTCGTTTGTACATTGTTCTCGCGAAAATTATTCCCGCTTAATCTCGTAATACCCAAGATGATCGAACAATAAAGTATAAATTCACCGTTTTGTCTTGTCGTGACTTCGAATGAGGAAGAGGCTCGACAAGATTGACATCGTGATATACGTAAGGTGCAATTCCAATGGAAATCCGTTGCGTTAAGATATAAGCAAACCGTATCATTCCGTAATAGACTGGAACTTAATCAGCGAGAGATCGGAGGAGTCGGTGCGCGATTCCTGCCTTTGTTTCTCCAACAATATTTTTTTACACAAGAATGTTTCATATTACTTCTCACTGCCGTTATAGGATTATGTCTTCTCGCAGGACGAAGTGTTTCTTTCTTTGTTCTGGGCGAAATGAAGGAAAATCGTCATGCATACGAATGAATGGATATGTACGTGTGTACGTGCTGCGTGCCTGGCGTGCATGCGTGCCCGCACATCTATGCAAGAAGTAACTGATGCTATGATTTACGTGTATTAATGCCTACCGAATAACGTTCGTGAGAACCTGCCATTACGTAGTCTTACAAACCGCAATTTAGAACGTCGAAATTTTTTTTAGCTGATGAACATCTTCGCTATGGGAGATGACGGGGAGGAGACTGGGAGGGAGTCTCCTCGGCCCTTTACCCTTTGCCCAGAGGTATCGCGAAGTACCGAGCGAGCATATTTTGCTATTCAAATTATATACTGTAATCAATCTAATTAGAGAGAGGAAAATACACCGGGTAAAAGTATCAGATCTAAACGCGCGTTATCAGCACAGTCCAGTACACCGTGAATCAAAGCGGATATATCGCCAATAGTTATCTACGCGCAATTATCTTGTGCATAACGTGACGCATAGATCACCAATAACTGCGCTCTTATGCAGAATGCTGTACCGTGTAGCTGACGCAACCTTATAGACAGATCGATCTATAGATAGTATTAGCATTAGTATTAGCACAAGTATCGTACAAATGGCTGTTGAGACACAGTAAAAATACTGTTTATGCGACGATAAACGATTGCCGATTAATGTTTAATTAGTAAATTCTATATACGGCTAAACTCATTATACGAAAACAATGGCGAAATAATAAAGAGAACACTGAAAATATCTTTTTTAATGAGTTTTCTTCTTTCAGATGTCGTAAATCTTACAGAGAGAATAGAGTTGTAACATCACAAGGCAAAACGGCCTTATGATTTCACACTGCCGGTCAAAAGTTTGAATTAAAAATGTCTATACTATGTGAAATGAAATCAACTACTTACTCCGCCCTCTTTTTTACCCAAAGGTATTGAGGTGGTACATAGAGCATTTTATGCTTTTGCTTTTATAATCACTTTTGAGCTCTGATGTACAGGTGATAGGCCCACAGCATTCTAGCTCAAATATAAAATGATTTTATAGGAGAGCGCTTCGAAAGTTTTGATGCTATTTGGCGTCACAACTTTTACATCTCTTGCAATGATTTATGTTCTTTATCTTTGTCTATTTCAAATCAAGGCTATAAGTAAAAGATTTGATATTAATATATCGAAATATATCGGTATGGAAGGTTATAAAAATAAACTTAAAATATTGTTTTTGCTCGTGTTTCATGGAGTCTGTTCTAAGTTAATATTCCTTGATATTTTTATCGTTTGTATAGATTTTATTTTTATTGACATTATATCATTTTTATTAATATTGTTTTTATTGACATTTTATCATTTTTGCTTCCTCATAGAGGAAGTTTTGTGATGGTAGAAAAAAATTTTTTCGAGATTTTGATGGAAATAGGTTTAGAATGTTCCAAAATGTCGAGAAATCACATTAGTAGAAAATGTCCTGAAGTATGTGCGCGCGCGCGCGCGCGTGTGTGTGTGTGTGTGTGTGTGTGTGTGTGTGTGTGTGTGTGTGTGTGTGTGTGTGTGTGTGTGTGTGTGTGTGTGTGCGCGTGCGTGTGTGCGGATTTTTTTTTGTACACGCATCTACTTCTATAATTTTTTAGATACCGGGCTGAAATTTTCCACACAAATAGAGTATCATAGAAAGTATATTCTCCTCTAATTTTCTTAAAATCTGTCAAACGGTATGGATTTTAGGGGGGTTTTTATTTTTCAGAAAAATATGTTTTACGCTGTAACTTTCTCAATATTTGAGATACCGGTCTATTTTTAATTCTATTATATTCTTCAGTCTTTTCTACCCCTATTTCATATATAATTTTTTAAAATTTGGTTGATTAGACCCAGCTTTATAAAGCTCCTATATTTGTACGGATTCCCCGAAATTTCAAACGTCTGTATTTCCAGAACTAATCAACCAAATCTTAAGGCGTCTTCCATTGGGAAAAACTCACTGGCACTCATTGTCAGTGTTTCAGTTTTTGAGTTTTTCAGAAACATGCTCACTAATTCTACCAATGAAATGCGCTCCAACCACTCAGTGCTGCCAGTGTTAATGAGTTTTTCCCAATGGAAAACGCTATTAAAGAATTCTATATGAAATAGGGGTAGAAAAGACTGAACAATATAATAGAATTGTTGAGATTGCCGCCTGTAGGATCGAAAGGTTCGGTATGGGAAATTAAGATCGTAAGATATTGACTATAACATAATACGAATTTATTGAACAAGTGAATCTATCCGGCGCGCACGGAACGTGATAGTACACAACACAAGTAACGTGTCCGCGATCGTTCGAAAGAGTGAAGGTCGAGAGACGGTGAGGTCTCGATAACGCATGATGCGTGAACGTGCCCAAAAGGGGGAATGTATTTCGCGCGCACCTGTAGACGTTAGATGTCGTTACCATGATCCGTCCGAATAATACAGAAAGAATGCCAATGTACGATGTGCACAGAAATAAATGAGCGTATTCAACACTCCCACTCACACAGTACATTATTCACACTCAAAACATACCAATACACTCTCTCAACATTCTGAATCTATCTTTCCTCAACGCTTTTGTAAATAGATCTGCGAGTTGCATATCGGTATTCACGTATTTCACATCTATCTCGCCGTTATCGTATTTTTCCCGTATGAAATGGTACCGAACACCGATGTGTTTGGTCCTTTTATGAAACTCGGGATTCTTAATGAGGCGTATTGCGCTCTGATTATCCACGTTTAAGACAATCGGACCTTCACATCGGTATTCAATGTCTTTGAGCAGTTGTTTTAACCAAACTGCTTCCTTTGTTGCAGTGCATGCCGATACATATTCTGCCTCGGTCGTACTTAACGAAACAATATTTTGTCGTTGTGATCCCCAAATCACTGGACCGCCGTTCAACAAAAATATATAGCCGGAAGTAGATCGTCGCGTGTCGACGTCGCCCGCATAGTCCGCATCTGAGTACGCAACTGGAAATGAATTTGTTCCCTCGCTCCGATAAATTAATGATAAATCTCTCGTTTCTTTCAGATAGCGAATTATACGTTTTACCGCTTCCCAGTGATCTCGAGAATAGTTACACATGTGACGACTGACTACATTTACCGCGTATGAAATGTCAGGGCGACTTACAATTGCCAAAAAGTTTAGACTTCCGACTGCCTCCTGATAAGGCACTTTTGAGTCAAAATCATTATTTTTCTCAGCAGACGTCAGACTCACATTCGGATCTGCCGGTACGCTCAGAGGTCGCGATTCGATCATATTGAATCGTGCAATGATTTTATCAATATATCTGTGTTGATGAATCGACATTGTTTTAATCTTACGATCACGCTCAAATTCTAAGCCCACGAAAATGTTCGATTTCTCCACTGTTATGTCGAATGACTTGGGAAGCGCATCTAAGATAACGTCAATTTCATCTATATTTTTCGCTAAAATTAGACCATCGTCTACAAACAATGCGAGGAATACAATCAAACCGTTAATTACACCTTTATAGATGCATTTATCTGCATCGCAAGCTTCAAAATTAAATTGTTTCAAAAATGACTTAAACTTTAAATTCCAACAGCGCGACGCCTGCTTCAACCCGTACAACGCTTTCACTAGCTTGCACGCGACACTTTTACCCTTCACATTCAACCCACTTGGCACTTTCATGTAGATTTCTTCAGACAGCTCCCCATAGAGGAAAGCCGTTTTGATGTCGAATTGACCGATCTCCAGATCCATCTCCGTCGCAACAGCCAGTAGGACGCGTAGACTGTCGTATCTCACGACAGGGGAAAACGTCTCCTTGTAGTCGACTCCTGCTTGCTGCGAAAAACCTCTGGCACAAAGGCGTGCCTTGTAACGTTGAATGTCACCGGACGGTGACCTTTTGACCTTGAAGATCCAACGAGAATCGATGGTCTTCTTCTCCTTGGGAAATGGAACAATGGACCAAGTTCCATTTTTCTCATGAGCGTCGAGCTCATCTTGGATGGCGCGCTGCCATTCCGCTGCATCTTTACCGTTAACGGCTTCGTTGTATGTAGCTGGCTCATGAAATTCGACAAAATGTGCTTCGAATCTCTCGGGAGGATGCATTAATTGACGATCTCTCAATCGGGGCAATCTGTCATGCCCTTGCACTTGCTCAGCATTCACTCCCACTGGAACGATGTCGTCTTCTTCTGCTGGAGCGATGTCATCTTCTTCTGCCGGAACAGGAACCGCTCTCGCCGGCATCTCGAACTTGATGTCGACTGTGTCTCTTTTCTTGTTGTCACAAGTCGATGTCTCGTTGAACGTGACGTCTCTGCTGACGTAGAGTTTCTTCGACGAGGAATCATACAGTCGATAATTTCGCGACTCTCCTTGATAGCCGACCAAAATTGCTTTCTTGGCTTTTGCATCCAGTTTTGTTCGCTGTATTTTCGGTACATGCGAATAGGCTTCTGATCCAAACACCCTGATGTGCGAAAGATCAGGCTTCTTGCCGTGCCAGACCTCATATGGTGTTGCTCTCTCAACTTGAGATGTCGCCGTCCTGTTAATGACGTAGACTGCCGTGTTGACGGCTTCTGCCCATAGAAATCGTGGTAAACCTTTGGCCTCGAGCATCGTCAAAGCTGATTCGACAATTGTCCGATTGTCGCGTTCTGATCGCCCATTTTGCTCCGGTGTGTACGGTGCCGTGGTCTCCAGCTGGATACCTCTTTCTGCCAGAAACTGCCTCACTGGATTGTTTATATACTCGCGTCCGTTATCGACCCTGAGGGTTTTGATTGGTTTATTAAATTGATTTCTTACCAACTGTTCGTACTCACGAAAACGATCTAGCACATCTGACTTATGCTTAATGAAGTAAACGTGTCGATACCCGGACGCATCATCCTTGAAGGACACGTATAATCTCGCTCCTCCCAGGGAATTCACTGACATGGGGCCGCATACATCGCTATGGATAAATTCACCTGGCTCCCGTCTCGTTCGCGTTTTGTTTTTCGGAAACGTGAGTCGATGTGATTTTCCGATTTGACATGGCGCACAGAAGAAATCCTTTGTATCATCTATTTTCATGCCGTTAGTCAACTTGACTGAATTCTGTACTGCTCGCTTGTTTATATGACCCAAGCGGTCGTGCCAAAGTCGCAGGCTGTTTTTCTCCGTCGTCGTCGTGTGTACTTCGTCTTGGACTTTGCTCGCTGGTTCGATGTACAGTCTGTACAATTGGTTGCTCTGCTTGACACCCTCTATAATGGCTTTACCATCACGCACAATTCGAATGGATTCTTTTGTGAGCACCACTTTCAAGCCTTTTTCCGTGCACAGCCCGAGAGAAAATAAGTTCTTTCGGAAGTTCGGGACATACGCCACGTTTTCGATATTAAAGTTTAGCCATTGTCCGTTAACCAAACTTTTGATTGGCACTGTACCGGAACCATTCACCGCGCACGCGCCATCGTCACCGAGAACGATGGATCCCGAGCACTCTTTGAAATCTGAGAACCAATCACGACGAAATGTTATATAGCGCGAACACGCACTATCTCCGTACCACGTGTCTCGAGTATCATTATTCAAGAATCGTTCTTTTTCGCGATTTACAGTACTTAACGCGAACACGTCCTTTGGCTCGAAACTCTCGACAGCGACGAGGGCACTTACGTTGGCTTCGCCATCTTTGTCACCGTTATCACTCTTCCGCTTCCGACACGATCTGATCAAATGCCCGGTTATACCGCAATAATAGCATTTGACTGTCTTGTTCGATTTTTTGCACGAATCACTTTTCCCTGTTTTCTTCGCGCTTGATGCGTTTGGATTTACTGCACTCAAAGCAGCAGCTTTGTCATCGTCGTTCGTTAGTCTGTTCTCTTCCTTGATTAACCGTTCACGTAAATTATCAACTGTTTGATTTTCTAATGCCACACTGTCCCATGCGGTCACCAACGCGTTAAACTTCGAAGGAAGACTACCGAGTATCTTGGCCATCAACGCCGTATTCGAGATCCGTTCTCCAAGATCTCTAAGTTGACGCGTCATGTTCTCAACCTTCGCTATGTGTTGAGCTACACTGTCACACGAGCTCATGCTGTAGGCATGAAATTTCTGATTCAAATGTAACAGATTCGACGCTGAAGTCTGTTCGTGGATACTTGTGAGTTTATCCCACATCCCTTTAGCAGTGTCACACGTTATTAAGTATTCGAGTTGCGAATACTCGACTGTTGTGGACATTAAGCACATAGCGGCGGCATTGTTCATCGTCCAGGCGGCGAATGTGGCGTCCAAGGGTTTCGGTGGAACTATCGTTCCATCTACGTAGCTTTTGAGCCCCTTCGCCACCAATGCCGTGGTGATCTGGAATTTCCACAGCTGGAAATTTGTACCGTCAAATTTCGTAATCTGCTTAACGTTGACGTTGGCCATTGTTTATAACCCGCTAAAAATTTGTCCACGATTTCTGTTCTTTCCGTCACTATATAGCGCACGGAGGAGTCACTATTGCTCGAACGAAAATGGCGCGACCACGTTGTCGATCAACGAGTCGCCCGTTCACTTTCCCGATCACACCGTTGAAACTCACTCGCACAATTTTCCGATACCGAAGCCAGACACCGTGCCTGGGCCCATAACCTGTTGAGATTCCCGCCTGTAGGATCGAAAGGTTCGGTATGGGAAATTAAGATCGTAAGATATTGACTATAACATAATACGAATTTATTGAACAAGTGAATCTATCCGGCGCGCACGGAACGTGATAGTACACAACACAAGTAACGTGTCCGCGATCGTTCGAAAGAGTGAAGGTCGAGAGACGGTGAGGTCTCGATAACGCATGATGCGTGAACGTGCCCAAAAGGGGGAAGGTATTTCGCGCGCACCTGTAGACGTTAGATGTCGTTACCATGATCCGTCCGAATAATACAGAAAGAATGCCAATGTACGATGTGCACAGAAATAAATGAGCGTATTCAACAAGAATTATTAAAAAATTGCTCATATAATAAAAAAGTGCAAATTTGAAACTTGCACATTTTGCTTCCTATGTACGTATTCTTCGTTATTTCAAACGGTTATAGCTCAAGAACTAATCAACCAAATCTTAAAAATATACGAAATAGGGGTAGAAAAGAGAGAGAGAGAGACTGAAGAATATAATAGAATTAGAAAAATTGCCAATATTATAAAACTTTAATCCTTAAAGACTATACCTCAAGTATTAACCGCTTGAGACTTATTTTTAAAAATTGATGTTTTTGGACAATTTAGTCCCAATATCTCAAAATTTGCGAAAATTAGAAAACCCACAGGCATTTATGCTATGGAAAAATTAAAACTTCCTTAAAATAAAAAACAATGTATAAATTTTTATCAAAATGAGAGTAAATAAAAGGGTTGTAGATCATGAGGCAAAAGTACGCACTTAGTTTTTGATCCTATATATCTACCGTTGAGATATAGCTAGAGTCTTGAAATTTGAACTGTAAAATCTTCAAACATTCTTTTTCAAAATTCGTTAGGGCTCATGTCTATATTTTGAATACATTCCATGTAATAAACTTTTCTTGAACTGATTGCAAAAACACACTTTTGCCCCATCGGTGGGGCAAAAGTTTGCATGCAGTGGGGCAAAAGTGCGCAATGCAGGTATATTTGTTTTCGTGTAAATTAGGTTGACAATGCTGAGTTAATTCGTAAACTGTCTGAGTGGCGCCGTATGACAGCCGATTCGACTAAACAGCGTTGAAACTATTAATATTTTCGATTTGTTAACTCGACCCGACTCGGGTCAGATCGAAAGTTCAGTTTGAAACTCGATGACTCTAAACTATCATGATAGAAAGCATTTGTTAACTTCCATCACATATTCTTAGCATTATGGCGGCATATTATCATATTTTATTATCATTTTTCCGAACTTTTAATCTGACTCGAGTCGGGTTGAGTCAACAAATCGAAAACGCTATATGAGGTAAGTTTCATTTTTCAGCTTTCTCATGTAATATTTTGATTTCTTCCAAACTGTATTTCATAAGTAGAAATAAACTTAAGTAAATCATTGACAAGACATTTTGATTAACTCGTTTCTAGCGTGTTTCGTGTCATGCTATATTAGATATTTCAAATTGTTATCCGTAGATAGTAATGCTTACCGGTAATTTAAAAAGTGTCTCATGCTCCTTAGAAAGAGACGAAGAATGAGTTAGCCGTTAAAAGTTAACCGACGTTTGTGGAATTGGACCTTAGAGTTAACTTCGGATATCAAGTGTGAACTTTTGCCCCACCATGATATGCGCACTTTTGCCCCACGAGACACTTTTTAAATTACCGGTAAGCGTTACTGTCTACGGATAACAATTTGAAATGTCTACTATAGCATGACACACGCCAGAAACGAGTTAATCAAAATGTATTGTCGATGATTTACTTAAGTTTATTTCTACTTATGAAATAGTTTGGAAAAAATCAAATTATTACATCAAAAAGATAAAAAATGAAACTTACCTCATAGTTTCAATGTTGTTCAATTGAATCGGCTGTCATTACATATGGCGCCACTCAGTCATGACACCTTAAAATTAACTTAGTCTTGCCAACCTAACTTACACGAAAACAAGTAATACCTGCACTGCGCACTTTTATCCGCCGCGCACTCTTACCCCACTCTACTCTACTACTTGACTTGAGTGCCAAAATGCAACGCGATATAGAATTAGAAAAAATATCCGCAAATAATTATTAAAAATATTAATTATTTAATTGATTTTTGTAGTGGTATAACAAATATTAGTATAACAGATATTAGTCGTAATAAAGCTTATCAGAATAAAAAAAAGTGTGCAAGTATAAACTTGCAAATTGCTTCCTCATAGTTTTTAAGTGTGCAAGTAGAAACTTGCATATTGCTTCCTGTTGCGGGGTGAAGTCACACGAAAGCCAAAGAAGACACCGCGTGTATAAAGAAAAGCTTTATTGATAATCACACGGGTAAAAGTACGCAGTGAGACGTGACAATACGCACTGAGGACTCGCGGACACACAGAGTGAAGGAGAGGAGAAAAACAAAAGAGGCGGTTTTGCGTTACCAACTTAGGTCGTGAAAGGATCAGTTGGCTGCACTTCTTAGTACTAAACGAAATAAACTTAAATAGTATCTGACCAATAAGGACTTAACAAAGAAAATGTGAGAGTCCATACATACATACTTATGAAAATACGATATTTATCGTAACACTTCCTCATAGTTTTTAAGTGTGCAAGTAAAAACTTGAACATTGCTTCCTCATAGTTTTTAAGTGTGCAAATTATAAATTTGAACATTATTTCCTCGCAATTTTTAAGTATGCAAATTATAAATTTGCACGTTGCTTAAGCAACATTTTATTTCGCTCATAAAGCTTCCTTTATGAGAAAGCCAAATTAATAAATATCTACTAATAATTATGCATAAAAAAACAGGCTTCCTCAAAAGAGGAAGCTTCATGAGCGAAATAAAATGTTGCTTAAGCAACGTGCAAATTTATAATTTGCATACTTAAAAATTGTGAGGAAATAATGTTCAAATTTATAATTTGCACACTTAAAAACTATGAGGAAGCAATGTGCAAGTTTCTACTTGCACACTTAAAAACTATGAGGGAGCAATGTGCAAGTTTATTATTAATATTTTATAGTTGTAACATATATAGTTTAATTTATACTTATAAAGTCTGCAGTTTTAGTTTATTTTATACAGTATTTCATATTTTTTTAAAACCTATAATAAAACACAAAATATAAAATAAATTAAATAAAAATATTTAACAGATCTTTTTAATTATTTCTTCCTCATCCATTTTCCATTATACAAATTGCGGGAAAACTACATGTCCAACCTCTTTTTTTTAGATATTTAGACGTATCGAAAAATTATTTTATATAATCTCAAAATGTGCAAGAAACAATTTACTTAAACATAAAAGTTGATATTTTATATACAAGGTCATATTTAAATATTTTCCTCAAAGCTCCCGGGTACTTGCCGCGGTCATGTTAGATATGATGTCAGAGGCAAGAAATGACATGCTAAGAATTCTTGCCATTTTTAAATAAAAAGATATTTGGATGAAAAAACACTTCTGATCACTTTAACACATTTATAAAGTATTCCGAAAACTATTCTTTTCCCTTGGCAGTTGATAAACAGCTGTAAAATGAATTTATTACGCATTGTAAGCGATACATAAAACATAAAAAACATCTACGTATTTCAATTTTAGGAGCTAGCAATCTACTGTCGAAGAACTATACTATTACTATATTAATAATAAATACATAATATAAATTGGATTAGAGATAATAATATAACATCTTGCCAGTATTTTATTATTTAATCGGAAAATACTTAATGAAGCAACAACTTGAATATTTAATAAATTAATATACATATAGCGGAGAACAGATTTATTATAAGCTCGATTTTTAAAAATGCTAGTTTGGATTTTTACCAGGTAAGAAATTTTTTATATAAAAATAAAGTATAATAAAAATATACAGATTTTTATAATTATATATAAAATATATCCATATATGTTATATCTTTCTCTTGTATAATCTTTGTTCGTGTATGCAAGAAAATAAGACAAAAAATTAAAATATAATTAAAAGGGTAATTTTTGTATTGTCTTTTTATAAAAAATGAAGTTCGAAAAAGTGAAAAAAAATTATATAATTATGTATAAATGTAATGATCTAATAAAGATATAAAATATGATTATAGAATATTGTATAACTTATCGTAATTTTACTTTTTGTAAACACAAAAACAATGCAAAAGTTATTTTTCTAAATATTTTTCAATTATTTGTCCTATTATTATGTATACGGACAGAGATTGTACAAGAGAAAGATAACATATATGAACATACTTTATGCACAATTATATATTTATATATTTTTATATAAAAAATTTTTACCGGATATGTGTGTATGTGGAGTGTAGAAACTGGACAGGCTATAAACTCAAAGGTATTCAATTTGTTGGAAAAGGCAATGAAAACATCAGGAACCTCCAAGTTGAAGTCAAAAAGAGGATAAAGGGGAAATTATATAGAATAAGCTGAGATATAAATTGAGATATAAATCCTCCGACGCTGAGGCAGCATCCACTCATATCTCAAAAGTTATCTAATTTGTGTTAAAATAGTGCAGATATTCTAATTATGTGCGTGCGTGCGTGCGTGCGTGCGTGCGTGCGTGCGTGTGTGCGTGTGTGCGTGTGTGCGTGTGTGTGTGTGTGTGTGTGTGTGTGTGTGTGTGTGTGTGTGTGTGTGTGTGTGTGTGTGTGTGTGTGTGTGTGTGTGTGTGTGTGTGTGTGTGTGTGTGTGTGCGTGTGTGCGTGTGTGCGTGTGTGCGTGTGTGCGTGTGTCCGTGTGTGCGTGTGCACATATATATATATATATATATATATATATATATATCACGCCACATGTATTCACTTTCTTTCGTGAGTTCGAACCTCATTCTCAATGCGTATTGTTGCCGAAGAACGATTTCCATTGTGGTTTATCATTGCGCAACTTCACGCGTGCTTAAGTCACGCAAATTTTTAACGCTCCATGTGAAGGAACGTTCACGATTTCCTTTTCTTCTTAATACCCGAAAATCAATATAGTCAACACAATAGCACTTATAATTTATGATTACTACACGATGGAAATCTCAAAAGATTGAGCAACACGAGATTAATTAACAATATTCGCATTAACATTATATATTATAAAATTTCAATTATTTACGAACAGATTCTATCCCTTAATGCCGCGATTATCTACTCGGTTCGAAAAAAAATTATTTTTTTACAAACAAAACTTTTTTGTTTGCTTACAGTTCGGCATATGGCAACTCTCAAGGTTCGTACGCGACGATGAGTTCTCCGCGCCAGCAACAACACAGCGGTCAGCAATTGTTGATGTTGCAACAACAACAGCAGCAGCAACAGGCACAAATGCAACATATGCAGTATATACATTCCCAGCAGCAGCAGCAGCAACAACAACAACAACTGCAGCAGCAGCAGCAGCAGCAACAACAACAACAGCAAATACAATACAGAAGTCCTACCGGAGGCAGTCCGACTACTATGCAAGCTAACAATATTCCAGAGACGAATAACAATACTACGACTAGCGAAGATAGCGATGATAGTACTCCGCATTCTGGAATGGTAAGTCGAATCACGCATGGTATTTACGCAATGGCTGCGTTCAGCAGAACGCAACAGTTTTCAACCGTTTTATGATTCTCTGCTGAACGATTCTAAATGCACTCAAAGTCTCAACACGTTCATTCAGCGGTCGCCATGATTTTCAGCTAATTAAAAGTACGCTGAATATGGCTGCGTTCAGCAGAGCGCAACAGTTTTCAACCGTTTTATGATTCTCTGCTGAACGATTCTAAGCGCATTCAAAGTCTCAACACGTTCACTCAGCGGTTGCCATGATTTTCAGTGAACTAAAAGTACGCTGTATCTCAAGCAAAACGTTATCAGTAAAATAACTGCCTCCAGTGTATTAACATCGCTGAGAATGTATAAATATAAATATACATATAAAAATATTATTTATAACGCAATAGATACAGTGGAAACGCACAGAAAGTTACAAAATGGTATGTAAAAATATTAATATAAGAAAATAAAGAAATATATTATAATTATAATTTAGATAAATTCGGGTTAGCACGCATATAACATAGAATAATAGGTTAAATCGTTAAATGTATACAAAATATGTTATACTTTGATGCATTATACTTATTAATTAAATGTAATGTACTAACTCAAATTATAATATTACTATAATAAAATATACATACCTTCTAATGATGTTTATGGCACATCTTGTAATATGTGATGCATTCCTACTATCTCTTGGTAATTTTCTTCAAAATAATTATTGAACAAGTTTACATAAGTACATAAGTACATGACATTTAATTAATAAGTATAATGCATCAAAGTATTTTACATATTTTATATATATTTAGGGGGTCTATACACGTATATATGAGTTTGGCTCGCAAGTCCGGCTCGGCGAGCTTGATTCGCGAGTTGAACTCGAACGTTTTTTCACCACACACGAAAAGAAAATGTGCGAATTTGGCTCATCTGACGCCGAGTCGAGCCGGACTTGCGAGCTAAACTCGTACGTGTATAGACCCCCTTAACCTATTATTCTAAGTTATATGCGTGCAAACCGGAATTCATCTAAATTATAATTATATATTTCTTTATTTTCTTATATTAATATTTGTACATACCGTAGTCCATACATTTATACATCGCGTAGTCCATACTATATGTCGATGACGTTTTGCTTGACAGCTTGACGTTTTGCGTACTTTTAATTCGCTGAAAATAATGGCGACTGTTAAGTGAACGTGTTGAGACTTTACGTGCGTTTAGAATCGTTCAGCAGAGAACCATAAAATAGTTGCAATACTGTTGCGTTCTGCTGAACGCAGCCAATGTTTTTGTTTGAGTAATTTGTCTCATAAATAGATCTCTATAAGCTAATAATACACAATACGTGTTTTAAAGCATACATATATTTTTATCTATTTATACACATATATACTCATCAATTATAGCTCAGTGTATATCGATTACTATTTACATACTTTTTAAATAATAAATACACTACATTACCTACATGTTATATATAAATATTATATATACATATATATATATCTATATATATATATATATATATATATATATATATATATATATGCACAATACTTTCTGTATAAGCAATACTTCTTTAATTTATAAAAATATTTTCTTTAGTTCATTAAGCGTTTTTTGTATGATCAATATCTTCCACATTAATATCAGCTTCCCAGGAAGGGAAGGGTTTGCACAAATTAATAATTGTTTCAAAATATTTTTGGATAATTTATTAAAATAGACAGTTTATTTTCGGATAGTTTATTAAAAGAAAGTGCGAATATTTTTTAAATATTTTTTCCTATCCAGATTGCTATGGTCAAACGAGAACCACCGTCGCCAGAAGCTGACGTTGGAGCGAAGAATCAAAGAAAAACGAAACCACAGAAGAAAAAGAAGAAGAGAGATCCTAACGAGCCACAGAAGTAAGTAACTATATTTTGGTCTGTATAAAGTAGTAAAAAAAGTCTGAAATATCCATCGTAAAATCCGAGATAAAATCTTTTTTAAGAAGTTGACATTCGCAAAATGATACCGTTTCAACGTTTCTTCCACTTCTTTCTTTCTTGCCTATAATATAATATCACTTAAAAATTTTTATTTTTTAATATTACAATCAAGAAAAAAATATTTTTTAGTTGAGTTAGTATTACTTGTATGCGACAAAAGCATACAGAACTAAAACTATATTGTGTCAATATTCTATGTTCACATTTGTAATAATGGTATGAATTATTATCGCCCTAAATTATCTGTCATCATTATTGCTGTAAATGTAGAACTATGTAAAAATATAGAATATGTTGGAATAAGCAAAACAGATGTAGGCACCAAGGGAAAATAATTTTACATACCCTTTTTCTTCTATTAAAAGTTTTTTGGATAGTTTATTAAAAGAGAGTCAACAGAGAACAATGTTTTGTTGCCCGGTTTCCAATTACAATCACAAAGTGTAATTATAATCGTTAAATGCACGCTCTTTGGATTTGCTATCGCAAAAATTCGCGCAACGTCTCTCAGCCAAAACAGTTCCTCGCTTCGGATTGCTCCGAATTTTTTCTGTCTCTGCACAATCAGCACCAAATTCACCCTCCTTCACACGCCTCACGAATGTACTTGATTCTGATATCGCTGAGCTAGAGTTCCTGTAAGTAGAGTTGTGCCATACCGTAGCTTTGTCTCACTCCCACTAACGTCTTGTCGATAAATGGCGGACCAATATAGCTTTGTCTCACTCCCACTTATAGCTTTGTCTTACTTCCACTAAAGAACCGGAAGCGCTGATCGGGAAATGGCGGAGCCAATCAGCGAAAGGAACACCATTGGCTTAACTCTTCCTTGACTAACTCTACGCTGAGCTTATTTTTCGCACCATCTTGCGACATTATTCGCGACTATGTTCCTAACTTGTCACTCATCCTTGTCAATCTCTCACCTGCCGCCCTAATCTAATAATAGATTATGATTTATTTTATCTATCTCTATAGAAATAGCCAGCTTTGGCCATTCTGGAAATCAGATTCCTTCGTCTCGAACTTTTTACTTCGATTAAAAGAAAAGAAAAAATGTAAAAGATATAATGTTTTAACGCTTATGAACAATTACCTATAAATATTCTTACATATAAATATTCAGCTAGAAATATTTATTATATGCTACACTATTCTACAGCTTAGAAACATTTAATTTTAACCTTAAAAATATTTAATTTTTAATACACTTTGGAAGTAGAAAAATCTTTTTTATATACAAGATGCACTTTATAAGTATAAACGATATTTCAAAAAGAAAGCACTTTTTACAAAAAAATGTTCTAGACAAAAATTGTGGTGTTTAAAAGATCCCATTTATCGGTTTGAATAGTTGGACTTTAGATGGCGTTGCCAAGATCATATCAAAATTACCTTGAATGTTTTAAATTGGAACGCCCATTTTTTATTGCATATGGGTGATTTCCATGCCAAATCGACCAGGGTTTGACCCTCGACCTCTCGCATTTGGTCGGCGATTTTTTATGTTATTGTTCCACCTCTAAGATGCACTCTGAATTTTTTTTACATTTTTTTTTAACAATTGATTTAGTTATAATTTTTTAAACCGACATATCGATGGCCACAATTTAAAAATCTGAAAAAATTCTTAAAAATTCTGTGTCAGATATCAAAATTTTTAAGCCTAGGCCCAAAGTGGGCCGGCGTTCACTTCTAATTTTTTCGAGCTTTTTTCGAGTTTTTTTTGAAAAAAAATATTGAAAAAAATTAGAAGCAGACGCCGACCCACTTTGGGCCTAGGCTTAAAAATTTTAATATCTGACACAGAATTTTTGAGATTTTTTTCAAATTTTTTTGAAGCGATTTTCTAAAATAAAAAAAATCGCGTCAGAAAAAACTGAAAAAATTATCAAAAATCCGGTGTTATATACAAAAATGTTCAAGCAACAGCCTACAGTAGACTGACGTCTGCTTCTAATTTTTTTCAATATTTTTTTCGAAAAAAACTCGAAAAAATTAGAAGCAAACGCCGGCCCACTTTGGGCCTAGGCTTAAAAATTTTAATATCTGACACAGAATTTTTGAGAATTTTTTCAGATTTTTAAATTGTGGCCATCGATATGTCGGTTTAAAAAATTATAACTAAATCAATTGTTTAAAAAAAATCTAAAACAAATTCAGAGTCCATCTTAGAGGTGGAACAATAACATAAAAAATCGCCGACCAAATCCGAGAGGTCGAGAGTCAAACCTTGGTCGATTTGACATGGAATGCTCCATATTCTTGTAGCCCTTGTCGAGACAATTTTAAAGTACTACCTATTTGCCCTTTTTCGATGAAAAATTCCCGAAATATGAAGCTTGAAAGTTAAGATGTCGACGTTAGCATTACCCAAGGTACCACACACCCAAGGTGTATTACGTGGAGGTCATACGGTCAGGCTTACACTTTGTGTGTGTGCGTGCGTGCGTATGTGTGTACTACAAAGATAAGGACCCCGGGGTTTGTCAGCTCCACAGTATTTCAAGACTTCAAACACTCCTTGTGGTGTGTTGGGTGTGTGTGTGAGTGTGTGTGTGTGTGTGTGTGTGTGTGTGTGTGTGTGTGTGTGTGTGTGTGTGTGTGTGTGCGTGCGTGCGTGCGTGTGTGCGTGTGTGTGCGAGAGCCGACGAATTACGGAGTCCTTATCCTTGTGATATACAAACACATACACATACACACACCACAAGAAGAGTTTGGAGTTTTGAAATTCTGTGGAGCTGATGAACCACGGGGTCCTTATGGTATACACACACACTACAAGGAGAGTTTGGATTCTTGAAACACTATGGAGCTGACGAACCACAGGATCCTTATTCTTGTGGTGCACACACACACACACACACACACACACACACACAAACACACACACACACACACACACACACATACACGTGCGCGCGCACACAATGAGATGCAATTCTGACCAGTAAAACTTCATGCGGTTTATTTTGGGAAGAATTACAACCATAATTTGGGGCGGCAGTGTGGTCTAGTGATAGAGCGCCAGATTCGTAATCTGAGGAACCACATTCGAGTCCACTTGAGCACATAAACATGGAATTTTAATATTCCGAAAACTGCACCCCTCGCGCGAGAAATTGACTCTCATGCGGAGAAAACTGGGCTCCGTCTTTCAGAAGAGACGTTAAGCCGTTGGTCCAAAAAGTTTAATAGGGTTAAGTGTGGAGGTGAATGAGAATTGTAATCTCATAGGGGATCAATTAAAAACTTCCATTGACAATCATAATTTGAGCTAATGACAGTGGCATCTTAAAACGCAATTATCTTTATTTCTAATATTGATTGCGAAAAATGAAGAGCTTAATTGAAACGAATTTTGTCTTTACTTTCCTGGCCTTCAAAATGATGCAAATCATTGAATAGAGAATATGGTGCAGGTTATGCAAATTATTGTATAGAGAATAATGAATGCAGCTATTGAAATTATGAAAGAACCAAACGAACCGCAGGTCCTCCTAGCTTTTTAGGCCTTGCTGAATCGACCTTGTTGCAAATTCAAAATTGAATATCTCGGCACCTAAAATATCCTAGCATAAATTTTCAAAAATAATTTGAAACCTTTGAAACCCTATTTGTCGAAATTTAAATTGAAATTGTGCGCGACGATGTTTTCAAAATGGCCGAGCATTATTGCCATTTAAATATTCTTAAAGCGGACATTTGGCGCTTTATTTTACATTTAAAAAAATATTTTTATCTTCACCATTTACCAAGTTATAATCATTTATGGTAAATTTTTCCCACAAACATTTTTAGTGTACCACTTTTTTGGGGACTGAGTGTATTTGTGACTATTTTCCTAACTTGCCTCTTTGTCGCCTACCTATCGCCCTACTGTAATAATAGATTATGATCTATTATCTACCTCTATAGAAGTGACTCGTAGCAAAATACAACAGAATAGAAAAAGGAAAAGAGATAAAAACGGAATGGAGAGAGGGAAAGCACTATGCTGATATCTATTTAATTAGAGAAATGAAACATATCGATATTTCCATCAAAATAATGAAGTTACTAAGGTTTATTTTTAAAAAAGGAAAAGTAATTAAGTGCATTACAGAAACGATAACTTAAAAATCGGTCATATATTTTTTTTTAGGTGCTGTCGAATTTAGATGATTATTGTTATATATGTACCTCGGATATCAGACTCTACGGTTCTGTACTTTTGGAATAGTAAACTGGGGTTAGTGTTTCACTTTGATTAAGTGAATATCTTTATTGTGAGTCTCGATACAACAAACGTTTTCACTTAAGTCCGAGATCAGAGAGTGTCTCAACGGTCATGACAAGAGAGAATATATAGAGCTGACACGTTGAGTCGCGCCACCTTTTTGGGTGCGTCCGCATGTAATGTTAAATGCTTAAAGTGCTTAAACTATTCTTATGAAATATATAACATTTTCCTTCCTTCTCAAAGCTTATAACTATAGTCTTACAAATTTAATCTAGACGGTGGTTTTACAATTCTGCCCGAACGGGTTGTCGCTACGTTATCAGCGCTGACTTTCTTAGGTGTGTCCACTAACTTCTTCTTACATGGTTGAACGGGTGATTCTATTTTCGAGTTCCCCTCATCCACCACGCTATCTGTCTCAGTAATTGCAGTACGATTTGATTCGTTATTAACAATAGTTTCAACTACTGGTCTAATTGACTCTTTAGTGTTACCTACTGGGGTAGTAGCTAGATGTGGAGAACTCATATTGCTCGCATTATTTGTATCATATAATTGGTTCGGATAACTTGTAGCCGTACTTAGTGTAGCATTATTTGGACGTATATCGTTAGCATGTACAAATTTGATTCCCTCCTCTACTTGGACCAAATAAGTACAATAACTAAGAACTTGTATAACTGTGCCTCGTTGCCACAGTTTTGACCGGATATTCTTAACGAATACCGTTTGATTTAAGGTATATAATTGTGTTTTATTTTTATTTAACTGACTCTGATTGTTGGACTGTTGTCTGTAGCAGGATGGTTTAATCAGATCGAATCTCGTTCTCGGTCGCATTTTAAAGAAACCCTGAGCAGGCGATATCCCTGTTGTACTAGATGGTGTGACTCTATATGTAAATAGAAAACTCAATAATTTAGACAGTAATTCTTTTTTACTCAACATCTTCCCCCGCTCAAGTGATATAATTTTTTCCAAACCTTTTTTTACTGTTTGAACCCCGCGTTCCGCAATACCATTGCTTTGCGGATGGTATGGAGGTGATTTGATCGGTGTGATACCATTGGCCTGACAAAATGAAATAAATTCCACAGAATTAAAAGGTGGGCCATTGTCTGAAACCAATTCCACTGGCAATCCAAAAATAGAAAAAATTTCTTTTAATTTCAATATTGTCTCTTTTGCATTTGTACGTTCAGACATTATTTTAACTTCTAACCATTTAGACCGACTATCAACCAAAATCAAAAACGTATAACCATACTTGTGAAAAAAGTCAATATGAACTCTGTGAAAATTAGTAGGTGCTGTAGGCCAAGGAACAAGAGTACTAGAGTTAGAAAAATTTTGTCTTTGCTGGCAGATCTCACATGCAGTGATAAACTTCTCAATTGCCTCATCTATTCCTGGCCACCAGCAATACGTCCGCATGAGCATTTTAGTTCGTACTATTCCCACATGTTGTTCATGAAATAAACTCAAGACTTTACTTCTTAACATTGTTGGAATTACCACTTTTGTACCTATTAATAAACAATTACCTTCTACAGAAAGTTCATGACGTCTTTGGAAATATGGTTTCAATTCTTGCTCAATAGCACCGTTTGGCCATCCTATCAATGTTAATTCAATTACTTTTGCCAATATTGTATCTTTCGTAGTTGCTTTTGCAATTTCGTCTGCTTCCAGGGATAACTCGTTAGTTAAATTAAATGAGTATAAAAATCCTGCTATTTCCGTTTCCGTCGACAGTGGTAGTCTAGATAGGCCATCTGCATTTGCTACCATTTTACTTGGTTTATATTCAATCTCATAATCGTACGCTGATAGTGCTAAAGCCCAACGAGTAATACGCGCAGCTGCTGTCACTGGAATACCTTTATTTCTACCAAAAATAAATTGTAACGGGCGATGATCTGTTTGTAATACAAATTTCCGTCCGTAAATATATTTATGAAATTTTTTTAACGCTACAATGAGCGCTAATGCCTCTCTTTCTAAATTTGAATATCTCTGCTCTGTTGTGGATAATGTACTTGATGTAAATAATACAGGACGAAGGTCATTACCAACTTTGTGACTCAAGACTGCCCCCCCACCCCATAACTGCTAGCGTCGCATGTTATATATATAGGTAAATTAGAATTGAAATGTACAAGAACTGAGTCAGACGTAAGTAACTTTTTACTGAATTGGAAGATTTGTTCGTGTTTATCCGACCATTGAAATTCTACTCCCGATTTACAAAGATCGTATAATAATCTAAGTTTGGCTGAAAGCATAGGAATGAACTTTCCGTAATAGTTCAATAACCCTAGATATGATTTTAATTGAGTAATGTTTTGGGGTGATGGAGCCTTGTGAATACTTTCCACTTTATCATCTAATGGATGGACTCCTTTTGAGTCAATCCGATGTCCTAAAAATTCAACGTTTTCTTTATAAAATTTACATTTAGCCTTATTAACTTTAACATTGTACTGTTGTAAACGTTCTAATACAGCCAAAACATTTTTATGGCAATCCAGTAAAGATGACCCATAGATTAGAATGTCATCCAAATAACATTTGACTTTCGGAATGCCAGCGAGAATTGTTTCCATACAAGTTTGGAAAATGCCAGGCGCTGAGCTTACACCATACGTAAGGCGGTTATACCGGAATAGACCCATGTGTGTATTAATTGTAAATAGCTCACGTGACTGTTCTCCTATCTGCATTTGTTGATATGCCCCTTGTAAATCTATTACGCAAAAAATTTTATTTCCTCCTATACAAGCAAAAATATCTTCAGGCAATGGTAACACACAATGATCACTGTCAATTACTCTGTTTAATGTTTTCTTAAAATCTACACAGATCCGAATGCCCGCATTATTTTTTTTTGGAACTTCTACTATGGGGCTTGCCCACTTACTATGCGCAATTTTTGTTACGATTCCCGATTGCACCATCTTTGCTACTTCCTCTTCTACTTTTAATTTTAACGCATATGGCATACTATATGCTCGATGAAATATAGGTTTAGCATCGTCTTTAAGTTTAATTTCCGCCTTAAAATGTTTAATGACCGCCTCCGGTTCTTCTTCGAAAACCTTCCGAAATCTATTTTTAAGTTCAATCATCATTATTTTTACAGTCTCTGATTCATGTGTAAAGACTTTATTTAAGCTAGTGTGTTCAACTAACATGTCAGTATCTAAAATCTGTCTCCATTGTGGGTTGAGAATATCCAGCCAGTTTCTACCAAGTAATGGTATAAATTTAGTTTTACTATCTATAACAATTAGCGGTAAGGTAAATATTTTCTTTTGATACTCTACAGAAACAGTTATTTGACCTATGATATTAACTTTTTCACCTGTGACTACTCTCAACTTAAAAGTAACTGATTCTACTCTTATACTAGGAAATAACTTCTTATAATCATTTATATGCATTACAGACTTACATGCACCCGAATCGACTTCCATTACAATAGTTTTACCTTCCACTGGTATTTGAGTATATAATGTTTCATTTCTTTTGGACTGTCTTAAAGTGTTTAAAAAGTATGTATCCTCAGACTCCTTTAACCATCCTACCGTCGAGGAATCATTTCCAGCCGCGTTTGGTTCCTCTTGACTGGCTTCCTCCGACGTTACTTCATTGATTCTATTCTTGCACCATGTTGATTTTGCTGTATGTCCAGTTTGATTACATGAATAACATTTCCAGTTAATAGCTGGACACTTATTGTTATCCCAGTGAATTTTGAGACACCTTCCACATCTTGATTTGCTTGTACTGTTCGTAGGTTGACCGGCTTTACTGGTTTGACTGACATCTTGACTGGATGTAGCTTTATTTTGCCACGCTGGTCGACTGAACTTCCTGCCTTTGTTAAATTTGGCGGTGCTTACTTTATTGACAGCTGCCGCCTCGGTACCCATGGCTTTAATTTGTCCTTCTGCCATCTCTACACTTGTGGCAATTTGGAACGCTCGTTCAAAAGTTAGGTTATCTTCCGTCAATAGTTTTCGCTGCACAATCTCGGAATACCGCATACTAATTTGTCTCGTAAAGCTTCGTTTAGAAATGTACCAAAAGCGCAGTGTTTAGCTAGATTCTTTAAACGCGCTACATAAACTTTAACATCCTCGTTAGTTTCTTGCATAGCTGAGTAAAATTTATAACGTTCTGCTATAACTAACCTTTTAGGACTATAATGGCTCTCTAGTTCTGAGCGAAGACGTTCGAATGTTAATGTACTCGGTAAAGTTGGTGCCAATAAATCTTTTAGCACTCCATACGCCTCTCCTCCTATTAATGTTAGTAAAAGAGACACCTTTTTATTGCCTGTTACTTCATTGCAAGCGAATAACATTTCAATTCGTTCCATATACGAGGTGATATCTGTCTCCCTCGGATTGAAGGCTTCTATGGATCCAATGAGCGCCATTTCGAGAATGCTAATTTCCACGTATTTCTCGATGTAGGTTCACAGACTCGTCGCCAATTTATGTTATATATGTACCTCGGATATCAGACTCTACGGTTCTGTACTTTTGGAATAGTAAACTGGGGTTAGTGTTTCACTTTGATTAAGTGAATATCTTTATTGTGAGTCTCGATACAACAAACGTTTTCACTTAAGTCCGAGATCAGAGAGTGTCTCAACGGTCATGACAAGAGAGAATATATAGAGCTGACACGTTGAGTCGCGCCACCTTTTTGGGTGCGTCCGCATGTAATGTTAAATGCTTAAAGTGCTTAAACTATTCTTATGAAATATATAACAATTATGATACAAACTAGTTGTCATTTTTTTTAATATTTTGGATATTTTCTTGAATTATAATAATTGCAATACTAATGTAAACACTAATAATATATTACTAAACATTTTAATCTCTTTAAACGTAATCGTTTATCTAAAATTTATGATATAATGCTGGTTACTGATTTTCAGACCTGTGTCAGCATACGCCCTTTTCTTCAGAGACACTCAGGCAGTAATTAAGGGAAAACATCCAAATGCCAGCTTCGGCGAAGTATCTAAAATCGTTGCGTCAATGTGGGATGCATTAGACATTGAACATAAAAATGTAAGTATTTAAAATCTTAATAATCTTATGTATTTCTGTTAATAATCTTATGTATTATTTGTTCGATGATTATCTATATCGAGTATCGTTTCAAGTATAATTGTGACAAATGCTACTTAATATAATTATAGATTTTATTATATAATTTTATATAATTATTATATAATACTAATATTAAAAAGAGTAAAAAAGAAAAGTGGTCTAATAAGAGCCAAACGCGGTTATTTGTATGTAAGTTGATGCTATGTAACATTCAATTAATAATTTAATACAAACTATAAATCGTTTTGGCTCTACTTTGAGCCATCTTTAGTGACGCGGTGATAGATAAATTAAATAATCTCAAGCTCTCCGAAAAATATAAAGTGAGTAACTGAAGCTGTGAAAAAGACAACGGAAACAGTTTGTCAATCTCACGTTCTCTGAACTTGATTTGGTGAATAGATTTCATATTTTTTTGCCGGTTAGTCTCAATTTTTATTAAATTTTTCTAGCTTTTCCTCTTTAAGTTTACATTTTTTTTGTACCTTTAACTTTTAAATACTCACCAAACTAGGGGAGACCGGGGCGAAGTCGGCCCTTTTTTTTCGGTGCCGATTTTTAACAACAAAATAAATCATTTTAGTGAAATATAGTATACCATTGTAAAGAGTGAACCCTTGGCTACAAAATTTATGTAGGCATTTTTGGTCTACGTCACTTTGTTCAACCGGTATAGAGTAAAAACGACAAAAGTGCAAAAATTGAAAAGTCAAAATTCCCGGGGCGGAGTCATGTCTTCATTCTCGGACTGGATTTTACATAAAGATACATAATTTTGATCATAAAAAATAATAGAACACACTTTATTCATTGTTTTTTAGTAGAAAAATGGAAAGCGGAAAATAATTTCAAGAAAATCAATTTTCTTTTTCGCTAACAGTTAAAGCATGTAAAAACAGAGTCTTACGAGCGCACGCACTCGTTGTGTGCCTTACGCCTGCACGAAATGCACTGTTTTTCATCGGCTCTGTTTTCTATTATCTCCGAGCATACGCAGCACATATTATTTAGCTTTCTTGACTTCGTTTTGGCTTGGAAACGACTTCGCCCCGAACACAAGTTTTAGGTTTGGTCGCTTATAAAATAATAGAAATCAATGAAAATAAAAAAACTGCACTGGATTCGTGTTCAGCATGCATTACTCTTTAGAATCACTTACTTTGAGATTCGAAAAGACAATAATACTTAAGATATTACAAATTTTCGACGCGGAAGAAATTTTACTTTCGACCTGCGAAAACACGTTTGCTTCGATAAGAATTACAACATGGCGCGTAACCTCACTAAACTCTGTTGGTCACGTGGGCACCATAAGCCGCGTTTACAGTATTAATGGCGAGTTCACACAACATACAGATTTCGAGATAATTGCAAAAACGACTCCGCCCCGGGGCCGACTTCGCCCCAGTCTCCCCTATACTTTTCGGAGAACTTGAGATTATTTAATTTATCTATCACTGCGTCGCTGAAGATGACTCAAAGTAAAACCGAAACGTACGATTTATAGTTTGTATTAAATTATTAATTGAATATTACATAGCGTCAACTTACACACAAATAACTGTGTTTGACTCTCATAGCCCACTTTTCCTTTTTATTCTTTAATTTTAATATCAAGCGTCTTTAGCTAATTAATTATTTCTTTTAATTTTAATACCATCGTTGTTGAGTTAAAGTATAAATTTTCACATAGTATTACAAAAAGAAAACCGAGGCAGCTAAGAAGGAATATTTGAAGGCTCTCGCTGCATATAGAGCATCTTTAGTAAGCAAAGGTGCGAGTGAAAATGAACAAAAACAGCAAACACAACAGCCACAACAACAAATGCAATACAGCGGATACTCAGGCTATGCCAACAATTCGGCGCCAGGAAATGTTACATATCAAGTCTATAGCCCTCAGCATCAACCTTCGTCGCCTCAACAGCAACATCAGCAACAGCAGCAACAGCAGCAGCAACAAATGGCTGTTAATAAAAAGTCACCCCATCATTTAGCTATGCAAGGAAATCCTCAACAACAAGTATGATTTAGCAAATATACAATAGAATTTTCGAAAAAAAGTCAAACATGATAAAGACAAATATAATTTTTTCGAAATTGTAATTTAATTTTATACTTGTGTCCTCATGACATAATTGTTGGTACCTAGACAAGAATTAATACATAAATTCAGTGATTAACGTATTACTCATTAATCACTGAATCACTCGTTAATCACTCGTCTTTCTATAAATAAAATAAGACTGTTGTTACATTTATCATATAACATACAATAAGTAAAACTTGTAAAAACGTTGTTTGTATAAAATTCTCTAAATTTTTTCATGTTTTTGTCTTTGTTTCTTTGCCTATGTATAATAAGAACTAATATATGAAGACATTGAGAGATTTTGTTTTTATAATTCTAGTAATTCATATTCGATTAATGAAAGTCATGAAAAATATGAACAATTTCAACGATTGATACATATATTCTTATTTTTTATAGGGTTTAATGGGCAATGTAATGGCACCACCGCACATAACACAACAGCAACAGCAGCATATGCAACAGCAGATTTCACAACAGCAATATATGCAGGTTAATATATTATCTCCATTCTGGTTTATTATTCATATTATTCAATATATATTCAAGTTCGAAATACTTCGGTTGTTTTGCCGTACTTTTTCATTTTTTAATTAATCCTTTATTTTTAATTATCTTTAATTGTAGATAAAGGAATTTTATTTATCTTTATTTTTTTATTCTGTTAGTAATTTTTTATTTTCCGTTTTTTCTATCTTTTTTAATCCTTTACATAACATCGTACAGCAGACGATATAAATATGCTTATTTCTGTGTGAACTTAATCACATTCTTTGTACATTTGATCAAAGTGATTCTAATATGCATAATCTTTTCTGTATTGTTAATATAATATCAAGCTTTTTCTTTAATTTACACTGCAGGAAGTTACGTAAAAACTATAATATAAATTAATATATTTTTAAAGATATTGATTCCTTTGACTGACAGAAGAATTAATTAAGAACTTAAAAAACAAAGGATACGTATCATGAAAAAATTTCAAAGATATACCAAATATATAAAAGGCATATCCATATATGTATGCACCAAAAAATTTATTTAATAAATATCTATATTTGAATTTTAGAAAATAAAAAATATATTTATAATTAAGGCTAATTTTTTAAGCTTATAGAATTATATGTTTAATTGTGACTTTGTTTTATTTATTTATTATATAAATTTAAAAAAATATTTTGATTGTATTTTATTAATTTTTTTAATTTAATGATTTAAAATAAAAATATATTAATATCAATAATGCATTTTTTAAATTTATGTTATATAATATATTTAGTATATTTATTAATAAAAATAATAAATTAGCGTGCATACATAAAAATAGAGGATAAGAGAAAGAAGAAAAATGTAATAAAATTATTTTTATTGATTATTACGCCTTTTTAAGTTATCAGAATATTTTCTGTCAATTTCTAATTAGTTATAATACATAAGTATACATAGAAAAACATTTTATAATAACCATGATGCGTATTACTAACAATCAAATTTGCGCATCTTCTTCTTACATATTTAATAAATGAATATGTAATAACTCTTTGCAATATGCAGATAGATTGACAAATTTGATCAGGAATTGCTAAAAAATTTATATTGTATCCACATTAAGCTCGTGTTTTGTCGATAACTTGATAACAGATTAGCGGCAGAAATCGAGCAGAATGTCGAACACAGATTCTACTCTATTTCCGCTACCAATTTGCGTCAAACCGCGTAGCAAATACATCAAAGTCCATTTGATTTCTGTCATTGATCTGTCATATTTTATTGATAAACTTTGTTATATATCTGTCAACATTCTACCAACAATATTGTATATACTAAATTTTGTATCAAATCTAGTCTTTCTGCTGACAAAATTTATAACAGATACTTTGCAGAGTTTATTTTCAACATACTCTGGCTGTTGGATAAAAAGTTTTGGTACATAATTTATTGTTATTCAAAAACGGAGAACTTGAGTCGCCAGTGAATAATTAACAATAAGCAAAAGTATTGTGATCGACCCAACTGGCAAATTTTATTGTTCACAAAACGCTACGTTTTGACCGTAGATTCTTTGATTGTGGTCTTGAATCTGCGGTCGAAACGTAGCGTTTTGTGAACAATAAAATTTGCCAGTTGGGTCAATCACAATACTTTTGCTTATTGTTATTATGTTAGAGTAAAGATAGTACTCTCTAAATATTACAATAATGTAATCTTAACGTAAGCTGTGACAAATATGTTTTTGTGTGTAGTACGTTTTTATACTCTACAGTGTACAATATTTTATAACATTGTTTATAGGTACCTCAACAACAGCAAGTACAGCAGGTACAAGTGCAGCAACAACAGCAGCAACAAATAATACATACAAGTCCACCTAGAGCAGAATTTTTAAAATCTGAAGATTTATCGATAAAGTCTGAAACTTTATCTAGTTCTTCGTCGCCAGTAAATCCTTCACAAGTGGCTATGACAGGACAAGGGCCACCACCTTGTATACATCAGGGATGCCCCAATCCTGCTATATCCAATAACGAATGGGAAGATGAATATTGCAGCAACGAGTGTGTGGTCAGCCATTGCAGGTTGGCCAAGAACATTATATTTAATTCTTCTCTATTTTAAATTAATTCATACATTTTATATAAAGAAGTATATAAAATGGACAAGTGTTGCATCTTATTACATGTCTTTGCTGTACGTTTGATTGTATACTCATACTTATATCACAATTGTGATATATTTCTAATTCACAGAGATTATTCTTATATATGTTTTATGACTTCTATTTATCTTATATTTATACCTGCTTTATTATGTATTTCAGAGATGTATTCAACACGTGGGTGTCTTCAAATCAAAATCCTCAACAAAACTATTCTACAGTTAAATAAGTGTCCTATAAGAAATGAACTACAGCAACTACTCAATGGCCTCACAGCTTAATGGCCCGTTGTTAATCTGTAAAGTAAAATATTTAAATGGATGTATATATACATAAGCTGGTGGATGACAACTTTTTCAAGACTATTCATGCAGCAACAGAGATACACAGCATTAGAAAAGTTGACGGATAGTTATATTAATAGTAATAGCATACAGATATGTTCTGTATGTGTATGCATGTCAACGAGAGAACAAGAAGACAAGAGAAAGGAGAAAGAAAGATAATGATGAAATAAAGATAAAATTGTTTCTTTTTAGAAAAAGAACTTAGAATATATATTGAAAAGCCTTATCCAAAAACTTATTACTCTGGCCAAAGGTCTTTGTTTGTAAGGAGTGTATTACGACTTGAGTAATTTAAATAAGTGTATTTATTTACACTTATATGAGAAGTTAAATAACAGCCAACTTTTTTATATTCTCTGATATTCCTTACTGTTAGGCAAAGTGTGCCAATTGTACAGGCATATTTGTTTCTTTTCTTTTTCTTTTTTTTAAATATAGATAGTGTTTGCAGTTTTTAAAGTTCACCCCGAACAAAGACTAGTTTTCTTAATTGTCTCAACTATGTTTCCTCAACTTTACACTTGTTATTTTGATATAGTAATAAATAACACAGTACAAGCAGATGAAAGCAGTGTAAAATATATAAATAAGTGTACTACGTTCAATGTGTGTTTCGTTCATACTGTGAAAACAATGACTAGATAAAAAGAGGACTTATATAGCAAATTATTACATGCCATGGTCGTTAATTATCATGTTTTATTTTAAGATGTAAGATTTAAGAATAAAAATTATATCTATTATATTTCTTGATTAGGCATATATTTTTAATTGCTTGTAATTATAGATATCATATTTGAACTACATATGTATTATACTTATATTGCAAGAATAAAAAAATAAAAATATGGAATTAGATATAATTTTGATTCAATTATATATAATTCCATATTTTTATTTATTTTTTAATTATATATATATATTATATAATACATATATATATGATACATATCATGTATATTATACATACATATATATATACATATATATATATATATATATATATATAAATTATTTTTGCAATATGATTATAATTCATTACATGTAATTTCCCGAGTAAAAGTTTTAAATTTTAGTCATTCTCATCTCTTGGATGTTGCATCGTAAGTATCATTTTATTTCTGTGAGTAGAAGAAATTTAATTTATTTTGTAATGTATTCTGATCTCTTGTGTTCTCCCTTCACAAGAAAATTTATTATTCCGTCTCTGTTCATACAACATAGAATACAATCGACTGATAAACATACGTGAAGCATCCATAATCGTATAATAGTGTTTTCACAAATAAATATACTATAATACTATTAGTCCATCACAGTTATAGAAGTTAATTACTATACATTTAGATTAGGCCCATATAAGTAAAACGCGATTTAATTACATAATTTATTTTTATATTGATATTACAACAACCAATAAATAATACAGTACAGTTTTCATATATAAAATTTCATATAGTACACAAAAGAACGTGACATCAGAATGATATTGACAGCAAATGCAAATCTGATATTTTTTTAAACACATTAATATTACATTACATAAAATTGTTTCCATTTGTTTTTTATTAATTATATCTCTTCTGTTATTACTTTCGAAGAATGTATTGCCTATATGGATACGGCTAATATGGATATGGCTAATATAATTTAATACAAGCAGCCCAATCATATTAATAGATCATGGAGAAATTATTTTAAAATTTTTAAATAGATGAAAAAAAGAATATGTTGTATCTCTCCAAAATTCTTGAATTAGATCAAATCTGTCATCGCGATCAAACAAATTACAATATATATATATATATATATATATATATATATATATATATATATTGTTCTTGAATTACAAAGATCGAATAATTACATATTTATGTCCTCTGATTGAAATACACTTGTAACGTAGGCCTTGAAATAAATTAATATGATATAAGCATTTTTATGTATAAAAGCAAAGAAATACATCCATATTAAATTCACCAGCAATTTTGCAATCTCTTATGCAAATATGCAAATTGCCTGTTAGGTAATGCATCCCTCTAACAGGGGTTTTGTTCAAATTTCGTTTTTTCTTTTCTTTATATGAATTATCAAATGTTTTAAATATACTTATTGTTTGATATCCTTGTAAATATATAACTATATTCTATAGATTTATAAGTTGTAATGTAAACATAATATAGAAACTGTATTATATAAATAATACAATTGTGGTATATTATAAAGATACGTACATATACATACGTGCGCACGCGCGTATACACACACACACACACACACACACACACACACACACACACACAGAGAGAGAGAGAGAGAGAGAGAGAGAGAGAGAGAGAGAGAGAGAGAGAAGATAAAAAGGATAAAAAGATAATTATACTTAATCATTTTAATAAAATAGGATATTAATGATCTAAACAGAGCCCTTTTAGGTAATGGGACTGTACAAATATGTCTATAAAGTAATAAAAAGCAAGTAACGTTGAGAAATAATACGGAAGGAAATCTTCAATTATTCATCTTTAAGGCACAGAAATTTGCATAAAAGTATAAGCATGAAGTGCTTCAATTAATAAAACTCTCGACATAACTCATCGATACAATTTCACAGAATTTATACTATTTGTTCTGTTGTTCGAGACATTTATTCTTAAGGGGATCCTAAAGCCGTCTGTAATACCTACACTCGTACTTTAACAATATTTGCTTCGTATAAAAATTCTACAACTTGATGTTACAAAATGAGGGTGCAGGTCCATTCAGTAGACATCAAGGAATATCATACCGTTTGTAGAATTAGGCTGAGACTCCAAACAAAAAAGTTAAACGAAAAGTACGATTTAGAAAGACCTTTACGTTCACGTAATCGTACTTTTCGTTTAACTTTTTTGTTTGGAGTCTCAGCCTAATTCTACAAACGGTATGATATTCCTTGATGTCTACTGAATGGACCTGCACCCTCATTTTGTAACATCAAGTTGTAGAATTTTTATACGAAGCAAATATTGTTAAAGTACGAGTGTAGGTATTACAGACGGCTTTAGGATCCCCTTAATGCTTATTTTTCTATATAAATTTCTGTGCAATGGGCTCACAGAAACAAAAGCGCAATTTTTGCAACATCAATCATACTCATATAAATCTGTATCGGAAAGAAATTTAGAAAGTATCAAGCATGTGTACTGTAGCGCTAGCCTATACATCAAATGCTAATATATTGCGGTAATTTCCAATAAATTTATGTTAAATTTTAATTGTTTTATGTACAAAGACATGATTAAACGATTTCAGTCCCGAAACTATAGTTACAGAAATACTTTATTATTATCCTGTCATCCTTGTACCTAGAAAGTTAGAATATTTAGTATTACGAAATCACTATTAATATAGTAATACAATTTGAAAAAAGTTATAATGTACCATATAAGATATGAAAATGTGAATAAGATAATAAATGATTTCAAGGCTCCTGTTCACTCACCACTACTATTTCGATCAAATTGTGACGTCAGAAGCGAGAAAGGCTATATAGAGTTCCGTTGTTCCGTATGCGACCCCCCTCCAATTTTAATCTATTTTTGCAGGCACAATTTAGTGGTACGTACAATTTAGTAGTACGTTACAATTTAGTAGTACGTACTAAAAGAAGTTGAAAGCCCCAGTGCAAACTTGCAAATGACTCCAGGAAAAAAGGATTAAATCCTAGATAGCAACGTGTCTGCATTGTTGCTGGCATGTTGCCGACAACATAGTATGTACGTGTTGCTATCAGAATTGTGGCAACTGAGTCCGCATTTGTCGGTAAGTTGATGCCTTCACACGATATAACAATTTTGTATAGCAACTTGCCAGTAACTTGTTGGCAACTTATGCTGCGGTCTAAAATCGTCTGGTTCAAAATTCGAGCTGTTGCTGTCATGTTGCTGTAATAATTCATAGGATCACACAATGTTGTCATATTGTTAGCAATGCGGAGTAAATTTGATGCTGCTCTCTTGCCGACAAATTGCTGGCAATACATATATCCAATGTTGCCTGCGTGTTGCTTCAAATATTAAATTACTCGAAATCAATTGAAGCAAATGTACGGCAAGTTGCCAGCATCATAAGCAATCACAGGTTTGCGCGATTTTGCTCAGACACGCTTTGCTATCTGGGATGTTAGCCAACGACCGACACTTTTAAAAAAAAAATTAGGTGTAAAATCGATTGTATTTCGTTTGTAGATTATTGTAGTGCATTTATTTTCGTTTGTTAGTTTATAATTAATTTTTAATTAATTATTTAAAATTGTAGACCATAAAACTAGCCGACATGTATTATCCTCTTCTAAAAAGGAGATATAAAGTTTATTGTTGTCGCTTTTCCGCGATGCCGATTGGTTCTCTTGCTGCGCTTACTTCATTTGCAGCTGTCATTGTATATTTTGACAGTTGTGTGTATCAAGGAGTTAATAGTGTAATAGTAATAGCATAATGTTAAAGCCAAATAGCGCGCGCGAAGCGCGCGTCTGTAGTGTCTAGTAAAATTTAAAAAATAGGTGTGGAATCGATTGTATTTTGTTTGTAGATTATTGTAGTGCATTTATTTTCGTTTGTTAGTCCATAATTAATTTTTAATTAAATATTTAAAGTGTCAGTCATCGGTTACTAACATCATATAATACATCAACATATTATAAAATAAAAAAGCTCTTTTGTAGTTAATTGTATGTTGTTTGTAGAGATTTGTAGTGAAGTTAAAAAGTTTTGTAGTCTCTTCGAATTGTTTATAATTAATAAATACATTTGTTGAACTATGTAGCTATCCGACAATCAATTAACGATAGCTGCTGCCCTCTGATACATAGTTCAACAAATGTATTTATTAATTATAAACAATTTAAAGAGACTACAAAACTTCTTAACTTTACTACAAAACTCTACAAACAAAATACAATTAACTACAAACGAACTTTTTTTATTTTATAATATATTAATGTATCATATGATGCTATATAGCCGATGACTGACACTTTAAATATTTAATTAAAAATTAATTATGGACTAACAAACAAAAATGAATGCACTATAATAATCTACAAACGAAATACAATTAATTTCACACCTATTTTTTTTAAATAGAATTGGAAAGGCTATGAGAGTCAAACGCGGTTCTTTATGCGTAATATCAGAATCACTGATTTATTACTTATGTTTTACATAATCAATCAATCATCCGTACGTTTCGGCTCAAGTTTGAGCCATCTTCAGCGGTATAATAATATTAAAAAATTAAAAAGTTCTCCGTTCCACCGTGGTGAGTTTCATGATTGGAGATTTCAGAAACGAAATTGAAAACAAACTTAGACTAAAAGATCCACCCATACAGCACAAAATGTTTTCAAAAAATATTTCTAAATATTTCTATAAAAATATTGCGAGAAACATTTTAAAATGGTTTTAGGAATATTTTAAAATGGTTTAAAAACCTTTTGTGGTAACATTTTTAAGAATATTTCAAGAATCTTTTAAAAATATTTTTAAAAACGTTCTTTTTTATTACCCAGATAAAATTTTCTTAAATATTTGAAATGTATTTTTAAAATATTAATTCGAATCTACATATTTATTGTATCATAATCTTGTTTCAAAATATTTAAAAAATATTTTTATTTCTTATTGGTTTTATAATCTTTTTTCAAATATTTTCAAAAATATTTTTGAAATATTATGAAATATTCTTAATTAAAGATGTATGTCGCTTATGTCAAAATAAAGGGATAAAGCTGAAATTTACAGAGATTGTGCACTTATATATCCCAAAAACCTGTGTTAAATTTGCGATCGATTGTCCGACCCGTTTCTGAGATATTTACTTTAAAAGTTACAGAAATTGTATATATATATATACTTCCCATGTAAATATTCCAGGTAGCACACATGGTCTTATTGACGTCAATTTAAGGTCATATTTCGTCCACGACGTCATATGTCCTTTATATGACGTGTATCCAACGTCCTATTATGGATATGAAAGTATGACGTCATGAAAAGGACATGAATTAGACGTCATTTTAAGATCAAATTTGGAACACGACAATTTTATTTTCATTTTTTGAGTTTTTCGTAATTAAAACAGACCCATACAGCATAGAAGCTTGCAAGACCCAGCAAGCATAGAAGCTTGCAAGACATTGCAGGAACGTTACAAGTTGCAATGTAATGTTGTAAAGACAATTGCAACATTTCGTTGAAATATTAGAACAACATTGCAGAAATATTATAAGAATAATTGAAAATATAGTACTATAACTTACTCCGTGAACATATATGCACACACATACATAAAGAATAGATTTTTTTTAGATTTATGTTTCTTTAAATTTAATTCCTAATTATTTTTCAACTTTGATTCAATTCATTAAATAAATTCTTTATTTTGTCAGGTAGCATTGATTCAATTCATTAAATAAATTTTGTCAGGTAGCGTCTTCAGGCGTTATCATGCATGTTGTTAACGTTATTATATTAATATTATATTATGTTAAATATACAAATTTCATATTAATAATAATTATTGTATATTAATTGTAATTGCGTTATTATTTTTAATATTTACCGGTTATTATCATTACACGATTTTTGAACACTATAAAGATATGTTATATAGAAGTATAAGCAACAAGGAAGCGTCAGAATCAAAGGATCACCACTAGTCCGTTCGATCATCGATGTCAAGCGACGTTAGGTGCGGTACTGACTCGGATGGGTGACCGCGCGGCTGTATGCACACACGACATATACATAATAAATGTATTTTCTTTTTTTTTGTTTTTCTAAAATTCTTAATTCACAACAGCATAACGGTATATACATACCTTTAAATGACTCATATTTATATGACATTTTTAAAACATTTTTAAAATTATTATGAACATATTTTATTTTTTAAAACAATATTTCTAAAAGATTTTACAAATATTATTGAATACATTTATTTGCAATCTTTTAAAAATATTTTTAAAAATATTTTTCTGACATGATCTGACGGACATAGAAACATTCAAAAAATATTTTTGTAAATTATTTTAAATTATTTTAATCTTCCTAAAAAATATTTTAAAAATATTTAAAAAACATTTTGTGCTGTATGGGCATATCTGTAAAAATAATTTCATTGTTACTATAAGTATTGTTAAAAGATCTAAGATCTATAATAAGAACTCACCAAGTAGTCTAGAGAACGAAAACATCGAAACAAGTCGAACAAAGCAGATATAAAATTATGGTATGACATCTGGTAAAAGTAGGGGAGACCGGGGCGAAGTCGACCCCGGGGCGGACTGTATGTTGTGAACTCGCCATTAATACTGTAAACGCGGTTTATGGTGCCCACGTGACCAACGGCCAACGGAGTTTAGTGAGGTTACGTGCCATGTTGTGATTCTTATCGAAGCAAACGTGTTTTCGTATGTCGAAAGTAAAATTTCTTCCGCGTCGAAAGTTTGTAATATCTTAAGTATTATTGTCTCTCCGAATCTCAAAGTAAGTGATTCTAAAGAGTAATGCATGCTGAACACGAATTCAGTGCAGTTTTTTTATTTTCATTGATTTCTATTATTTTATAAGCGACCAAACCTAAAACTTGTGTTCGGGGCGAAGTCGTGACCAAGCCAATATCATGGAGGCTTCCGGCGAAAGTCAAAATCAAAGAAGCAGCAGTGGTCTGATTCCGGCGAGGACTTGGATAATATATGTGCTGCGTGTGCTCAGAGATGACAGAATAGAGCTGACGAGAAACGTGCGAGCGTAGGGCACATAAGTGTGTGCGCTTTTCTTGTAATTATTTTCCGCCATCGTGTTTTTAATTAATGTTTCCATTTTCTATTAAAAAATAATTAATAAAATGTATCCTATCATTTTTCATGATTGGAATTATGAATTTTCATTTAAAATCCAGTCCGAGAATGAAGACACGACTCCGCCCCGGAAATTTTGACTTTTTGATTTTTGCACCTTTGTCGTTTTTACTCTATACCGGTTGAACAAAGCGACGTAGACCAAAAATGCCTATATAAATTTTGTAGCCAAGGGTTTACTCTTTACAATGGTATACTATATTTCACTAAAATTATTTATTTTGTTGTTAAAAATCGGCACCGAAAAAATAGGGCCGACTTCGCCCCGGTCTCCCCTATATTCTGTACTAAGAGATCCGGAGATCTTGTCGACACGACACACAACAATGATATGATTCGGTATTACAAGAAGGGGCATGTCTTAGCATCAAAACAGCAGTGAAATAAATTATAAATGTGTAGGTCAAACAAGTAAAAATAAACTAATAAATATTTAATGTACAAACAATAACACGTGATCTGACGAAAGACAAAATGTTTATGGACATGGTTTACAAATTATTTAAAATAGACACGTATGCATGGTGCATAAACTCTGTATCAGTTTGAGAGTTGAGACTATTCTTTTGTAGCTTAATATGTGACATCTCAGAAACTAGTCGCTTTGCTAAAAATTTTTCCCTATCTAAGATTTCAATGTTCTCCCAATCAAATTCGTGATCGAAATTAATTCTATGTTCGGTAATGACAGACTGAGTTGTTGTATTTCTGTGAATATGGTTGCGATGTTCAGAAATTCTAGTTTTTAATTGTCTCATCGTCTGACCAACATATGAAGCGTCGCAATTTTTACATGATTATATAATAGTATGATATTTTATACACAACATTTTTATTTGATTGGATAGGGAGAATATCCTTCTGCACTTTAATAAAATTCTTAAGTTTATTTAAACTATAAAACGACAAGTTAACATTTAGATCTGTAACAACACTTTTAAATTCTTCCGAAATATTAGAGACATATGGTACTATAAACCATGTGCGTTGTCCCTCTTCATTCGTGGGTGGAGGTTCATTCTGTTTTCGAGTACATTTATTAAGCAAAGATTTAATTCTAGTATTAATTGTGTTAAAAATGAATGATAACGGGTAGTCGTTTTGTAAAAGAGTGTCTATTATAAATTTCATATTTTTTAAATAATATTTCGAATGTGATAATAAAAATGCCCTATCAACCATGTCCATAATTGTGCCTCTTTTTTGGGAAATAGGGTGTTGCGACATGAAATTAAGATAACGGGCTGAAAACGTCGGTTTGTGAAACCAATTAAATTCTAGAACGTTGTTGTTTTTAATAATCGTTAAATCTAAAAAGTTTAATTTGTCACTTCCTATTTCAATAGTAAACTGTAACCTAGGGTGATACGAATTAAATACATGTAGTATTGTGTCAACAGAATTAGCAGGTACAAGCTATAGCAATGTCATCTACGTATCTGAAGTAAAAAGGTAAAATAAATGTGAATAATTGCAACACTCTATTTTCCCAATCCTGCATTACCATGTCGGCAGCAATTAATGGGAAACAAAGGAGAGCCCATAGGAGTACCAAATTTTTGTTTGTATATGATGTTATCAAATGTAAAGTTGAATTTAAAATTAATTCTATAGCCTGCATGAATTCATCCTTTGGAATATTGCAATTGTTGGAGATATATGACCATCTATTGGAGATACTTTCTAATACTAAATCTGTAGGGATGTTAGTGAATAACGATATTGCATCTAATGAGATAAGAACATAATCATTATTGATGTGTATCCCGTTAAGTTTTGTGACTAGTTCGAAACTGTTATCTATTATGCTGCATTCCCACTATACGCGTCGCGCGTCGCGTCACGACACCGCGTCATGAGTTATCCAATCAAAACATTTCATTTTTATGGCAAGATCTCGCGTCGGAAATGACGTCATAAAATGAAACGTTTTGATTGGATAACTCATGACGCGGCGTCGTGACGCGACGCGCGACGCGTATAGTGGGAACGCAGCATTAGGTTTTGGTATACTTATAGAGATAATCTTATGGAGAAAGTAGGCTAGTGAGTATGTAGGACTATCAATAGAAGAAATAATTATTCTAAAAGGATATTTTTTTTTAATTTTATAATACATGTTGGCTAGTTTCATGGTCTACAATTAAATAACTAATTAGGAATTAATTATGAACTAACAAACGAAAATAAATGCAATAATCTACAAACGAAATACAAGCAATTTCACACCTAATTTTTTTAAAAAAGTGTCACCCCTGGTTTCCATGCACGCGTTGCCATGCACTTAGCGCGCGTTTGATGCGCGTCTCCACGCGTTTCACCAATCAAATTGGTTTCCATGCACGCGTTGCCTTGCGTTATAATGCGCGTTTGACGCGCATCTGCACGCGTTCCACCAATTAAATGCGTGCTTTTCTTGACGCGCGCGATAGCGCGTCATAGCGCGTTGAAATTAAAAATTTTTAACCCTTTCAGACGCGCGACGATCGCGTCGCGTTTTGTTGAACTCGGCTAATTTCAGTCGAATTTCGGCATTAATGACAGCTTGTCATATTTAATCATACATAATGTCAATAAACATTAATAATTCTTGCGAAAACGACGAATCAGTAAATGAATTAATTATAAACTCAGTTCGTCTTCGCAGTGCTTTGTGGGATTTAAATAGCAAATTTTATAAAGATAATGTATATAAAAGGAAATTATGGGCTGAAATAGCCTATGAATTACATGTAACTGGTAGGAAAAAATAAAATATATAATTAAGATAAATAATTTAAATAATATTATAAAAATAATATAAAAAATAATATATCTATATATATATACAACAATTTATAACAAAAACTATAATTTTATAGAGGATTTTGTAAAAACCCGATGGAAATCTCTTCGAGACAGATATTTCCGGTAGAATAAAAAATTAATAACGAGAAGTGGACAAGCAGCTACACAAATCTCAACTTGGCCCTTATGGGAAAGCATGGCATTTTTAAAACAAGTGTCGCAACCGCGGCCGTAAGCATATTATTTTTTATATTATAATTATCTTTAATAATGAAATCATTTGAGAAACAATAATTAATTGAGTATCTTTACTACATACATATAATATATAATTTGTAATTTAATTCATTTTTTTCTATTAGAACAATAACGAATATGTCACATGAAACCGAAAGCAATATAAGAAAGTCTGTCTCACCGATAAAAGAAACGAGTCATAATGAATCATTTGCATCACAAGAAAATTCGCAATTTATTAACCTTATTGATGTCCCAAATAATCGAAATCCAAGTCAAAGTAAAAATTTTTATAATATAATATTTTTATAACATAATAATCTGAACAATAAAAATAATTAAAACAAAACCAAAATTAAAACGTACATTTAATATTAATAATAACAATCACTTAACAGTTTAATAAAATTACAAGTCTCTATATGTACAGCTGAAGAACTATTAAAATCAAATATTGAAGGCCCATCTTCACAACCTTGTTCTTCAAATTCTCGTGAAAGAGATGTCACACCACGACAAAGTCCCCTTAAGCGCCCTTCACTCTTTATAGAAAAATCTTCTACATCTACTTCATTTATTAAAAAAACAAAAGGTTATTTATATAAAATATTATTTAAGAAATTATATATATATATATATATATATATATATATAATATATATATATATATATATATATATATAATTAAAAATATTTTAATTCCAAATTTAGCTAATCATGAGTGTGATCCGGTGGAAGAAGTTATATTAGATTATATAAAAAATAAACCGACTTCAAGGTCTTCATTAAATCGAGAACATTCTGCTGAAGAATATTTTTATTTATCAATTGCTCGCGATGTACAAAATTTTAGTTTATCATCGCGGTTATATATGAGGCAAAAAGTTTTAAGCGCATTTGAAGAAATTTTAGAAAATGAAGACATTAATTAAAGTTATTAATTTTACATTGTTTATATATTAATTAAGTTATATTAATATTAAAATGTTAAAATAAACTAGTTAAATGTTCAATGTTAAAATAAAATATTATTTACTCAGTTTATTGACTCAGTTTATTGTACACTTTATATTATTGTAAACATACCTTAATTATTTGCTTGTTGCAAATACCAGTTCTTTTGGTGTTTTGGTAATTTATCCCACTGCCAGTGGACACTGCCTTCCGCCATAAACTAATTTTTATAAATTTCCCGAACTTCTTTGGCCACTTGCGTTGAATTCCTGGCTGCGTTTGGATTAAGGTTTCGTAGTCTGAGAAATTCATTTTCTTCACGCCATTGTCCAATTTGTAAATTTCCACTTCGATCTTCTCTGTCAACAAAACATGGTGGAAGATATCTTCTTTGTCCTGGTGCAAGATGAAGCTCACTGTCCCGAAGCCAATTGTGCAAAACAACACAACATTGTACAATACTTTGTACAGTTTCAAGAGATGCAATTATTGGTTTTCTGAAAATACGAAATCTTGACGTCATTACTCCAAACGCATTTTCAATACACATTCGAGCTCTGCTTTCTCTATAATTAAAAATTATTTGATCTGGTGTTAAATTAACACCGGGATAAGGCCGCATTAAATTTTCCAATAATGGGAATGCTGCGTCTCCGACAAATACGAAAGAAACTCTAGTATTTGATACATGAAGAACAGTTGGTGGAGGCAATGGTAATTTTTGTTCAATTATATCTTTTCCAAAATCTGATGATTGAAAAATACCACCATCGCTCTCTTTTCCGGCTGATCCAATGCTTACATATGTAAATCTATAGTGCGCATCACAGGCTGCGAGAAGTACTATAGGGGAGACCGGGGCTAAAAGGTCAGTTTTTTTTCGGTGCCGATTTTTAACAAGAAAATAAATAATTTTAGTTAAATGTGGTATACCACTGTAAAGAGTGAACCTTTAGCTACAAAATTTATATAGGAAATTTTTATCTACGTCGCTTTGTTTAACCGGTATAGAGCAAAAACGACAACGGTGGAAAAATTGAAATCTCAAAAATGCCGGGGTTTAAGCGTCACCCCCCCGGGGCTAATCAGTCACACTGCATTTTCAATACATATACGTACATCTAATCCGGAAAAATGATAGGATACATTTTAATAATTGTTTTTTAAGAGAAAAATATAAAAATTTATTTAAAATTTTTATGCGAAACATTATTAAAAAATAATTGTTTTACCTATTCCATAAAACAATTTAGGCACGTGAATACAGAGGTTAACCAAATCGTAAACTCCCCAACGGCACGTCATATTGTCAACGCGGGCAACCACGGGGAACACGCGTGACGGCGTTCCGGTGCCATAGGATCAGCGCGAACCCTCGAGCAACCTAACCAAGCCGCGTTTCTCGCGGGGGAGCGATAAATAGCGACAGGGGGGTTAGAAAAGCTCGCGGTGGAGCGCGACCATTTTACCGACTCGACGGCGTCCTCGCGCCGATTCCTCGACGCGCCGACGACGACGACGACGACGACGGCCACGACCACCACGACGACGACGATGACGACGACGACGACGACGACGACGACGATGACCACGACGATGACCACGACGACGACGACGACGACGACGACGATGACCACCACCGACACCACCACCACTACGACGCCGGCGACAATGACGCCGAGACGATGCGGCGAACGCTGGACGATGCGGTCGCACGCGCGACTGTCACTGACACAACGACCAACAACGACGATCTACCGCGCGCGCGGCATGTCAACTCTCGCGCGGAAATCGCGGGATCTCAGAGCCGTGCCGTGCCTCGCCGTACCTCGCCGACGTGCCGTGAGCGCGAGCGATCTCAAAAACAACGGTCCGCCATCTTTTCGGTCGGCCAAAACACCCGTTTTGCGACGATACGTGCGTACTATTTCTCTCCTATACAAACTGACGCACGTGCAAGGGAAGACAGAATCACGCTCGAGGGAAACCTAACCTGAAATCGCCGAATTCGCCGTGAGCTGAAGTCGTGCGCCCGGCGCGCCACAGTGACTGACCAGCCCCGGGTGCTTACTGACTGATTAGCCCCAAACACAAGTTTCAGGTTTAATCGCCCACGAAATATTAGACATCAACGATAATGAAAAAACTACACTGGATTCGTGTTCAGCATGCATTACTCTTTATAATCACGTACCTCGAGATTTGGAGAGCAAATATTATTGCAGATATTACAAAATTTCCACGCGCAGAAAATTTCACTTTCACCTTCCGAAAACACGTTTGCCCTCGTAAAAATCATAACACGGCAGGTAACCTGCCGAAACTCCGTTGGTCACATGGGTACCATAAGCAGCGTTTACAATGGGCCAATTCCTTTTAGTGACACAAGTCGACACAAACATCGTTCTATCCTTCTTGGCATTTAATGAATAACAAAGACAGAACGACACTTGTGTCGACTTGTGTCACTAAAAGGAATTGGCCCAATGTTAATAGCGAGTTCGCACAATATACAGGTTCCGAGATATTTGATTTGACGCTTCAACCCCGTTGACCTTTTAGCCCCGGTCTCCCCTACTAAATGTTCCTTTATAATTATAAAAAGTAGAGCCTGTATTCTTGAAACACTGTACAACTACATGTTTTCCGTCGATAGCTCCAACACAATTTGGGAAATTCCAAATATCCCCAAAATCTTGAGCTATGCTAGCCCATTCCTCTTCTTTTAATACAGGTAATACTTCCGGATGTAGAATATCCCATATCACTTTTGTAGTTTCCGCAATAATTTTTGACGTAGTAGCTCGTCCAATTCGATACTGATAATGTAAGCTAGCCATACTGTCTCCAGCAGCAATATATCGTAAGGTTAAAGATAATCGTAATCCAGGTGGTAAAGGTTCTCTAGTTAAATATAATTTAGAAATTCGGGGCTCTATTTTATGTAGTAGGGTATCAATTGGTTTGGTGTCATTCTGTGGTAATTAAAAAAGAGCTCAACATCATTGCATAGTTCGGCAACAAGATTACTGTAAGCTCCCTGCTCAAGTCTATTGGTTAAAATAGGTCGAACCCACCAACGTGGAGCTGATCTTCGATGTCGTATTCTTTGTTGTCGTTTTCTCCACAACCATAATAGAAGAAATATTTTAAATTCTTCATCATCCATCTATTATATAGAAATTAATTTCATACATATTATATAAAATAATCTCATTGTTAGAAAACAAATATTACGATATTATACATTTTTAGTAATATCTTTTAAATAATAAATTATATTTATTTTAACTTTACTGAGAAAGCGTAAAATATTTTTTTTTTTTAGAAAATTGTATACGTGATATTTTTTTACTAAAAGCTAGTTAATAGATTATTTACTTTTTAATATTCTTCTTTTCTCTTTTCCTTTTACAATTGTTTATATTATTTTTTATTATTAAATATTACATATATATACGCATGTATTTTTATAATAAAATTGGGAGCTGTCACATTTATATAACGCGCGCATGGAAACACTATCAGCTCAAACGCGCGCTATAACGCATGGCAACGCGTGCATGGAAACCAGGGGTCAGTCGTCAGCTAACATCATACGAATTGGATATGGCATATTGAAATGCTGTTCAGCTTCATATCGCTGAACAATTGGAAAATGTTTTCGATTTTTATGAAAGACCGCGCTTTTATAAGAGATGATCCATTTCAGTTACCAGAACGACAGTTTATAAATCTTTTTCGATTAAAAAAAGAAACAGCAAACAGGCTTATTAAAATATTATAGAAGACAATTCAGTACAACCGTCACGATCTACAGCTTATTTGGACGCAACTGTACAAGTATGTATGTACAACACATGTAGAATATAAATTTATTTGTAATAAAACTGTTTTTTAGGTGCATTTTACGTTAATTTTAATTAGATTTTCACTATTAATATTTTTTTAACTGTAACAATTTGCACTTCACCAATTTCAAGTAAGATATATGTACTTTTTCAAAAAAGGTAAAAAAAAGGCGCCAAGTACACGCAATATATTTTGTAAATTCAAAAATTCAACCTAAGTAGTAGCTTTATTTCTCCTTAACAAAATTATTATATCACAAAATTATGTTACCTAACTCAACTCAAGTGACATGTATTTCAAAAAAAGATGTAAAATCTTTAAATTGCGCCAATTGCAAAGAGAATATATATACTGCTTTGAAAAATAATAATTGTTGTGCAACTACTTTAAAAAAATAAAACCCAAGTGGTACATATATCTTTGTGTACCCATTCAAGGGTCTTCCTATTCCAACCCAAGTGGTAATAGCTTCTTAATTCTCCTTAACAAAATTATAATATTACAAAGAATTATTTTAATCACAAAGAATTAAAGAGGTAACAGTACAAAATAAAAATATTTAATTAAAATAAAATAAATAAATTTTTCTTGTAAAAAAACTTGGCGCTGCTAGACTTCGAAATTTAAACATTAAAATTTAAACATTAGTACTAAAATTTTTGATTGAATAAAAAAACAATAAACATAATTTAGGAAAAATGTGACAAGAGTAAGAAAGTAGCGCCAAGTTTATTTACCAAAAAAATTTATTTATTTTATTTTAATTAAATATTTTTATTTTGTACTGTTACCTCTTTAATTCTTTGTGATTAAAATGATTTTTTGTAATATTATAATTTTGTTAAGGAGAATTAAGAAGCTATTACCACTTGAGTTGGAGAATAGGAAGACCCTTGAATGGGAACACAAAGACATGTACCACTTGGGTTTTATTTTTTTAAAGTAATTGCACAACAATTATTTTTCAAAGCAGTTAGCAGTATATATATTCTCTTTGCAATTGACGCAATTTAAAGATTTCACATCTTTTTTTGAAATACATGTCACTTGAGTTGAGTTAGTTAACATAATTTTATGATATAATAATTTTGTTAAGGGAGAAATTAAAGCTACTACCACTTAGGTTGAATTTTTGGATTTATACATATCACTTAAGGTTAAGCTATAATAGGTAACGTAATTTTGTGATGATATGTATAATTTTGTTAAGGAGAAATAAAGCTACTACTTAGATTGAATTTTTGAATTTACAAAATACATTGCGTGTACTTGGCGCCTTTTTTTACCTTTTTTGAAAAAGGTGCTCTCAACGGTAGGACTATTAATTTTAATTCTTCGTCTTCTATCCCTCATTTCCCTCCCTTTTTGGCCTCTACCCCGCAAACCCCTTCAGTTTCTCAATCCTCGCCTTCTTCCCTCTCTCCTCCCTCTTTAGTGCGTAGTTCCCCACCAGAGGGGTCGCCAAAGGACGATGCATGTCAAAACAATGATCTTTAATTTTTGAATATGTTTTCAATGTTAATCAACCACATTTTTTTTAATCAACCACATTGCTGAACTCATTCCGCCCTCTCTTAACGGCAACTTTGCGAGGGAATTCAACAAATACGTCGTTTGCTACAAGAACTTACACAACACTAATTGTCCTAACATGGCCAATTCTTCTCCACAGACTTTTGCTTTCGCCCCTGGCTGCGGTATTTTATATTGGAACTGCAGGGGAGCGGTGAGCAAGAAACCCGCTATAGAAAAACTTTGCGAAGATTATGAGATAGTGATTCTGGCGGAAACGTGCATGACGCCCGCTAATAATGACTTTACCATCCGCGGCTTTAAAAGTTATCAGAAAGGATTGCGCTGGTCCTGGTGTTCGAGGTAGTTGGTGCTGGTTAAAGAGACAAAATATTATTCTCACAAATTAATCTCGCAAGCCTATTAGGTTAAAGCTAGAGATTGCCAACGTCAAGGCCATTGTTATAGGAATATACAAGCATCCCAATTCTCTTTACCTGGCTTATTCAGAATACCTGGCGAAATCTCTTTTCGCTGGCTGGCTCTTATGGCTACTTTCTTCTTATGGGAGATATACGCGCCCATCACCCCTACTGGGGAGCAACTCGGACTAACCCTGCAGGCACTTGTGTCGCTGATATCCTTGACCAATCCCCGTTCAAACTTATGAATTCCGATTCGCCTACCTACATTCCTCCTCCGGGATCACGCCGTCATTAATAGACCTAGCAATTTGTTCGTCTAATCTGGCTCCATTATGTGAATCTTTTACTATTCGTGATACAATGGGCAGCGATCATAGCCCGATTGTTGCTCACGTTAATCGGCAGGTTAGATCTGTAAATGTGTTTTCTTATAAACACAAACTATCAAAAGAACAGTGGAGGAGCTTTGCTTCTATTCTGCAAGCGCACGCTGAGGAACTGGAGAGAAATGTTCTTGAGTGGAGTGATAATGAGCCCTTGCAGCAATATCGTGCCTTCTTTGACCATATTGAAAATGTTCTTTGTGAATTTTCTCCTCCCGTTAGAGACTCAGCCTCTTTGAGATACCGGAACAAGGATGGTACTTGCGTCGGCCCTCCTCCCGCTCCTTGGTGGACCAAGGAGTGTTCAGAAGCAGTTCAGGCCAGGAGAAGAGTCTGTAAAATATACCGCAAAAATCCCACAGTGGCCAATTATCAGGCTTACCGGGCGCAGCAGCTCTCTGAAACTAGAAAAATTTTGAGGAAGGCCAAGAGGGATGGATGGAGAGAATATTGTTCTTCGTTATACTTTCTAACGTTCACCACGGAGGTCTGGAGGATGTTGAAGAGGTACAGAAACCGCAAATTGGCATCGGCTAATCCGTCTGCAGGTGCGAATAACGAACAGGTTGAGGCCGCAATGGCCAATATCTGTGCTCGCTCGTGCATTTCTGAGCCACAAAATATCCCATATAATTCTGCCTCCACATCTGAGTCCCTTTGTTAGATGGATAATGCATTCCAGTATCAAAAATTTGAAGCTGCTCTTAACTCCGTTAAGGTAAAATCCAGCCCAATTGATAGAATAGATTACCAGATTCTTAAATCCCTTCCTACCTCCCTGAGAAAATGGCTGTTGAGGGTCCTTAATAACTTGTTCCTGGAGGGTGCTTTTCCGGAATCTTGGTCGCACTCTTTAGATAGATAGATAGATAGATAGATATTTATTGTTCCCCTTGGGGTTACAATCTTTACAAATACAAAACTTATTAATTAACACTAACTTAATTCTATCTTATTCTACGCCTTATCTCGCTCGCACGCTTCACACGCTTCTCACGCTCCGCACGCTTCGCACGCCTCGCACGCTTCTCGCTCCCTCTCTTTCCCCCTCTCCCTCCCCCATCGCATGGACTTCCATTCCCGTTTACAACTCCTTTCCACTCACTATCATACTCTCTCATGCCTCTCTCCCGCATTCTCCATTCACTCTCCTCTCTCACCACATCCCCCTTCCTCCTCCACCTCTCTCATCCACTCCTCCCCCGCTCCATCCTCCCCTAATACCCTCATATACGCTTCTTGCCAGCTTCCGCCTCCTCCTTTGATCCACCCCCTACATTTCTCTCATACGTGCTCCCACGTCTCCATTTCCGTACCACATAACCTACACACTCTTTCGCCCTCCTCTTGCCAATACCTTCCCTCCCTCATCTCATTGCCTAGTCTAAAACGCACACTACTCTTCTCCACCTACTTTCCCCCCAACCCTTTAACAAATACTCCGGTATACCGTCCCCTTTAACCAATCCATACCATTTATTGTACCTAGCATTTTCTATATCTTCTCCCATCTCTCCACCTTCTGCAATTCCTTTGTCCCTTTCTTCCAACTCCTCAATATTTATTACTCCTTTTTCCCTTATCAGTTCTCGCAAATCTACTCCTCTAATTTCGAAGAACTGCCTTTTTTCCTCCTCCCATCTCGACAGTTTCCTTCCCTTTGCTATATTGTCCCCCATCTCCCATAAGCATCTCTGTGCCAACACACTTCCCCTTCCCTCCAGCAATCTTTCTTCAAAACCACATGCTCTCCTTCCTGCCCTACTCCTTAATTTCTCCCTTTGCACTTTTTCACTCACCAAATATCCCGGCGTTCTCCCTTCTACTCCTAACACCCATCTCAAGAACCTTTCATGCATTCTCTCCACCTCTCCTCTCTTCTTCCACCCCCAAATCTCCACTCCGTAGCTCGCCACCATCCATACTAATTTATCAAACAACCCTATCCTCCTCTTCCAATTCTTTCCAAACCTTCTCTTTCCAATACCCCATATCTGCCCCATTATTGCAGCTGCCTTCGCCACTCTTTCCCTAACTTAAGCTTCCTGCCCTCCATTTCTCTGCAATGTGTACCCAAGATATTTCATCTTCTTCACTTCCTCTATCTTTTTTCCTTTCCATCTCCAATTCATTATACTCATCCTACCCTTCCCCTCTCTAAATCTCAAAATTTTTGTTTTCCCCGTATTCAAACTCAATCCTTTCCTGTCCAAGTACCCTTCCAACCTTTCTATCAGGTCGCACTCTTTAGTATATCTTATTCCCAAGCCTCATGGCGGTGGCGTCAGACCAATTGCTCTCACCTCTTGTGTACTCAAGTTGCTCGAAAAGCTGATTCTTAATAGGTTACACTGGGTGATAGAGTCGGGGGCCTTTTCGGAGTGCCTTGTACCTGAATTCCAGTTCGGATTCCGTAAATTTAAATCTTGTTCCGATAACCTTACCATACTGACGTCTGAAATTCAAGGATTCCTCCAAAATAAAATGACTGCGGCCGTATTCATCGATGTCAAATACGCTTTTAATAATGTCCCGACATTCTAATACAAGATCTATTGGAGCTCGGCTTTCCTAAAAGAATCTGTCAGTTTGTCCAAAATCTTATTCACTCCCACAATGTGCAGTTTGTTGTCCATGGGAAGCTCACCCCCCCCCCCCTCGTATCTCACGGAAGAGTACCCCCCAGGGATCAGTGCTAAGTCCGACTTTATTTAATATATATAGATTTAAGAAAAATAACGAAGTTACTTCATTGGCGTACCAAAATCCTCCAGTTCGCAGACGACATAGTTATATATACAACGGCATCCTCCCTTCGGAAAGCAATCGAATCTTTGCAAAAATCTTTAGAGCAAGTACAAAAATATCTCAGAGATAGAGGGCTTGAGATCTCTCCTACCAAAACCCAGCTTATGATCTTCTCGCGTTTTAAGCGCAACTGTGATAGTTTCGTCATTAAAATAGACGACAGAATCATTGGTCCCTCGGAGACAGTTCGATTTCTGGGTGTTGTTCTTGACTCTAGGCTTTCTGGCACCTCTCACATGGACTACTTGATCTCTAAAGCCAGGGTTACAGCGAATATTATCTCTTCGCTTAGGGGTGTCTGGTGGGGAGCTCACCCCCAGCTCCTATTCAATGTGTACAGAGCCATTTTAAGAAGTTTCTTGGAATATCCCTCCCATATATTCTGTCTTCAGAACTCAACTAAGTTCCACAGGTTAGAAATAATTCAGAATAAAGCTATAAGAGCCAGTCTGGGATACCGCATCTTCACACCTATAAACACCATGTTCGCTGAAGCCAAAGAGCCTTCTCTAAAGCTAAGACTACAATATTTAGCTGTTAAATATCTTATCAAGGTACAATCGGTAACGAATCATCCCGTTACTCAGTCCCTGTTACAGATAACAGATTACGCTATGCAGGATCCTGAGGGCTGAATACATTGCTCGAAATTTCCCTCTTGCGGAAGCATTTCGGGGCGTTGATCAGATCGTCCGTTGTATCTATAAATCTGTGGTTTTACCTACTTTTCAACACTCTTTCTATTCTTCTTTTTTCTCCCCCCCCCCTCATTACTACCCAGGTCCTGATTTATTAAATATCTTTAGCAGAATCCCTCGACAGCAGGTGCAGACAGCTTTCGAGCAAGCGTTTGGCAATGTCATGAGGGATATTTTGGTGTTCTACACTGACGGATCCAAGACTCAGCCGGGAAATTATGTTGGCTCTGCTTGTCACTCTCACCAAATTCGATTACAAATCATCCATAAATTACCGTCTCAAGCCTCGGTATTTACTGCTGAAGCTTGGGCTATATATAATGCTGTTCTTATATGTCTTGACGTTCGACCATCTTGTGCTGTCGTCACTGATTCTAAAAGCGTGCTGAAGGCTTTTGCGGCCCCTTATCGCCGCAAGTGTAACTATCTCATCCCACTTATTAAAGCAAAGTCACTTATGGCCCGAGAAAGAGGCACTCGTATTTAGTTTATTTGGATTCCCTCGCACATAGGAATAGCTGATGGTAATGAAGTTGCCGACCCCAGATAGCAAAGAGAATTCCAAAAGAATTTGACATGAATTCGTAGTTTCCAAAATGAATTCCTCAATGAATCCCATTTCTGTCCGAAATGAATTTATAAGTGATTCTTTACGAATTCGAAGTTATGTCAGCATTTGCGAGTTCTTTTGTAAATTCCAAATGATGTCTGAAAAACGGAAAAGTATTCCTTAAAGAGTTCGAAAAGAGTTCAAAAGGATTCGAAAGAGTTCAAATAGAGTTCTAAAAGAGTTCGAAAGTTCAAATAGAGTTATAAAAGAGTTCGAAATGAGTTCTAAAGGGACTGCAAAGGCTCGATAAGAACTCTTGCGCTGTTCAGGGCCATTTTGAAAAGAGTTCTGTGAGAGTCCTTGCTCTAATCCATAAAAGAATCGCATTGAGCCCGTTTAGCACATGCTAACAGTTGCAAGTTGTTTAATGTTTCTAGTGGTTTAATTTTCCGATTGGGCTACAAAAATGGTCTTAACCACATCGAAAAACTAAACCACTAGAAACACTGAACAGCTTTGCAACTGTTGGCACCTGATGAACGCGCCCATCGCTATTCCTCGATCTCTGTACGAAATAGAAATGTAAGTTAAAGTGTATTATAACAGAAAAGACTTAACGGTAAGCATATGCTTCAACGTCAGATGTATTATGTAGTTATATCAGAAGTTAAACATTATTAATATTTTAATACAGTATTTTCTATCATAATACATTTTACCTTACGGTTAAGTTCCGTATTTCCGTTTTCTTTATTGTATACTTTGAAGGCGTAAAGGAGTGTAACTTTTCGCGGGCTTTTATAATATATTGAATCACCATGGACAATATCCCCTGAAACGTAACTCCTCGCGTCCCGAATATACATAATTAAAAAATCTCGCATTTTTTAATGATCAGTTTTTATTATTTCATATATTCAAGTTATATATAGTTATATAGAAGTTATATAGAAACGACGAATTTATATAAAGTTATGAGTATACAAAATTTGTACAAACTTATACAAAGTATACAAAACTTATTATTTATTGAACTTATTATAAACTTATATAATATATGAACTATATATATGAACTTATTATGAATTTACTTAGTGTACAACTTATAAAAACTAGTAAAACTTACAGAAACTTATATATCGCATTTAGTTATAGAAACTTATCGCAATTAGTTATCGCATCCTGTCCGTTGCATGTTGCAACCACGATTTAATAGTTTCTTTGATGCTCGTTCTGGTCGCATCTGTTTGCTTGGAAATAGTTTCTGCAACAAAAAAAGTGCTTCATAAGACACGTTTATATAAGCAGGTTTTGAATTATATTTTGATTTTCAAGAAACTCACTGATAATCAAATGACAAATTACAGTTGAACTGAACTTCAGTGTTTTACGCTGCCCAGACCAGGAGTAAATTGAAATGAGTTATTTACAATTAATATCACAATATACTGTAAATGTACAATTACAAATGAAATGTTATTCGATTTTTATTAAATCCTTTCAAATTAAATTAAATTTCAATACTATTTATATCATTTCTTACTTATTATTAAAATATTGAATTTATTAAATGTTATTTAATTTTATTAAACTTTATTTTAGTTTACAAAAAGTTTAGATTTATTATAAACATTTTTAGACATGCAATGCGTAAATAATCAAAGATATTAAAGAACAGGATTACAAGAAATTTGAAAATGTCCTTACCGTGTAGCAGGTTGTAACACGTTAATGTCCGATTAACTAATGGAAACTGGTGGAAACATCAGAGCCTGTAAGAAAGAGACAGAAAGAGAGATAATAATTAAAAGACAGATACGGAAAAACAGAGGCTGCGTTTGATTTGGCTGCTTACATGCTGTAAGCCATGGAGGTAAGAATAACAGGAGGGAGCGTAAACCAAGCTTTTAGGCGAGGGGTATGAAGCCAGAGAAGTGAGAGGAAATCATAAGCGGCCGTCTTGGTAGTACATAACTTATCCTTCTTCTTCTTAATTTGGTAGAAGAAGAAGTTATGTATTACCAAAATGGCCACAATACGATTTCCTCTCACGTCTCCGGCTTCATACTCCGCAGTTTACGCTCCCTCCTGTTATTCTTACCTCCATGCTGTAAGCTTTATTCTATCTTCCTTCTGCATGTAGTGAGCGATAAAGATAGAATGAAGCTTACACCGCGTGAGCGCCCAAAACGAACGCAGCCAGAGAGAAAGACAGGTAGAGAAAAAGAGAGAGAAAAGCACAAAGAGAAAAGAGACAAAGACAAACAGATAAAGAGGCAGGTAGAGAAAAAAGAAACAGAGAAGAGGCAGACAAAAAAAACAGAGAAAGCTTTTCCTAAGAAGCAGTGTTCGTGTATGTACACTGGCACACTAAAGCCAGCGGCGGCAAACTAGTGGCGGCCGATTGTGATGCAATCGACAAAAATAATCGGAACGAAACACGTTCGACGTTGGATCCGAACGCGTTCGCATCCAACGTCGAATGTAGTTGTTAGCATTAAATAGCGTCCGAACACACAGTCCACGGAACACACGGAATATACGCACCTTGATCTCTTCTTCTTCTTTGTTTAATTGGCTCCTGCCTCTATTTTCCGAGGACAATATGGCCAGCTTTTACCACTGATTGTTTTGTCAACTGGGAGTAGCTTGTAGCTGCTACTGATAGCCGTGTAAATAGACTTAAGCTCACGAGGCGGTGGTCGTGTTGGGATAGGTGAGGGAGAAATCAGAGAGGGAGCGCTACTGGGTGGGTGGTGGGGAGCCAGTGGTCAGTCTGGCACGCGCGGGCGCGCGCATTACAAATTGATTTCTGCTGATCTACAAAAAGACATAATTAGTCGACAGATCTTACGCGTGGGTTTTGCGAGAGTTGGAAAGATGTCATTGCATTGGGGTCCCTCACTCGAGTGAACTGCCTGTCTGAGATAAGTTGCTTTGTTATATGTTAAGGGGCAGTTAAATATAACGTGATTGATATCTTGGACTGGGTCGCCGCAAGCGCATGAGCCATCATCAATAATATTTTTTCTGTAAAGACTGTGGTTCAAATTATAGTGGTTCGCTCTGAGACGCGAGATCGTGACAACAGCATCGCGTTTAAGGCCGGTTTTATAATACCAAGGTTTAGGCGTATTAACATATATGTTGTAAAAAAAATGGTTGCCCTTGCACCGAGCTCTATTAAATAGGTAGTTGTGAAACTCTGTAGCTAGTTTTTCGCGTTGTTCAATAAAGAGGTCTGAATGGGGTAGCTTAAATAACGGGTTGACAGTGCCAAAGCGAATGGCTTTTCTAGCGAATTCATCTGCAATCTCGTTACCTGTGATGCCTTTATGAGAGGGGATCCAAATGAAAAGGATTTCCTTACCGCGGCTTTGGGCTGCTAATATTTTGCTTTTTATAAGCGGGATTATATAGTTTGACCTGCATGTAACTGGATTGGAGAGAGCGTCAAGAACACTTTTAGAATCCGAAATAATGGAGAATTTAGGACCGGGGAGGTCAAGGGTAAGCAGCACAGCATTATATATTGCCCAGGCTTCCGCTGTGAAGACCGAGGCACGGGCAGGGAGCTTGAACATCAAGTGTTTTTGGAGTGTTGGGGAGTAGCACGAAGCGCCAACCCAGCTGAATGAGTCAATTTTTTAGCCATCCGTATAGAAGACTGTGGAGTCTTGAATGATCGGGCCGAACGCCTGGAGAAATATGTTCTGAACCAGAGGTTTAGGGGTTCTGTCAATCAGATTTAAGAGGTCAGAATCTGGTCGATAAAGAGAGGGGGTAAATAGAATGGATTGATAAGAGTGTTGGAAGGGGGAGGGAGCCACCTTGGAGTGAATATAGGGCAAGAGAGATTTTACCTGTAGGTAGAGATCAAGGAGAGGAAATTTTTTACGGCAGTATTCCAAGTCGGGTGGTCTGTCTCGTACTGTTATAGCCAGTTGAAACATGGCTTCTGTTACCGGGTGATTAGTGATAGATAAAGATTTGATGAGGTATTTGGATGCTAAATGTTTGAATCGTAACTTGAGAGGAGGTTCTTTGGCTTCCGCAAACATTGTATTAATAGGGGTGGATATACGATATCCTAGGCAAGCTCTTATAGCTTTGTTTTGGATTATCTCCAGACGATGGAATTTAGGACTAGACTTGAGAGAGAAGATGTGGGATGCGTATTCTATATATCCTCTCAAGACGGCTCTATAAATATTGAGGAGAAGCTGAGGATGAGATCCCCACCAAACTCCTCTCAATGCTGAGATTACGTCCGCGACCTTTCTGGCTTTGCTGATGACTGAGTCCATGTGAAGAGCACCTGTGAGTTGGGGATCAAGGATGATGCCAAGGAAGCAAACTGAGTCTGCTGGGGAGATGATGTCATCACCGATTTGAACTTTAAATTGATTTAGGTTGAAAATTTTATGCTTAGAGAAAATCATAAGTTGCGTTTTGCTTGGTGAGATCTCTAAACCACGGTTATAGAGATACTTAGTGATATTGGCAAGGGTTGTCTCGATCCAGCGGATGGCTTTTTTAATCTTTTTGACTGAAGCAAAGATAACTATGTCATCTGCGAATTGTAAAATCTTCACCCCAGGGTGTAGTTGTGAAGCTATATTTCTGAGATAGAAATTAAACAGAAAAGGACTAAGTACTGATCCCTGAGGGGTGCCTTTGCGCGAAATGCGCGGGGAAGAGAGCTTGCCCTGAATTACAAATTGAACGATTCTTTCTGTGATGAGGTTTTGGACAAATTGGCATGTTTTGGCTGGGAAATTGTATCGTAAAAGGTCTTCTACCAAAATGGGGGGAACAACATTATCGAAAGCACCCTTGATGTCAATAAATAGGGCTACCGTAGCTTTGTTAAGGAGGTTATTGTTGTGGATTTCTGCGTTGAGTATGGTAAGGTTGTCAGAGCATGAACGGAATTTGCGGAAGCCAAACTGATGATCTGGGATTAGATTTGATGTTTCAGATTCGACGCACCAATGAATGCGATTCAGGATCATCTTCTCGAGGAGTTTAAGTATACAGGAAGTGAGGGCAATAGGTCGGGCCCCTTTGCCATGGGGTTTGGGAATAAGGTAGACTAGAGAATGGGACCAGGCTTCCGGGAATTCACCTTCAGCGAAGATATTGTTGATGATTCTGAGTAGGAGTTTCTTGAGGGAGATCGGAAGGGCTTTGAGAATTCTGTAATCAATGCAGTCGAGTCCCGGACTGGAATTGCTTTTACATGTGTTGAGAGCATGATGAAATTCGTTGTATAGGAATGGATTATCGAGCCATTGCAGAGGGCCATCGGGGTTTGCTTGGTTGTTGAGAAGGTTGGGACGTTCTGACGTACAGGAGGGGGGAGTTATATTAGCCATGGTCTCATCGGCAAGCGCCTCGCTTATCGTGGAAGAATCTCCGGATGGTGCTAGTTTGCGATTGCGGAATCTTTTAATCATCTTCCAAATCGACGGTGTGGGAGTCATAAAATCAAGCGAGTTGCAGTAGCTCTTCCATCCTTCTCTTTTAGCAGTTTTTAGAGTTTTTCGGGTGGCGGATACTTGGTTTCGATATGCCTGAAAATTGTTCACGGAAGGGTCCCTTCGGTAAGTCCTGCACGCCCGGCTTCTCGCTTTGACCGCCTCTTCGCATTCTGCGTTCCACCAGGGGGCAGGAGGAGAGTTATGGTGGATGTTATTTGGTTGTTGGATGGTACTGCCGTTAATGGTTCTGGGCGTTTTAGAAGGGGGGGAAATGGTGTCAATAACCTCCTGCAGAGAGTTGATGAAGGAATCATACTGCTTTACGGGCTCATTGTCTGCGTCGCGGAGAACGAGAGCCTCAATCTCGTGTGCTTTGTTCTCTAGAGAATAACTGAGTTCTCTGAGTTGTATTTTGGTGAATTTATACTTGTGGGAAAAGATACAGTTTGTTTTAATTTTTGCGTTAACTGTGATACCAATCGGACGGTGGTCACTACCACGCGTGTCGTTAAACACACGAGTGTTGAGGAGAGGAACAAAATTACAAGAAGCGATGGCAAGGTCTATTAGGGATGGTGTAATGCCTGGGGGAGGAATGAACGTGGGCGTATTTGGGTTGAGTAACATGAAGGGGAACCGATCTAGCGAGTCCATGATGACATGTCCCGCCGAATTGGGAGTAGAGGCTCCCCAGTGGGGGTGATGTGCGTTAAAGTCTCCTAGGAATAGATATTGAGGGAAGGAATTGGCCAGATTGAAAAATCTTTGCCAGGTTCTCTGAGGACAAACCCCTATGGGATGTCTGTAAAGTCCGAAGAGGGCTGTACTGGTGTCATTAACCGTAATTTTGATGCCAATAGCTTCGACAGAATCATCTGCTTTCAGAATGCTATCCAGATTGATAGGCGAAAAATTTATACTGCTGCGGATGAGCAGCGCTATGCCTTGACGGCCAGTGTCACGGTCTTGACGAACTATTTTGAATCCTGGAATGGAGAAAGAGTGTAAGGGGTTTAGGAGGGTTTCCGCTAAAAAAATTATATCATGGGATTCAGACAATTTTTCGATGTCAGGTTTCCTGAGAGATGCGCCCCTGCAGTTCCAATATATGATATTAAAGCTGGGAGAGGAAGCCGAACTGGAGGTGTTAGAAGGCATTTAAAGGCCGTAGACACCTTGGATGATGGTGCAAAATTGAAGCACCATTTTGTAGATTTGAGAGTCATTAACTGCAGGGAAAAATTCTGGAAGGTTGCGAACAAAATCGATAATGATTTTAAAAAGGCTACGTAGAGACTCAAAAGAGAAGGGAGGATTAGGGTAGAAAGATGGATTATTGCCTCTGTCGTTGACAGGTGCATCACCGTGATTGAACACAGGAGATTGGGAGTTGAAGGTCTGCTCTCTGCCGTGTGGATAGTATAGACAGGCATTGTGTGCCTCTTTAAGGTTGTGTTGGTTGATATTCGAATTGTTTTCCTGGGAGGGGTTTCTCGTGTAGCTACGTTGAGTAGAGGAAGAGTTTGAGTTGCCCTGGTTGCGGGGGGAACCATTTTTCAAGATTCCTGAAAACGACTGTGCAGATGAGGGAGGGAATCTGTTAAGCGAGGGCATAGCGTTAAAATTGAATCGGGTACTTTTTGGGGAGTCTGAAGAGCTCGTAGAGCCTGGGAGAGAAGGATAGGAGTCCGAGGAACTGAAGTATAGAGGGGGAGAATAGATTGAGGATTGGCAATTTTCAACCTTGTTGCGGGCTTCTAGGTAAGGAATGTTTTGTTCGGCCGCTGTTTGGACAATTTTTTTCTGTTTAATAAAAACCGGGCAGGTGGATGCTGTGGGAAGGTGATCACCCTTACAATTTATACATAACGGAGGTAGATTGATTCTAGGGCAGTCATCTTTATTAGCGTGTGGTTCTAGCGTGCATCTGCCGCATCTTGCCTTGCTGCGACAGCTCGAGCTGATATGGCCAAAACGGAAACAGGAAAAGCATATTTGAATTTGAGGAATGTAGGGCTCTACTTTTAGTTTAGTTTTAAAGATAGCGATTTCTGAAGGCAGAGTTTGCCCTTCGAATTTAATTAAAATTGTTTTAGACGGTTCAAATACAGACTCTCCGTTTTTCTTGACACGACGATTGAGACGTTGAATGGAGATAATTTTTACAGAGGATTCAATTTCCTGCATGATTTCGTTATCAGAGAAACACAATGGGATACCCTTGACAATTGCAATATACGCATGATTTTAAATGAGGGTATAAAGGCTACTAAATTGTGTTTTTTAAGCGATGGGTGGTCAATATTTATCTTCACCAAATGTTCGCGAAATCGCTGATTAATCCCGGCGATGGTAGCGGCATGAGAAGGACGCGCGTGGAGGATGTTAACGAATTAGTCCTTTATTTTTTGTGTAACTCAGACCACAGTCTGAGCCGTCTTTAATGAAATATGTACAGTCTGACCTGAGAAACGATGAGCGGTGTATAATGAGAAGTCTTTTGATGCGCGAGGCAATTGTATAAATTGCCTCGCTCGTGGTGATTCGCCCGTGAGCCGTTGAGACACGTGGCGGTCGGCACTCGCGCACGTGTGAGCCTGAGTCGTCGTGTTGATGTACCAGAGCTGGCTGGGGTGAGCGGTCTCTTTACACTTTACAGTCTCTTGGCAGCTTCAATCACTGCGAGCGGCACGGTATGCAGTTCTACGAACAGAACTCACAGAGCACACGTCGTACGTACGATCACAACGCGGACATGTTTCTTTCTGAGGCGAGGGAGAAGCTCGCGATGAGCGCGCCCGTGCTTGCGCAAGCTGCCGCGTCGATCCGGCCTGTCGATACCCGATCGATGCTGCCATCTGATGAGATGGCGCAACGCGAGCGTAATCTCGAACATTCCGCCCGCCATCAGCAACCTTGTTGATGATTCCTTACTCGTGATCCTTTATCCTGATGAAATGGGTAATACGGCAAGCTTGGCAATTGGCCGGGTGAGCATCGTGGTGGCCGTCTTGAGGGTAACCACCCTAGTAAGTCCATCCTTTCCGGGGTGCAAAGCCGTTACTCTTGCGAGTGGCCATTTGCACGGTGGAGAGCGTTCGTCGGTGAGCAGCACGATAGAACCCACCTTGATGTTGTTGTTAGGATGATGCCACTTGGATATCGCCTGCTGGCGTTGCAGATAATGCGCCGACCATTGCGCCCAAAATTGTTGAACATGCTGCTGGATGAGCTGCCACCGAGATAGTCGCGAGGTTGCCAGGTCGATCAGAGATGGCTCGGGTATGGTAGTGAGTGGACCTCCAATGAGAAAATGACCTGGGGTGAGCGCTGAGACGTCTTCAGGGTCGTCGCTCAACGGTTCCAACGGCCTTGAGTTGAGAATGGCCTCTATTTGCGTAAGCAACGTTGTTAGTTCTTCCGTCGTGAGTAAAGTCTCCCCGATGGTCCGTCTCAAATGAAACTTCACGGACTTTACAACCGCCTCCCACTTGCCCCCCATGTGTGGAGCACCTGGTGGGTTGAACTCCCATCTTATGCCGTCAAGTTGCAACACTTGAGCAATCCGTTGATGTTCTTGAGCGTCTTGGACGAACATTTTCTTGAGCGCGGCGTCTGCTCCAATGAAAGTTGTCCCGCAGTCCGAGTACATGGTCTGAGCAATTCCCCTTCTCGCTGCAAATCTTCGGAAGGCTGCTATGAATCCTTCTGATGAGTAGTCACTGACTACTTCGAGGTGAATTGCGGAGGTGGAAAAGCAGACGAACACACAGATCCATCCCTTGTATGTTTTCGCACCTCGTCCCTTCCATGTCTTGATGGTGAGCGGTCCGGCATAGTCGACTCCTGTATGAGCAAACGGACGTGACGGCGTAACCCGAGGGAGAGGTAGTTGGCCCATCAGTTGATGAGCACGGATCCCCCTCTGCCGAGCACACACGACACACCGTAAGATATGAGACTTCACCGGAGCCCGTCCGCCGATGATCCAATATTGTTGCCTGACATGAGCCAATGTCAGCTGTGTTCCTCCATGTAAAGTACGCAAATGGGCGTGGGCGATGATTAAAGTTGAGAACCGTGAGTGGCGAGGTAAAATCGCCTGATGTTTGTTGTCTTGAGCTAGTGCTGACTGGTTGAGGCGGCCGCCAACTCGGATAACCCCTTGAGCGTCTATGTACGCAGTCAATCGACTGAATGCGTGAGTAGGTGGTAGTCTCGAATTGGCCGTGAGCATCTTGATCTCATGCGTGAAGTATGCCGCTTGAGTAGCCTTGATCCAGAATAGTCTGGCCTTCTCCAAAGCTGAGTGCAAGTCCAGTGACTTGGCTCGGCGCTTTCTCAAGAGAGAGATAAATTATCCAATTGTGTGTATTTCCTGAATGTTCTCGTCAAATCCGTTAATGATTTTTGAGATCAACAGCGAGTCGGGAGCGACGTTGGATTCCGCGTACTGAAAATGAACAAGGAAAGGCGGTAAATCAGTGGCAGCGGTTAGCTTCCCTGCGGTGTTTCTTGCTGGAAGAAACAGAGGCAGGGGATGACGATCCTCTCTCGGCAGACGCTAAATCGCCTTCAAATGCTCGCTTAACCCCCCTCCTCGTCTCGATGGCGGGATCTAGATCCATAGCCGAGTCCGAGGGAGGGCTATCATTGCTGCTATCGGTCGGAACTATTGCGGATAACTTTGTTGTGTTGTTAACCGTATCTTTAGATTTCGAAATTTTAACATCGTTGTTCTCGGCAATACTTAATCCCTCATGTGTAGCGGTGGTAGCCGCTACCACGCGGCCAACGTTTTCGAGAACGTTCATGCTCGGTATATAGGGAACAGTGTCGAATCATTACTGGGACGGGGAGGAAGGGGCGGGGACCTGCCTGTTCCCTTAGTCGTCCCAGAGTTGTGATGCTTTCTATTTTTATTTTTTCCCCCCATGGTATTTTCTAGACTATCCGACGAATCGCTAGCCGATCCGTCGTTATGATCGCGATCTCTCGACGAAGAGCGAGAGCGGTTTACCGGGGAATTGATGGGGCTCACGGGCAAGCGGCTCGAAATTGCTGCGCGGCTGGCTAAACTATTTGTAAAATTATCGAACTCACTCAGAGAGGCCGAAGTCCTTTGTTGAGGGAGAGACGTTTCACCGGGGTCGAGAATGCGGGAGGCCGAAGCCGTCTGCATCTCCCCGCGTAAATGCACGTTTCTAGATTGTTTTTGCAGAGATATCACTACGAACCGGAAAAAAAGGAAATAACTCTCGAAAACCTCGATAACCGAGTAAAGAACAACGAACACTGGATAAAGGATACTCTCGCGGCGCTAGAAAGACCAACCGGCGCGATATGCACGGATACTACGACGGAGAGTCGCGGGAGAGAGAAAACAGGACGTCCGCTCGCTACCACGGCTCAGGCGCGATTTTCGCACCTTGATCTCGATCGTTCGAAGTACGGAATTAGCCATGGTGTTAGAAGACAGGTGTAACAGTTTCGAGGATGCGCAGTCGTCATTTTCTTTGACCAATCAGAACTTTATCCAAGATGCCAAAAGCAATATGGCTCCTTCAATATTATTGTGAAGTATATTATAGTTAAAGGTTATATTGTGTTTAGATATTAGATATTCTATTTTTGCGGAGAAGCTATGCCAACGTGCTGTCGTCGTCATTCACAGTCCTCGTCATCATTGTCTTCCCGTTGACTTTTGTAATTTTCACTTCGTTTCAAGATACATAACCGACCTCCAGACGTACGCGGCGGTTTATTTTACCGAAAATGTACAAAATGTAAAATAAAAACATGTTCTGGAAAAATTGCATTCCTTTATTTATAATTGTTTTAATATAATATCACTCCTACACTTTCTTTTATATTACAATCAATTACACGTCTCTACAACTTAGAACGGTGCTCATAGTTCAATCTTAGATTTCAGATTACAGAAAAGCTTATCTTAAGATGCTGCAAAGGCTATTTTATTATAGCATTTTATAATAAACTTAAGACGATTTTAAATATAACATTGTGTCAGGAATATTGTTCTTACAGTTTGCAATACGAGTAATCATTTCTGTATACTTCCTTATTAATAACGTTTTCTAATTCCTTATTTGCAATATTTATTCTTTATTTACTTATTAATGTAGAAATTGTTTTTTTATCATTAGTATATTATGTATTATATTTTTTTAATTAATTTGTGAGGTTTCGTATTATATTTACAAATTTTTTATTTTTGTTTGCATTTTTGTCACAAACTGTGACTAATGCTGCATTTAAATGTGGCGCCAAATTTTGGATAAACATTTGATTGGCTGTCGTATTCTCCGGCCGCCAGTAGAGTCCTATAGTAAGAGAAGCGCCATTTACCCCCACCATGACTTCTGTCCGCCATCTTGTGTACCTAGCAGCTGATCCGTGAGTGTGTAGAGTAAGTGTATGTGAGCTTGCAACAGCTGTTGACGTCACAAACGGAGTTTGGTGCACGCAGTCACATAACAGCAATTGTAAGTAATTTTCTTTGTTTTTCCTGAGTGTATCGTCTGAATATAGTTCGATAGTGCAATTGAATTTGATCTACGTTGAACGTGAAAGTGAAAATAATTTGTAGTTTCGAGAAAATAATGTAAGGTTGTGAGGTTAGATTATGTTGGGTAAAAGCTAACTCAAAATGAATTGTTTTCTTTTCTAGATTTTCCAGTACTTTCATCGTTTCTCGCAGACGTTCTCGGTTTCAATCCTTGCAAACACATTCTGCATTCTAATTTCGAGGTTAGTTTTTATTCACAGCAAAAATTTTGGAGTATTCGGCTGAGATTTCATTTATCCGACAATGACATTGTCGGACGTAGCGATTGGCTGCAGAATAGAAAATTTCTAGAAATTCGAGAAATTTTTTATTTCGCAGCCAATCGCTTACGTCCGACAATGTCGTTGTCGGATGTATGAAATCTCAGCCTTCCTGTGTTTCGATCACTTTAGGTTGCATTCCATTATTCACTGCCAGTGCCGAAAATGTATAGTGTATTGATGTAAACTTGATTTTAATGCTGGCAATAAATATCGAAATGCAGCTTTAATATATGATCAGTATATAATTTGGTATATGATTTCTTGCAGTTTGCAGTTTTCTGAATGTACATCCCTTTAAAAGTTATACAATAAAGTCAGCTCAGGAAATACTGGAGATATCATACTGCCACAACTCTGATTCATTACTCTTAGAAGAATCAAAGCGTTACGAGAAGCGTTTTATAAAGAAATGTGCGATCCCATGCAGAATCAGGTGTTTGCACATTGCCACAACTCTGAGTTTCATCCTCAGAAGAATTAGAGTTGTTGCAAGCTTTACAGAGGGAATATATGGTCAAATCCGGAATCATTAGGTGTTTAAAGTTGAAGCAGAACATGAAACTTCATAGAATTAAAAGAATTCTGTATGAGACAGATCGAATGAGGAGTAAAATATATTTTATGAAAAACATATTTGATGTATGCGAATCGAATGCAGAATGAAATACCTACGTGTTTAACATAACGTGTTTAACGTATGATGTAAATATAATCATTACTGTTTTTGATCTTAAGGCTGATTTATAGAGGCCATAACCGTTGATTTAAGATGTAATCTTTAAGAAATTGACCAATCACAGTCGATTATTCTTCTCACATTCGACTGTGATTGGTCAATTTCTTAAAGATTACGGCTTAAATCAACGGTTACGGCCTCTATAAATCAGCCTTTAGAGGTTTTGGTGTTTAGATCACCAGCAACAAATATCTGTATGACATTACCTTATTATGTGGATAACTTTTTTTATAAGTGTAAAGTGAATTCTTACTATAGAGAATTCTTACTATTATTGTGAAATAAAATTGGTGAATTATTAAATGACTTTTGTTTATTTTCTATCTTGCAACTAAAATATTTCAAAGAAATATACTATCAGCCAATGCATACATATACAGTGCAATGGAAGTACGCTATTGTTCTCAGCACAGCCATACACCAAGACCCACTATAAGTATTAGTATTAATATTATATAATACACGTATAAGTATTAATATTTATATTAATTAGATAACATTGCTGTTATTAACAGTAATAACATTTACATATTATTTGAATTGTTAAGAAACACATTTCTAATGTTAATCTTATTGAATATAAAGGTCCAACAAAAGTAATTTTAATAAAAATCAAATATGCAAATTATAATTCTATATTATTGTTATTAGTAGATATAATAGTAAGAAACTTTAGTAATAATAATATAGTAATATTAGTAAAAATTAATTTTAAAAATTATTTAATATTGTCTTTACGTATGCAAGATTACGTATATCAATGAATAATTATATACTCATGTCATTAATAACAAATATATTTCATATTTTATAGTATATAATTATAATTGTTTTGATACAGCTAATGGACGGTACAAGACCAAATACTTAATCTCTAGGCACAGCCTAACACATAATTACCCTGTCACAGTTATATATGCAGTACTAAGCCTAACTTAAACACAAAAATATATAATTTTTTTCTATCACAGCACTGCAAAACAATCTTCTCAATAAAAAAAAATAATCTTAATTAAAAAAGAATTGCTAAAATCACATAATAACAAAAAGAAAATCAAAGTTTTAGCAATAATGAAGAAATTGATTGAGATCATAACTTTAATTACATTATTTTTATGAAAACACCTTCTTCACAGAAGCATGCATAGCCATAGTTTTGCTGTCGTAACGCCTTCCATTAAGATGTGCTAGATCTTCACAGCGTTTAATACTATATGTCCGTAGCCTCATAGTAAAAAACTTCTTTAGAATTTTGTGTGTAATAGAATGGCATGTGGGAATATTGCAGCCATCCCATACATATTCCATTTGCTTTACTAAGAAATCTATCATGTTAATTTTAGCTTCACACAAATCATGCCGTATTTCTCTGAATGTTATTTCTGATTTTGCGATTGCTTTAAAGCATTCATCGGAAACTTCCACGAGGTTCTTGTGTTTGTAATTTCTCATTTCAGTTACGAGGGAATAAGGATGGCGGTCGCTCCCCTGCCATAGGACGGAATTGAGACACACATCACAAACTGTCGTGCTACTTATTTTTATACTACGAATAACTGACCCTGCCATGTCATATAGGATCTGCAACTCCCAAGAATCTAATATGTTTATGTGATGATCTTTTAGTTGAGGCAATACTAAAGCAGATGATTCCATCAATTCTTCAATAACATTTTCTTCACGTCGTGCTATAGCTATATTTCTAGAAAATTTCATAAAATCCATTGTTATATCCTCAACATCTTCATCATAAGTATCATTGTCGTAGCTGCTATTCTTAGCATTAATGCAGACCTGGCTCAGCACCAAAACCTTTAAATTTTGTTTTACTTGGAGAGGGTTTGGAATGGGTTGTTTCACTCTCAAGGCAGAAAAAAGGTTTTCAATACTACACTGACAAAACCGACCAGTAAGTATAAACTTGTAGCAACGCTTGTACAAAAAATAATCTTGCAAGCCAATGATGCTTGCGCATGCCATGATAACGCCAGTTTGACAAGGCTTCCAGTGCCCATCAGTGCCTACTATCATAAAACGAAATACATAAGCAGTTTTCTTGATGTGGTCCATTGTTTCTTCATATGCTTTCTTGTTCAACAGACCAAGAGCCAGCTTCGATGATCTGTTTGACATTATATCAAACCAATGGCTCACTAATCTAATAAAAGAAGCAGTGGTCCTATAAGCGTCTTTACCAGTACGTTCAGCATATTTTCTCAGCGCAATCTCGGTTCGTCGATTGAAGACTGACCGGGCCGTTCCAACTTTCATCTTTTCATATGAATTTCGACAATGAACCTTAGTCTTTTTTAATCTGTAAGCTATCTTTATTTCAAATTGTAATTCGAACTCTAACACATCATCTATATGTTGGATATTAACTACTGGATCCGTTAATTTCTCAGAAACAAGAAAGTCATAAGGAAGATAAATAATTTTGTTGCTTTCAAGCATAGTTACGATATTTTTGAATAAGTGTACTGGATCCGGTATAAAGTAAAATCTATCCTCTGCTCTAACTGGATGCTGTATGCTGACTACAGCATCAGATTCACGTGTGCAACCAATACCAAACATATTCCACATGGCTCTATTTTCACACCCCATGTCAGTTGTAATTGAGTGAACTTTCAGCCCTATTTTTTCACACTTGTCTATGACTTTCAGTATTATATCCTTGAAGACACTGCCACTGCTAGACTTTTTATCCATTATTTTGGGTCCTACCTTCCCAGTAAAAAAATAAGCCACAGCAACTTTCCATCGTCTACTAATTCCTCCACACATGATGACAAGGACCTTTTTAGCTGGTCCAACATGAGAAGGAAAGGTGCAATTTCCTATCATTTTTTTAGTTGAAGGATCAAACACTAATCCAGCTTTAATTGCCATTTCGTCTGCAACAATCATACAATCTCTTTCATTTTCAGACATATTTTTTACTGCACATTTGAGCATGTCGAAGACCTCATCTAAGATGCCACTTTCAAACCAAATATGTTCTACCGTTCTTTGTAGGGTCCTAACTGATGGAAAGATGGGTAGATAATTCACAAAATCACAAAAATTTGTAGTACCCCATTTCATCTTAAACACAAGGGCATCCTTGACAGTTTCTGGACTCCAATTAAATCGACCACGAATAGACTGCCTTTTTAGAGATGCAATCTGGTCAGCACGTAGCCTTGATGTTAAGTCGAGAGACTTTGCATTCTTCTGTTCTAAGCGCCACAATCTACACTTATATTTTTCATAAATAGGTTTAACAGTATGGTATTTTTTTGTTATTATTTTTCCTATGGTAGTCAGACGCTTATTGTTATGTTGTAAGGTTTTTATTTCTTCCTCTTGTTTTTTCAGCTGATCTTGTAATTCTTTAATTATTATTGATGATGGACTTGCAGTAGATGGAGGTATATAAATGGGTTCAGAAGCAGCACAGATATCGGCCAAGATAGTTAGTCGGTTGAAATCATCAGTACCATGGTCTGCAATGCAAGGTGCAGAAAGTTCATGACTAATTTCCTTTGGAAAGTCCATAACAGAGAGGTCATGAGAAGAAGTAAAAGAAAGCTCTTGGTTTTTATCCTGATATGGCACACCTTCTATTACAATGTTATTTGTTTTGGCTATTACTTGGCTTTCTGTAACTTGAATGGATTTTGATGGCTCATATTGAATTGAGGTACAGCCATGATCACGAGGTAAGCGGTTCAATTGTGCAGTGAGATCTCGAAAGGGATGACGCTGATGTACGTCAATAACATATCGATGGTCATGCATTGCAAGAGAGATGTTTTCATTATTTTCTATAGCCAAAGGTATTGCAGAGATCGTAGCACTCTGGACCCATCTGCACGTACTTTTTCCCATTGCGATGCATCAAAATGATTCTGAAATTGTGCCAAAATTAATCAATGCATCATGTGTAAATATGTCACATATGCGAGGAGTAATAAAAATATCTCACCTCACAAATGTAGCTGGAGACTCCAGGATACCATAATGTCTGTCCAATCCTCGACATCCAAACAGAACGTCTTTCAGGATCTTTAGGAAAGCAAAAGAGCTGCTTTCCCTGTCCCACCCGAACATTGCAGCCCTTTACTACACACGTACGGACCATTTCAACTGCATATAAAAAAACAGTAGTATGATTACAGTCTTATAAGATTTTAATGTAAGTAAATAATTAGGTAACAAACATATATACATTAAGTAATGACAATGCAGAGACACAAACTAACCTTATATTAAATCTGTTCAATGTTTATTATGATATGTTAACTGACATTGGAAAAAGGGACCCATAATAATATAATAATATTACATATACTACGTTTACGCGAGCGTTACTTCTGTAGTAACTTACGATATATCACTCGTTTACGCGGAGTAAATTATCGTAAGTTACTACAAAATCTATTTTATTATAGCATTTTATAATAAACTTAAGACGATTTTAAATATAACATTGTGTCAGGAATATTGTTCTTACAGTTTGCAATACGAGTAATCATTTCTGTATACTTCCTTATTAATAACGTTTTCTAATTCCTTATTTGCAATATTTATTCTTTATTTACTTATTAATGTAGAAATTGTTTTTTTATCATTAGTATATTATGTATTATATTTTTTTAATTAATTTGTGAGGTTTCGTATTATATTTACAAATTTTTTATTTTTGTTTGCATTTTTGTCACAAACTGTGACTAATGCTGCATTTAAATGTGGCGCCAAATTTTGGATAAACATTTGATTGGCTGTCGTATTCTCCGGCCGCCAGGTGTAACATTATGCGCAATGTTACACCTGTCCTCTAACACCATGGAATTAGTGCTGCCCGTGCACCGTCGCCGTGCTGCCTCACAATCCGTTGCCATGGTAACGACAAACAGGCACACTGCACATGCGCAGATTCTAACAACGCTTCGCGAAAACAACAGTTCGAAAAGAATTCTTTACGGCTACAATAAAACATTTCTTGAAGAATTCTGGATCGATATTTCTTTTGAAGTCTTAAAGAATATATTTTTCGATCATTTTAATCTTGAGAAACAAATTCTTATGAAGTTCTTTTTGAACAGACATCCTGAAGTCTACAAGAATTCGAACACGCGAATTCTTATAGAATTAAATTCGATTACTTGTGCTATCTGGGGACTCCTTGGCAAAAAGGGCAATTAGGGAGGGTACCCCACCTCCGCGGTTCAGAATTCCATATACGGATCATTTTGCAATTCCTAAAGAAAGACTCGACAATCGCTTTAGAGACTATCTTGCCTCTTGCGCTCTTGATAAAGGAACCAACTATTATAATAACATCTATCGGGAATCATCCAAACCTTGGTATTACAATTCTGGTCTTAGGAGAGAAACAATTGTAACCGTGTGAACCGCATTAGAGCTAATCATTATAACCTAAATTATAGTTTGTATCGCAAAAATCTCATTGATAATAGCTCATGTCCATGCGGTAATCGGATTCAGGATATTAACCATTAACCATTTAATTTTTCATTGTCCAATTACTATTAGACATGGTGTAAAGCTGCGTGAAGTTATTTGTAAATGTAAAGGACCTAATTGTCGTGACATTTACGAAATTCTTAGAAAACCCACTAGCAATTAAGGTGTGTCGCCTAATCATGGCAATCATGGCCTTCTGTAAGGCTATTGAAATTTAAAGAACCGCGCGCTGCTCTCCCCTCCACCGCCCCTTAAGCTTTCCTTTCTACATCACGTACACAGTTCATGCTGTCTCACCACTCGAATGGAAATAGATCTTGAATATTGCGATAGTGACACAAGCTTCATTGACACTCATTTTCAACAAGAAATTGGCCGTATTGTCCACTGACAAGAGGCGGGTGCCATTAAACAAAAAAGAAGAAGAAGCCTCTCAAACGCTACAACGCTATAACGAGATTGGATAAATAGTAGCGTATTGATAGCGGACTTGAAGGAGAAGAGTAATCTACGTGATATTTTCGTTGTGATTATCAAAACAACACAACGCGGAAAGATGGCGGAGCAGAATGACAGGAGTCAATTACCACCCGGCTGGGAATGCAGATATGAAATTCGCAGCGGTCGTCCGTATGTAAAGTGCACTCTAGAACTTTTTATCGTTATATTCCTTTTATTATTAAGGATAGCGTACTGATAAAGTTCTTGAAATCAAAATTGTCCCATATCACTAAATCCATGTTGTGCAAAGTTTAACGCACATAGTAACGCACATAGTAATAATTACAGTTATCGAGATAAATAAATGGCCAAATTATCAATATATCTGTTGAAAAAGAAGATAAGGATGTAGATAATATTCTACGTGCATTAATCGAGATGCTTTGTGCTCAAAGAAGTTTGGCTCCGATAGATGCCTCAAGTTAAAAATGTTTATAGAAAATCACATATTTCTTTAGCATGAGAAATTAAATATGACTGTTAATGAAATGTCTTTCAGATATTTCATAAATCATTTCAATCGAACTACAACATGGGAAGATCCAAGAGTGAGATATTGGCAGTATTCTCAGTATATACAGTCTCAAAACTCGATGGCACTGAGCTCAGCCACTACCACTACTTCTCAAGATATTCCTATGCAGGTCAGTTATAACAATTAGTTGAATTTATATATATATATCTATATATATATAAGCAGGAAGTCATAAAAGTTGACGTATTTCTGAGTAAAATGTTAAATGCTTAAAAAGATGATTATGTTACACTTTGAAATTTATACTTTTTTAAATTAACAGATTTCGAAATAATGACTTTTAAAATATTTTTACTGCAATTTATTAAATAATAAATTTATTTCATCTTTTTGTCACTTTGCGTTTAATGTTTATATAATATCAGAATGATGTATATCAGATTTTTAAATAACACTCAATATAAATATTTACAAAGCACTTCTTTCTTGAAAGTGACGATTTATTTAATTTTCCATCAATATCTGGTCATAAATTTGTTTGAGATGTGAAAATTTTGTAGTGGCATATTTCTACAACATGAGGTACATACATTATACAAGTGTACTTGTCGAAAACGAAAATCTAGTGTGTCTAAATTTTTCTCAAGTTATTTCAAATTTTCCTTTAAAATATCTAAATATTTATATTTATTTAAAATTTAGTTATCAGTAATCATAAGATTTCCCCAGTGTCACTAGCTTTGGTATATTTATACCATTATTACCACACTTTCTCAATATAAAAATTTGCGGAATTTTTATATTTATTTTATCCAAATTGTTATTATTCATCTGATATAAATATGTCAGATTTACTTTTATCGCAAAAAAAATCACATTTTAAAAATTTATTATTTGTATTAACATATATTTTAGCAGAATTTAATCGCTATTAATGATTTACTTTACTAACATATGACTTCTCTTGAGGAATCTCTTGACCATAAAAATGTATTTTCAGAGAAAAGAATATTATTCCGCCATAATTTAGGATAAATTTACTTTTTAAAATTATCAACAATTATTGTGATTACAAATTATACACCATATAAATAATAGTTTTCTTGGACTCGTTTCTACTTTCCTTGATGGATATATTATTGATAGAAAGAACTTCGCCTAAAATGAACCATTGGCGCACAGTATTGAAACATATATCATTTTGTAGATATTGTTGTGTACATTACTAGAAATACTAGAAAAATAATTTTAGATTTTGGGACGGAGAGCGAAAGAAGTTATGACCAGTTCAATTACCAGTCTTAATACCTATTCATTATTACAATACCTTCATCGTCAGAACTGTCAGAAAATGATATAAAAATATCTACAATATGTTCTGATGACAGCTTTATTTTTGCGTTTGAGTATTTGCCTTGACTTAAATACCACATCAATGTCATGATATGAGTACAACATCCAATATAGTACAAGCCTTATTTTTGCAAATGCAAATACGCTTTTATAGAATTCAATCCTTTGCCATTTCATTCTGCTAAAACACAATATTTTGTTTTATTTACGTACCTTGATTGTATACCAGAGACTTAATCCTGATCTACAATGTGTTCTTTGCTTCCTGTTTTCTGCTCTTACCTCTTTGCGACTATCTCGTATTTCGCAATTCCGTCGCGTAACATGATGTTTCTTATCTCTTCTGAAGTTTGTCAATTTTTATCTTGGGCGACAGAGAACAAAAAACATCGCATTACGCGACGGAATTGCGAAATACGAGATAGTCGCAAAGAGGTAAGAGCAGAAAACAGGAAGCAAAGAACACATTGTAGATCAGGCTTTAGCTGAACAAACAAATAAGTTTGTTTGTTATATCATCGTCACCACGGGAAGATACCCTGGGTGATATTACAAAATATATTATTTTATATAAAATTAATGATATTATTTATAATATATTTATGTTGATTCGTGTGAAGTTTTTAGTGCTAATTATTTAATATTAGATATGGTTATATTATTATTATTTCTACCAACCTTCTTTAGAAATGCATATAGAAGTATGAGTTCATAGCCCAGAACCCATAATAAAATTGGCGATGTTCTTTCCCTATCTTGATAATATTAATGAAGGAAAGAGTGTAACATTAAAGGTCAAGGTTCATGTCAAGATTTATATTTTACCACATTATAAGAATGTCAAAGTTGATACTTTGCTATGCCAAAAGAATGTTTATGTTAACATTTTATATCATTTCATACTTTTATGGTGTTTATGTTGTGGTGTTTGATTGTTTTATTAAAACATTGTATATATAATATATATCATTAGATTTATTTTAAATTTGTCCTAACATATATAACCCTGTTATATTGGTATTTTATAAGTCGCAATGTAAAATATTTTTCAACCATTGAATATTTTATTTGAAAGTGTCCAAGTGTTTCCCGGCATATTGTGGCCAAGTTTTTCTTGCTCGCTTTTACACTAAAAACGTTCGTAGGTATTACCAATGGATTTTACATTTCAAAGCACTTTTGTAAAACCTTAAACTTTTGTAATAACGACTATTTTTTTTTTAGCAAATACATTCTTTCTCGCTTACTCTTGCTTTGTTTTTATTTCTAAAGAAATAGTGTAACAAAAACACGCACTTTCAGCTAACAAGTAACCTCTTTCAAGTGTCACACGCCAATTTTTTGGATTTTGATTCAAGATGTCGAAAGATAATTTTTCATGCAAAAAATAACTGCTCAATATTAATCGTTTATACATGTCTCATTTTTAATAATGGAATAAAATATTGCAAAAATAACGCATTTGTCAAAAAAATATTTTAAATAAAAGTTGCGTGGTTTCGAAAGAAATGTAAAATAATAACCTTTATTTGACCTTGGGAGTTTCTGCCAAGGTCATATAAAAGTCACTTAAATTTTTCCAAGAAATGTATATAATTTTTTCTACGTAAATCGATTCCTCTCATTATTCTGCGTATAAAAATATTAAGGTAAAATGTTCGAAAAATAAATATTTTAAAAGATATTTCGTGTTATATAAGATGTTTTTTATTTTGTTATATTTTTTAACTCCGTTTTTCTAAAATTTTTATTAGGCTAACTCTTTTTTAATTACAGATAAATAAAATTAACTGAAATTATAATTTTATACAATGTAGTTGTTGTATATATGTATATGTTACGGGCAAAGTCCGCATGGTGTGCAGTGTCGGCATTGCCCGGGCAATGTCAGCATTGCACAACGCGACTGGGCAAAGTAGTTTATTAGCGGACATTGCCCGGTTTGATGTGGGCAAAATTGACACTGCCCATCCAGCGATGGCAATGCCAGCAACTATTATCACATTGCGGACTTTGCTCAATTCCATGTGGGCAATGTCGACAATGCTAAATCTCCGTGGACTAACAAGCTGCGCTAAATGGACATGTCAGGCTCAAAGACCGACGCTCACTAAACGAAAAAGCCGACCACAACGCGTTGTGGCATATTCAAAAAGGCCACAACGCGAAATTCGTATCGTGGCACTTTTAATAACGCTCACAACGCGTTTTGGCAATGTGAAAATGCCACAACGCGTTGTGGACACTTATTGATGCAGTCATGACGCGATGTAGATGTTTTTTATTACATGCATGAACTTTCCACGCGTGAAAAGTTGTAAACCCATGTGGCAACTCGTCTCACGTGGAAAGTGTATGCGTGAAGGCAGTAGGTTCCGTCCCCCTGCGGGGGGCTCCACTACCGTTAAACTAGACACATAGTGTGCCTTGCAAAGTACATGCGTGGAAAGTTGTAAACCCATGTGGCAACTCGTCCCGGTGGAAACGGAGCCCCTCCCCTGCCTACATAAGGCTAACTGTTAATTTTCGACATTGCCCACTTGAAACCGAACAAAGTCCGCAATGTGATAATAGTCGTTGACATTGCCTTCGCTGGATGGGCAGTGTTAACTTTGCCCACATCAAACCGGGCAATGTCCGCTAATAAACTATTTTGCCCAGTCGCGTTGTGCAATGCTGACATTGTCCGGGCAATGCCGACACTGCGGACTTTGCCCGTAACATATACAGGGTGATTCAAAAATTCGTGCCAAAATTTTTAGGAGTGATAGAGGAAGGCACAACAAATATTTTTTGTTAAACAACATAGAATCGTGTCCGCTGCGGCCAAAATCCTGTTCATCAGCTGTTCTTGTTCATACCCTCCCGACTTTCGCGTCGCCTATCGGAATAACAACGCGACGCCGACACTATGATATTTAACAAAAAATATTTGTTGTACCTTCCTCTACCACCCCTTAAAATTTTGGCACGGACTTTTGAATCATCCTGTATAAATATTTTGTATCACAAAATGATTGACACATAGGCTGAGTTTCGATATTTACTGCCAGTACTAAAAATCTATGGTTTACGTCACGTACAACTTTTCTGTCGACGAGCGTATGTACACTATGTATAAAGGTCACTATTTTACATTTTTTTTCCAAATCAAACAACTTTTGTTTAAAACATTTTTTGAAGGAAGTGTTATTTCCGAAGTATTTTATTCCATTATTAAAAATGAGACATCGTATATAAATGTTATGGTTAATACTAAGCAGTTATTTTTTACATAAAAAATCGTCTTTCGACATCTTGAATTAAAATACAAAAAATGAAAAAATCGGTGTGTGACACTTGAAAGAAATTACTTGTAAGACGAACGCAATATTTGAATATTACTAATTCAGACAGTAACGAATAAAGAACGAAAAAAAACAAATCCAAGAACAAGTAATATTTTATTTAATATGAATGAATGTAAATATGAACGTAAATAATTGATCCAATGAATAAGAAAAATTACAAACTGTTAAATCAAACTGTTGTCAGATGACATGTTGTGAAATGTTGTAAAGAAGTAGTTTATTTTTAAAAAGTAAAATATTTTAAATTTTAATCAACTAACTCTTTTCAAGCAGATATCGTATTTGAGGTTTTTATTATAGATATTTTCAAGATTTTACAAGATATTTACATTAATTGAAGTAAATAGTTTTTCAATATATGTATAATACATTAATTTATCTATTGTATAACTTTATTTCTTTATTTTTTTATGACTAATGGTTACTTTAATATTTTCTATGTACATTTACTAGTAAGAAAGTAAGAAGCCCGTGAATGATAGTTATAGCTTATTTTTAACATAGCATATAATTCTATATTTTTAATTTAGGAAGTTTTTTTCTTTAAATTACTTATAATTTATTTAAGTAAATAGGATTGATAAGTATATTACCGTTTAAATACCTCAAATACCGATATAATTCAATATCATCATCACTTTCTTTCAATAAAGATAAAAATGTAATATAAAAATCTCTTATTGCTAACGTTAATAATTATCGTTGATCTATTTTGAAATGCACTTGTTTAAAAAATATCTTTGTCACACTAAACACATACTGTCGTTTAGTTTGTAAATAGCGTTTGTATGCTATACCCTAAATGAACGTATAAACATGCTGCCTCTGAGTGTCAGTACTGACAATATGAAAGCGAGTAAAACAAACTTAGTCTGTATGTATATATATGTGGCAATTGGTATATTTATTAAAAGTTTAGGTAATTATACAGTAATACGGACCACCCTCCGATGACCTTGACCTTGACATATGTTGTCAAGGTCACCCTCCTGAGTGACCTTCGGAAGGTTTTAGCCGTCGCTCGTTTTTTATTAAAAAGTTATTAACAAAAAAAGTTTCTTAAATATAGCAGTTATTTTAAGTATTGAGAGGCATAAACGACCAATATTACGTCTTTTTTTTTTAAGTAGAGAATATCTCGTTTCGCGTGAAAGTTGCTGCTTTACCAAAACACAACATTTAAAGCAGTAAATTGTTGATAAATTGAAGTCTTTTTGTTAAAGCAGAGAATACTTTATTCACTGCTTTAAATGTTGTGTTTTGATAAAGTAGCGATTTTCACGCGAAACGAGGTATTCTCTGCTTAAAAAAAAAGATGTAATATTGGTCGTTTATGCCTCTCAATATTTAAAACTTTTTAGACACAAAAAATAGTCTTTTTTAAAGCAAAGAATACCTCGTTTCGCGTGAAAGTCGCTACTTTACCAAAACACAACATTTAAAGCAGTAAATTGTTGATAAATTGAAGTCTTTTTGTTAAAGCAGAGAATACTTTATTTCGCGAGAAGTCGCTGCTTTACCAAAAAAAGAAATTACAGGACGAAATGATAATAATTACTATAATATTTATTCATTTACATTTTCTGTTAAAGGATACATAATAGACATTACTTCGAAAAAAGCATCTAATCGTTCATGAAAATCATATGCTTTTTTAAACATAAATTCCGCTAAATAATGATTAAAATGGTAGAGAATATCTCGTTTCGCGTGAAAGTTGCTGCTTTACCAAAAGCTGCTTTATTAAAAAGTTATTAACAAAAAAAGTGTGAAAAATATAGCAATTATTTTGAGTATTGGAAGACCAATATGTATGTAGAAATAGGGTAAGTATGAACGAAGGAAAGTCATGTAAAGCAGAGAATAGTTCATACATTGAAAAATATACAATAAGTATACGCAATTTTATGTGGTTAGGAAATAAGAATACAAAATATTCTCTGCTTTAACCAAAAGCTTTTATCTAAACTGTTGTCTGCTATAACTATTTAATTGAAATAATAGTATACATATATTATAATAATTATTACTTTATTAATAATTTTTACGTGGTTCAAAATTTAAATCCAACATTTCTTTGAAATAGACACTGTAGCTGTAAACTCGACTACGTCGATTTCGTCCAAATTCCTACAAATTTATGAAAAATATTTAATAAATATACATATTTAATATAGTGATTAAAAAATAAAAGTATTACCTCGCGTGATTTAAATAACGAAACCTATCTTTGACATTTCGTTTTCGCTCACTTGTGTACGCTTCTTTTAAAGTAAATGTTATACCCAAAACATAGAACGTTTATGGAGAGATGTTCGCGAAGGTATTCCACGATATGGTCGTAAAGAGTACCATTTTAATCATTATTTAGCGGAATTTAAAAAAGCATACGATTTTCATGAACGATTAGATGCTTTTTTCGAAATAATGTCTATTATGTATTCTTTAACAGAAAATATAAATGAATAAATATTATAGTAGTTATTATCATTTTGTCCTGTAATTTCTTAATTTTGTAAATTCAATTGAAAAATTATCTCACAAAATTGTCTCACAAAAATTGTCTCACAAAATTATTAAATTACAAAATTGTTATTTTATTCAATCCAAGTGATATCTACCTCGAAAAAACCTAAATAACAAGTGGTATCTATTTAAAAAAAAAATACGTGAAATTATTTAATACTGCGCCAATTACAAAGAGAGAATATATATATATATATATGTAGGTCCGGAAGTATGTTCCGGGACTTTTATTGTTTATATCGGTATATTCCGGGACATTTGGCAGTTTCCAGGACTGTCCTGGAAAAAATTCATGTCCTACGGCAATTTTCGGGACAGTTTTTTGAATCTGATTACATATATATGCGTATATTCCAGGACTGTACATTTCAAAAAACGTAAACAGTCCCGGAACATACCTCTGGACCTACATATATATATATATATATATATATATATATATATATATATATATATATATACCTTAAGAAAATTATTATTATATCACGAAATTGCGTTACCAAACTCAATCCAAGTGATATATACCTTAACAAAATTATATCACAAAATTGTTTTACCTAACTCAACCTAAGTGATATGTTATTTCAAAAAAATATAAGAAATCTATAAATTACGCCAACTACAAAGAGAATATATATATTGCTTTGAAAAATAATTGTAGTGCAACTACTCTTAAAAAATAAAACAAAATTGTGTTACCTAACTCAACCCAAGTGGTATGTATCTTTGTATTCCTGAGGATCTTTCTATCAACCCAAGTGGTAGTAGTTTTAATTCTCCTTGATAAAATTATAATATTACAAAGAATCATTTAATCATTTTAATCACAAAGAATTAAAGAGGTAACATTGCAAGAGGCAAGTTTGTCTAGATTAATCTTAAAAAAGCAGCGCCAAGTTTTTTACAAGAAAAATTTATTTATTTTATTTTAATTAAATATTTTTATTTTATAATGTTACCTCTTTAATTCTTTGTGATTAAAATGATTAAATGATTCTTTGTAATATTATAATTTTATCAAGGAGAATTAAAACTACTACCACTTGGGTTGATAGAAAGATCCTCAGGAATACAAAGATACATACCACTTGGGTTGAGTTAGGTAACACAATTTTGTTTTATTTTTTAAGAGTAGTTGCACTACAATTATTTTTCAAAGCAATATATATATTCTCTTTGTAGTTGGCGTAATTTATAGATTTCTTATATTTTTTTGAAATAACATATCACTTAGGTTGAGTTAGGTAAAACAATTTTGTGATATAATTTTGTTAAGGTATATATCACTTGGATTGAGTTTGGTAACGCAATTTCGTGATATAATAATAATTTTGTTAAGGTATATATATATATATATATATATATATATTCTCTCTTTGTAATTGGCGCAGTATTAAATAATTTCACGTATTTTTTTTTTAAATAGATACCACTTGTTATTTAGGTTTTTTCGAGGTAGATATCACTTGGATTGAATAAAATAACAATTTTGTAATTTAATAATTTTGTGAGACAATTTTTGTGAGACAATTTTGTGAGATAATTTTTCGATTGAATTTACAAAATACATTGCGTGTACTTGGCACTTTTTTTTACCTTTTTTGAAAAAGGTAATTTTGTACTGATATCACCTATTTTGTAGTGTTAAGCAAGGATCTGCAAAACATTTTTATTTTTTATTTTTTAATTATTCACAAAATTAGCAATAACAACAAATACATAAAAATTAATAGGGTGAAAGACCCAATTACTGACAGTGTCCATATTACTGTCAATCAAAATTAAAATACTTTTTAAAATATGAAAACTATATCTTATATTATTTTATTAATTTTTAATAAAATCTTCAAGAAATCTGGTTGTTATTATAACAATAAACTGAAACTAAAAGCCAATCCACTAATTAAAAAAAATACTTAAAGTCCGAGAAACTCATTTTTCTGCTGAGTTACGTCCATTTTTATTAGTAGAGTAGATGAAAGTAGCTGCAAAGATTATCGATTATAGGCAAAATTTGAATAGTAAGTCTCACGGTAACACATTTTTCTGATAAAATAATGTTGAAATTAAAGAAAAAATATATATATATGGAATAAATTATTAATTTTTATAATATAATTATTCATGTCAGTAATATGTTCACTTTTTCGTGTTTTTCCTAATACTGTCAACAGTATTATGGACATAAATCCTAATACTGTCAACAGTATTATGGACATAAATCATGAAATGAACATAATACTGGCAGCTTGGTGAATGACAGAATAACCTCTAAACTTCTATGTCGACTTTGTTTTGATGGATAAGAGCGTAAACACGGATCATCGGAATACCTATCATTCTCACATATTAGATACCTATTATTCTCTTAAAATTTGCTTGACACACCTGGTGAGGTTGTCATGTAAGTATACTTAGGTATATACTTAGGTGAAACGAATATTCCCTCCGTTGTGCAAACCTTCGGCCGGCAGCAGTCGGGAATAAAAAGTTTGGTTAGAAAAACTACCAGTAATGTGTTCATCTGGTTGCCAGAATTAGGAACATAAAATTTAGAGGTTACCAGTATTAGGTGCAATTGAGCTTGGTCATTATTATATTAATTAAAAATTAAGAATCAATTTTATTTAAACTTTCTAATTTTATTTATAAAGTTTATAATTGGAGCAATCCGAAAAAAATATTTTAAAAAGATAAAGTATCATTGCTTGTATATATATATTAAATCAAATGTTACTGAATGCTTAATATGCCAGTAATTGGGTCTTTCACCCTAATATTTAAGTAAAAGTAAATTATACATTTCTCACAAAAATTGAAGGAACACTAAATTTATCTTTAAAAATAGGCAAAACTCGAGCAGCGGTAACTTTGTTAAAAATGAATAAAATTTAAATTTCAAGCTTAAAACCTCTACTTTCGAAAGGTTACTATTATTCGTCCAATTTTTATTATGTCTAGACATAATTTTAATTCAGCGGATTTTTATTATGTCATGACATAATTTTAATTCTGCCGCTAGGGAATTTTTAAGTCGATTCTTATGAATCAAGCTTGAATTTGATGTCTAGGTGTCCCAGGTTGCCGATAACGAGGTCCACATAGTGCGCTCCATAGTTTTCGGTGTCCAGGTGTATTAATACCTTGAATTCGATGTCCACGTGTTCCAGGTTGCCGATGACGGGTTCCAGATAGTGCGCTCCATAGTTTTCGGTGTCTAGGTGTAATAATACGTTGAATTCGATGTCTAGGTGTCCCACGTTGCCGATGACGAGGTCCACATAGTGCGCTCCGTAGTTTTCGGTGTCTACGTGTATTAATACCTTGAATTCGATATCTACGTGTCCTACATTCAGATTTAAAGTTATTAATACACCTAGACACCAAAAACTACAAAGCGCACTATGTGAACCTCGTCATCGGCAACCTGGGACACGTAGACATCGAATTCGAGGTATTATTACACCTAGACACCAAAAACTACGGAGCGCGCTATCTGGACCTCGTCATCAGCAACCTGGGACACCTAGACATCAATTTCAAGGTATTAATACACGTAGACACCGAAAACTACGGAGCGCACTATGTGGACCTCGTCATCGGCAACCTGGGACACCTAGACATCGAATTCAAGGTATTAATACACGTAGACACCGAAAACTACGGAGCTCACTATCTAGACATCGTCATCGGCAACCTGGGACACCTAGACATCGCATTCAACGTATTATTACACCTGGACACCGAAAACTACGAAGCGCACTATGTGGACCTCGTCATCGGCAACCTGGGACACCTAGACATCGAATTCAACGTACGATTACACCTGGACACCGAAAACTATGAAGCGCACTATCTGGATCCCGTCACCGGCAACCTGGGACACGTGGACATCGAATTCAAGGTATTAATACACGTAGACACCGAAAACTATGAAACGCACTATCTGGATCCCGCAATCAGCAACCTGGGACACGTGGACATCAAATTCAAAGTATTAATACACGTAAACACCGAATACTACGGAGCGCACTATGTGGACCTCGTCATCGGCAACGTGGGACACCTAGACATCGAATTCAACGTATTATTACACCTAGACACCGAAAACTATGGAGCGCACTATCTGGAACCCGTCATCGGCAACCTGGAACACGTGGACATCGAATTCAAGGTATTAATACACCTGAACACCGAAAACTATGGAGCGCACTATGTGGACCTCGTTATCGGCAACCTGGGACACTTAGACATCGAATTCAACGTATTATTACACCTGGACACCGAAAACTACGAAGCGCACTATCTGGATCCTGTCATCGGCAACCTGTGACACGTGGACATCAAATTCAAAGTATTAATACACGTAGACACCGAAAACTACGGAGCGCACTATGTGGACCTCGTCATCGGCAACCTGGGACACCTAGACATCGAATTCAACGTACGATTACACCTGGACACAGAAAACAATGAAGCGCACTATCTGGATCCTGTCATCGGCAACCTGTGACACGTGGACATCAAATTCAAAGTATTAATACACGTAGACACCGAAAACTACGGAGCGCACTATGTGGACCTCGTCATCGGCAACCTGGGACACGTAGACATCGAATTCAACGTATTATTACACCTGGACACCGAAAACTATGAAGCGCACTATCTGGACCTCGTCATCGGCAACCTAGGATACCTAGACATCGAATTCAAGCTTGATTCATAAGAATCGACTTAAAAATTCCCTAGCGGCACTTTCTGCCAAGCGTAGGGTTCCTTCTTTTCCGGCAGCGGTGGTAATACGATGTAAGGATACGAAATCTCTCCAGATAAACATGAAGCAATTGACTCAATATGTATTATATATATACCTAATTTACCTAAATAGAAATCTTCCTCCTGACCGATAAGTCTATCGACCTAATTTAATTTACCTACTAGATCGATCGAAATACGCGCGCGATATCGAAACTGGCGATACCTGCGCCGCCAGTGTCGAAAAAGTGAAAGTGACGCGACTCCAGCCAATGACATGAGAGATGAGAGATGGTCGACGTATCTTACGTATCTTAATTAAAATTTTTCACATTTGGACTTTGCGTCGCTATATCTCCGCTCGTAGGGCACGTAGCGGAAATATTATAAGAAAAACCCCCCCCTAATTCGACCCCAAGCTATCGATCAAGCCTACTTAGAACTTGATCCGTTCACTCGTTATCGAGATCTCAACATCTCGGGTACTCGCAACCCGTCGCGTCGCGTAAAAGAGTCACGGTCGGTCTCGCTCCGCGTGTACTTGGCACGAGACACTACCGTGTCTCTTGATTGGTAATTATGTTGAATAAGACCTTTTCCGAATTTTGATATTTTTTCGAACAAAAAAAAAGTTTGGAAAATATAGCAGCTATTTTGAGTATTGGAAGGCATAAATAACTAATATATATGTCGAAATAGTTTACGCATACACTTTCCACGCAAAACGAGGTGCCACATGGGTTCGTGGCGCGCTTTACAAGCTCGTTTAAGTAGAGGTGGTATTAAACAAGATAAGTTAGTCGATCATCTATGTGAAAAGAATTGGAGAAGACTCATTTTATGTATTACTAGATGACATAAAATAAGTGTATTCAGGAAATTAATAGAGAATATATAATGTTTCATTATGTATATACAATAAACGAGCTTGTAAAGCGTGCCACGAACCCATGTGGCAACTGAAGACTTTCCGCGAACTACTTATTTATTAATGGACCGATTTTCTGGAAACCGGTATCAAAATTTGTCTAATTTTTCGAGGATAATGTCGATGAAGAATAAATTAATATAAGAAAATAAAAATAAAAATAAAAATAAAAAAATAAAAAGGGGCTTTCATACAAAATTGTCTAAAAAAGGTCTCTTCCAAAAAATTTTTTTTGGGGGTAAATATTATTCGTGGAAAAAACATCGTCTACTGTCTAATAAATTAGCCCATAGAAAGTTTTGGGAAGGGATCGAAGCGAGGGAAAAATGTCTGCTGGGAAAGAATGTTTATTAGCATCAAGTGCGTTTAAAATTTGATAATCAATTTAATTTGTGATATTATTATTCTACTCTCACAGTTTTCAAATTAGAACAACCAAATTTGGTATACTATCTCATGATACTCTAACTTAGACCGTAGAGGGTTTTGGGAAGGGCTCTGAGTCCGGGGACAAAGGGCCCTCATACAAAGTTGTTTAAAAAAAGTCTTTTAAAAAATAAATTTTTTTGGGGGTAAATATTACTATTCGGGGAAAAGAAGGAAGAGCTTTTGAGCCCGCGCGAAGCGCGGGCGAAAAAGCTAGTATACAATAAACGAGCTTGTAAAGCGTGCCACGAACCCATGTGGCAACTGAAGACTTTCCTTTGTTCATACATGTACTATTTCCACATATATATTAGTCGTTTATGCCTTTCAATACTCAAAATAACTGCTATATTTTCCAAACTTTTTTTGTTAATAACTTTTTAACGAATAACGAGCGACGGCTAAAACCTTCTGAAGGTCACTCAGGAGGGTGACCTTGACAACATATGTCAAGGTCAAGGTCATCGGAGGGTGTTCCGTATTACTGTATAATTACCAAAGTTTATTCCATTTATATAAAGGAAAGACACAAAATGTTTCTTCAAGAACATCTCCTAATTATATAACGCTATTTCTTATCAAAAATTGAGTCAAAAATTCCTGAACCATTTTTTCTATAATGCTTAATAAAGCAGTACTTATTGAATAAAGGTAATCCAATTAGCGTCGTCCTTGAAACAGACATACGTCAATGAGCTGTGCGCCTGATAGTATGCGTGAGTGCTCCTCACCGTTATCTAAAGACTAATCTGAAAAGTAAAGACCTGAGGCTGAAAAATGCTTCTTGAATCGTCTCATTCTGATCATTTTTGCCAAAGTTACATCATGAAATTGGTCTATTTTTCGACCGAAGGTGATGCTTTCTTTCTTCTTTAACCCTTTAGGGGTCACACATCGATCCCGTTAGAGTAAAATGTAATAATTTATAAGATAGTCTTAAAAGACGTCCCTGATGAAAGTTTTGTAGTTTTTTTAGTTTTGTTTTTTTTTTAGTTTTTTGTTTAGTTTTTTTAGTTTTTTAGTTTTTTTAGTTTTTTTTAGTTTTTTTTAGTTTTTTAGTTTTTTTTATGTACATAATTATGTACACAGGCCCCTAAAGGGTTAAACGCCCATTGGATTTCTGATTCTAAGGAATCATAGTACCACAATAATTAATCCAGAAAGGAAAAGGTGATGCTTTAATTTCCGCTGGTAGTACAGTTTACCATGACAACAAAGTTGTCGTAGAAGACGGTTTTCATTCAGGAGAATTACAGAACACACACATTCACGCACACTACCAGGCGCGTTACCACTCACTGACGTCTAAAGGAGGACACTGATTGGATTTTCTTTCAATAGTTATTGCTTTATTAAGCATTATAAAAAAAAATGGTTCAGGAATTTTTTACTCAATTTTTTTTATAAGGAATAGCGCTATATAATTAGTGGATGTTCCATAAAAAACACTCTGTATAAATAATTTTTCTCCCCAAAAAAATTACAGATAGATGGAATGTATATAAATGTATTTTCTTTTTATTTGTCATTAAAGATAATTAGATATATGTCTCACAAACAGTTACATATACTAATTAGATTTTCAGTTTAATTTTGGTGATACTGAAGACAAAGTAAAATACACATTATTTATAAATATATAAAATGAAAGAAAGGATGTTTATTCTCTCACATTACATGGTCTGTTCAAAAATTTTCCGAACTTTTATAATAACGCCAACACGATATTACACCGATATGCGGTAAGCAGTTCTGCCTAGCAGTAACCTTAGCAAGTAACCTCGCATTTACCGCGTTCTTCTATTGTGGTTAGTATCAACAAGGAAAAAATGATATGTCCTCCCTGCTGAAAAAGCTCGATTAAAACCATTAGAAAATCCTATTCGGTCTAATAAGATCGAATTGTGTTTTTGAACCTGCATTTTCCATTAAAACATAATTACTCTCAAATCGGTTGTACTTTGTTGAACTGGAACTTATGCCAATAGTATGTATAAATAAGTTTTTATGGTTTTGAATAAGATTTGATAGAAATATTCACATTCCGTCCTATATGTTTTAATATGTCTATATTGGTTCCGATTACGCTCAATCGTAAAATAGCAATCAAAATCAAACAGTTTTTATTGTTTCCGATTGAGCGTAATCGGAACCAAAATAGACATATTAAAACATATAGGACGGAATGTGAATATTTCTATAAAATCTTATTTAAAACCATAAAAACTTATTTATACATACTATTGGCATAAGTTCCAGTTCAACAAAATACAACCGATTTGAGAGTAATTATGTTTTAATGGAAAATGCAGGTTCAAAAACACAATTCGATCTTATTAGACTGAATAGGATTTTCTAATGGTTTTAATCGAGCTTTTTCAGCAGGGCTATTCTACGTAAAAGAACGTTCAGTTTTCGAATCTACAAAGAAAAATTTTTAATCAATTTATAAAAGGATTGTCGTGCTGCTCGTGAAACTCAGTCATCTTGAAAATCGCAGAATACACATAAACTCGTAAGCAAAGCGATGCAGCACGATAAATTAATCGCAATAGAAAGACACGTTAAACGTGGCAAACGGAAGGTTACTCACTAAGGTCGCTGCTAGGCCGCACTGCTTATCGCACATCGGTGTGATATCGTGTTGGCTTTCTATTATAAAAGTTCGGAAAATTTTTTAACAAACCACGTACATCAAGAAAATTTTGACGTATACGACACCAAGAAAATTTTTGACTTTTAATTAAATAGATTACTGAAAGTACATATGTCTATATATATATATCATAATTACATGTAACGTTTACTTTTAATAGTAATAAATAAAAAGAAATTATGTAAAAAGTATTTTTATTTATGTGGATGTTCTTCAATTAGATCGTTCAAAGATTAAATGTAAATAATTTTGACAAAAGAGTTTCTATAAATTTTTTAAAGTATTCTATTGAAACGTAAAAGGACTAAAAATGAAATGTAAAGTCATAATTAACAATCCGAAAAAGGAAGCATTATTCAAGAAGTAAAATATTTTACGTGAAATGTTGTAAGATTTTATTCACGTATTAATTTTTTTTATATGTACAAAGATAGGGGAGACCGGGGCAAACTCGACACAATTTTTTCAAAGACAATTTTCAACAATTAATTAAAATTTTCAAGCAAATTTAATGGTATACATTTAAAGAGTGTTCCTTCAGGTACAAAATTGCTTAAGAAAATTTTGCTATACATTGCTTAGTTTTGCCCCCAGGAAAGGAAAAGTGACGCAAAGACAAATTTTCAAATTGAAAAATGCCGGGGCAAACTTGACACTTTGCCTGATCGACACAATTTGATCTGGAACTTATTTTTTATTGTCTGAAACTAAACATACATTGTTTATCGTGTATTTAAAAAGTAACAAAAATTCTGAATTAAGTAAAACAATCGTTGGAAGTAATAAGAACAGAAATTGTTAAACATTCAATTATTTTCATCTAAACTCATGTCTGAAAAACAATTTATGCAAATAAATTCGCGATTAGACGTGCACACACATTTGTCAGTGGCTATATAGCTGCATGATAAGCATCGTTTGTTATTGGGAGCTGATAAAACGGCGCGGCGTGGTGTCGACTTTGCCCCGAACGTCGTTTTTTACTTTTGTTACTCCAAAAATATAAGAATTTTGAAAATATGCAAAAACTATTATCGGATTCGTATAAAGCATCGAATTTCCTATCAAAATCACTTACCGGTAGATTCGCAAGAGTAAAGCTTGATAAAAGAGTAGAAATATTCGAGAGATCAGAAAAATTACTTTTCACCATCAAAAACGCTTATGTCGCGCTAAAAATTACACCATAACTCATTGTCAGAATGTCACCAAATTCCGTTGATAATACTGGCACATAAAGACGCATTTATAGTAGGAAAGGCAAGTTTCTACGATAGATTTAAATTGGCAAAAAGCCTAGTGTCAAGTTTGCCCCGGCGTCGAGTTTGCCCCGGTCTCCCCTATTCTGTCCTGCACTTGATACATCATTTAGCGTGTGTTCGCGTGCGCGCGCTCGTGTGTATGTTCGTGCACGCGCGCGCGCGTGTGTAATGTTAAATTGTAAAAATGTATATATTCTTATGATATGCACACGCTGCATTTGGATAACGCACACGATATACCACAAATAAATAGACTGGAGGAAGCGGAAGTGGTGGGCACTTAAATCATACAGTTGCTCACAGAGTTCCACAAATTTATCCAACACCGTCCCCTTATCATAATCCACAACTAGCATTCTTACCTCCCAGTGCGCAGGTAAGTAAATATTTACATTGAAAGTCATTCCCTCATTGAATCATGCATGCTTTTTGTTAATAAGTTAGTTATCGATATAGTTGTAGACGTACACGTACATACATACACGCACACACACACACATACACACAAGATATTTTTTAATTGTTATACAATTCAAATTATATGTATGTGCAGGAACTGAAAACGCCACTGTCGTTGAAATCGACCAGTGCGGTGACGACTCGATTTGGTGACTTGACTTTGGGATCTCCGACTCCAGTAAGAAACACAGAAACAACTTTTACTCAAAATTCCGACTCTGAGTCACAAGTGGCGAAGATCAACGCTGTATTCCCGACAGTTTCGGACACACATATTCGTCTTTTACTGAAGAAGTAAGTTTCTTATCTCATGCAAATGATCTACTTTAGCAAGATTTCCATCTAAAGCTTAGTACTCACGCTTTTTAACATTTTTCTATAAACATTTATATTAATATTAGTACTATTAACACAGAAAATAAAACTACTACACATGTACAAGGAATAGTTGATTTTTCAAGTTTCTTTAATTTAATTTATCCGAGCTTCCTGTCCATTTTCTTAAATTAGCACTATATCAGATTTGGTGCTAAGTCGACAGCCGATATCTTTCAGATACCATAACAGAGCAGCTTTGGTCATGAGTGCTCTCCAAGTGGAAAAGAATCCTCTTTGTGCCCCAGGACCGTGTACACCTGTGGGAGTGCATTCAAATTATGCAATCCCGAGATGGCGTCTACCGGCTCATTCTATACATGCAGCATTAACATTGAGTCCGCCTCGCGGAGTTCGGCCAGCCCCTAACTCCCCAAAAATGAAACTTAGGTTTAACCCAAATATTCATAGTTTTCAGTCTCTTTCACCCAGTCTGGATGCTAGATGTTGATATCGTATCTTGTGATAGTTCCATGGAAGTATACCAGTCAAGGAGCACTGCCTTTCTTTGCATTGTTATAACTGTCTGGTATATTTCACGCATACACACGACGTTATGTAGCGGTAGCATGTATAGAATAGATTTCCTTTAACTATATTTAGATATTAAGTATTAGAGATACACAGTTATATGTGTATATACCTATATACAATATATATATATATATATATATATATATATATCTTGCTTATTTGCTACAACAATGACATATGACATAACTAAAAAATTGTAATTTTTGAACTGTTTGCAAAAGAAGGGTAAAAATTCAATACACTGAATGAAGAGCTAATATATATTTTTGTTCCTCTACAATCAATTATTGCACCAAAATCGTATTTAAAAGTATAATATTGAAAATTTTATGATTTAAAACATTCAAACCTATTTTTTGGAAAATTTTGTTTTTTGAGTTATGTTATTGTTGTAGCAAATGAGTGATATATATATAAAATATGTACATGCGTATGTACACATATATATACAAGGTGTTCCATTTTAAAATATATGTTTAAATATACAGGGTGAGTCATTTTAATTTACGCAGGCAAATCTCGAAAAATATGGAAGATACGGAAAAATGTTTCAGACAAAAGTTGTATGGTCTAAAGGGGGACACATGATTCCTATGTGAATCATATCGTCATTTTCAAGAAATTTTAAAGGCGACTAATTTCTTAAATGGAACTTGATTTTTTCCTTGAGATTAAAGTTGTAGATTTTGTTGAGACGTTTTCAAAGCACTATAATAAAGCTCTTTTTCGTTAAGAATTTCCTGAAATATTTAAAATTTTGTTATAATATTTGTAATACAAAATATGAAATATCTCGTGAAGTATTCACTTTTCGATGACTTTACCTTCATACTTTTATACATAGAATTACTTCGAGATTTCATATTTTGTATTAAAAATATAGCAATTTTAAATATCTCAGGAAATTCTTAACGAAAGAAAGCTTTATTATAGTGCTTTGAAAACGTCTCGACGAGATTTACAACTTTAATCTCAAGGAAAAATCAAGTTCCATTTAAGAAATTAGCCTTTAAAATTTTTTGAAAATAACATCTACGACATGACTCATATCAGAATCATGTGTCCCCCTTTAGACCATACAACTTTTAGACATCCAACTTTTGTCTGAAACATTTTTCCGTATCTTCTATATTTTTTTAGATATTTGCCTGCGTGGATTAAAATTAACTCACCCTGTATACAAAAAACATTGCTTTTAAAAAATGTTTTAAACAAAAGTTGTTTGGTTTTGAGGAGGATAAAATAAGGAGGAAGTGATAAAATCAGTTTAACCTTGCATGACAATTTCAAGGTCACATTGAAATTTTTAACTAAAATAAATTTTTTATTGCAGACTTTTGTAGTCTTGTAGTCAGACGTTGAGACTTTTTTAAATCACTGTGATAAAGTTGAATTTTGTTCAGAATTTTCTGAGTTATGAGACGTTAAATTTTGAGACCCGGCATTATCTAATGTACATTGCTGAGATATTGCTCCGTGGGATTTTGTACATTATGTAGCCCTTAAAAAAAGCTGATGTAGTATAAGTATTTACATGTAAGTGTGTTTGATTTAATTAATAAGTGCTCGAAATTTGCGCCATTAACTCTCGCCACTCACCTGGAGTATTTTTTGACCCCATGCACTTAAAAATGATGATATTTTTTGTTTTATCGATGATGATTCCGAGTAGTTATTTTTATAGCAATATTTATACTTTTTGTTACTTTTGATTTCAATAAAAATGTTTATATATTAAAAATTCTTGATTTATATGTGTCAAAAACTCCTTTTTTATTTTACATTTAAAGTGGGGTTAAAAACGACCCCAGGTGGGTTATATGAAATTTTAGAGCAGTTAGGTGGCGAGGATTAACTTGTATACAAGTTTAAAATACGTGCAAATCGTTTAAGTACAAAATTTGCTGTTAATTTGAGATGTTTTCATAAATCGGTACCAGAAAATAGGAAAAGAAATATTTTTCTTTTTGCATCATGTAGTCGTCCTGAGTACTCACGAGCAACCTCCTCGCGATGGGCAAATGCTAAACAGTGGGATATCAGGTAACACTAATACCAGTGGAAATAGGCCTAAATGTCAGTGATTCTCAAACTTTAATTTCTCATAGCTCAGGAAATTTTGAACAAAATTCAATTCAATCATAGGCTGAGTTTATCTTGATGCTTTCAGCTGTAAGCATCATTCTATCTTCGTTGCACATCGAATATCAAACGAGGATAGAGCCAACACGTCAAAACGAACGCAGCCATAGTGATTTGAAAAAGTATTGTAGCTACAAGAATCTACATTATCTACAATAAAGAAATTAGTTTTTATTTTAAAATTATTATTTTTTTGTGATCTCCACGTGACCTTGGAATTTTTGCGCAAAGTCAAACTGACTATCACTTTGTGTCTCCCGCAAAATCAAATAACTTTTGTTCGAAACATTTTTTTCCAAAACGCGATGTTTTTTTATATTTTTAAACATATTTTTTTAAAATAGGGTACTTTGTATGTAGATTGGCCGACTCTTCAAGATAATTTATCGTGCACGGTAGCAAATATTATACATATAATATAGTTTAATAAGTTATTATTAATTGTGTTTATTTTGTTATATTTTTATCGCTTTTCAGACATTTGAAAAATATTCTGTCACATTGATCAATAATATCCAATTTTATGACATCTGTATTATTTAGATTTTTCTTTTATCTTTCAGTTTCTTCCTGGTTTGCTATAACATAGATGTTGGATAGTATGAAATTTACGCTATCTAGAATAGGTTGGTTTTTGTTCAATATTCTTCTTGTTTTGTTTTTGTTTGTCATTTAATGGCACAAATTGAAGCTTACATTAGATGTTATTGTTATATTAGTCGTTAAAAAATTTCTAAGGGAATAAAAGAGTTTTTACATTTTTGTAGAAACAAATATATATAAAGGATATATAAATAAATTAATATAAGGACCCTCGAGATTCAAATATGTGAAGTCAGGGCAGTAAGGGTCGGACGCAGATCCTTGTGCGTAAATTCAATATTTATTGATCCTCTTGGTACATTACTCCAAACAATATCCGTACGTTTCGGCTCTAAATCGAGCCATCTTCAGCAGAAGCGAAAGTTTGTCACGCGTTTCTCGTGCCGAAGGCGAGTTAACTGATTGAAAAGTCAGAACCTTGGACTTTGATCCCTATCTGTAAATAGTTTCGATAAGTTGTAAAATAAGGAAACCTTTTTTTAAAAAACTCACCAAAAAGGCCCGAGAAACGTGGAACAAGACGTCATGTATAACAAGGATAATATGCGAGGAGACTAAACGTTCTCGTCGACGCGTCACATAACAATGAGATGACAAATTGCGAAGCTTGTTATAGGTCAAAACAACGGTAAGTTTGTACATAGAGTGTCAAGTAAGTAAAATAAACTAAGATATTTGGTAACCAATAGTAAAGCAGGGTTAGGTGACGTCATATGCATGGATTACAATTTATTCAGAACTGCAATATAAGCGTGATGCAAAAATTCTGTGTCGTTTTGTGAGTTAATACCATTCTTTTGAAGTTTAATATGCATCATTTCAGAGACTAATCTCCTGGATAAATATATCTCGTTATCTAAGAGTTGGATATTCTCCCAATCGAACTCATGATCAAAATTCAATCTGTGATCTGTAATAACAGATTGAGTCGATGTGTTTCTGTGAATGTGGTTGCGGTGTTCTGAGATTCTAGTTTTTATTTTTCTCATCATTTGACCCACGTATGACGCATCACAACTTTTACAACAAATTTTGTATACCACATTTTTCCGGGATAGAATTGGGAGGATATCCTTCTGTACCCTAATAAATCTATTAAGTTTATTCAGGCTATAAAAGGACAAGTTGATATTTTGGTCTTTAACAACCCTTTTAAATTCATCAGAAATGCCCCGAACATATGGAACCGTGAACCAAGTACGTCGCTCCTCTTCACGCGTGGATGAAGGCTCATTTATTTGTTTGCGAGTACAATTGTTAAGTAACGATTTTATTCTAGTGTTGATTGTATTAAAAATAAAATCCAACGGATAGTCGTTCTCCAGGAGAATATCTACAATGAACTTCATGTTCTTAGAATGGTATCTAGGATGGGAAAGTAAGAAGGCCCTACCTACCATGCCTATAATCGTGCCTCTCTTTTGGGAAACAGGGTGCTGCGACAAAAAATTAAGATACCGGCCTGAGAACGTTGATTTATGAAACCAATCAAATTCCAATGTGTTCTCATTTCTAATAATTGTCAAGTCTAAGAAATTCAATCTATCCCCACCGACTTCAATAGTGAACTGAAGTCTCGGGTGATAAGAGTTAAATAAATGCAAAGTCGAGTCAAGAGCATAAAAAACTGCCATGCTATGTCATCTACGTATCTAAAATAAACGGTAGATAGGGCCTTCTTACTTTCCCATCCTAGATACCATTCTAAGAACATGAAGTTCATTGTAGATATTCTCCTGGAGAACGACTATCCGTTGGATTTTATTTTTAATACAATCAACACTAGAATAAAATCGTTACTTAACAATTTTACTCGCAAACAAATAAATGAGCCTTCATCCATGCGTGAAGAGGAGCGACGTACTTGGTTCACGGTTCCATATGTTCGGGGCATTTCTGATGAATTTAAAAGGGTTGTTAAAGACCAAAATATCAACTTGTCCTTTTATAGCCTGAATAAACTTAATAGATTTATTAGGGTACAGAAGGATATCCTCCCAATTCTATCCCGGAAAAATGTGGTATACAAAATTTGTTGTAAAAATTGTGACGCGTCATACGTGGGTCAAACGATGAGAAAAATAAAAACTAGACTCTCAGAACACCGCAACCACATTCACAGAAACACATCGACTCAATCTGTTATTACAGATCACAGATTGAATTTTGATCATGAGTTCGATTGGGAGAATATCCAACTCTTAGATAACGAGAGATATTTATCCAGGAGATTAGTCTCTGAAATGATGCATATTAAACTTCAAAAGAATGGTAATAACTCACAAAACGACACAGAATTTTTGCATCACGCTTATATTGCAGTTCTGAATAAATTGTAATCCATGCATATGACGTCGTCTAACCCTGCTTTACTATTGGTTACCAAATATCTTAGTTTATTTTACTTACTTGACACTCTATGTACAAACTTACCGTTGTTTTGACCTATAACATGCTTCGCTATTTGTCATCTCATTGTTATGTGACGCGTCGACGAGAACGTTTAGTCTCCTCGCATATTATCCTTGTTATACATGACGTCTTGTTCCACGTTTCTCGGGCCTTTTGGTGAGTTTTTTAAAAAAAAGGTTTCCTTATTTTACAACTTATCGAAACTATTTACAGATAGGGATCAAAGTGTCCAGGGTTCTGACTTTTCAATCAGTTAACTCGCCTTCGGCACGAGAAACGCGTGACAAACTTTCGCTTCTGCTGAAGATGGCTCGATTCAGAGCCGAAACGTACGGATATTGTTTGGAGTAATGTACCAAGAGTATCAATAAATATTGAATTTACGCACAAGGATCTGCGTCCGACCCTTACTGCCCTGACTTCACATATTTAAAGGATATATATATATACGTGGTTTGTTTAAAAAATAATGAGACTGAATTTTTTTTCTCAACAACTGGTAACACTGTAAAAACGAGACTGCAGTGGATCTACATACTCTACTTTCAGTTAAAATTTCAATTTAATAACATTAACACATGTGATTCTACAATCATTTGTATAACTGTATGTTTGGGAGACGCGTCACGAAAATGGAACACAAGAAAATCGAGCAGCGTTATGCGACTAAGGGTGCGTTCCACTTATCGCTCGCAACGCTCGTGGAATCATTTCATCCTTGTTGTTTGTCAAATGTTAAACAAAGACGAAATGATGCTCGCGAGCGTTGTGAGCGATAAGTGGAACGCAGCCTAAGTTCTGTGTCAAACTCCAGGACAATACAATGGAAACATTTAAGAAGTTGAAACAGACTTGCAATGGTCAAGTTCTATCCCTGGCACAAGGCATTTTTAAACGGCGGTGAAATTGTGAAGATGAATCCCGTTCTGGACCACCAATGGCATAAATAATTTGATGATTTAAATTTAATAAAATTGATCACCAATCATTGTCAACTTTTTAAATGTTTCTGTCACGTTATCCTGAAATTTGACACAGAATTTACCGTGTCAAACTTCGCATAACGCTCCTCGATTTTCTTGTGTTTTATTTTCGTGACGCGTCATGCACTCAAACATACAGTTATACAAATTATTGTAGAATCACATGTGTTAATGCTATCAAATTGAAATTTTAACTGAAAGTAGAGTATGAATGTAGCTTTCGATCTACTGCAGTTTTTACAGTGTTACTACCAGTTTGTTGAAAAAAAATCAGTCTCATTACTTTTCAAACAGACCACGTACATATACATATATATATATATATATATATATATATATATATATATATATATATATTATTATAAATAAATATATATTAGCAATATTTTCCTTAAATATTGCTTTATATAGGTAGATATAAAAGAAACTCGTTTATCCCAAAATGAGATAAAAATTAAGCATGATAGTATGTGCATGTGCATTCTATTCTAAAAATGTTCAAATAAAAATAATTGTATCAGATTGTATCAGCTCATTGCCATGAAGAAAAGAGATATTTTATGAATATTTTTAGGTGTTAGATCACATGTACATATTATAAATAATGTTAATTATTAATCTTTTATGTGTTATTAATTTACTAACTTATGATCGAGAGCATTAACGTCATCCGTTACGCATTTACGGAAAGATCTTTATCTGCGATTTATCAGCTCTTTTTGCAAACTCAAATAATCGATACTATTAATAATGTAAGTGACAAGATAAATTTCTCTTAAATATAATATAGCAAAATTTGTTCATTGAATGCGCATATACCGGATGGCATACATTAATGCTGTGTACACGAGTCACATTTAAATAAGATTATATTAGATTATCGTTGTGTTAGTCATGAGTTACAATTTGTATACTATTAAAAAGTATATAATCCATAAGTCCATATGATATGCACTGTATTATGTTTGTATGTTGTGCATATTGCGATAACAATTATATTATACATTTATATGTTTGGAATGTATGTACAGGTACCTGAAAAATGTATTTCCAAAAGTGGATGAAACAATATTATTGGATGTGCTAGAACAGAGCGATAATAATGTGCAGAAGGCATCTGAAAAATTAATTGATTTAGGATACGAAAAACGAAATCCAACTGTTTCTGCCAGAGCCTTAGCAAAGAAGAAAGAAGAAGAACGGGTAATGAATTTTTTACCAAACAATGTAACATTGTTATATACAAAAAAAAATTGTTTCTATAGGTACATGACGAGCCAACTGCACCCACGCCTCCTCCGCGCATAAAAAGCCTGGAAGAAAAGAATAAGTGTATGTATTTGTTTAGATTTCTATTTTCTTTTTATGTCCGGTGATAGTATACTACAGAAAGAAAACATTACAGTAAAAACACGTTTGATGGAAAAATATAAGAATTTACCGGATCGAATTGTGATGCTTGCTATGGATAGTGTAGATTATGATGAAGAAAGAGCAATACATATATTAGATATAGTAATGGCAGAAGAAGCTACTCGACCACTATGTACTTCTAGCAGCCAAAGGTAATAGTTCATTTTTCAACAATGTATAAAAAATTATGCATAAATGTATATTTCTATTAATTGTTTCTCATGAGTTTATATAAAATATTGTAGTAGTAGAAGCGACGAACGGAAAGATAGTCCGCCAATAACAGAAGCTATAAAATTAACTGTTTCTCCAATTAAAAAGATAAGTAAAGATGCGGAAACTGAAAAATTAAAACGGTCCAAAAATAAGACTGAGATACCGAAGTAAGATATCTCTTTAAGATTATATTTTTTAAGATGTATTATTATCATGATAACACTTATCTATATAATAAAATATGTTGCGTTAGAGTTTCACGTGGAACCAGTACTACAGAGGATAAGGAATATAAATCCCCATACTTAACAAAACCAGTAGGATCAAACTCGGATTTAGCAAAGGGAGCGAATAATGATCTGCTGCTGTACGTTAAAAAGAATATTATTTAACTACTTTTCACGATTGTATATCTTTATAAACATTAAGTAAACGAAAATTATAGGCCGGATTACGCACCGTGGTCGGGGCCGGATCCAAATTTGCTGACCAAGCAACCATTTTCAAGATCACTCGCGATGGGGCATGATGCAAGTCTGATTTCTACCCGCAATTGTCTTGCTAAAGGTTCTCAGTCCGAATTACGAAAAGGACCGTTAAGGGGATTGGCCCAAGGCTCCATTTATTCGCAAAGGAATATAGCCAATACCGAGAGTCGTGGTAAATGAAATATGTGCAATTGTTTCTTTCTTGATATTTTCGCATTTGTTAAATAATTATATATTAAATTCTAATTTTTAGTAGCAACTGTACAACCGTCCCTCTTTGGGATGTTATGATTTAATTTTTAATATTTTTTATTGATTCGCACATTATCAAAAATCTAATCTGTTCTTGTGTAAATCTAATCTGTTTCTATGTAATTTAATAGATTTATATTTTGTTGATAGTTTATATATATTTTTGTTTGGTAGGATTAAACGAAAAATACATTATATTGATTATTTATTATTTGAGATTATATTATTTATTATTAAGCCACAATAAATTTATTTATGAATTTGTTTCTCTTAGGAACTTAATTTATATTTATCATATGAGCCATATATATATATATATATATATATATATATATATATATATATAAAGTAACGTAGACAAGAAACTTTATTGAACATAATCTATTAATAAGACGCAGATGCGTAAAATGCGATGCATTTTGATTTTGCTAAAAATTTTGAAACTTGGATTATCTCACTATTAAAGTAAACACTTTATATACACAAGTGCAATCGGCCCCATGCTATACATAGATTTATGTCAGCTGAAAGTAAGTAAAACTTATAAATTTAAATAATGAGACAATTTGTACAGTAAATGCAAGTAAAAATATACATTAATCATAGCTCATGAACTAGCGACGACAATGAACTGGTGAAACGGCTGTGTACATCGAATCACCACCTTTTTTTTGTTCATATACTATATGGGATTGCTTGACATTTTTGCATTTTAAACGCAATAACTATTTACATATTTATGTTGGTTTTTTTTTATTTAAACACTGATTATGTTGTCCAAAGTTTTCGATATGTAGGATACATTTCTGTACTCAAAAAATCATGTAGATGTTAAAACAAATAACTTAAAGTAACTGGCACATACATTCAAAACAAGTAGTTAATTTCCGAGTACGGTTGAATTACGCGAATATACATGAACAAGAAAAATCAAGTCAAACCGGGTATTTTCTATCTGATCACCTCACAATTTTGATATATTATATATTTGTGTTACAATTTATTTATTACTATAACATAGATACTTTTCATTTGCAAAAATAATGTTAATAAAAAATATTTATTTGTTTAAAAAATTTTTTAAATAAATAATTTTTTTAAATTGTTACAACAATGCACAAAAATGGTTATAGCACTGATAAAAATCAAAACAATATAGTAATTAAACGTGTATACATTGCATAATTCATTCTTTTGACTAATCACAGTTTTTTTTGTAAATATCTCGAAAACTATAAATTTTAAGAAAAAAATGATAAAATATGTTTTGTAGATCTCGATCAGATCTACAACTTTGATCTCTTGAGTTTTTTCGATATTCCTTATAGTTTTTTAGAAAAACTCATTTGTTTACATTTTCACGTGTATTTTGTTTAAAAAAACATAGAGGTAAAGGCGATTTTGGTGGATTTTGGATATGTTATTCAGTATATTTTTCTGAAAATTTTAAGCCTAAAAACGTGCGTGGTGCAATTTTTTCCGGGTCAAATCGTATCTCGAGCCTGTACTACATGGATAGTTCCGATAAATTTATATAAATATACGAAAATTCCACTGTACTACTTTGTATTAAACATATACTACACCTTTGAAAATAGTTGTACAAGTTTTTTTTCAATGTTATTTACATATAAAAAGCAGAGGTATTAAAATGAAAAAGTAACATCCTCCTCTTCTAAAAAAGGCACTTCATCGATACTCGAATCTATCAAAGTATTGTTGTCGCTTTTCCGCGATGCCGATTGGTTCTCTCTCTGCGCTTACTTCATGAGCGGCTGTCATGGCATATTTTGACAGTTGTGTGGTTAATAGTGGAATAGTAACAGTGAAATATTAAAGTTAAATAGCGCGCGCCTGTGATGTCTAGTAATAAATAAATTACTAATTGATTAGAGTTACTATTTTATTGGAAAATGTGCCAATTTTTTAACACATCTAGAAATCTAAACAAAATAAACAAAAAATAATAAATGACAGGACCGATATAAATCATACAATAAATTAGAGAAGATACTAGTCGGACTGGATTTTGGTAGTCTAATAATAATATTTCTGTATGAATTTTTGTATACTTTTTCCTCAGTAAACTGCGCGCCGATTATTTGTCGGTCTTAAAACACAGCTTTTTGTTGGAACAGTAAATCCACTTAAATCGATAATCGATTATACTTTTGATGTTAATAAACATCCTATTTAAATCACTGTAAAGAATTTATTGCGAAAAGTATCGCGAACAGCTAGGGTTCGAACGGACCTCGCTACAATGTGTGACGTCTTCGCCGTTGAGGTATGTGATGATGTCGCAATAACCAGTAACTATTAAGGAGAACGTCTTTCGGCATGAATAAACAATAATAAATGAAACAGTTTACTGACAATTACTACGTTTACGCGAGCGTTACTTCTATAGTAACTTACGATAATTCCTTCGCGTAAACGGGATTTTGTAGTAACTTACGATAATTTACTCCGCGTAAACGAGTGAATTATCGTAAGTTACTACAGAAGTAACGCTCGCGTAAACGTAGTAACAGAAATATTATTATTGGCTACCAAGATCCAGCCCGACCGAAAATCTCTAATTAATTGTGTAAAAAAATAATTACAAATTTGTGATCATGTATGTACGTTCCTTAAGAGCAAAGTTTCAATTGTTTCAAAATTTGAAATCCTGGTTTGAAAATATATATTAGTATACATTTTTTTATCAAGGCAACTAAAGCAAATTACACATGTCTGTATATCATATATGTGCCACTTTCTACTTGTGATGTAGATAATTTGACTTTTTTCACACAATTGCATATTAAATAACAATTTAATTCTCAGCAAGAACATTGATATTTTTCAAACTTTATAACGCCCTATAACTCATAAAAGTCACATTATTGCAATAATTAAAATTAATATAAAGCCTTATACATATAGTGATTAACATCAAAAGCTTAAAAAATTTTACATGATACCTGTTGATTGTTAAAGATTGTATGATTTAAATAGATTATTAAGAACTCAAGTTATTATTTATGTTATTATTTATGTTATTATGTTATTATTTATTATTTTTAAATGCATTAAAAATGTCAAGTACATCTTATTATGCAAAGAAAAAAAGCTGGAAACTTTTCTGCTGAATCCTCGTCTTTCTCGTCCAATAACCGGCTCGTGCACGTTTAGGCCCGTCCTTTTTTCTCATTTAAAAAAGAATTGTACTAAGTAGCTAGTAAGAATTAAACATCTAGTTTAAATATACTAGGAATTCCGGAATTATTCGGATAACCCTTTTAACTATAGATTATTTTATTCATTTAAAATCAATTTTTCTGTAATGAGAACATTGAAACAGTTATAATAATTTGTAGCTATAATCAGGAAATAAGAGTGAAAGAATAATTATATGTCAAAGATCACTATTTACAACAGGAAAAATAATCTTGGATTTAATTTTAGCTTGAAATATAATCCAAAGCTTTTCTAAAAGTAAAATCTAAAAAAAAATTTTTTTAACTTGACTTATGGAAAATACGTCCTTTCCAATATAAATACTTTGAAAGGTTTCCTAATAAAATCTCTTTATAAAACTTTACATTTCTAGAAATAACAAATCTTAAAATAATAGACAGAACTCAAAAAAGTACGCAAAAATATAAAATTAACTTAATTCATTTTTATATATTCATTTTTATATATTCATCATGGTAATTATGCATAAAAACACCCCACTCGCCAATGACCTTGACCTTGACATATGTTGTCAAGGTCATGACCCTGAGTAACCTTGACCTTGAAAAAAGTGGCGGTCACGATCTTTTTCAAAAGTTATGAAGCATTAAAGTTTTTGCTTTGTAAAAATTATTCAACAATAGCACGTTTATCCTCCTGCGGTCACATGAGTTTGTGGCGTGCTTTACGAGCTCGTTTAAGTAGAGGTGGTATTAAACAAGATAAGTTAGTCAATCAAATGTGTGAATATTTGTGGCGATTTACAATAAAAAGAATTGGAGGAGACCCATTTTATGTATTAGGAGTATAAAAAAGTTCTCGGCTTTTTTTCACAAAATTCAATTTTTATTTGAAAACGTACAGAAAGAGCTGCTGTGCAAGCTCTTTTTCAGTTTGTTCGGTGTTTTGATCGAGTAAAGTGCTCTTCACACTACGTATCGCGGACGCGGATCGGATTGAGATTGCGGATCGCGGATCGTTATCTAGCCAATCATAGACGAGCAGCTCATCTGTGATTGGCTGATATCCGATCCGCGATCCGTAATCCCAATTCGATCCGCGTCCGCGATACGTAGTGTGACACGGGCATAAAGCTTACAGTTCGTCCGTTTCAAATTGGGGAGGGCGTCCAGCACGCGAATGGTCTTCAAGATCGAAATTTCCTTCGCGAAATCGTTGATACCATCTTTTACACGTAGAATGTGTTACGACATTCTCACCATATGCAGCACAAATCATTTTAGTGGCTTCAGCAGCGTTTTTCTTCAAATAAAACGCAAAGTGGATGGAAAATCGAATATGCTCTTTTGTTATTGCCATTGTAAACACCACCGATTTGTAAGGTTATATGCATCAAATGCCAAACTGTGTGGCATTTTGAAAAGCTATATGTCAGCACTTTCAAACCGCAAAAGAGCGGGAGAATAACTAAAATTTAAAATGTAGTTTCGATTTCATGAAATCTAAAGCCGAGAACTTTTTTATACTCCTAATATTACTATAGATGACATAAAATATGTGTATTCAGGAAATTAATAAAGAATATATAATAAAACACGAAAATTTGTCGGCCTAACTGGCAATAAATTTAATATCAATCACAACGACGTTTCGACCTCTGCTTTGGGTCCTTATCAAGTTACAATTATTTAGCAATGCTGCAACAACACAAATTACCGATATTACACAGAAATTAATCAATAATGGTACAAATATAAAAACTTACAATGATTGCGCGTCAAGTTTTAAATCTTATTGTCATCGTTAAAAATATGCGGTCAGGAGATGTAAAAGAACAACCACTAGAGACATGACCATGCCGTGTAAAGCTCGGAGAACGAATGGTAAATTCATAATAAACAAACGCAAACTACCGTGAATTGTATAGAAGGTAAAGTCTAAAGCGAAGATATAATACGGTCATAGACTAATGGTAGATTTTCGGTGTCTTTTTGTGAGTTAATAGCGTCTGTATGTTTTTTAATGAACAACATTTCAGAGATTTCCCGTTTTTTGAGGTTTTGCTCCCTATGTAAAATTTTAACATCTTGCCATTTAAAGTTGTGGTCGAAATCCATTCTATGCTTGCTAACGACTGAGTGCTGATTGGAGCGCTTGTTAATGTCAGCACTATGTTCTTTTACACGGGTCTCCAAGTGTCTTTTGGTCTGACCAATATAACAAGCACTACAATCCGAGCACTCAAGTTTGTAGACCACACCAGTACATTTCTTATTCTCGAGTCTGTCCTTCCCTTTTTTAATTAATGTATCTAATTTCTTAGGTACGGTGTAAAGGGTGCTTACGCCGTAATTACCAAAGGTCCTTCGCAAGCCTTCACTAAAATTTTTTAAATAGGGAATGGGCACATAATTTTTTAAATCAGGGATGTTAGATCCTCTATCATCGTTGTTACCTCTGTCATCGTTATTCGACCGCTTGTTAATTTCCGCAAGTCGTTTTTTAATATGTTTGTTAATTAACGCGTCTGGGAAACAGTTGTTCAATAAAATTGATTTTACCAAGTTAATGTTTTCGGCATGAAACCGCTCATCTGACAAGAGTATTGCGTGGTCGACTAAGCTAATGATGGTATTGATCTTATATTTCAACGGATGGCTGGAGAAGAAATTGATGTAACGGCCCGAAAACGTTGGTTTTCGATACCAGTTTGTAACTAAGCGATTATCATATCTAAAAACCATAGTATCTAAGAAACTCAAACCATTGTTCTTCTCCAGTTCATACGTGAATTTGAGTTGAGGGTGATAGTTATTAAAAGCCACCACAACGTCATTAAGTATTGATCTCGGAATACACATAAAGATGTCATCCACATAACGGCGAAAAATCTTAATTTGAGAGTCGAAGGAGCGAAGGCAGTAAGTTTCTAAGTCATCCATTACTATGTCCGCCAAAATCGGCGAGAGAGGAGAACCCATTGGGCTGCCGAAAATTTGCTCGTAAAATTCGCCATTAAATGAAAAACTGGTGGAGCTCAGAACCATCTTGACAGCGTATAAGAACTGATCAAGATTCATCCGAGTCTTTCTCGATATTGCATCCCACCTTTTCTCGATTCCGGTCAAAACAAGTTCAATTGGTATGTTGGTGAACAACGCAACAACATCGAGAGAGACAAGGATGTGGTCAGGAGGGATACTGAAATGCTTCATACTCCTCACAAAGGACCAACTGTCTTTAACATGAGAAATCGGTTTCGTGACAGCCTTATCGAGGATGTTGTGTAGATAAGACGCGATATTATATAACGGGCTTCCAATGGCCGATACAATTATGCGAAGCGGGTAGCCCTCCTTGTGGATCTTCGGGAGCCCGTAGCAACGTGGAAGGTTGCCATTCGTACAGTTTAGTAAATTATAAACCCTCGCATCAATAATATCGTTGTTCAACCATGATTTCACTAAACTGTTAAGATTCGAGGTAATCTTCTTTATCGGGTCTTTATTCAATTTTCTATATGTAGATGGATCACCAAGTATATATATATATATATATATATATATATATATATATATATATATAAACGAGCTCGTAAAGCATGCCACGAACCCATGTAACAACTCGTCTCGCGTGAAAAGTGTATGCGTGGAGGCAGTAGGTTCCGCCCCCCTGCCCCGAGGGGCTCCACTATTATTAAACTAGACACATGTGCCTTCAAAGTACATGCGTTGGCTTTCTACGCGTGGAAAGTTGTAAACCCATGTGGCACCTCGTTTCGCGTGGAAAGTGTATGCGTGGAGGCAGTAGGTTCCGCCCGCGCGGGGGGCTCCACTATTATTAAACTAGACACATAGTGTGCCTTCAAAGTACATGCGTTGGCTTTCCACGCGTGGAAAGTTGTAAACCCAGCAGGGTGTGTGTGTGTGGGTGTGTGTGTGGGTGTGTGTGTGGGTGTGTGTGCGTGTGCGCGAGTGCGCGTGCGCGCGTGCGCGCGTGTGCGTGTGCGTGTGCGTGTGCGCGCGCGCGCGCGCGCGCGTGTGTGTGTGTGTGTGTGTGTGTGTGTGTGTGTGTGTGTGTGTGTGTGTGTGTGTGCGTGCGTGCGCGCGCGCGTGCTATTGTTGAATAATTTTTACAAAGCGAAAACTTTAATGCTTCGTAACTTTTGAACGGATCGTGACCGCCACTTTTTTCAAGGTCAAGGTTACTCAGGATCATGACCTTGACAACATATGTCAAGGTCAAGATCATTGGCGAGTGGGGTGTTTTTATGCGTAGTTACCCATTTTTATATATAACAATAATAAGCATAAACATTTTTACTTGTTTTACATATAGAGCTTTAAATTTTCTGAGACAAAAATTAGAACTTTTAAAAAGAATTCTCTAGATTGATCAAAAATAACTACAAAAATAAAAGAATATCTGGTGGTTTTAACACATTCTGTAGAGATAGAGATTCGTTAGAGATAGAAAAAGAAAAAGGAAGATTTGTAAAAAAGTATGGAGAGAAAACACAGAAAGAACTTGTTTTTCGTAACAGTTGCCACATGATATATAACTCACCAATAATTCATAATAAACCGTATAAGCAGAAAAATACGTTTCTATTGCAAAGCAATTTGCTTTCTCTCTCGTATGAAGTTTTTATTTAATACTTTAACATTTATTGTACGGTTTTTACTAGCAACAATCGATACTTGTTCTGTGTAAAATATTTTAGGCCTAGCAAATCAGATTTCTGCCACATAATTTTCTTTTACTAATTTACGATTTTTCAGATTTGTTTTTAAACTTAATTATCTTGACAAAGATCATCGTTTGTTGCAATTTGACTAATTAACCATCAGACTTTAATCTGTCGAAACTTACAATCTGTCGAAACTTACATGAAATTAAATGAAAAATAAGACTTTTACTATCTATATACGCTTGTAAAGTTCAATCCCCTAAAAACTTTTTATTTTCAATTATAACTCGAGACTTTTTCCACTATCCTGTTTGATATTTTTATTAAGAAAAGATTGATTTCAGATTATGTTGAAAAAAAAGTTATGTGGATACAAAAATTATAAAAATATACGGAGCATCACAGTTAATTTCCATATATTTTTTCTTGTTTTTCTTTGTGAAAATAATAGAAATATAAAAATATAATAGAAAAGAATATATATGTTATGGTCAAAACCCGAAACGCGGGCAACCCTAGGATTGACTAATCAATTCTGCCGAATGGCCAAAGCGTCTTGGTCAAAGTTTTGTAGTAATTGCTGATATGTGTATATAGACAGTACACAAATAGGCTGGGAAGGGGCCCCGCCGCACAAAAAAACTAATCTAACTCCCAGCCTATTCTTAGAAACTGCTTTAATCAAGACGCTTGGACATTCCGCAGGATTGACCAGTCATTCCGCAGAATTGACTGGTCAATCCTAGGAATGCCGTGTTTCGGGCTTTGACCATAATGCATATACAGTATATACACACATACACGCACACGTACAAAAATATAATTAAAAAATTAAACCTTGTAATTATATATAATAATTTATTATTATAACAATTATAAATAATTTTGTGTGTATGTGTATGTGTGTAAAGAAAGGGAGAAAGGAAAAGCGCTTAATACAAATGAAGAGAAACATTAATGAGTCGTGTATCATGAGTTTTCTTAATAAAAACATGGTGTTCAGGTCCATTAATAGAGCATGTCAGAAAATGTTACATTCTTTGACAATAAGAAAGATTGAGAGAATGTGTGGTATATTTTTCAATGGCAAATACGCTATTAGATCTTCCTAGAATCATAGTATACATCCTATAAAATTTTATTCCGCAATACGTAATAACGTAAAATATTACATAGCATTTCCATCTTTAACATATCTTATTGAGTATGTATAAAACATGTTAAAACTCTCTCAGAACATATTTAAGTATTACCGGTGAAGTTTAAACGTGATTTTCTATACACATATACACATAAAATTATATATTATACTTAATAGTACATTTTTAATTGGTATATATTTACATATATTCGTATATTCTTAAATAAATAATACATAACTGAATCTTTTTTAAACTTTTCCACAAATGTGAACAAGTTTATTAAAGATTTTTTTAACTTTAGTAGAGTTCAAAATTTAGCATCAATCTCTAATGACATTTTGAAGTATCATTATCATGCATAATTGTTCCTTTTGATATTTTTTCGTTAGAAACGATAAAATTATGTATATTATTGAAATTCTTGTATGCTAATTTAGCATAATCTAATTTAACATAATACTACACTGTATTAATATTCGTTAAATGTAATGTCGTTGAATGTAATGTCCCATCTATTCTGAGTTTATAAAATAAGTAATTATATACTCTGAGGAATTTATTAGTATTAAAATATAAGATCATTAATTACTTATCTTTTGTTAAATATTATTTTTACAGATTATTTTACAAAATGTAAGATTTACAAATGTAAGATTTATTATTATCAAGTAAAATCATCATTACTATAATGTAACTTTAAGTCTTGAATATTAGAGCTAAAAACCTGAAATTTTTCCACATGATAATTTTAAAATATTTTAATATCGATAAATTCCTTAATAATAAAATGGACTTCCTTTTAAGTACAGTGTTTATAATCGTAATGATCGTATTCCAAATGAAAATTTTAGCTGAAATTTAAAGCCAAATATACAGTATTAAAATATATTTTAATGTGTATGCATGCGTGCGTACGTGTGTGTATGTGTGTGTGTACATATATATAAAAGAGAAATTCCATTAGATGGATGTATATTTAGAAATATGTTTTATACACTTGCGTTATATATAAAACAGATAAAACAAAACCAGATAAAGATAGAGAAAACTAGCATATCTCTAATACAGAGCAAAATCTCCACCAATTAATGTGCAGAATAGGTCACAACCAAAATTAATTTTCCAATAATAAACTATATAAAAATTAATATTTATATACGCTATAATCGAATATTAATATACAGAAATATTTTCATAGCTTGACTCAAGAGTAATCCAGCTTTATAAATATTTAAGATACGATTAAAATGTTAATAACGGATGGGCTGTGGCTGAAATGTTAGTTGAGAGCTATTTTTATAGCTTTTTGACTTTTAAAAATAAATTACAAGGAATAAAGTAATATATTTTGCTATATTTTGAGCATTGCCATTGGTACAGGAAACTAATATGTACAGAAAACTACAAGTAGATAATATCGCACGTCCTTCGATATTAGCCATTAAATTAAAGCCATTTTATTTATAAGTACTTCATAAAGTATATTTGCTTATATTATACATATTATTCTATGAAAAAAGCTATTTAATGATGTCAAATTTGTGATTTTGCAATATGCATTATTCTATTCATAAGAAGAAATAGTGATAATAACATTTTTAATTGCGCAGTATGTTACATTTTATGAAAAAATTTCAGTTAAATAACAAATTATAAATAATTGTAACACGTATTTCAGATAACAAATTACAATTTGAAATATGACAAAGAATTCTGTGCAAAAGATGTTAAATGTTTGTTTTATGTTACTATATGTATTTTAGAAAATTAATCTTCAGAAGTATATTTATCTATCAGCAAATTATTATATTCCTCACGCACAATCAATATACAAATAACTTTGCCTGATAGTTTAAATTTAAGTCCAAAATAACTTACACATGTGTTACATATATATATATATATATATATATATGTGTGTGTGTGTGTGTGTGTGTGTGTGTGTATATGTGCGCGCGCGCGCGCGTGTGCGTGCGCGTATGTGTGTATCTTGTCAAAAGATATTTTTCGTACCTATATCAATCAGTATTATCTTATATCCAAAGATAATATATGCTAGAATTATATAGGTATTCTATTTCACTTATAATTTAATATACTTCATTGTAATATTGCTACAAGAGTTTGCTATGCTCTTAGCTGTAGTAAAACAATTGTATCAAAATGTTACATTGCTAAAGTAACTTACTACCTAGTTTCACCAACGTCGATTAACTGTAACCTTCGATTAAACTCACTCTTCGTCTCTTTCTGATATCCATTTCTATCAATGCAGATTAACTTCAATCTCGGTTTAACTTACTTTTTATCTTTTTCTAGTTTCGAAATTAGAAAAAGATAAAAAGTAAGTTAAACCGAGATTAAAGTTAATCCACATTGATAGAAATGGTTATAAGGGAAACAGTTAGAAAGAGACAAAGAGTGAGTTTAATCGAAGGTTACAGTTAATCGACGTTGGTGAAATTGGGCCTAGCTCGCTCTGATAAAAACGAGTAGGTAATACTCGAGCAAATTATCTAAGTAGCAATGTAAGTGTGATGTAAATAAAAAATGTATGTTAAATATTGCAAATAATACAAGAAATTATATCTCATTATCTTTAGACATATCTGTGCAATAAATCTGTAATCATATTATATATGCGACAATCTAATTTAATTAATCACCTATATATTAAGAATTATTAATTTATAAGTTACGCATGTTAGGCCGATCAAACAAAACAAATTTTTTTTTGTCAAAAGTAACAAATTGTCAAAAGCCAATTCTGTTTTCTTTTTTATTTGGAACTTTAGAATGCACGCGCGCATGCACTGTGCCACAAATAAAATATCTGACGAGAGGATAATTGTTTCTTTACAATAAAAAAAACTTTACTCTTGCTTTTCCGTAATTCCAGTATTATCTTAGATAAATTGTTTGCATGTAAGTTTACTTTGCACTTCTTTAAATAACATTTGTGTGTAGCTTAATTTAACATATTATTTACATGCGCTTGGGATAAGTTTAAAAAATCAATTTTTTTATTATCTAAAAACAAACTGTTGTACTTTATATTCTACATTTCCAATTAAACATATTCCCAAATTATTTGAGATAGGAGCTTATCAAGTTTCACACGTACGTATATGCACGCACGTAAGCATACACACAAACTTAATGCATTATTTATGCGCTAAATATAAATTGCTTTCTTTATCCTTATTAAAGTATTAACATTTTGTATCAATATAAAAAATAAGGAGGTAACTTATGGCTTTATACAAGACCGACCGATTCATAACCAAATCGAGTTCGATTCCGATTATTATCCTATATATGCTTACTCTGCCTGTGTAAAAAATGAGTAAGTAGCTTATTGTTAGACGTCAACACTGCCGGCCTCAAGCTCGGACAAAGAAGGAGGCTTTATGGGCAAGGTTGTTAACCTACCCATGGGTAAAACAAAAATAAATGCTCACAGGTCCAACAATAAGCCTCGGAAGAGGCGCCATAAATTTGGAAAAAGAGACTCACTCAAGCCTAGTTCAAGAGAAAGAAAATAAAAAAAAAACAAAATTAATGGTAATACGCGTGATACAAATATATATAAACTAGATGCACTTAAAGAAACAATGATATAGGACAACTATAACTAAAAAGAATACAATGACAAATAATATTCTTAGAATATTTGGTTCTGTTATTTAAACTTCGTCTTCGTTTAAAAGCATGTTTGGAATGCCATCGTTGATCGGAAATTTTCTATTGGATTCTGGACACAATAAATCTCCATTTATAACTTCGACTTCCAACAGAACGTGATGAGCCTTTTTCAGAAAGTCTTCATTAGTCTCGAAGTCTTCTATTAGAATCTGAGGTAATTCACCAACATGCCCTATCTATAAAACGTTTGTTAATATATTAATTTAAAATATTGTTTATTATTACAATATTTTACATGAAAAGATGATATCTTACGCTCTCGGCAGCTTTATATAGTACTGTCCAGTCCAGTTTTGGAATTATCCTAGCGATATATTCTGGATTAAAGTCTACTTCGGACACTCGGATGTCTCGAGCCTGCAAATATTTTTAATACATATGTAACAGTAAGAGAGAAATGAGAGCTGTAGATTTAAAATAAAATTGTAATTTTTTTGTTTTTTAAGGTAAACAAAATTAAAAGTAATAATAGAAATAAATTTCAAGCTTTTATAAAACAAAGACTAATATCAAAATAGCATGAAACTATTTATATAATTTTGTCAAAAAGTAATTATATATTTCAAATTATATATCTTCTTTGTTATTTGTTTAAAACATGAAAAAAATATATATATGCTTATGAATAATTAAATATATACATATATATATAAAATAATAGATTTACCTCTTATTTTCCTATTATTTAATACAAGTTTTTTAATTATTCATAAGCATATATATTTTCATGTTTTAAACAAATGACAAAGAGGATATATAATTCGAAATATATAATTACTTTTTGACAAAAATATATAAATATATATATATATATATATATGTATATATATATATAAAGTAAAAATTGATATATAAAAATTAATTTGGAAACTTTTAAAATTTTTATTGATTCTTATCAACTCAAAGAATATAACATTCATAAACTTCATTGGACCTAATTAAATGAAGTAAAATTGAGATAATTATGAAGGAGAGGAGCTTCTTTACCGATTTGGCTGAAACTTTACAATTTTGTGTATTTTAGTGCGTAAAATATGAATCTATAAGTTAAAATTGTCGCTCCCAATTAGGGAAAAAGTTATTAAGTACTAAAGTTGACAGTTGCGTGGTTAGGATGTCTGTTATTTATTATACTTTGTATTTATAGACTTTTCAATATTCCAATTATTTTCTGCTTAAAAAAAGCATAATAACTCTATTTCTATTATCTTTTTTAACCATTTAATTCAATATGTTATAGCATATTCAGTACAACAAAACTGCATATTTTCCAAAGAAAACAATAATTTATGTTTTTTGTTAAAGCAGAAAATAGTTGGACCAACCATATCCAGTACAACAAAATTGTATATTTTCCAAAGAAAATAATAATTTATGTTTTTTGTTAAAGCAGAGAATAGTTGGACCAACTATGCCATAATATATTGAATTAAATGGTTAAAAAAGATAATAGAAATAGAGTTATTATGCTTTTTTTAAAGCAGAAAATAATTGGCATATTGAAAAGTCAATAAATACAAAGTATAATAAATGACAGACATCCTAACCACTCAACCGTCAACTTTAGTACTTAATAACCTTTTTCCTAATTGAGAGCGACAATCTTAACTTATAGATTCATGTTTTACGCACCAAAATACACAAAATTGTGAAGTTTTAGCCCTTCTCCTTCATAATCACCTCGTTTTTTTTCCAGTTTTCTGTATGCAACAATTTAGCAACAAAAGTTAAATGTAACAACTTTAATAAAAATAACCTTACTTTAGAGACTATTCAATGTACTATATTTAGTGTACCCATACAATAATTTTCATTACTTATTGCTGAGTATTTCAACAATTCTAAATCAATTTTATATTCTAGACGTATAAATTGCAATTTGTACATCTTAATATAAGAAAGAAAAAGGCTTACAATAATTTTCAGAGGATAGCCGACCGTCACGCCTTTCATAGCTCTAGATGTTAACATATTGTGCGTGAGAAGCTTCATATTTTTCTACAACGAGAAAGTGACAGCGAATTATTTACTCTAAATATCAAGAGACACTGTATTCGGATAGTGTCTCGCGCCAATAAGACATACAGAGTTACAGAGAAATAAAACGCGTACAGCCTGAGATGTAAAATGTAATGTATCATACATATGTATATGTTTGTACATACACTGGTGTCTGGTGTATGTGTATGTATGTGATGTATGTACATACAATACATATGCATACACACGTGTACACACGTGGTCATTGGTCGCGTTCAGCAGACCAAGCCGCTCAGTAGCAGTCGAACATGATTGATTGGCTCTTACTTTTAGAACCAACCAATCGACGCAGAGTGTTGATAAGACGAACTCAACAGTTGTGTCTGCTGAACGCGCCCATTAATGGGTGCTTTTCATTTAGCGACACAAGTACTACGTTTACGCGAGCGTTACTTCTGTAGTAACTTACGATAATTCACTCGTTTACGCGGAGTAAATTATCGTAAGTTACTACAAAATCCCGTTTACGCGAAGGAAAATCCCGTTTACGCGAAGGAATTATCGTAACCCTAAAGCCCAGTTCAACAGTGGCCAGTTAACTACTAGTTAAGCTAACTGGCCACTGTTGAACTGGGCCTAAAGCCTTGTGTATGTACACACGATACTTTAGAGCACAGTTGACGGAAAGTCGACTTTTATAAGTCGACTTCTAAAAATGGCGGAAAGTCTACTAAAAGTCGACTTCTAAAAATGGCGGAAAGTCGACTAAAAGTCGACTTCTAAATAGTCGACTTCTAAAAATGACTGGAAGTTGACTAAAAGTCGACTTCTAAATAGTCGACTTATAAAAAGACGGAAAACAGTCAAGCGGCGCGTCATGCATCATCAATATGGCGGCGAATCTCGAGGAGGCTGGAGGAGCAGAGCTTACGCGAGTGCGAGGAATTGTTACAGAATGCCGTTACCAACCGACATGGAAGCGAAATTAGGAATGTTTGGTGTAAAACTCGGGGCAGATGGCGCCATGGCGTCCAGTCCTGTCATGGCGGCGTCACCAACACTAACTCAATATACATGTATGTGTTGGTGTATCTGTGAGCACATCCGTGAGATATAAGGTCTGTTTTCTGTTGCTGCACTGCTGAACTAGTGCACTAAAGTGCACTAGAGTGCACTAGTTCAGCAGTGCAGCAACAGAAAACAGACCTTATATCTCACGGATGTGCTCACAGATACACCAACACATACATGTATATTGAGTTAGTGTTGGTGACGCCGCCATGACAGGACTGGACGCCATGGCGCCATCTGCCCCGAGTTTTACACCAAACATTCCTAATTGCTGCACCAGATAGTTCTTGCAGGTATGGCGGATCAAGTCGCGAGAAAGGTTTCGCCCGACGAGGTAAAAGAGGATCAGGATAAGGCCAAGTGGAAACATGCTTACAGGTTAGGTATGGTGTGTTATTAATTATCATCGATAATTAAGACCTATTGAATGCGACCTCTCCATTCTGAACCATCTTTCAGAACACCAGAAATGGAGGAACTTGTGTTCATGCATTCTTTGTGTGTTCTACAGAAAATCAGTCCGGAATAGGTAGTTTATAAAGAGGTGTACGAAACGAATAAGATGTACATGCGAGGTGTCACGGCGATAGAACCCGAATGATTGCCGAAATTTGCTCCCATGCTATGCATCTTAGTGAACCATTGGTTGATCCACTGCCAAGGTATTTTTATCACAATTGTTGCTTTATAATGATTTTCCTACTTATTTATAAAGATATTAATCTTTATTATAATCGAATATTATTCTCATTTATAGATATAATCAAGGAACTGGGAAGATTATTTGCCGCGTGTCTGGTACATTCGGAAAGGCCGGATGGGCACTACCATCGATGGGTATAGAGCATCCGTGGACGGTGTCAAGTGGTTCGTGTATTTCTTCTTAAAGCCCCTTGCACAATGCCAGGCAACAGGCAATAGGAACAGGGAATATAAATCAGAAATCATGTATAAATGCAGAATAAACAGTGACACAGGCAATAGACACAGAGTTTCCGTCACGTTGGAAATTCTGTGCCTATTGCCTGTTGCCAACCAATCATAACATTCGAATTTTTTAGGTTGTAATTAACGATTTTTTGGTTATTTCCTGTTCCTATTGCCTGTTGCCTGGCATTGTGCAAGGGGCTTAAAGGGTCAAGTGTGCCCTAAGCTGAAACGATTTGTTCCGTCGCTGCTGACGACACCTGGGAGCATCACCAAGTCATGGGCCAGGTAAATCGTTATTCTATCTCCTTTCGATTTCACGTTGATTCATCGAATAGATTACATCAATTCAATACGATTTTTTCAGGTTGATACCACGCACTCAAGCAATAGTACAAACGCTGCAGTCGCAGGAGTCGTGTCCAAAGACAAACTGCTAGAAATCTGGGGTTCGGATAAAAAATGTGAGATTTTCATTTATAAAATAATATTTAGATATTATCATAGACTTCTATACAATACTAGACCGCTGACAGGCATCTCGGCCGTGATGTTTGCCGCCATGTTGATTTTAGTCAAGATATGCTATACTACAGATTCTATACAAGTGGTTTTATACAAGATTTCTATACAATAGTCTGGCATATACAGAATGTCCAAAAGAAAGGGTTTAATACTACAGGAGTAGTGGTTCGATTTCGGCATCCAAGTACGCTACACGTCGAAGGCATGACTTACAAACTTATTGATAACATGGTACCAATATTTAACACAAAAACATTCGTCTGCTTCGTTATGTACTGTAATAACGAATGCAGATAAACTCACATCATGAGCAACTGAACACCCGATAGTGACTTAATTCAATATGGCCGCACCCTTCACTACCACTTGCATCTCGCACTCGCATCAGCTTTTCGGCAGTGCGTCCATAGATGTTAGTGGTCTAGTATAAAAGAGTCTGTGGATATTATATATTTATAATATTATATATATATATATATAACAATATTATTATATATTTACAACATTATGATAATTATATATATATTATATATATATATTTATATAGCTAATTTTGCATATTGTTTCGCGATTAACGCTGGAATGTTTTAATTTTAGTTCTGTTGTCAGCTTACCAGAAGTGGCTGCCGGAATCCGCGCACGCAGAAGTGGCACAGATATGGCCGCCTTTGTAATTAAGAATAAAACATTAGGATTGTAATTATACAGTTTTTTAGATAATTAAATTATTTTATATATGAAAAAAAATCGAAATGCATCAGTTTTAGCCCTCCAGCAAGGGGTCGATTGCGTATCTTGAAATAATGAGGTAAAAATTACAAAAATGAGAAAATTTATTAGCGTATCTATGATTTTATTTATCAAAATCTAGTAAAATCTGTTAACTTTTGTCATTTTTACCTCGTTTCAAGATACACAATCGACCTCCAGACGTACGCGGCGGTTTATTTTATCAACTTTAAAAGTTGGCGGGAAGTCGCCAACTATGCCAACTATCTCCCACTTATGCTACACCTCTCATGTCTCCTTACAGTGCCAGACTAGAGTCAAGCTCAACAGGGTCTTCTTTCCCCGCTAATTTTTCCAAGCCCGTTCCCTTGGCAGTGGTTTCGCTAGATAGTAGATAGGGACAGTGGGAATCTTGTTAATCCATTCATGCGCGTCACTAATTAGATGACGAGGCATTTGGCTATTTATATCACGCCATCGGCGCGTCTTACCGCTTCGGGACAGTGCGGTTCCTGCTAACAACGGGACCTGGCTGAGCGATCCTGCAGGTTAACGATTGGATCGCTCATCTTCGCAACAGGTTGCCCAAACAGTAAGGATACGAGATCCAGTGTAACTTTCGTTCTAAACCTTAAGAGAGTCATAGTTACTCCCGCCGTTTACCCGCGCTTGCTTTTCGTCATGACGGGAAGTCGACTTCTTGTCATGACGGAAAGTCGACTTTTAATCGGCGGTTTTTGAGACATTCGCCGACTTCAAGTCGACTTGAAGTCGACTTTCGTCCTTAAAAAAATCGACTTTTCTGCCAAGTCAGTTTCGGTAGAAGTCGGCTTCAAGTCGACTTAAAGTCGACTTTTTGCTCTTAGGGAAGTTACTACAGAAGTAACGCTCGCGTAAACGTAGTAAAGCCTTGTGTACACGATACTAGAAATCGGTCCGAGTTTCAGTTTAAGCCAATGAAACTGCTGCTTTTCTGTAAGAGCTGCAAGTTGATTGGCTTAAACCGAAACTCGGACGCAGTTCTAGCATCGTGGACACGAGGCTTTAAGGGGATCCTGGAGTGACAGCGACAAGGCATAATCGGTCTAAGCAATATCTTTGAATTGGCTGAACAGAATGGAAAATCCTTTTACACGATTAAAGTACGCACAAAAATGTAGAGGGCTGTACATGATTTTTTCTGATAAACTAAAAAAAAATTTTATTTTTATAAATATTGTCTTCACCTGACGACAATATTTGCTTTATACAAAAATTCTGCAGTTTTTATATAGAAAATAGTGATGCAGCCCTCTACAAAAAACTGTCAAGAATAATATCGTGCAATTAGAAGTAAGATTTGAAGCCTAAAAAAAAAGATATTACTTAGACCAGTGGAAGATGCAAGGTTAGGTGCTATCCTTGTCTATATCCTTGTCTATACAAGGACAGATATAGTCGGTGAGCACTTCTTTATCGACGCTGATCGAGTTCGCCTGCGGCTCCAGCATCCCCTTAAGGCCATTGCACGTTAAAACAAAGTTTTAGTCATAATCGTAAGGCCGTAAGAAAATAGACCAATCGCAGTCGATTATTCTCCTTGAGCTCGAAGAATAATCGAGTGTGATTGGTCTATTTTCTTACGACCTTACGGTTATGACTAAAACTTTGTTACGTGCAATGGCCTTTAAGCGTCGTCTACAATGGCAGCAGGAGTATACAGTAAGACGTAAGCAGTAAGCTATTGACCAACCATAGTCGATTATTCTTGAATTGCAAAAATCCCATTAGTCAATAACTTACTGCTTACGTCTTACTGTATACTCCTGCTGCCATTGTAGACGACGCTTTACGTTCTATGAAAAGTGTGTGTGCCCTGCTTTACTGTTGCGCAGCGCTTCGAACTTCGAAATCTTTCCGTTTTGTCAATGCGCATGAAGCGCTTTAAATCGGAACGACTTTCTATGCAGTCTACGCGCTTCATGCGTAAAGGCCATCGCACACAAAATTGCATAGGCTGCATAAGGGCTCAGTCACAATGAGAAAAATAAGGAATAAGATAAAGGAATAAGGAATAAGGGAATGTCGCATCTCACTTCAGTACATGTACATTAAAGTGAGATGCAACATGCCTTATTCCTTATTCCTTTATCTTATTCCTTATTTTTCTCATTGTGACTGAGCCTTAAGCATAGCATCCCTAAGAGCAAAAAGTCGACTTTAAGTCGACTTGAAGTCGACTTCTACCGAAACTGACTTGGCAGAGAAGTCGACTTTTTTAAGGACGAAAGTCGACTTGAAGTCGACTTGAAGTCGGCGAATGTCGCAAAAACCACCGACTTAAAGTCGACTTCCCGTCATGACGAAAAGTCGACTTCCCGCTAACTTTTAAAGTCGATAAAATAAGCCGCCGCGTACGTCTGGAGGTCGGTTGTGTACCTTGAAACGAGGTGAAAATGACAAAAGTTAACAGATTTTATTAGATTTTGATAAATAAAATCGTAGATACGCTAATGAATTTTCTCACTTTTGTAATTTTTACCTCATTATTTCAAGATACACAATCGACCCCTTGCTGGAGGGCTAAAACTGATGCATTTCGATTTTTTTTCATATATAAAATAATTTAATTATCTAAAAAACTGTATAATTACAATCCTAATGTTTTATTCTTAATTACAAAGGCGGCCATATCTGTGCCACTTCTGCGTGCGCGTATTCCGGCAGCCACTTCTGGTAAGCTGACAACAGAACTAAAATTATAAATATATAATATCCACAGACTTTTATACTAGACCACTAACATCTATGGACGCACTGCCGAAAAGCTGATGCGAGTGCGAGGTGCAAGTGTTAGTGAAGGGTGCGGCCATATTGAATTAAGAATAAGTCACTATCGGATGTTCAGTTGCTCATGATGTGCGTTTATCTGCATTCGTTATTACAGTACATAACGAAGCAGGCGAATGTTTTTGTGTTAAATATTGGTACATGTTATCAATAAGTTTGTAAGTCATGTCTTCGACGAGTAGCGTACTTGGATGCCGAAATCGAACCACTACTCCTGTAGTATTAAACCCTTTCTTTTGGACATTCTGTATATGCCAGACTATTGTATAGAAATCTTGTATAAAACCACTTGTATAGAATCTGTAGTACCTATAGCATATCTTGACTAAAATCAACATGGCGGCAAGCATCACGGCCGAGATGCCTGTCAGCGGTCTAGTATTGTATAGAAGTCTATGATAATATCTAAATATTATTTTATAAATTAAAATCTCACATTTTTTATCCGAACCCCAGATTTCTAGCAGTTTGTCTTTGGACACGACTCCCTGCGACTGCAGCGTTTGTACTACTATTGCTTGAGTGCGTGGTATCAACCTGAAAAAATCGTATTGAATTGATGTAATCTATTCGATGAATCAACGTGAAATCGAAAGGAGATAGAATAAAGGCTCAGTCACAATGAGTGGAATAAGGAATAAGATAAAGGAATAAGGAATAAGGCATGTTGCATCTCACTTTAATGTACGTGTACTGAAGTGAGATGCGACATTCCCTTATTCCTTATTCCTTTATCTTATTCCTTATTTTTGTCATTGTGTCTGAGCCTTAACGATTTACCTGGCCCATGACTTGGTGATGCTCCCAAGTGTCGTCAGCAGCGACGGGACAAATCGTTTCAGCTTAGGGCACACTTGACCCTCCAAGAAGAAATACGCGAACCACTTGACACCGTCCACGGATGCTCTATATCCATCGATGATAGTGCCCATCCGGCCTTTCCGAATGTACCAGACACGCGGCAAATAATCTTCCCGGTTTCTTGATTATATCTATAAATGAGAATAATATTCGATTATAATAAAGATTAATATCTTTATAAATAAGTAGGAAAAACATTATAAAGCAACAATTGTGATAAAAATACCTTGGCAGTGGATCAACCAATGGTTCACTAAGATGCATAGCATGGGAGCGAATTTCGGCAATCATTCGGGTTCTATCGCCGTGACACCTCGCATGTACATCTTATTCGTTTCGTACACATCTTTATAAACTACCTATTCCGAACTGATTTTCCGTAGAACACACAAAGAATGCATGAACACAAGTTCCTCCATTTCTGGTGTTCTGAAAGATGGTTCAGAATGGAGAGGTCGCATTCAATAGGTCTTAATTATCGATGATAATTAATAACACACCATACCTAACCTGTAAGCATGTTTCCACTTGGCCTTATCCTGATCCTCTTTTAGATCCGCCATACCTGCAAGAACTATCTGGCGCAGCAATTTCGCTTCCATGTCGGTTGGTAACGGCATTCTGTAACAATTTTTGTTGTAGACAACCATCTCAAACATATTGCAACGTACATACAGTCAAATTCCAGTATTCTGATCTAATCGAGGAAGTCAACGGGAAGACAATGATGACGAAGACTGTGAATGACGACGACGACGACGTTTCGTGGCGGTGGTTGATAGCGCGGCGCTTTACGACGTCTTATCGTGTCCTGTCTCGCGGCACGTATTCCTCGCACTCGCGTAAGCTCTGCTCCTCCAGCCTCCTCGAGATTCGCCGCCATATTGATGATGCAAGACGCGCCGCTTGACTGTTTTCCGTCTTTTTATAAGTCGACTATTTAGAAGTCGACTTTTAGTCGACTTTCCGCTATTTTTATAAGTCGACTATTTAGAAGTCGACTTTTAGTCGACTTTCCGCCATTTTTAGAAGTCGACTAGAAGTCGACTTATAAAAGTCGACTTGCCGTCGACTTTCCGTCAACTGTGCTCTTAGGGAGGTTACGTATACTACGTTTACGCGAGCGTTACTTCTGTAGTAACTTACGATAATTCACTCGTTTACGCGGAGTAAATTATCGTAAGTTACTACAAAATCCCGTTTACGCGAAGGAATTAACGTAAGTACCTACAGAAGTAACGCTTGCGTAAACGTAGTAGTAGGCACTTTCAAATCGACATCCCTCGATAGCAGCGACCCCACACAAAATGACTTCGATATTGGAGTCACCCCCACCACTGAAATTCTATCGAGTTGAGAGACCTGTATGTAAGACCGTGGTCTCTACAAAACGCCCTTTCAGACCCCTTGGGGTAATAAAGTATCATTTCTATCTATCTATGTATCTATCTAGTAATTAAAAAAAATTTTTTTTAATTTTTCAGAAAATTAACAATTAAATAAAAATAATTTTTTATCCTTGACTCTGAAACAAGTTGTCTTGGCAAAAACAAGTATGAACATGAGGTAACTGACATTATTACAATCAGAGATACTGGGCAAGACGAAGGGGACGGATATACGCGATTGGTCAAAACCTGTTAACGTGTTACTTAACGTTTTATGAAAAGTGTGTGTGGCTAGCATTAGAGCCATCGCACACGAAATGCATAGCTTAGCATAAGCGTATTATTACTAGCGCTACTTGTACTTGCCAGTCATCTCGGTGGAAAATTGAAAATCTCTTATTAATGTATAATTTCTTATTAAAAAAATCCAATGTGATCCCCCGAAAAGTGATCCCCCGATTCAAAAGTACTTTATTATCAATATTTTTTTAGACCTTTTTGTATATATGTGGTATTGTTGGTGTAGATTTTGCATATTGTAACAAATTTTAAAAATTCCAAAAAATAAATCCAATATGGCGGACTCAAATATTTGCGAATTTTTAAAACTTTATATTTTAACCTTTTTTGTACACATAAGGTTTTTAAAAGAAGCAATAAAAAACAGAAAAAACATTCAAAGAAAGTCGATAATAAACAATTAAACTTTATTTATATTAAAAAATATAATTTTGTGAAAAAAACAATAATTCTCAAACTTAAATGTTTGATAAAGTTGGTGTGATTGAAGAAAAGATGGTTTAATCAACGAAAATTATATATATGTTGCTTTATCTAGAGTGAAATCATTTGATTCAGTTATTAAGTTTTTCTAGGTAACCAACGTCAAGTTAGAAACGTTAAAAATATCAAGAAATTATATTTTTACATAAAATTCACAATTATTTGTTTATAATTATTATTATAATTAAATTGTAATTGTTATATTGATGGGAAAGGTGTTGAGGGGGGGGAGGGTGCAAAGCACGTTTATAGTTTATCTAGTAATTGCAAATTTTCCCAAAAAACACGAATTTTCAGTATGAAAAAATTATTTAGTATAGTTAACGTCATCGTTTTTTTTCTAATGCAACTAATATACTCCTAAAAACGGATACTTTACAAAATTAATAAATGTTAATTTTTTGAAAAAATTAGTAATATATTTTCTAATAATTATCTACTAATTGTTCAAATAATTAATTTTTAAAAACTACTAATTTTTAAAAAAATTAAATATATTTTTTTCTAAATGAGTAATTTTTTTAAAAATTGACAATTTATTTTATATAATGGCCAATTTTTAAATTATGAGCAATATATTTCTGATTATTTATTAATTTTTCAGACAGAGTATTATATTTTCAATCAATTAATAATTATTTTAAATTTAGAGCTTAGTATTTTATTAATTACCAATTTTTTGTTAATTATATAACGATGAGATTTCGCTCGATAAAACAACAGCAATATAAATACAAAAAACGGCCAATATCGAGCACTTCAAGATGTTAAAAATGTATTAATTAATTTCACAGTATACAGTCAGTCGACGTTTCGGCCTAACTTGGTATTCTTCAGGACATTAAAAATCCAAACCGTTAACGCATTACAAAGACTCTTCTTCCCTTACAATAACCGAATCAAATCACAAACGCTACTATTTACAATATTTAGATCCCACCGAAGTATGTGGAGAATTGGTCATAATGAAGTCTACTTCGGCGGGATCTTAATATTGTAAATAGTAGCGTTTGTGATTTGATTCGGTTATTGTAAGGGTGCATCCCGATGAAGAAGGAATAGCGGAACGGAACAGTAACGGAAAAGAGATATGGTGGGGGGTTAACCAATCAGAGTAGTTCCGTTTCAATTCCATTCCGTGTTATAGTGAGTGGGTTCCCCATGGCACGGAGCTGTTACGGAACGGAAAAGAAACGGACAAATTTGTAACTGTATGAGAATAGAGAGTTCGAATTTTATTTGAACTAAGTGAGATGAAAGAACAGTACATAGAAATGTTTCGTAAATTTAATGTTATAATCATGAATAACTTTGGATAAAAGTTTGTTAATACATTGCGCAATAGCAGCAGAAATGAAAGTGTCATAAGGTATTAAATACAGTGAATAATCATAATATTAAATACATCATTCACAAGATTCAATAAGCAGTAGTAAATGAACACAAATTCAAATAAGTATAAACTTTCAATATAATCGCTGCAGGAATTCAAAGATGATTTCATTGAGTAAAGATCAAGCATTGGTATGTAAATATCCTTCTCAATATAAATATTGATATCTTCAAACGGAAAGAAATACTTCAAGGTTTGCCACAATCGAAATACCTTGCTTAATATAAACTTAAAGGGATAAAGTTCCGAAAACGCCCGACCTCCGATTTCGATGAAACTTTGTAAAAAGCTTCGTTTTGAGTTGAAATGAAAGCCCTTAAAAGAAATTTTGGCGACTCCTATGATAAAGCCATTTTTTAAGATAAAATGATAAAAAATATAGGCTGTTCTTCCGAAAATGTCCGTGCTCCGATTTAGGTGAAACTTTGTGATGAAATACTTTTAAAGCGCGTCACTAATCTATACGCCGAAGCGAGGGAGGAGCTACCGCACCTCCCCCGAAAGCAGGGGGGGGTGTGGGTAAACCTCGGTTCGCGTGAAAAGTGTATGCGTGAACTATTTCGGGGCTACCGCACCTCCCCCGAAAGCAGGGGGGGTGTGGGTGAACCTCGGTTCGCGTGAAAAGTGTATGCGTGAACTATTTCGGGGCTACCGCACCTCCCCCGAAAGCAGGGGGGGGGGGTGTGGGTGAACCTCGGTTCGCGTGAAAAGTGTATGCGTGAACTATTTCGGGGCTACCGCACCTCCCCCGAAAGCAGGGGGGGTGTGGGTGAACCTCGGTTCGCGTGAAAAGTGTATACAGCAGAACAGTTAAATATTAGTAAAGCGCGTCATCTTACCTATGTGGATTATCACATGGGTTCGTGGCGTGCTTTACAAGCTTGTTTATATATACATACTAGCTATTCTGCTATAAGTATATAATAAAAATATAAAATTATTCAATAAAAACAGTATATATTCAATTTATAACATCCCGTACAATTATGAAGGTCTTCGTATATTTTTTATCATTTCATCTTAAAAAATAGCTTTATCATAGGAGTCGCCAAAATTCCTTTTAAGGACTTTCATTTCAACTCAAAACGAAGCTTTTCACAAAGTTTCATCGAAATCGGAGGTCGGGCGTTTTCGGAACTCCACCCAACTAAAGAAATAAACATGTGTTTTCGAGGATGGCTAAGCCACATTAAAAGAGTTATACATAACATGCATATAAACAACCTTAATTTCAAAGGTTTGCTCAAGATAATAATTAATATCTTTGATTTAAATAAGGTGTTAATACGAGAAATATTTCTATAAGAAATATACGCTGACTCTAAATAATACTTGTAATTGGAAAGAACGCAACGCTGAGAATAATACACGCGAGAATAATATTTAAATTAAACGCAGATACAATTAATATTTAACAGAAAACGCAAAGGCTCTTCACATTTAAGATGAACACGGAAGTCAGTAATCTTTTATTAACGTTAAGATGTGAGAGCAGATTATTGCAAATTTCTGCAAAAGATATCCTTTAATCAGTTTAAACAATTAAGCAAGTATTCTCAAAATAAATAGAGGAATATTAATTTACTTGTTACTAAATAAATCCGCTGGTTCGGATTTAATCTCTTTTATAATCTTTCGATTAGTCAAATTACATCCTTCGGAATAATGCGCATGAAGGAAATATGATACTCTTGCACCGAAGTGCCTCATCGAGACGTCTCTAAGGATGCTGTAATCATGAGGATGATTACAGAATTACTCGTTTTTAAATATATGGAACTGCCAGTATTGGCAAAGGTACCTTACCTCAGGAATTTCACAAAGCCGATATGTTCCGAGGGGAACGGAAAAGGATCAACATTTGATCTTAATGGCCTCTCTCATTATTACGACCGCGTTGCGTGTAACGCAAACGCGGTGGCCATCCACTTGGCGAAGGCCGCTCGTTTGTAATTTCGGCTATTGAACGATTCGTTCCTCTCAAGAAGATTGCAAGGAATCTCCTTCCCGCTACGGATTTCCCATGAACGGGAGGATGCTCGGGATACCGAGTCTCGTTGATATCGAAGGATCTACTTCCTTCTTGAATGTTCTAAATATAGCGTATCTACGCTTCGTTACGTGCTCACTCGTCGAGCTTCTGAAGAAGAATGACGACACACTCGTTGCCGGAAGCCGGAAGGGCGTTAACTACGAAAGCGCCACGCAGTGACACGCATGCGTGATATTGGAACTGCCGCTCTGACATCGGCATCGCATTTATGACTATAGTGTGTTTACGGGAGGTCGATAAAGAAGCAAAGGGAATTATTGATTCTACTCGTCTACATTACCATCCTGTTTTTTATTCTAGGAAGCTCTGATCTTCCTTACCATTAATTCAAATACCTTCTAGATTTTAAACAGTAACCTATCCTGTCGAAAGTTCGCGAATAAGTGCTTGGCAGTGGATCGATCGCTTTGCAACATATTTTTGCAAATAAAGAGCAATATGTCGTCATTGGTAGGTATTATATGTGAAAATAAAATATATATGTTAAAATATAAAATTACTGAAGAAAGAAGACATCGTCAAGGAGACAGCAACAATTTAATTAATGAAATGGCAAATAATGATTCCTTAATTTTATATTAACATATAACATATAACGCATTAACATATTAACATAGGATTTTAACATATATATTTTATTTTCACATATAATACCTACCAATAACGACATATTGCTCTTTATTTGCAAAAATATGTTGCAAAGCGATCGATTCACAGCTGCCAAGCACTTAAGGTGCCATTTCACGTTGACGCTCGACGCTCATTTTCAGCGAGCAAAAATCTTCAAATATAATATATTTTATTTATGTAGATATATAAATTTACTTATATAATATAAATAAGTTAAAAATATTATTTCTAGGGTCATGTGGTTTCGCTTTGACGCTAGCGTCAAGAAATAAAGCTGAATTTATTCAACATCCAGCGTTGACGCTGAATCGTCGTTGATCGTCTCAGTACAATCAAAAATAGTCTTCGAAATACGTAAAATATTAATTATTTTCAAGTAATATCTTTAAGTAATAATATTTTACGAATATATATATATAAATAAAAAATATTATTTCTGAAGATTTTTTGCTCACTGAAGATGAGCGTCAAGCCGATCAAGCGTCAACGTGAAAAGGCACCTTTATTCGCAAACTTTCGACAGGATAGGTTACAAATTTTTCCGTTTCTTTTCCGTTCCGTAATAGTTAGGGAGCTGGGTGCCAAAATTTCTATATGATTTGTTCATGTGGCAGACATTATTAATAGCGATAATTGTACCATAAGAATAAACATTAAGGACCGCGTCTGCCACCATGGTAACGCTGCGTTGTCAATTGACAGCGCTTCGAATTTGTTTAAAAAAAAGGGGGTACTATATGATTTGTTCATGTCTGCCTCTGAGGCTGATGTTCAGAATCCTTCTGAAAACGAAGAAAATCGAAGAGGCAGACATCCAGGGCTCTGACTTTTGTAGTAATCAATTTTTCAAGTTTTTTTTATGATTTAAAAAAGTGTATATGAAGTGTACACTTAGCAGACCTGAATTGTTCGATTAAAGACAATGTGAAGGACCACAGAAAAATGGTCTGCCAGCATGTTGCCTCTGCGTTGTCAATTGACAGCGCTTCAAAAATGTTAAAAAAAAGTTGTGCTATATCATGTGTTCATGTCTGCCTCTTGGACTGATGTTTAGATTTCTTATAAAAAAGAAGAAAATCGATGAGGCAAACATCCAGGCCTCTGATATTCCAAAGGCAGACCATTTGAATATATTTTTGAAAAACTCGACACTCGCGCCAAGCTACAAGTGCTTTTTTTTACTTTTTTATTACCTGTTGGGTTGAGTTAATAAAAATTACTAAACAAAATAATATTATTAAAACTATTAATAATAACAATAATCAGCCGTAATACCCGCTTTCCTTTGATTCTCCTTGAATTTCAAAAAATTGTACAGTTCAAAATCAGTGAGCAAAATGTCTGCCAAATTTTTTTCGTATTCAGGGAGTCATAATGAATCGAATGGACGCAACTAGAACCATGAGCAAATGACTTAATAGAGCTTTTTTTTTTTACATTTTTACAACTACGTCCCGTGATAATGCAGAGCCCTGGATGTCTGCCTCATGGATTTTCTTCGTTTTCAGGATGATTTTGACCATCAGCCTCAGAGGCAGACATGAGCAAATGATTTAGTACCCATTTTTTTTTTACAATTTTGAAGCGCTGTAACGCAAAAACGCAGCGACGTAGGATCTTAGATGACTGAACCAAATCGATTCGTATTGATCTGAACTTTAATCCCTATCGATGTGAAACATGAACAAATCATATACCGATTTGGCACCCAGCTCCCTAACTATAAAGCCGGTATCAGACTACGCATTGGAAATTAAGATTAAAGATTGAAGATTTAAGATTGTTTAATCACACTAGCAACGCATTGGAAATTGAGATTAAAGATTGAAGATTTAGTGTCTGAGCAGAATAGCTAACTTATAATTTCAAGACAGTGTTTTATGCTTTAAATCTTTGTTTTTAGCAACGCACAATACTGTCTTGTGTCTCAAGTCTTAAACGAGTGTACAAAGTGTCAACATTGTAAGACTTGAGACATAAGACAGTATTGTGCGTTGCTAAAAACAAAGATTTAAAGCATAAAACACTGTCTTAAAATTATAAGTCAGCTATTCTGCTCAGGCCCTAAGGGGATGCTGGAGCCGCAGACGAACTCGATCAGCGTCGATAAAGAAGTGCTCACCGATTCTTACACATACATACATACAGAACGCAGGCGAACTCGATCAGCGTCGATAAAGAAGTGCTAACCGATTCTTACACATACCTACAGAGCGCCTGCTCTAGGGCTACCCGTTATACTGATCCGTATGTTTTTGGCTGAATTCGGGGAGACGCGTAACATGTGCATATGAAATTTTCAAGCACACTTTTCTCTTATACTAAAGCTCGCAGCTCATTTCTGCAAGCGCAGGATTCTTCTTTATTGTATTTCCGAGACCGCTGCCAGGTTTTTGTGTACGTACACAGTCTAAAACTTTTATGTGCAGCAAATGTTGTCATGAGTCGACCGCAGAATCAAAAATAAAACTGTAATTTTCTAATTTTTTTTCGTTTTTCATACGCAAATGGTGTCTGCGGTATTCGTTATCGTCCATACTTTAATTCTGGACAAAAAATTTTTAATTCGGTGAAATCAATCAAAAGATTAGTGTGTCTGAAAATTTCGCGGTAAAACAGAGCTGTCTCCAGCATCCCCTTAAAGATTGTTCAGAGCATTCTGAGCTATCAGACTACGCATTGGAGATTAAGATTAGAATTAAAGGTAAAATTTTGACCAATCAGAATGAAGTAGCCCAAGAGTGAAATTAGGGATTGAATTTTAGAGTTCAATCTATTTTTTTAATCTTTAATAGCAATCTCAGCCAATAGCCCTCTGACTTTTAGTGACGTGATAGTTGCGCGGTATCGTAGATATATTCAGTGTGCGATATAGATGACAGAAAGCAAAAAAGGTTCATTTTTCCAACAAATTTACTTTTTCGATATTTCAAGCAAAAGAACTTGATTAGAGAGTAAATATTTATCGTTTTTTAACTTTCGATATAGTTGTTAGGTTACATAAATATATTTATAGCTAAAATTGACACTATAATAGATAAATAAATAGTATATAGTATTAATTGTAGCTATGCCACCAAAAATACAAATATGGACTGACGAAAAAGAAAATGAATTGATATTTGAAGTTGAGAGACGGCCGATATTGTGGGATGTAAGCTGTGAAGCATATAAAAGAAACGATTTAAAACTTAACCAATGGCATGAAATAGCCCTAATCCTAGGACCGTCTTTCAATGGTATAAAAAGTCTTTTATATATTTTTGTGTATTATTTAATTTTATTTGGCGTTTTAATTATATTTGCGTTTTTTAAAATATACATTGTTTTATAAAAATAAAAAAAGAAAGTATACATCGTCGAGATAAATTAAATTTTTTTAAATTTTATAAACTTAAGTGGCATTCTACATTTCTTCAAATTACATTATACCTACACTGTTGGAAAATTTGTGTTAAATATAACATAAATCACATGTCCAAAACGGTCCACTCAAATTTTTGTGTCAGTTTAACATAATATGGATGTGTTAAATGGTAACATCGATACTATGTTAAAATATTTTAATAGAAAGGAAATGTTATTCTGATCGTAATTTGAGGTTAATTATGTGTATAAGATAAAATCAACATTCTTCTTCTGTAAATTTTTATTCTTACTTCTGTTATAAAGTAAAATCAACACTCTTTTTCTGTAAATTTTAACACATTTAATAAATACGTTTAAATTGTGTTACTTTAACATATTTTTTAAATTATTTTAATAATTTTACATTTTAAATTTGTAAAGTTCAATTAACATAGAAAGCATATGTTAAATCTACACACGTATGTGTTGATTATTTTACACAAAAATTTTAACAAGGACCTTTTTTTAACAAAACTACACAAATTTTCCAATAGTGTATATGTTATATTCTTACAGCTGATATGGTACAACATCGTTTTATTAGTATGAAACAAACTTTTATGAAAAATAATCGGAAAGCGCGTGAATCTAGAGAAAGATGCAGTGGAAAAAGTCCTGACGAAATTTTTAAACCAAAATGGAATCTTTATGATAAACTGCTGTTTTTAAAAAAGGCCTGTGCTCAGGCAGTCAGTCAGTCAAACTTAGATCAACAATTAGATCTTTCCAATTGCGAAATAGAATTTGAAAATAATACGGATGAAACACAACTTAATTTATATGATACACAGGTAAATTATAAAATACAAATATTAATAAAATATATAAATAATACACACACACACACACACACACACACACACACACACACACACACACACACACACACATATTTCAAAATAATAAATAATATATATAAATAATACATATTTTTTTAAAAATTACTTAATTTTACATTTTTAATTATTGTGAGCAGTTTATGATACAGTGCATTATTTTGACTACATATTTAATTTCAGCAATGTGTCGTATCTAATATTCCTGAAAATTCTTTAGATGCGACTCCATCCTGCGTAATTGAGACTCCATCCTGCGTAATTGAGACTATAACTTACCAAATTTTTTAGCGTCGTCTTCTTGTGAATCTGTATGAAATGTAATGCGAATAAGAAGTGTGAATGTGATTAAGGCGAACGAGCAACAGGGATTTAGTTATCTCAGTATATTTACAAAAGCTCCTCCTGATGAGCAGACACATTAAAGGAATGACACAAATATAAATTCACATATATGGCAAACACATAAAATAATAGCGCATTTGAACTTAAAGTAGAAGAATAATAATGTTTACATCATATAAATAAAAGAATGTTGAGCATATTATATAAATATTGGCAGTAATTAAGACAAGTAATATGTTCTTTGCTGCACTGTCCGTATCACTATTGTAAATCGCAAACGCTTTGATGTCACTATCAAAAGAAATCTTTAAAAGACAATGAACAGAAAGTTAAAGTATGGAATTGAATGATACACAACGCAAAGCCGAAGCTTATAAAATGAATAATCCTTAATATAACGCAAAATAATACTCTAAGGCGGGTAATGCCTTATCTGATCGTCTTTAATTATTGCTATGGAACGCGAGTGACTCGCGTGACGGACTGAACAATGCAGTATCAAATATCAAGGTTATTATAGCGCATCGAAATAAACACTGAATCTCCAGAAGATGAGATTACATAAAGAAGCGCCTCGTGTCATACACAGAGCGGAATTGAAGTAATATATTTAACGCGTGTACGCGTGGTGTAAACCGATACTCGGTTTATCAATCTTACGATCTTTAATGTGATAGTGACTGTTGACAGACAGCGTTATCCGATGTATCGGAAGGGCTTAAAGAAACCCGCAATTGCGTGGTTCATGCTTATCCGAGAATCGGAATGAGAATAAGGACAAAGTACTTAACGTGGTTGTTCACAGCTCAATCTCCACAGGTTTCGTTTATAAGGGATGTAATCCTCTTACGGATCCACGTACTCGTCTTTCTCATTTAAATACGCCTGTACTACGTCTTTCGTGTTTCGGAAGGAATGATCTCGCTCTCTTTCTCTCCTCTTGCGTGGTACACGCGGCAATTGCACGCATGCAGCGTTCACTCAGGTCGTGATTTCGAGTTCTATAACACACGTGGTAACGCGTGCAAGAAGCCGGTGCTTCGAAAGTAACAATGCAATGACGCAGTTTGTTTTAACTCGTTCCGAGTAGAATATCTTTACGTTTCTTAGGAATCACGACTTGCACTACTAAATAATACAAACGAACAATCTAGCTTGACCGTACTTTCTCAAGATAAATAGTTTTCCACGACTGGTTTGTGCAAGCACGAAAATAATCAGCGAATTCAGGGAAAGAACGAACGTGCTTTCGGTACGACGGACCTCAAGCCAATGACGCAGAACTCGGCCCGACCCGCCCGACACGTATCGTCGCGTCGCAAGCGCGGACCGGTGAGAACCAAAAGGCGATCGGCAGCGCGCCCCTTGCTTCCGGCGCCGCGGTCGCGTCGCTGTCGCTGTTACCAGCGAGGCGATACTTTTAATAACGCGCTTAATTTGAACAGAATCTCAATCTAATAGTTTATCATCAAATGTTTATTTCTCTTCCAACTCAACATCAACATCTCACAATAAAGAAAACTTGTATATGAAAAGAGGTGTAACAAAAAAAAGGCGAGGAACATTAATAGAAGAGGCACTTGGAGCTGTTAAAAAACTGTCAAGTCAACCTCTGTAGTGCGATTCTGTAACTCGTTATGCGTCGTTATGTGCTCATAACGACAGTTGCGCAGCTTTTTTCACATATAGTATACCTGCGCAACGACAACATAACGATACCGACACTGTCGTTAAGAGTTATGCTGGGTCTACAATGCGAGTCGCAAAGTCGTGAGTCGCAAGAATTGACCAATCACAGTCGAATTTGAGGAGAATAATCGACTGTGATTGGTCAATTCTTGCGACTCGCGACTTTGTGACTCGCATTGTAGACCCAGCATTACAGAATAGGGGTACAGGAGGTCGATTCTGTATTTTGAGACGAGGTGAAAATTACAAAAGTGAACAGATTTACTAGATTTCGACAAATGAAATTGTAGATTCTCTAGTGAATTTCCTCACTTTTGTAATTTTCACCTCGTCCCAAGATACAGAATCGACCCCCAGTAGTGCGATTCTGTAACTCGTTATGAGGTATCGACTATCGTTGCGCAGATATTTTATATGGTAAAAAAGCTGCGCAATTGTCGTTAGAGCTCATAACGACGGCATAACGAGTTACAGAATTGCACTACAGCTCAAATATACTATTTGATACGCGTATCGAATAGTATATTTGTACGGAAGCCCCTACGGTTCACCAGCGACTGTGTCGCCAGTAGTGGTTATTCGTGCAACTAGTAGCACGTTTTGCTTCGCGCGGCGCGTGAAGTCGGGTGCAAGCAGCAAGTTGTTGCAAGTCCACTTGCAACTAGTTGCAAGTGGAAAATTTATTGGCCTGAGCACACTGAAGATTCTCGAACTTGGTGTCTTTATTCTGATTGATTGTGTTATTGTTTACATTCGAATGTTTCAGTTTTTATCATCATCGTGAACATTAAGGCTGCCGTCCCATGCAGGACGGAATTTCGGAAAACGGAATCTCGGAATCATTCTGATTGGTTAGCCCCATGGGGCACAGTACAAGCCCCATGAGGCTAACCAATCAGAATGATTCCGAGATTCCGTTTTCCGAAATTCCGTCCTGCATGGGACGGCATCCTAAAAAGTTATTAAAATCCAATTGCATTATCAACTAACAAAATGTAAAATGTTTTTTGGTTTTTTACTGTAGAGGTTTGATTGATTGTGCTATTCATGTATTACATGTATTACATGCTCGAATTTTATGTTTCAGATAATTTTCTAGATTATTTTGCTGTCAGAAATAGCTTGTAATTTTGAAGAAATGAATCACATTATAGTGAAAGATCAAATAAATAGTATACTACATATGATTTAGATAATGAAAAATGTGACCTTTCAATTTTCTTGCAACTTTGTAATGAGAAAAAGTAACATTCAATGGCCGGTATTCATAGTCGGTTCTTATATTTAAGACCATCTTAAGTACAATCTTAAGATGTCATTAACCAATCACAGAGCCGTATTAGCATCTTAAGATCTTGAAATAAGATCTGATTATGAATACAGGCCAATGAGGATTGAAAGAGGTAATTTTTTCGACTCTAAATTTATCATTTATTGTATTTATTTCTATTGAAGTCACCTTTTCGTGATGATGGAATATGTTCCCATTCCCGAATCTCTACCCCTATCATAAACCCAGGACTGAATTGTCATTTTCAGGTTATTTCCTACGACAAGGTGTAGTTGCACGAAGCAACACAACTTGCTGCTTGCACCCGACTCAGGGTGCCATTACATGGAGCGCGGAAACGCGGAAACGCGGAAGCGCGGAAGACAAAATTTACTAGATTTCCGTCGATCCGTTCCGTTCATTTGATTCCCTTATATTACATGGAGCACAATTTGCGCGGAAAAGCGGAATAGGGAATTATAAAATAAGAATGTTTAGCGGTATTTATTGATTAAAATGCTTGTATTCAATAAATAAACTGAAAAGATAAGCATACTAATACAAATTGCAATGAATTAAGTCAACACACATTTAATAAAGGAATATAAATGTCTAGTTATCACCATATTGTTCCGCTTTTCCGCGCAAATTGTGCTCCATGTAATATAAGGAGAAATAAACTTGCGGAACGAGCGCGTCAAATGTTCGTTCTTTTTCTCTGTACTGTTGCACTCAGATACCTCAGATAGGTTATGTATTTTTATAATATATTCTATCCCGCTTAGAATATTGTGGACAGTTCTCCGTGAAATTGGAAAAGTGATTTAATTGTTATAAACTATTCGGTAGAACAAGCGCTAATGCATAAGTGCCCTATAGCCGTGAAGCTCCGCTGTTCCGCTCAAATGGGATAGAAAGAAGCGACGGAAACGCGGAATCTAGTTACTTTCTTTCCGCGTTTCCGCGTTTCCGCGTTTCCGCGCTCCATGTAATGGCACCCGACTCACGCGCCGCGCGAAGCAAAACGTGCTACTAGTTGCACGAATAACCACTACTGGCGACACAGTCGCTGGTGAGCTGTAGGGGCTTCCGTATATTTGAGCTGATCAGCCAATAATCAAACTAATTTACTAGTTATTTACTATTTCATACGCGTATCAAGTGATCGGTGTAAACTAGGCCACTTATAGGCTGCGTTCGGAAACGTCACCCGAGTGCACACGAGTATACTCCCTTCTCTTTCTATCTCAGCGAGTTAGAAGGAGAAGGGAGTATACCTGTGTGTACCCGGGTGACGTTTCCGAACGCAGCCATACTACGTTTACGCGAGCGTTACTTCTGTAGTAACTTATGATAATTCACCCGTTTACGCGGAGTAAATTATCGTAAGTTACTACAAAATCCCGTTTACGCGAAGGAATTATCGTAAGTTACTACAGAAGTAACGCTCGCGTAAACGTAGTAATAGGTGGAAGACATTTTATTGACGCCGATTGTAAATTGACCTTCGGGACCAGGAAATGGTGATGTGTTTACGAACGCGGAAACAGCACGCCATGTTTGCATCCGAGGCATGTAACTGGATGTTTCATCAAAAACATGGCTGAATTATCTTTCCGTTGTTCAGTGAAATTTTGTGTACAGTAAGAGGACGATCCGACGTTGAACTCATGTGAGTTGAAGTCATTATGACTTCGATTCACCTCGTCGTACACCCTTTGCCAGGAACTGACGACCAACTCAATGATAGGTAAGCAATTTCATCCGCTATCGGTTTTCCCATTACTGCACCCTAGTTTGTACGTCATACTTGAGAGAAGAAATACTATTCTTTTCTTATTTTCAAGCCTTCCATTTACGTTACGACGTGTCACGACATGTCGCAACATGTTGCGATGTGTCACGCGTATGTAACTATTCCTATTCCTTCTCTTATTCCGTGTATATTCATTTGACGAACATGCCTCCCTTTACGATGTCCTCGCCATATTTTAATGGCAACCTATAAAAATGTGATGTCTAGCAATTGCGGGTTGACGGAGCGTGGCTCTTCGTTCGAGTGTGGTCTCGGATTTGATCCCCGGCCGTCATCCCGCATTGTACATATGTACTTCGATAAGAGGCTGAGATTTTAAAGAACTCTAGATTTTGAAAAATCTGAGGTTTTTTTTTATTGCTGCACTAGGACTGCAGCTAGAACTTCTTGCTTTCGTCAAGCTTCAAGTGTGTACTGCATTTTAAAAAATCCTTCACTGGTTCAGCTATAAAAAAAAAACAGACTTATGATGAAATAGATCAAAAGTCTTGCATATGCCTTGATAAGAGGTTAAGAGTTAAAAGAGTGTGATTGAGTGCGTTTAGGTAAGACACCGCTACTGTAGCGGAGTGTAGCGCTACACGAATGCGTACCAGCCATTGGCTGTTCATGGTAGCGTTACCGGTAATTCGTGTAGCGCTACAGTAGCGGTGTCTTACCTAAACACACTCAATGTGAATTAAAAATATTAAGAATAGGATCAAGAAATTATGAGCAATATAAGCCTATAGAGTGGGTTGAAACCATCTCAACTATCCACCAGTGGAACTTCCAAAAGATAGATATAGGCTGCTGTCCACTTGACACTACAAATGCTTCGAAGCATTCCTCTTCTCCTTTCTTTCAATGAAGAAAGAAGGAGAAGAAGAACTCTTCAAAGCACTTGTAGCGTCAAATGGACCACAGCTATAGTAATTGATCCTGTTTATATATATATATATATATATATATATATATATATATATATATATATTGATTATGTTTCAAGTCTTGTAGAAGATCTTGTAGAAGATGCAAGATACAATTGAGAGATATAATACTGAATCTAATATTTAATATTTAATGCGTAATAGATGAATATAAACCATGTCATTATTAAAACTTGATATCAAACTTGTGATATTATGGATAAGAAAAGTTATCTTGTAGTAACAATGGAAATGTTTAGGAGACAATGTAGGAGTTACGAATCATTATTATTTAGCTTATCAATTATAAAAAATAATCTATAAATTGTCTATTTTATATATATAGACAATTATATTACATTTTGTATTTTTATATTTTAGATTGAGGGAAATAGCAGATAAAATAAATAGATATGGATTTGTAACACCACCGGCTTTTAATTCTTTAAAAGCGTCGATAAAGCGCATTGTAGTTGGACCAACGCATATCGCTCTTCTTACGGATGACAATAGAATAGCTAGAGTTGCATTTACAGTACTACCAGATAGATTGGATTTGAGTAAAAACGAACCTAATAGAAAGTGAGTAACGAGAGAACGAATGTATGAGAGAGGACAGTTCAATAATAAGAAAATGTCTATTTTATTGTAGCACAAGTAAAAATCATGTTGGAAATTCCAATTCTGTGCCGAATGGGAATGGAAGTAACAGTAGCGGCAGTAGAACAGGGATGTCACGTTCACGTGCACGGATCATGCGTAACAGTTCTGCGATACGTGGAGGTAGCAGCAGCGGAGGGAGTGGCAGTGGTGGTCGTATAGGACCACCCGGAGTTATTATGGGAGGTGGAAGTGGTAACAGTTCTCGTCCTATCGCTTCTGTGCCAGCACCGTTTGTACCCGAAGATCTAATATCTCAGGCACAAGTTGTGTTGCAAGGAAAAAGTCGTAATCTTATCATCAGAGAATTACAGGTTTAATATTAATATTATTGGAAACAGAAGAATATAAGATGACCGATGAAAAAAGTACATAATTTAATAAAAATTATAATATTATTGTAGCGTACAAATCTAGATGTAAACTTAGCAGTAAACAATCTTTTATCACGAGAGGACGAAGAAGGCGATGATGCGGAGGACGCAGCAGACAGTTATGTCCCAGAAGATCTTATCTCTTTGTTAGATGGTGGCTTTAGTAATGAGCATTCAGTTATAATTGATGCTGATTCTATGTTTTCTGAAGATGTATTTGGATACACTGGGATAAGGCAGTAATTAATTTTTCATATATCTTCTATAATATCATATATAGAGAGAAACAGAGTATTTTAAAAAGATTATAACTGTACAGGCTTATAGTCGCAGGCTTATAGCTATATATTTGCTAATAAGTTATATAAAAGATATTTGATCAGTGTTCGTTTCCAAATCAATCCCTTCAATAAATAAATATATGTTCTACTTTAATAATATAAGTTATTAAATAAAAGAAAAAGTTATTGTTATATCTCAATACGAAGATATTAATATAATAATAAAGGCTCAGATGATTACAAATCTATCTAAGAAAAATGGAGCCGTAACAAGGTGTTGGTGTTCATACACTCTATACTTTAAGTAAAGAAGTAACGAATTATAATGTATATACTGTACATATACATATATTCCAACTTAATAGACTGCGCGCCGCAAATTTGTCGGACTTGAAACATAGCTATCTTGGAACATTAATACCCTTCCCTCCCCCGGAATTAAATCGACGCGATTTAATTGTTTAAAAAAAATTTGCAGCGCGCAGTCTATTAAGTTGGAATATATGTATATGTACAGTATGTACATTATAATTCGTTACTTCTTTACTTAAAGTATAGAATGTATGAACACCAACACCTTGTTACGGCTCAACGCTCCATTTTTCTTAGAAAGAAGATATTAATTTATCGAGCAGAGTAAATGTACGATAATCAAATATCAGTCATTAGCAAACTTATAAACAAGACTAGATAATGCCTGTCAGGCAGCTTAAAATAAATTAAAAATTAAAAAAATAAAATTTGATACAAAGCTGTCAAATATCCTTAGATGATATGGGTAGATAATCTATGAAAATGAAAAATTGTTTACTTTGAAGAAATTAATCTGGCTCTATGTTAAGTATTTTTTATCGAGTTTATTAAATATTAAAAGCCTGCAAAGTTAGTTTTTTTAAATCTGTGTATGTTAGCTGTGTGTGTGTGTGTGTGTGTGTGTGTGTGTTGTGTGTGTTGTGTGTGTTGTGTGTGTGTGTGTGTGTGTGTGTGTGTGTGTGTGTGTGCGTGCGTGCGTGCGTGCGTGCGTGCGTGTGTGTGTGCGTGTGCATGTGCGTTTGCGTGTGTAGAGGAAAGTGCCCTAATATGGGCAAGATCCTAATATGAGATATGTTAAGCTAAAAGGTCCTATATAGGCCTCATCTGTTGATCCCACCATGAAAAAACCCCGCCATCTCATATTAGGATCCTATCTCATATAATAGGGCACTTTCCTCTATATATATATATATATTTTTTTTTAAATATATATATATACATATATATATATGTATGGATGTATGTATGTATACGTATATGTATATGTATATTTCTAAGGAAATATTTTATTTTTAGTCGCGGAAGTTCTTCGCGCCGCTTAGGTAACGACAGAGAGAGCGAACGTTCATCTCATGAAAGAGATCGAGATCGTGATAGTTTTAGTAGATGGCGAGATCGTCAATATTACGGACCACGACGTTGGCTGGAAACTGCTCTTAAAGATTCATGGGAGAAAGATTCAGGTATTTTATATAAAAAATTAAATAAATTTTTTTGAATAGAATCGCAGTTTTTAATGTTTTTTTGTTTAAATATTCTAGATAATAAGAAAAAAGAATTGGCCTCGCAGAGTCCACTATGGATATCCGAAGAATTGGAATGGTGGCACGATCGCAGTAATGATCCAGTACCTCGCTTTGTACAAATAGCATCGCTTTACAGTGAACTAATTGCCATTTCCGTATCAGGCCAATTATACCAATGGAAATGGACAGAATCAGAACCATATAAAAACACAGAAGTACTTATACAAATAAGGCATTGTGATTATATACATTTACTATACAATTTTACGATACGTTTCATTTTTTCTAATTTTTGTAGAATCTAAATGTGCATCATCCGAAAACCATTCCTTTGGCATTGACAACAGAAAAGATAGTCAATATATCTGCTACGGCAATTCGATGTTCCGTTAGCACAGAAAGTGGAAGAGTAGCGACGTGGCTTGATGAACTTTTAGGACATGTCGCTTCCCGTCTTGAACATCCAGCGCAAGCTTTCACTGAATTTACATTGGATAAAATTGTATCACTTCATACATGTGCTTTATACACTGTCGCAAGACTTGAAAGTGGAACGTTATATTGGTGGTATGATCTGGTGTATGATCTTTAGCTGTGTGTGTGTGTGCGTGCGTGCGTGTGCGTGTGTGTGTGTGTGTGTGTGTGTGTGTGTGTGTGTGTGTGTGTGCGCGTGTGCGTGTGCGCGTGTGCGCGTATGCGTGTGCGCGTGTGCGTGTGCGTGTGTGTGTGTGTATTAGAATGGTCGTTAAAAAATAGATTTTTGTTGCCGCTCCCTAAAATGGTAGTAATTGATGAAAAATAAGATCTGTGCAACCCTAAGGCTGTCAAGTCACGGGAAAGGGTGCCTCTCGAAGAAAGCAGTCTTAGAATTCGCGTTTTTTTATTTAATTTTTGCTCTATAAATTAGACCCTGATTTACATCATATCTTTTTAAACAGATTAATACTTTTAATTACTTATCATTTGATTAATATCGTTGAAATAACAATTTTTTTATATTGAATAAAAATATGCTCCGGATAATTGACAAAAATTAAGATAACAAATTGATGTAAATGAGGGTCTAATTTATAGAGCAAAAATTAAATAGAAAAACGCGAATTCTAAGACTTCTTTCTTCGAGAAACACCCTTTCCCGTGACTTGACAGCCTTAGAGTTGCACAGATATTATTTTTTCATCAATTACTACCATTTTAGGAAGCGGCAACAAAAATCTATTTTTTAACGACCACCCTAATATATATACCATTGGGGTGGTCGTTATATATAAAAAATAGATATATATATATATATATATATATATATATATATATATATATATATATGGGACAATCCACGTCACTTTTACCCCCCATCTGTCCAAAATTGGTATGGACGGATTTTAATGACTAAGGGCGGAAAATGTTCGTCTTGAAAAGAGCTTTCGAAAGGCGTGTGGCATATATGCGCAATTCAACATGGCGTCATAGTTATGGCTGCTTAAAGGGATAAATTCAAAATTTCAGATCCAACATGGGCAGATAAAACGGTGAAAAGTAACTAAATTCACGTGAAACTCAGTATTTGGGGGATTTTGGGGTCGCTGATTACGAATCTGAACGTAAAATTGTGAAATTCAAAATGGCGGATGCAAATATGAGAAACGGACGAAAATTCCAGTAAATGATCTGAAAACTCTTACTGGAGGGTTTTTTGGGTCGCTGATCACGAATTTGTAGCTAATTTGTTAAAAAACAACAGAAAAACCGTGTTAATTGAAATTCTACTCTTAGCGTTACCCAGAGATGACGGCGTGGACGTGGTAGAAATTCATCTCCTAGAGTAGAATTTTAACTGATTTTGACTGATTCTGTTTGATGGTCAACCAGCTCCAGAACTCTGAAATTTATTTTTAAAATGCTGTTTCGTCCCATCAGTCATGTATATTATTTTTTTAAGATTTTTGACATCTTTTTTTATCTCCGGTAAGCTGGTTGACCATCAAACAGAATCAGTCCAGCGCGCAACCGGTGTTTCTAATTCTAGCTATATCTCAGAAACGAATAATCATACCGAAACGAAACACAAGGCATTTTAAAGCTAAAAGTTGGTACTTTCGCGTGGCATTAATGAAATTGAGGAAAAAATTTTGCTGCCGTGCTACGTCACGACACACACATATATATATATATATATATATATATGTATATAAACCTGTATATATGTACATGCATTAAGGTTTTTCATTACTTTTATCTTTCAGGGGTGTTTTACCATTTGCACAGCGTAAGAAATTGTGGGAAAAATATAAAGCTAAATCACGCAAGCATAGGCCGTCTACGATATTGTCAAGTGACATTAGTTATGGGACACATGTATGCATGAAAAATAGCCCGGTTTACCAGCCGGGAGCTATTGGTAAGATATCGGTATCTTGTACATCTTGTAAATTGATTCAAATATACTGTTGTACATATAATATAGTCTAATGAAACAATTGTATCGCATAATTTTGAATGTATATAATTTACTTTTAAGGATTTACAATAGCTAACGGTGTACCAAAAGTTGGACAATTGTTATCGGCAGCATGGAATGTGGATGCTACTTGTAGATTTAAAATATTGCCTGCTGGTATGCACGTGTCTAACGCGAGTACTGATAAACGCGAGTCTAACGGAAATGGAAGCGCGGGAGTTGTGAACAAACCAAATCACAAGGAAACGGCTGACAGGCTTGATATGCCCCCTCCACCATCTCCAGCTTCGAGTACTTGCAGTGACACTGGCAGCATTACAACAAGTCATAGTGAGATATACACGTTACTTATTTAAATTAATAATATTTATAAAAGAAAGATGTAGTATTGAAGATGAAAGATGTATTATTGAAGTAAACTTGATGCGTTTAGAATAAGAATCTTTACGAAGAAATGTAATTTTAGAACGACAAAAACGTATGGCACCTCGCTGCGAAGGAGAATCTGAAAGAAAAGATGAAGAGGATTGGCAATTAAAAGATGTTGTTTTTGTTGAAGATGTCAAGACTGTACCTATTGGTGCGATCATTATTTATATCTATGAAAAAAATATTTTTCGACTCTATTTTAAAATGAATCAGAAAGAATTAAATGTTGTGTAAGTCGGGTATTCATATTCGGTTCTTATATTTAAGACCGTCTTAAGTACAATCTTAAGATGTCATTAACCAATCCCAGAGCTGTATTAGCATCTTAAGATATTACTTAAGACGATCTTGAAATAAGATCCGACTATGAATACCGGTCTAAGACTTCCATTTTATTAACTTTTATTAATAGGGAAAGTTATAAAAGTCGATGGCTGCTACGTTGCGGTTAAATTCTTTTCTAAGGATTCAAAGGAGAAAGAGAAGGAGATTAAAGAGAAAGATTTCAGCACGTCAGACTTTAAAGATCTTACGACAGAGGAGCCAATGAAATTATTAGCAGATTGCAGACTTTTACGTAAGGATGAGCTACAGGTAAGCCATAGTTGTTGTGTGTATTTATTATATGTAACATAGTACTAAATATATAATTTTTATAGGTAATTAAATCATCATTGAATCCACGAGCTCCGGACTGTTTTCAAAGAACACCTAGAAGGGTCAATATCGTGGAAGGTTCAAACGATAGTCTGTTAACTATATCTACTGATGGACAAGGTATCCTTTTTTGAAGAACTATATTTTTATATACAATGGTCTTTACATTTTAATATAGATCTTTGTTATTCTCAAGATGAAAGTAAATGATTATTAATCAATGAAAAGTATATATGGTTATTGCCATTAATCAATACAGATACATTTATTTATATATTTATTTATAGGTATTCATGCTATATTGAAAAGTGGCAATAAATTGAGTTACGTTGTATACAATCTAAGTACTGGAAGATATGTTCAAGATTGCTATATTCCATCTGATATTTCATCATTTTTGGGATTGCAACCTCAAAATATTAATCTTACGAGCGCAGGAGAGGTATATTTCATTGATATTTATAAATAAAATATATGTAAGATACAAGATGTCTCGAAGAAAATTTTATCTTTTTTGTATTTTGGAATATCGAATTTAGAATATATGTATTTTAGAATATTGATTTGTATTTCAGAATATCGAATGTTCTATGATTTTACGAGATGGTAATAATACCATTTATCCAATCGCGAAAGATTGCGCTGACGCTATACGCGACCCAAACTGGTTGGATTTGGCTCCGGTAAATTGTATTGGTGCAGCAACCATTCCTATTCCTAGTTGTTCCAATTCCACCAATTTAAAGAATCAGGTTGCAGTTATTGCATTAGCATTCGACAATCTTTTGCTTATGCCACGTATATTGCGATGTGATTACGAAAGTGTAAAGCAAGTATTTTGTAATTTGGACCAAGATCTAAGTAAGTGTAACAAGTATATGTAACAGTAAAGTGTATATGTATATGTAAAATTTGATTTTCTATAAATTATGTATAATAAATTTTACAAAAGTACATATGCAATGCTTAACATATTTTTCTGTTTTGCAGAGAACAATTTGACATATTCGAGTGCAAATTCACAAATCCAAATGATATTGAAGGAACGCTGCGATGGAAACCGAAATATACTTCACGCTTGTGTCAACATGTGTTCGCCAACTTCTAATAAAGAAACCGAACAAGGTTATTACGATTATAAAGATATTAAGAGAATTGTGACATATTTTGTTTAATATATTATATTTGACTAATATTATATATTTTATTTGTTTTGTTAAAGTTATCGAACGTGAGTTAGTGTCGAATACAGTAGATGGAACTTCTGCACCTATTGAAGAGCCCATCCCGACATTAAGTTGGCCACCAGAAGCATTTGATAACACATCAGGAGAAGAGGATAGTTTATTAAGCATAGGTGCTGCTAGTATATCTATGATGAATAAATCTGGTAAGTGACATCAGTTTGTATATATGTGTGCCTGTTTATGTCACAACGCAAATTTAATTTTACACGTATATGTACATGAATGTGTGTGTGCGCGCGCGCGTGTAATTATATTTAATTTCTTCTTTTTATTATTATTTCAGGTATTGGGACTACATCTAATAATACATACATTATAGATTCCGTTGAAAGACGACATAATGCATTGCTCATACTGAAATACATGTGCGAAAATAATATCTTGACACCGCACCTAAGAGAATTACTAACAGCAAAGTATGATTAAAATTTAAATATAATTCTAAAGCAAGAAACATACTGATACATTAAACTCTTTTAATGTTAACATTTTTCACGTTAATTTTTTAATAATTTTTTTACATGTAAAAAGGGATGCTCAAGGGCAAACGCCCCTCATGCTCGCTGTATCGGTCCGTGCATATCATGCAGCTCTTATCTTATTAGATACTATACAAAGAGTTGGCAAAGATGCAAAAGACACTTCAGCCATGATATTGCCAGCGGATGCGAGTCCAGATCTATCTCCACTGTTCGTTACTTGTTGCAATGATACATGTAGTTTTACGTGGACTGGAGCAGAGCATATTAATCAAGTATTGAATATATGTATTTACAAGATGCATTGTATGCAAGATACATCGTATGTAGAAGTCTTTTTATTAAACTAAAATTTTTTTATTTTAAGGATATTTTCGAATGCAGAACATGCGGCTTAACGGGATCTTTGTGTTGCTGCACCGAATGTGCTCGTGTCTGTCACAGAGGTCATGATTGTAAGCTCAAAAGAACTTCACCTACAGCATATTGTGATTGTTGGGAAAAATGTAAGTGTCGCGCTCTCATCGCTGGTCATCAAGGTGCAAGATATGACTTGCTATGTCGTCTCGTAAATAGCACCGATCTCGCCACGAAAATTAACTCACGGTAAGTCATACAAATTATACACAAATATTCATGTGTAACGTGGAGAATAATTTTGTTTGAATAACAAATAATTATTTTACGTACATTTTATTCAGAGGTGAGAGCATCTTGTTATTTCTGGTGCAAACGGTTGGAAGGCAATTAGTCGAACAACGTCAATTTAGATCGGCACCTAGACAACGATCAACTTCGGCTAGTCGTAAAGCACCCACTTCGGACGGTATACTTTCTACAGTCTTTTTATATTTTAATTGTTAAAATTAAAAAATTCAAAGGTTTATATGGAATCTTATTTTATTCTATATAAAACTTGTTTTACAGCAAGCAATATATCTATTTACATTGTTACGTTTGTATATTTACATATGTATAATTGACATAATCGTGAAATTGAAAGTATGTAGTTCTTGGTTTCGCAGGCTTGGGTGCGGATTCGGACATGCCAGATCATGATTTGGAACCTCCCCGATTCAGTCGAAAAGCGCTCGAAAGATTGTTAAATGATTGGCCAGCTGTTCAATGTATGATTATGTCAGGCGTTTCTGAAAATGGTACTGATCAATTATTCGGCGATCAAGGGCAGTTATGTCGGCAGAGTGGCACCGCATTACTAGACAAATTTACGCATTCCTTGCTAGTTAAATGCAGCGCCGAAGTAAGTGAAATGATATGCAGAGTGGAATTGAATAGTGTACATATATTTTTCCTTCTTCCTTATGATTATACACTAACGAATTTTATATGATATTTATAGATGCTCGATACGTTGCTCACCACTCTAATCAGAGAATTGCAAGACGAGTCTGTGCCTGGACGACAAGAAGAAGCGAATAATGTAGCACGTCGATTCGTGAGATCCGTGGCACGCATATTTGTCATTTTTACTATAGAAATGGCACCAAACACGACGAAAAGGCGAAGGTAAAATAATCATTTCCGCTTTATACGGAAAGTTTGATAATTCGCTCATTAATTATAATATTACATAGTGTCATTCCTTAATGAAAAACAAGTTAAAAACTCCTGAACCATTTTCAATACTTACGGCGCTTGCAATTTTACTTAACACTTTCTTCGTTAAGTATTGAAAATGGTATATATATATATATATATATATATACACACATTTATGTATACATATACATATACTTATATACGTATATACATATATATATATATATATATATATATATATATATATATATATATATATATATATATACCATTTTAAAAGACCCAGCTGAATATCTCGAAAACTATTTCCGGTTGTACTTGTCAGTTGTAGTTGTTAAAAGACAGTTGGCGAATTTTTAACTTTCTGGCGACAGCAACTGGCATTTGGCAACCGAAAATTGTACTTTTTAACTAGCAATTGCCATCCTTCGCGACTGGCGACGGGGCGTTTGCGACGTATTGTAGAATGGCCCTAAGGGAGAATTCACACCTTGGTAGAATAGCAGAAAGCAGAAAAGCAGCAGCCAATCAGGACTTTGCGCTGGTAGTAAGCATATTACAGTATGCATGCACAGTACATTCTGTTTACTACCAGCGCAAAGTCCTGATTGGCTGCTGCTTTTCTGCTTTCTGCTATTCTGCCAAGGTGTGAATTCTCCCTAAGACTTCTCAACCAATTTATGTCGATACAAAAACACGTTAAAAAGAGAGTTTGATTTTTCGTATTTCCAGTACAAGTCAAGCCTCGCAGCCTTTAATGAAGTGTCGGAAAGTTTTCCAAGCACTAATTAAATTAGCCGTAGAAGAATTATGCGAAACAGCGGATTCATTGATAGCACCAGTCAGATTGGGCGTAGCACGTCCAACGGCGCCATTTACGCTAACGAGTTCTGCAATTGAGGTGATTAACGGCTCGGAGGAACTATTTTCCATAGAGCCCTTAATACCTCACAGTGGTGTGAGTTCGCAAACGTTAGACGCGGCACTGCAAACGCAACAAGGAAACAATAACATAACTATGTCAAGAGGAGATGTTTCTGCTGTAGATGAAACTGAAGGTGGAGAAGGTATAGAGAGATATATTAAAATTTGAGTTTTCTTAATAGACTAATTTGTATACGTAACGATTAGGGATGGGATCAAGTTTCATATGTACTTAAAAATCCGAGTTAAATAATAATCAAGTTTTATTTTCTAGAATTCGAGTAATATTCATAAAAAATAACATTTCATACATTGTACTTGCAGGATTCGAAATGTACTTATAAGCAGTTTCTATCGTAAAATGTACTTATAAGCAGTTTCTATTGTAAAAATTAAATCTTTTACAAGTAGTACTTGAAATCTAAGACTAAAGTTGTGTTAGTTTAAAGAATATGTAAATGTATAAAGATTTTAAGTAACTTTTATTTTATATTTTATTATATTTAATTTCGAAGTATAATTTAATATTTGTAATTATCAAAAAATAATTACTAAAATATTTGCTTTATAAAAAGGAAGGGCCATCTCCGCGAGGACCATCTCCTATTCAAAGGAATGTAAAATTTGTAGTGAAGTATTCACAAAAGATTCGAATCTATTTGATCCAGGTTCGAGTGTACTTGGGAGTAATTCGAACCTTCTTGTAAGATACTTAATCCCATCGCTAGTAATGACACATGAGTTTTTGACTGCATAAAAATACATGATTGCTCGATGTAGAAGTCCCTATGGATATGGATGGTGATATCAGCGAACACGAAGAATCGGGGGTCTCTGGGACTGCCACGGGTCAACCACTCGGAGAGGTCGACTCAAACGTCGGTGGTGTAGGCGAGGAACAAGCGGGAGATGGTGAATCAGACACGGAGTTGGACCTCTTAGCGGAAGCGGAAACTGAATCCGATTCGGATGACAATCATAGCAATCAGGACGCAGCGTCGGCACAACGTAGCGTGCAAACGGGCGCAACCGCAGGTTCCGATGGTGGAATGGGATCGATATTATTGTTTCCAGAGGACGAGTCTGGAGAATCGAGCCAGCAGGAGGACGATGAGAGCGAAGCGGGGGAAACAGACGAGCAAGATAACGAAGAGTTTCAAATCGGTGATGAACAATTGGAGCGCAGAAGGTAATTGTGTTCCCGATCTTTCTCAATTGTGTCACCATCTTGTCGAGCTATATTTATGTTTTTCTTCCTCATTATATCTCTGATGTAACGAAGATGACTGATAAGCTGTCGGAACGAGAGCATATTTGCCCTTTATGTTCCAGACGTGGAACACTCGTGGAATGCTAAATGTAACATTGCTTTATTTCAGTGGATCCTCCGGTCATTTGCATCGTAATAATCTCGCACCCGTGTACATGCAGTGGGCGATACGCAATCGTGAATCGAATACGCGTACAGCGGGATTACGGGTGACTGGTGGTAGTAATCTGGTGTTTATCGACCCTGCATCCTTGAGACGCACCACTGCCACGTCGGCCGTCGCGACCGCGCAGGAGCCCATAACAATGGGAACTACCGCTAGTTGCCTGGCGCGAGCTTTCGGAATTGTCATTCGACAGATCGCCGATCTGTTGGTCATGATGCAAGATTATAAAAACTTGGCGCCCGCCTTACCACGTTTGATGGAAATCACTTTTCAGGACGCTCTAAGTTTACAGGTATGCAAACTTATTGTCTCAAATTTCGTCACGTCGGTTTGCGCATACGATCAACGAATCTTGACGAGACAAGTTATTTCTGCCGTAGTCGTATTTAGAAGCGCACTTGAAGCCCACGTGGGATTGGCTGCTTACGGTGATGGATGCTACAGAAGCGCAACTGAGATTCGGAGTATCCTTGACACGTAGCGCGGATCCGACTCACCCTGAACACCCTCTCAATAACGCTCCGTCTCTGTCGGGCGGTAATTTTAGTGGTTTGCTAAACACGGCCGCGCTTTCGTTGACTCTTCAAGGAACTACAGGTCGGAATCCTCGTGGTGGTATTGCTACGAGTTCGAATATCTCCACTCCTCAAGCTTCAACACGACTCACCGTTGGTTTTGCAGGCGTTGGCGAGCCTCCGAGGAGCAGTAGAGAGCGTGAAGGTTTACATTCTAATTTATTATTTTAGAAAAATCCTTATTTTGATATCTTTATATTAAATGTTGCGATATTTTTGGCATATTTTAAAATCTGTAAGCCGTACCCCCCGTTACACACATTTTCATAAAACCAAGTATAGACGTATTTGTGTGGTTTTCCTAACAAACGCAAAATAATCGAAATTTTCTCGATCTTACAAAAGAAATAGAAAAAGGAACGTCATGATGTGTTTCAGGTGGTGATGCACACTCAGCGAGACGTGAATTCTTATCATATTGTCTGTCTTTGATGCGTGCCCACAATAGCGAGCATAGAGATAGTTTGCCAGTTTTGGATGTTTCCGCTTTAAGACATGTCGCTTATGTGTTCGATGCACTTGTGTATTATATGCGTTCTCTCTCGGAACCACTTGCTTCCCGAGGCGAGACTCAAAAGGAATCATCCAGTTATTCTAGCTGGAATGATCAGGTATGTGAAAAATTTAATCGCTTTATTCGCATACGTTTCAGCTTTTTTGTAGACACGATATCGTGTAAAGTAGAAATTGAAAGTGATATAATATACATTTTGATGTAAATTTCTATTTTGATACTGTAAACACACACGCACACGCACACACACACACCCAACACACGCACAAACACACGCACACACACACACACACACACACACACACACACACACACACACACGTACACACACACACACACACACACACACACACACACACACACACACACACACACGTACACACACACGCGCGCGCGCGCGCGCGCACACACACACACACACACACACACACACACACACACACACACACACACACACACACACGCTTCTCTCTCTTTTTATGACAATGGACACGCGAAGCGATTGGTACGACGTTCTTTTTCGAGTACCGAGAGCGTTTGAAATCATAATTATCGACGTAATTACATTACATTTTTTCTTTGTAGGATGAGAATGACAATGATGAAGGTGAAGAATACAACTCGCCAGCTCCAACTGCCATGGAAACGGATTCCGTAGATTATCCAGATTTACTTCAAGTACCCATATGTGGATCTGGAAATCACGGCAATTCGACGCCGAAAGGGAGAAAACATCCTTTCTTGCAAAGATCAGATTCTACCTTGTGTCTTGGTTGCCCGCCTCTAGATCCTTTTGATACCGTAATGAGCGAAGCGTTGCCGTTAGCTGATCAGCCGCATTTATTGCAGCCACATTCGAGACGCGAAGATCTATTCGGTATTCCGAGACAACCAACTTGTTCTAGCGCAGGTGGATCTAGTCAAAACCCTTTGGAAGGTTTACCAACGAGATTAGGTCTTTCTGTGCGTGGCATGGACAGTCAAAATAACGTGACAACTCCAACATTCAGTCAAGTTGTACAAGGGCCGCTTTCAAATTCCAACTTGGAATCGAGACGAAATTCCATTTCAGCTGGAGACCTAAACTCAAGTTCTATTAAATACGCGGTAATAATTTTTCCTATAATATCCAAAGTGCATTCTTACATAAATTGCTGGGATATTTCACCAGCGGCACGTTTGCATGTGTTTTTAAAGAATTGTATGTATTAATTTGTGTATTGTATTTCAGGAGAAATTAAAGTCATCTAATCACGCTAACGAAGGGCATTCATCTCTTGTAACGGAACAAATCATCGATAGAGCGCCGATTATAGTATCGACAAACAATCAAAGTGATGCGGCAACGAACACCAAAGGCAAAGACATGTGCAAAAATAATAGAAGCGTTATAGTTCGAGCTGGAACGATATCGGTAAATGTTATCACGATATTATTTTAAACAAATGTTTTTTAGTATCAATCAATATTTAATATTTATCATTTTACAATTTATTTTCTAAAAGGAATCAAATACGAGTAAAGTTGGTGCGCCAGAAATATTGGTTGTTCCAACCGTCGAAAGCCAAAACGTGTCCGAGGAAGTCGACCCGGCTGCCACAAGTCATGAGATATCTGCTCATGAAACTGTTGAAACAAGTCCGGTAGAATCTGCCAAAACGGTATCATCGATCGGGACGAATATCTCTCATAATATTTTGCTAGGACGATGGCGATTGTCGTTGGACTTGTTTGGACGAGTTTTTATGGAAGATGTAGGTTTAGAAGCTGGATCTGTAGTGTCCGAATTAGGAGGATTTCCCGTGAAGGAGGCTAAATTTCGCAGAGATATGGAAAAACTTAGAAATTCGCAACAAAAAGATATTACCATAAAGGTATGTAAAAAAAAGTAACAACTTAAGCCAGCGATACACGAAATATGTTTTCCTGCTGGATTGCTTGTGATCTAGTAAATTACTAGAAATCCTGAGTGCAATTATAGTAATTTACTAGATTGCAAGCAATTCAGCAGGAAAACGTGCACCGTGTGTCACTGCATAAAGCCTTGTGTACACGATGCTAGAAATCGGTCCAAGTCCTCGATTCAAGTTCTCGAATAGAAGTAGTTGTACTTTGATGATTCTAGATAGCGTTATAGTCGAAAAATGTGGGGTCGAGAGCTGAGTATGAGCTTGGGCCCGTGGAATATGTATATATAATTCTCTTTTCTCTATTTATCAAAGATTTATGAAAGTTATATACATTTCCGTTGTCCAACGTTACATTGACCATCTTTGACTAGCTATTTATAAAGTAATAACGTTGGCAACATGGAATTGAATCGATAACTTGTACGGAAAAATGGGACAGGATGCATTTTTCTGTACGAGATTTCTATTCGAGAAATTCATTCGAGTTGCCTGTGTACACGATTCGAGTTCTAGTAACTTTTTCTCGGACCGAGGACTCGGACCGATTTCTAGTATCGTGTACACAAGGCTTAAGAAATACTATCCACTGTATTAAATGTTTACGAATATATGCTATTCAATAACCCAGATAGTAGAGTGACGTCAAATGACGTATTAATTCCGTCCTAAACGTCCTCTAACGTCATTAAGACGTCTTTAGACGTCATCTTGCTACCTGGGAAACCAGTACAAACTACTACATCACGCAATTGACCGACAGGTCGAACGAGATAGAACACAGTTACTAGTGCAGACGATGAAGGAGTTAAATACGCAATATAACATATATAATAGAAGAGCTTCAAATACTCCACCTTTGGCAGTGAATCGCGTTAAAGTTTTTTTCAAGGATGAACCTGGCGAAGGAGCCGGCGTTACCCGCAGTTTTTACACGGCAATCGCAGAAGTTCGTAAAACCTAAAATATAAAATTAGCATCGGGTCGGTTTAGTCGTAAAAAGGTTTATACTATTTATTATTACTTTTTAGGCATTGCTGGCAAATGAGAAACTCCCGAATCTCGAAGCAGCGCAAGTAGGATCGAAGTATACGCAATACAACGTTTTGCAAAAACTGAAAAGCAGAGATCGTGACCGTGATCTTAGACGACAAGTATGTCACGTCAATGAATCAATGCAAGATGAGTCATTGATCTCTTATCACGTGATATTTGTTTTGATTTCAGAATACACGTTCTTCTGGAAAATGTCGCGAGACACGTCGCGCTTTATCTTTTGATGCTCGGTCTTTCCACCCTTCGAACGCGATTGAAGGGAATAATAGTTCAGCACCTGGTAGCTCGTCTAGCACTCATCCCTTGCCAATTAACCACCCGAATAACGATCACTTGACTATGCATCAGCAACAACTTGGCGATAGATTATATCCTAAGGTTCTGTGCGACATATACTTGTTAAAATATCTCAAATTTAAATTTGTTCCGCGAAGAGTGAAATTGTAAACTCGTTTATTTTGACTTGGTCTCTTTTATATTGCATGTATAATTATTAATTTGTTTATTGTAGGTGCATGCTTTACGACCAGCGTTGGCTGAAAAAATAACTGGCATGTTGCTGGAGCTGTCACCGGCCCAGTTATTGATGTTGCTGGCTTCGGAAGACGCTCTCCGACAGAAAGTGGACGAAGCGTTCGAATTGATTCATAGCCACACTCAAGATTTGACCAGCGAAATGCTGGATCTCGATGTATTTAGCTTAACCGAACGATGCGCAGCAAATAAGAAGAAAATGGAGAACAGCATTCTGGACGACACGGAGGATAATGCCCCGCTTTTCTATTCGCCTGGTAAACGCGGTTTTTATACGCCGAGGCAAGGCAGAGGCAGCTACGAACGGGTAAATGCATTCAGGAACGTAGGCAGGTGAGTTCAATATATCTCTGTCGTGATGACACATCTTTCTCTTATGTAATTTCTTTTGTGTATATTTCTTTATGTATATTTAAGTAAGAATTGAACTTCAAATTTGCTTATATTGTTCCCAGACTTATAGGACTATGCCTCTTACAAAACGAGCTTTGTCCACTATTTTTGAACCGCCACGTAATCAAATATATCCTAGGAAGGCCTATACGTTTCCATGATCTTGCATTCTTCGATTCTGTTATTTACGAGAGCTTGCGACAATTGGTCATTGATGCTGAAACGAAAGACAGTAACAGCTTGTTTTCTGCATTGGATCTTACATTCAGGTACAACTTTTTACTTTGTCTTTTCATCTCTTTTTTAAAAATATTTTTATCAGGATAATCATACATGTACGTGATGATCTTATCTAATTTTCGTGATTCACACGTTAAGGCCGTGGCACATAGAAAAACTTAAGCAGTAAGGAAATCAACGGTATGGATTCGCTACCGCTTAGGGCCGTGCCTTAAGTTCTTGACTGTGATTGGCTGAATTGCTTACTGCTTAAGTTTTTCTATATGCCACGGCCTTTAAGCAGTAAAACTTAAGCAGTAAGGAAATCAACGGTATAGATTCGCTACCGCTTAGGGCCGTGCTTTAAGTTCTTGACTGTGATTGGCTAATTTGCTTACTGCTTAAGGGGATCCTATAGTGGCAGTAATTACCGACATTTAGTTAAAACAAAACCACTTTTAATTGGCTTTACGGAATTGCAAAAATTTGGTCTAGAATTAAAGTACGCACAAAAATGTAGAGGGCTAGATCGGTTTTAACTTAACTTCCAAAACGAAAAAAACATTAAAAATTTGGGCACATAGAGCTGTCACTGACGACAATATTTGGTTATAAAAACTGGTTAAAAATACTGCAGTTTATATATACAAAATGAGAATCTAGCCCTCTAGGGAAAACATTGAAGAACAATATCGTGCAATTACAACTACGATAGTATCATTGTGTCTTTGTTTTAACTTTTATACATGCAAATATACATGCGAAATGACAAGAAGAGCAGTATGGCGTGTAGCGAGAGATGGCGCAGCAATCGAAACAAGGACAGATGCCTCTCGTTAGACAAGGGCAGATATAGGCCGGTAATATAGAAAATGATAGAAAACGAATTAGAACAAAATTAAAAATGTTCGACATTATCGACATCGAGGAAGTGTGGCCTTCACTATAGGATCCCCTTAAGGGGATGCTGGAGCCGCAGGCGAACTCGATCAGCGTCGATAAAGAAGTGCTCACCGACTATATCTGTCCTTGTATAGACAAGGATATAGACAAGGATAGCACCTAACCTTGCATCTTCCACTGGTCTAAGTAATATCTTTCTTTTTAGGCTTCAAATCTTACTTCTAATTGCACGATATTATTCCTGACAGTTTTTTGTAGAGGGCTGCATCACTATTTTCTATAGAAATACTGCAGAATTTTTGTATAAAGCAAATATTGTCGTCAGGTGAAGACAATATTTATAAAAATAAAATTTTTTTTTAGTTTATCAGAAAAAATCATGTACAGCCCTCTACATTTTTGTGCGTACTTTAATCGTGTAAAAGGATTTTCCATTCTGTTCAGCCAATTCAAAGATATTGCTTAGACCGATTATGCCTTGTCGCTGTCACTCCAGGATCCCCTTAAGGGGATGCTGGAGCCGCAGGCGAACTCGATCAGCGTCGATAAAGAAGTGCTCACCGACTATATCTGTCCTTGTATAGACAAGGATATAGACAAGGATAGCACCTAACCTTGCATCTTCCACTGGTCTAAGTAATATCTTTTTTTTTAGGCTTCAAATCTTACTTCTAATTGCACGATATTATTCCTGACAGTTTTTTGTAGAGGGCTGCATCACTATTTTTTATAGAAAAACTGCAGAATTTTTGTATAAAGTAAATATTGTCGTCAGGTGAAGACAATATTTATAAAAATAAAATTTTTTTTTAGTTTATCAGAAAAAATCATGTACAGCCCTCTACATTTTTGTGCGTACTTTAATCGTGTAAAAGGATTTTCCATTCTGTTCAGCCAATTCAAAGATATTGCTTAGACCGATTATGCCTTGTCGCTGTCACTCCAGGATCCCCTTAAGGTGATCCTAAAGCCAAATTACCGACAATTGCAGGGAAGGGTCTAGCTTTGCGTAGACTGCACAGAACTTAATTTTTTTTTACACAATTGAAGTATGCACGAAAACACATCGCGCGAGTGTTGATTTCAAGACAAAAATCGAAAAAAATTACAAAAATACATTTCATAAAAAATGTATTTTTATGAAATTTTTTATGAAATGTATTTTTGTAATTTTTTTCGATTTTTGTCTTGAAATCAACACTCGCGCGATGTGTTTTCGTGCATACTTCAATTGTGTAAAAAAAAAATTAAGTTCTGTGCAGTCTACGCAAAGCTAGACCCTTCCCTGCAATTGTCGGTAATTTGGCTTTAGGATCACCTTAAGTCTTACTGCTTAAGTTTTTCTATGTGCCCGAGTCTTTAAGATCTTCACGCAATCATGATAACCTGATGTTTAATTGAGCTGTCAAAATATGATTTCCGATTAATTAAAATGATTAGATATTAGAATTAATAAAATCATTAAACTTTTATTATATAATTTTTAATTGTATAATACATATGTACATATCTACATAAATGCAATTTGTACATACATACATATATAATTATATTAATATAATCAATGTCAATATGATTGACTTACCAAAAAATAATGAACTGTATCAATTGATGTAAAGAAAACGTAATTTTTCATTGCATTTAAAAAAGTGCAGTTGCCCATTCATTATGTGCGTGTACATAACTTATGCAAATGCATATTTCTAAAAAAAATGCAATAAGTTTTTTTATATTCTTATTTTTATAATTTTAATACTTTTATGTACAGAATGAAGCGAGAGTGGAAATTGAATCTAATAGGAAAAATTATGGTTCCGCTTATTAAAAAAATATCGCTGACAATATATATATTATTATGTAAAAAGCGCATGCTCTTTATAAAAAGATTGTTATATATATACACGTTATATTAATTTTTTATAATTATAAAACTTTGATACTTTGATTTTTTTTATATTGAAAATGCTTCATTTTCGGCATATTTGAGGCATTTTCTTCAAATCCTGTACATGTGACAATTTAAATGTCGAACGTTATTCCGCATTTTAGTATCGATTTGTGCCCCGAGGAAGGAGGTGGTTCGATCGAACTTATATCCAATGGTCGCGACGTGGAAGTAACTGCGAGCAATGTATATGATTATGTACGCAAATATGCAGAAGTGCGTATGATCAAGGTGCAAGAGAAAGCTTTGCATTCTATGCGCGAGGGAGTTTTTGATGTCCTTCCCGAAGGAGCGCTCGATGGTTTGACCTCGGAAGACTTAAGACTCCTTCTGAATGGAGTTGGCGACATCAACGTGTCAGTTCTAATATCGTATACATCGTTCAATGACGAATCCGGTGAATCGACAGAGAGACTAGTTAAATTTAAACGCTGGTTATGGTCCATCGTTGAAAAGATGTCACACGTGGAAAGGCAAGACTTGGTGAGAATTTTTTGCAGACCGCTTACTTTTTATTTTTTTGAAAACACGTTAATTTTTGTGAGCCGGAAATTCTGTCGAGTTAACACTTACGCCCACACTTATTGCAGGTATATTTCTGGACTGGCTCTCCAGCATTACCAGCGAGCGAGGATGGTTTTCAACCGATGCCGACCGTGACGATTCGGCCGGCGGACGACGCGCATCTACCAACCGCGAATACATGTATCTCCCGATTATACGTTCCACTGTACAGCTCCCGTCACGTCTTGCGACACAAACTACTTCTCGCTATTAAATCAAAGAACTTTGGATTTGTATGAACTTAGTTCTGTGACTATGCTTGTACGTGTACAAGATTAAGTCACGTTATTGATAATGATACAAAACCCGGAGTTGTACGTTGTTATTTTTTTCCTCCCTTAGACACAATTTTTAACATTTATAAATTTATAAGGTGTAATTATGGATTATGATTTTCTTGATCCTGAAAAAAAATTTTCATCTTCGTAAAGCTTTATGTTATATAAAGTGTCATACTTAGTCTCTCTCTTTCTCCCCCTTTTCTCCTTCCGCCTCACTCACACTCTCTCACTCACTCTCTCCCCCTCCCTCTCCCCTCTCTTTATAGCAAACAAATAAAATTTTTAAAAGCATACAGTGAAATTTTACTTGCCTATTTTAAATCTTAGTTTACATCTGTTTGTCTTTACATATATTCCGTTTGAATAGGTTTAACGACAGTCTACTTAATTTCTTTCATGTAATCTCAATTGCATCTTCACATGTAATATTAAGATATATAACGTATCTTTCTTAAATCGTTAAAAAAATTACCAGAAATTTTCACAATCTTGATACAATTAAAAATTTTTATTAGGCATGTTTGAAATGTAAGATAAAATGACAGGAAGTTGCAGGTTTTCTTTATGTACACCAATAACTTTCTTGGATATTGATTCGTTAATGTGTGTGGGGAAAGGGAATTACTCTATATATATTTGTGTGTATAATTTTAAAAATACCAGTTTACACACACATCAGATTATAAAATACGAGATTTGATAATTAAAAATGATAAGCGTTGGCAGAATTGATCATTAATATCTATTTCAGTCAATGCAAAAAGAAGTTGGAAAATTATTAAAAGTTAAAACATCACACACCACGCACACCTCCCCCCCCCCACACACACACAATATAAACGGTATCTCTCACAAATGTTGTTAAACATTCATCTTCGTTTATCTTGCCAAATATGTTTGATAAAAAAAATTTGTAATTTAAATTAAAACTATAAAATATTAAAACGATGGGAAAAGTAACCTAAGAATGTCAAGTTACCTATCCTGCCGTACCATTACTTTTCTTCAATGTAATTTTTTTTAATATTGAAAATTGTGTTTCCAATGTAAAATAATGTCAACTCTGTCACATTTAGCACTTAGTCTTGGCATCCATATATGTTTTACCCTCTGTCTAGAATCATAACAACACAGATGTCTTCAAAATGATTTATCATTTTGAAAAAAAGAAAAGGTTCGATTTACGATTTTAAATATATTTCCTAAACGGTAAACTGAAATAGTAAAAAATAATCCATTATATTTAGTTCACTTAAAAAAAAGTGTCTAATGCTAATATATATTTATATATATAATAAATCTCATTATTTATAAATTTCTAAAAATCGTAAAGTTATATACAATAATTATATTATCTATTATTTACTTGACAAAGTATCGATAGAAACTTATGTACAATGGTTACCTATTGACCACTTCCTGAATTGTTTTGGGGTAATTTTGCTGTCGACTGACTCAATTGAGCCAATGTTTCTGGAGTTGCATGTGCTTTTAATATTGAATTTTCCGCTTCCAATTGATTGATACGATCCATAAGCTCAGCTATCTTCTCTTTCAGTACCTCAACTTCTTCTCGTACCGCGAACATTAAATGACTTTTAACCAAATCCTAGAAAAAGATTACAATGCAGTTCATCGTTATCATCCACCTACGTTTAACGAGCGGTAAATGGTTCTATTGCAGCGGTTTCTTACCATAGCCTGCTCAATCTTGTTATCAATCGCCACAGCGCTTGTCCCCGACATACTGCAATGTAGATTTATTCATATAGATTTATTCGTATGCAAGCGTACGAATAAAAAAAGGTATACGATCTAAGGAGCGATACGAAATGTTGAAAGTTTATTACGTATCCGTAACTTTGTAAGACGAGTGATTAATTTCTTTGTAAGTCTATTTCGAGTACCTTTCGTTATCTTCGAGAGTACGATGCTCATCGCTGCCCTGCGTAACTTCGGCCAATGACTCGAGGAGAGTCGCGTCGGCCGACTGAACAGTAGTAGCGTTAGGAACGATGCCGGAGATGGATTCTTGCTCCGGATCAGATTGGTGGAACGCGATGTTTCCCTGCTGCAGACCACCCACAACATTCTGACAACCAGCCGTCACTTGTGTGATCTGCACCGGGGCATTACCGTTGGACGTTTGCGGTTGCATCTGCTGGGTCGAAGGTGTGATCACCTGCGATTGCACAGGCGCTCCGGAGGGATGGATCGTCGACGTCTGTTGCGACGCCCCGGTCGTCTGAGGAACCTTGTGGATATTTTGCATGCCCTGTATCCCCTGTATGGCAGTCAATGGCTCGGAAATTTGCGTCATCTGTGGTTTTTGCGTCGGCAACGGCTGTTGACAGGAAGTTGCTTCTGATTGATGCTGCGTGACGAGAATATTTGGAGCCTGAGAGGTAGGAGCTGACGTTTGCTGAACCGTGGGCTGGCAAACATTCTGGACCGGCAAGGATTGATTCTGCGTGCTCACCGTTACGTAAGTTTCTTCCTTAGAGTGAGGTATACTCGGCTGAGGCGTCACTGCACTATTGCTAGTCTGTGTTATAATGGGGATAGAACCTTGGGGCATACTCTGAGGTTGTCCCAAGTTGCTAGGATGAGTGGCCTGTAAATTGGAGGGTAACGTAGAACCTTGACCGCCTTGCGACGGCTGCGGCGGCGGCTGTTGCTGCTGCGGCTGTTGCTGAGTAGCTATTGGCTGAGTCTGAGATTGAAAATATTGCGGGATTTGCTGCGCGGATGGCTGCTGCACTTTGGCCTGGGTCTGAACTTGTGTAGGATTATGCTGTACATTAGGAGGTATCGAATTATTTACCGTATAGTTTGTACTCGATACCGATTGCGCGGGGTTACTCGACACGGCGATCGACGAGTGCACCGTGTCCGGGTGAGACGATACCGGGCCATTAGCGTCGATACCAATCCCTTTATCGTCAGTCACTACAGATTGCTTTGCAGCTTCCGGTATAACAATCCCACTATCGGTCACCCCGTAAGATATGCACACTTCGTTCGGATCTGACACTTTCGGAGTACTGATGGCCGTCGGCTGATTAACGGACGTGTGATCCAGGTAATCCATGCAGGTCCAACGTCCTCTCTTGAAAGGCTCCGTGCTCTCGATTTTCACTACCTTGAATCTCTCGTTCCTGCCATGGGAATGGACCTCGCGTAGATCGGCGTCCTGCTTGTCCGTGACGGACGTAATGTCCAAAGTATTGATATTGCTATCATTTACCGAATTATTAACGTTGCCACCCTCCGAGGGTACGATGGCTAGACCGTATTGCGAGCTGGTGGGAATCACCGGGGCCGTGCTGAGGGCGGCGTTGCTTGTATTGAAGAACACGTCTTCCTTGGAGAACGTGTCCTCGGAATAGCTCGGCGTCTCGATATCGAGATCGGTGATGCGCGAGTGCTCCACGGAATTGTCCTCCGTGTGCGACTCGTCCAAATCGTCGTTGGAATCCTCACCGGCGTCATTGCTCATGCGGCAGCCTACGGTGACGCTGGTTATCTGGAACGACGACGTTTTCTTCCGATTGCACTGATTGCCACTTGCAGCTTGCACGCTGCTCGGCGCGACAACCGGCTGGTGATGCCTGTCTATCTCGCCCAGACGGATCGTCTCCGTGGTCGTGCGGTGCACGGGATTCGATATCTTCCTACTACCATCTAACAGCCTATGCGACTTTCTGTGCACATTATCTGCCATTATTATGAGCACTTAACATACGAGAAACACGATTGCTGCGTCCGTTCTCTCGCATGTTAGAATCAACATCGTCGTGCACGCGTTTCGGACTTCCAAATATCTTTTACTCTTACGCACTCTTACGCTCTCTCTCTCTCTCTCTCTCTCTCTCTCTCTCTCTCTCTCTCTCTCTCTCTCTCTCTCTCTCTCCCTCTTTCTTTCTTTCCTCTACCTCCTTATCTTGTCGATCCGATTTCAATGCGACCGATCGCAGTCGGCCGCACCACGCGCTCTCGCTCCTATGAAGAATACGGAGCAAGCACTCAAAGACATATTTCGTGCATGGTTGGATGTTCACAGTTCACCATTACATTAATCTCGAAAGGAAAGAAGCGCGTTTGCTCGAGCAATGTCCGTTCGTCCGTCCGTTGATTTGTTCGGCTGCACTTTCGTGAAACAACGAAGCCTTTACTCTCGCCAATGTCCACCTACTTGCTCGCCTGTTTGTCCGCTACGACGAGTACGACGACAACAACAACGACGACAACGATCACGTAGTCACGGCTACTTCTTCACCTCTCCTTTTCTATCGCGCGCTCTGCCCTCGCTCCTCTTCGCTAACAATCACGCCCCATTTTAATCTCATTCGTTTAAAATTACTGTCTCGTAACACGAGGCCCATCATCCATATCCTTTTTATACACGTTATACACTGTATAGTGAGTGGGCAGTTTAAAAATGGCTGCCGATTCATTCGCACGATTGCCACGAATTGTAACTAGACCATCCGCCACACGGCACACACCACGATTAAAGCCCCTTGCACAATGCCAGGCAACAGGCAATAGGAACAGGGAATAGAAATCAGAAATCATGTATAAATGCAGAATAAACAGTGACACAGGCAATAGACACAGAGTTTCCGTTACGTTGGAAATTCTGTGCCTATTGCCTGTTGCCAACCAATCATAGCATTCGAATTTTTTAGGTTGTAATGAACGATTTTTTGGTTATTTCCTGTTCCTATGCCTGGGCTGTTGCCTGGCATTGTGCAAGGGGCTTTATGCTACGCTTATGTTAAACTATGCATTTTGTGTGCGATAGCCTTAAGGGGATCCTGGAGTGACAGCGACAAGGCATAATCGGTCTAAGCAATATCTTTGAATTGGCTGAACAGAATGGAAAATCCTTTTACACGATTAAAGTACGCACAAAAATGTAGAGGGCTGTACATGATTTTTTCTGATAAACTAAAAAAAATTTTATTTTTATAAATATTGTCTTCACCTGACGACAATATTTGCTTTATACAAAAATTCTGCAGTTTTTCTATAGAAAATAGTGATGCAGCCCTCTACAAAAAACTGTCAGGAATAATATCGTGCAATTAGAAGTAAGATTTGAAGCCTAAAAAAAAAGATATTACTTAGACCAGTGGAAGATGCAAGGTTAGGTGCTATCCTTGTCTATATCCTTGTCTATACAAGGACAGATATAGTCGGTGAGCACTTCTTTATCGACGCTGATCGAGTTCGCCTGCGGCTCCAGCATCCCCTTAAAGGCCGTCACACACAAAATGCATAACGTCGCATAAGCATAGCATAAGACCGCTGGACCAATGAGCATCTTACGTAAATTAATATGGCAACATTATGCTGGATGCTCATTGGTCCAGCGGTCTTGTGCTATGCTTATGCTACGCTATGCATTTTGTGTATTATAGCCTTATTAATTTACGTAAGATGCTCATTGGTCCAGCGGTCTTATGCTATGCTTATGCTACGTTATGCATTTTGTGTGACGGCCTTTAAGGTGGAAGCACATAAAATTGCAGGAGCCATGAGCAGGGGATCGATCATGTATCTTTTCCCCTAGGACGGAACATGAAAAGTGAAAAGTTTATCTCTTTCTATTCAACACCAATAGAAAGAGATAGTTACATGAAACTTTTCACTTTTCACGTTTCCGCTCTAGGGAAAAAGTTACATGATCGCTACCCAGAATGCAGAAGCCATATGCGCATGCGCTATGGTATCTGTAGAGCTCTACAAATACCATAGCGCATGCGCATATGGCTTCTGCATTCTGGGGATCGATCATGTATCTTTTCCCCTAGGACGGAAACGTGAAAGTGAAAAGTTTATCTCTTTCTATTCAACACCAATAGAAAAAGATAGTTACATGAAACTTTTCACTTTTCACGTTTCCGCTCTAGGGAAAAAGTTACATGATCGCTACCCTGCCCATGGCTCCTGCAATTTTATGTGCTTCCACCTTTAAAGGCCATCGCACACAAAATTGCATAGGCTGCATAAGCATAGCATAAAGCCCCTTGCACAATGCCAGGCAACAGGCAATAGGAACAGGAAATAACCAAAAAATCGTTAATTACAACCTAAAAAATTCGAATACTATGATTAAAAAAGTTCTAAATACTCCAGTTCCACAAAAAGATGCCATTGATCATTTTCTTCTTTGTTTATCAGACGGGATGCGAAAGCTATCTCGTAAAAAATCTCGTTTATTACAAATAGCAATTCTGCAGCTTCTTGCAGATGCAGAGGAAGAGGAAGCCAAAGAAAATAATTTTTAGTTTATTTTTATACAATATTTAATAACTTCTATAATTAGTATTTTATATCCGTGTTTATTTATTTTAATATTGAATGCTATTTGAATGGTTTTTTTAGTTTATCAAAAATTCAATATTAAATGTTTTTTTTTAGTTTATCTTAAAGTCAATATTGAATGTTTTTTTCTTTTAGTTTATCATAAAGTCAATATTGAATGTTATTTAAACGTTTTTTTTGGTTTATTAAAAATTTTAATACTTTTAATATATCTTTGTATGTATATAGAATAGATACACTTTGGTAGACAATACATACACTTAATTAGATACAGAATGTTAATAAAAATTACATATTTAACAACGGTTACAAGAAATGTCGTACTACAGCAAAGTGTAATTGGTGTATCAAATACAATAAGTAATACAAATTTGATTATTCTGTTTGAAAAATATATTTTATTTTTTTATGAAATGTATAGTCTATATAGCATACTTCTTTTTTGTGTGGAATGAATAAAAAAAACATTTATTTTGTACTTGGTTTTTTAAAAATTATTCTGCAAAACCTTCTCCCATTGCCATGGAACCGCACCAGTGGTTTCAAAAAATGTTGCAAAATCATCTCTTATTTGAGCACTACTCTTCGTCGGTCTACTTCTGTCGAACGTCCCTGCATCTTCTAGACCCGTGCCACGCAATTCCCGTTCATGTACATTTAATGTCGCATACCTTCTTTGTGTGTGCGGTAGCTTAAGTTCTTCTGATATTATGAAATTATGTAGACACGTAGCTGCTTTGATTATTCTAGTGGCAGTACGTACGCTGGCAATGAGCGGTTTGCGAAATATATTCGCATTCTCGCAGAAAGTATCCCAAATACACTTTCCACAATTCTGCGAGCTCGACTTAAACGATAGTTGAATACGTTTTTACGTCTATTAAGCCTTCCTGCTGAAAATGACCGATTGAATCCGATTGGTTCCGCATTAAATTTGGTAAAATTGAATCGGAATGAATGCGTTTTCAATCCGGTTAATCGGATGCCCGATTGGAAGTGAATCGGTTTTAATAACAAATCAATCGGAATCGTTTTTAATTCGGCATTTCCGGATTGATCTGAATCCGCCGTTATCGGTTTCAATCGTATTAATGCCAATTCATTTTAATCGGGTGAATAAAGTGACCACACGAATCGTATTGAATCCGCATCAATCGTAAAATTTTAATACAACACCGGAATCGAATTTAATGCGATATTTCCGGATTCATCTGAATCCGACTGAATCGGTTTCAATCGTATTAATGCCAATCCATTTTAAGCGGGTAAATAAAATGACCACATGAATCCTATTGAATCCGCATCAATCGTGAAATTTTAATACAACACCGGAATCGGATTTAATGCGATATTTCCGGATTCATCTGAATCCGACTCAATCGGTTTCAATCGTATCTGCGCTTAATCCATTTAAATCGGGTAATTAAAGTAGCTATGTGAATCGGATTAAATCCGCCTTAATCATTAAAATTGTATACAACACATAATTTTTACGTAATAGAGTTCTTACTACAGGATTTCCTTTTGGTAAAGTCATGAGTTCTATATTTGCAAAACTGTAAAATGTTTTTATTTAAATAAATACTGCACATTGTAATAAATTCGTAGTACAAAGAATGGAATTATAATAAAGTAATAAATAATCCTGTTTATATATCCGGAATTCACGGATTCTATCAGTTTGAATCGGTCAGTCAATCCGTATAAATCATTATAATTTCGTGATTTCGGGGTTCATGAAATCATAACGATTTAAACGATTGACTAACCATAAGACCGATTCAAACCGATAGAAAACGAGTGAAATTACATCCTTGAGTACGAATCCGTTTCAATCGTTTCCAATCGGTATAATCGTTATGAAATCATGACGATTCAAACCGATAGGAACCGATTGAAATTACATCGTTAATTGATTACGAATCCGTTTCAATCGGTTTCGATCGGTGTAATCGTTACGAAATCATAACGATTCAAACCGATAGGAACCGATTGAAATTACATCGTTGAATACCAATCCGTTTCAATCGTTTTCAATCAGTGCAATCGTTTATAAAATCATAACGATTTAAATCAATAGAATCCGATTGAAATTACATCCTTGAATACCAATCCGTTTCAATCGTTTTCAGTCGGTGTAATCGTTATAAATCCGTGATTTCCGGATCAAGAATCCAGATTCATGCGGATTCAAAATTTTTAATCGGATTCAATCGGTCATTTTTAGCAGGGCTACCACTTCTAGGATATGGCCTCAGCATGTATCGCGTTAACGGAAATGCTTCATCACCGATTAGAACAAATGGTAAAGCCTGGCCACCATGTTCCACAGGTCTCGGCGGAGGAATTGACAGCGTACCGTTTTGTAATCGCTTGCCGATCTCGCTAGCATTAAATACTCCACCGTCACTACGCCTTCCTGGCGCACCAATGTCCAGTAATGAGATCCGATAATTAGCATCAGCAACAGCCATTAACACCAAACTGTGAGTGCCTTTGTAATTATAATACATCGAACCACTATTCAGAGGGGCCTGTATACATACAGCGTCATGGAAAAGTAAAAAAAGTTTATTACATGATCTACTCTAATATGTATATATATATATATACCTATATATAATATATATATAATTAATTATAATTTTGTCTAACTTCTCATAAAAGAAAATTGTCAAAATATTAGAAATATTTACCTGCAATATTATGTGTTTCCCATCAATTGCGCCAATGCAATTGGGAAAATTCCCTATTTGTCTTGAAATTCATCGGCTATTCTTCGCCAGTTGTCTTCTGTTGGTTTTACAAATACCATATCTTTTAGTGTATCCCATATTACTTCGCATGTCTCTGACACTATTTTTGACACTGTATTATTGTGTCCTACACGAAATGCGTATGATACGGATACCATATGCTATCCCCTGAAGTTAGATATCGCAAGCAGATTTGAAGGCGAGTGCGAGCAGAAATAGGCTCCCGAATAACAAATTGTTTCTCTATATGTGGTGAAACAATCTGCAACAATTTTTCGCACATTTCTGGTGTCAGTCGAAAAAAATTGAAAAATTTTTCTCTGTCTTCGAAAACCATTTCTTGCACCAGATTGTTGCTAGCCCCTTGTGCGAATCGTCTTTCAGCATTAAAAATTGGTCTAACCCAAAATCTTCGAACATTGCGTCTTATTTGTCTTTTTTTCTTCTCTTCGGCTCTCATTAATTCATAAATTGTATATATTTGAACTATTTTTCTGCGAACAGCTTCCTTGCACAGAGTACTTTCCGAGCACTTGTATATTTTCAAATATTTTATTAAATTTATAAATGCAAGCTCCGAGTCCAACATTTTGACAAGGTTATGCACATTTGTTTTGATATCATGTATATGAATGTCTGTGTTAAAACGTCACGCTGAAAATTTCATCGGGTGTCCCATGGGGCGTATTTACGCCGATGTAATGATCAATAAGCCAATCACAAGATTCCTTGAGGATCCATTTTGAAAATAAGCTTTGTAAAACAATACTGTGATTGGCTTATTAATCATTACGCCGCGTAAACACGCTCCATGGGACACTCGATGCTTGTGCTGGCGTAACGAAACGGGCGCAAATCCTGTGATTGGCCAAGTTTCTTTACGCCGTACGCCGGTACGCCGTACGCTGGCTCCATGGGACTTCACCCTGACGCTCAACGCTCATTTTAGCGTCAAAATAGGTCACGTGACTAAAGTTGACGCTACATGTGAAAGACTCAAGGTGCGATTTCACGATGACGCTCGACGCTGGATTCAAGCGTCAAAAAGCTAAACTGTGTCAGAGAGAAACCTGAGAGAGGCCATCCCGGCGTTTTTTGTCAATTTTTGTGTGCCCGATTTTCCGACGCGCCGCCTGAGAAAGTGCAACTCAACTACGTCGTTTCGCTCGGTAACCGCACATGGTTTGCGTCCGTGCTAATGGTTCGTATCCGAACTAGCCAGCTGGAGGGGATCTGCTGGCCGCGGCGGCCGCGCTCGGCCGGCCCGGCGCTCGGCAAGCTTCGAGCGAGGAGAGAAGGACAGACATACGATCTGCTGTCTCGGCTGTCTCCTTCTCTCTTGAGCTATGACGTAGCTGCTTCGGCACGCGCCGGCTATGCGACGTTGCCACGATGCCACGCATTTCGGGTATCGCGTACGGTGTCTCGCCGAGTGCCGAATCTCGAGTTGGCAAATCGACGAGATGCGCTACGTTACATTTATAAATATTTATAAATATATATGTATATATGTATGTATGTATGTATATGGGCAGATCCATTACTTTTCGACCAAAGGTTGCGGGGGTGGGTCACCGATTTTGATGCCGATTTTTTCCTCGAAAGTACACTAGAAAAGGAGATGATCCTGAAAATTTGAGCCCGATTCGATCAAATCCGGCCGTTGGAGAATTTTTTGAATTTTGAAAAAAGTCGATTTTTCAGTCATTTTCAAAAATTTATATCTCAGCTTCTATATAACTTAGAGACTCGTTTGAGGCCGCATTCTTTTCTGTAAATCCTCTACTTTTAAGGAAAAAATTGGTCATTGGTTTACACTCAAGTCCGGCTTCACGGCGAGCTGCTAACTAAACCACTGTTTTAGAGAAATTTTGCCTATTTTTGAAATGCTGTCATATCTACAGTTTTCGAAGTAGAGGGTTGATCAGCAGCTGATATTTTTTGTTCATGTATACTCTGAAGAAATCTACCCACTTTTTACTTGATTGCTTCTATTTCGTTAAATTATGGCCATCTAAAGCCGATCGATTTTCGAAAAATCGCCATTTTCAGATAGCCAGAACTTTTTTCTTTCAACTCGAAATCCTTTGAAATTTTTAGGGAATATACTTCATTATATCCTTAAACAACCCTGAAAATTCCAATTTTGGAATAGAAGTGGTTTCCGAGTTATGAAGTTTTTAAAATGTCAACTTTTCGATTTAATATGACATTTTTTGTGGTTTTATCATCAATTTTGTAAATTTAATGTAAATAATTGATATTTTTCGGAAAATATATTCGAAAATAAGGAGCAAAACGGATTGTTTGAGAAAATTGAGAAAAAAAATTAATATTTTTTATTTTGATTTATTTGTTTAAAATTTTTAAAAAGTAAATATTTGTTCATTTCTTTTAATAATATGTTGAATACAAATTTCCAAAGTATTTGAGAACTATCATGTCATGTTTAGCAAATTATACTTTGCTCATAATTTACCGCCAGTCTCCGGCTACAGCAAAGTATAATTTGCTAAACATGACATGATAGTTCTCAAATACTTTGGAAATTTGTATTCAACATATTATTAAAAAAAATGAACAAATATTTACTTTTTAAAAATTTTAAAAATTTTACCGGAGACTGGCGGTAAATTATGAGCAAAGTATAATTTGCTAAACATGACATGATAGTTCTCAAATACTTTGGAAATTTGTATTCAACATATTATTAAAAGAAATAAACAAATATTTACTTTTTAAAAATTTTAAACAAATAAATCAAAATAAAAAATATTAATTTTTTCCCTCAATTTTCTCAAACAATCCGTTTTGCTCCTTATTTTCGAATATATTTTCCGAAAAATATCAATTATTTACATTAAATTTACAAAATTGATGATAAAACCACAAAAAACGTCATATTAAATCGAAAAGTTGACATTTTAAAAACTTTATAACTCGGAAACCACTTCTATTCCAAAATTGAAATTTTCAGGGTTGTTTAAGGATATAATGAAGTACTTATATTCCCTGAAAATTTCAAAGGATTTTGAGTTGAAAGAAAAAAGTTCTGGCTATCTGAAAATGGCGATTTTTCAAAAATCGATCGGCTTTAGATGGCCATAATTTAACGAAATAGAAGCAATCAAGTAAAAAGTGGGTAGATTTCTTCAGAGTATACTTGAACAAAAAATATCAGCTGCTGATCAACCCTCTACTTCGAAAACTGTAGATATGACAGCATTTCAAAAATAGGCAAAATTTCTCTAAAACAGTGGTTTAGTTAGCAGCTCGCCGTGAAGCCGGACTTGAGTGTAAACCAATGACCAATTTTTTCCTTAAAAGTAGAGGGTTTACAGAAAAGAATGCGGCCTCAAACGAGTCTCTAAGTTATATAGAAGCTGAGATATAAATTTTTGAAAATGACTGAAAAATCGACTTTTTTCAAAATTCAAAAAATTCTCCAACGGCCGGATTTGATCGAATCGGGCTCAAATTTTTAGGATCATCTCCTTTTCTAGTGTACTTTCGAGGAAAAAATCGGCATCAAAATCGGTGACCCACCCCCGCAACCTTTGGTCGAAAAGTAATGGATCTGCCCATATACATACATACATACATATATACATATATATTTATAAATATTTATAAATGTAACGTAGCGCATCTCGTCGATTTGCCAACTCGAGATTCGGCACTCGGCGAGACACCGTACGCGATACCCGAAATGCGTGGCATCGTGGCAACGTCGCATAGCCGGCGCGTGCCGAAGCAGCTACGTCATAGCTCAAGAGAGAAGGAGACAGCCGAGACAGCAGATCGTATGTCTGTCCTTCTCTCCTCGCTCGAAGCTTGCCGAGCGCCGGGCCGGCCGAGCGCGGCCGCCGCGGCCAGCAGATCCCCTCCAGCTGGCTAGTTCGGATACGAACCATTAGCACGGACGCAAACCATGTGCGGTTACCGAGCGAAACGACGTAGTTGAGTTGCACTTTCTCAGGCGGCGCGTCGGAAAATCGGGCACACAAAAATTGACAAAAAACGCCGGGATGGCCTCTCTCAGGTTTCTCTCTGACTGTGTTTAGCTTTGACACTCGACGCTCATTTCAGCCAATCCAGTGGTTAGGTTATATTTCGCGTCCCTCTGAATCTATCACGTGACCAGATTTGACGCTCGAATCCAGCGTCGAGCGTCATCGTGAAATCGCACCTTCATGAAAAGTGTCTGGCTTTGAAATTATAGCGTCAGTACCATGTACCATATGTAACCCACTGAATAAATCATGTCATTTAGGAAGAAATATGATATGTGGTTACGCGAGTGTGCAAAAAAAATATCAGAACAAAATCAACGCAAGAAACTTTTAGCAACAGTTCTGATAAACGAATTACACAAACAGAAAAGAAGAAATTATCGTAGGAAATGTTATTGGGTAAATCCAATATTCATAGAACGATACAATCATGGATTTTACCACGCAATCTTTCCTGTTATTATTTTGGAAGAAGCACGATTCAGGAATTATTTTCGGATGACTCCTACACAATTTGAAGAGTTATTATGAAGCAGAGAGTGATTCGGGAGCCTATATCTGCAGCAGAACGACTATGTTTGACATTAAGGTTAATAAGGTTATAGAATTGATTTTATTATATACTTTTTGTTTATCTTATCTGTACATAAATTTTTTTTTCTATAAATATTAAACTCGAATTTTTTATATTGATTAGGTTTCTAGCTTCTGGTGATTCGATGACATTTCATATCAATACCTTATTGGATTAACAACTGCGAGTAACATCATTGAAGAGACATGTGATGCTATTTGGAATTGTCTGCAGAAGAAAGTACTTCCCTCTTGTTTGAATGAAGATAATTGGCTAAACATTGCTGCACGGAGAAAAAGTTACGGTTGCTACAACAGAATAATAATGTTAATTTTCGCCCATCCATACAAAAGGGTTATGGAAACCATAGTACTCTGGAAGTGACCTATATGGTTGCCCTAACCTTAGTGAGGGTAGCTACTATATGGATGTTGCAGCCATAATATATGGATGTTACAACCATAATGAACAAATATTTACCCGACAAAAAAAATTATTTATTTCAAAATTTTATTACTATTTTTTAACTAAATTTGTTTCTTAAGATGCATCTATGATTATAAATATTTTCTCGTATTTGAAAAAAACACTTACCTTGGTGGGATTCGAACTCGGGACCTCTGGATCGTGAGCCAACTGCCTTACGTGGTAGACTACTTCTTAAATTTAATGTAAGTGTTATATATAGTCTACATATGTCATAATCAGCGCAAATATATAATTTTTCAAAAATCATCTTAAGAAACAAATTCAGTTTAAAAAGAGTAATCAAATTTTGAATTGGATATATGATATAATATTTCTTAATGTCGGGTGAATGTCAGAAACCAGTGTCGGCTCATTACGAAATTTTGTGTTCGTAAATATATTTATGAAAAAAGTATATTTATAAAGTTAAAACATTTTTATCAAATCCACTTTATTCTATGCAGAAATTCTTTTGCGCGCGCAATGGAACTAAACTCTCAATCATGCAGTGATTCAGTGCTGTACCGTGCAGCTATATCTTATGGATCTCTCAACCATAAAGGTGCGATTTCACGATGACGCTCGACGCTGGATTCGAGCGTCAAATCTGGTCACGTGATAGATTCAGAGGGACGCGAAATATAACCTAACCACTGGATTGGCTGAAATGAGCGTCGAGTGTCAAAGCTAAACACAGTTTAGCTTTTTGACGCTCGAATCCAGCGTCGAGCGTCATCGTGAAATCGCACCTTAATACTTGTGCTGCAGACCACATAAGAGAGATAGCAATAATCCTTTGGTTGAGGCAACCATATACGAGGGTATTGTAACCGAATGTCACGTATCGTAAGAACTACGGTTATGAAAACTGTATAAATGAGCATATCTTAACAGCTACATTCAATGTAATATCAATTTAACTTGAATTCACATACATTTCTTTTTCAATCATAGAGAATGTTGTTGTAACAACCGTAGCAATTTTCTCCGTGTGGTGACTTCGAGACAAAATGGAATTTTAACCATTGTATTGGAGCAATCGATGGGAAACATGTTCTTTCTTCAGGTATATTATACATATGCAAAAATAATATACAGGATGTATCAGAATGTTTGGTACTTTTTTCATATTTAGATAGAACGAGCCAAACTGAGTCGAAAAGTCATGTACCATTTTGCAATTTTCGCAATAGTTGATGAGTTATTAATGATTAAAAATCGCCGTATTGGCCCGGCCCACCGCCAAATCCAAGCGCGCGGCGAGATGCGGCCGCTTCGCGGTCGGCGCGCGGGCAGTTGTTTACTTCAAGCGGCACGAGCGGCGCGTAACGCCGGGCCCCCGTCCTGAGCGATGATAGTTTCTCGCCTTTTTTAAATAGAAATAAAATTTTCTAACATCATAGAAAAATTTTTTGTGCGTACTTATGTACATACGTGTGTACATGCATACACAGTAAAATATCAATTGTACTGCTTAAAAAAGCGATTACTCAATTTACTCTTTTTTCTGTTAGTAAGTAACGGTTGTCTTTAAGAAAGAATATTTTCTTGATAATAGTCTTAAAATGTACAAATTTTAGAAAGAGTCTTTATCATGTACTCGAAAGAAGAATTTATACTCCTTCAAAGAACATAATAAAATTTTATTAAAGAAAAGTCAAAATAATAAATAAAGTAATATGAGGACCCTCGAGATTAAAATAGGAGAAGTCAAGGCTATGAGGGTCAGACGCAGATCACAGTGCGTAATATCAGAAATAACTGATTTATTCGTCGTTTTGATACATTACATCGATCCGTACGTTTCGGCTCAGTTTTGAGCCATCTTCAGCGGCAGTTACAGAAATTAAGTTACACGTTCTCCGTACCGTATGGTGAGTTTACTGATTCAAAGTATCAGAAACATAGACCAATTGATCCATATCTGTAAATTTGTTCAATTAATGTTGAGATATTAAAAAGATTCCTTAGGAAACTCACCATTCGGTCTGAATAACGTGGAATACAGAGCCATGTACATAATGAATACTCTCTGGGAGAAGACTTGACGATCTTGTCGACACGACACACAATATGATATGAAAGATCTTGCAAGAAGAGGCATCTAATTGTTTAATTCTTCAATTAAGAATATAAAATTAAAACAAAAATTCGATTTACTTATTATTTTGACTTTTCTTTGATAATATTTTATAATGTTCTTTGAAGGAGTATAAATTCTTTTTTCATACAAAGTACATGACAAAGTACATGACAAAGACTTTTTCTAAAATTTGTGATAAGTACATTTTAAGATTATTATCAAGAAAATATTCTTTGTTAAAGATAACCGTTACTTACTAAAAGAAAAAGAGTAATTCGAGAATTACAATTATGTACGTAATAAAAATTTAAGAATTAAAATTGTGTACATAAGTAAAATTCGTGAATTACAATTATGTACATAATTTTAATTCCCGAAAAATTTTTATGTCATAACATAAAATAAATTCAGAATTAATATTTTGTCTAGACATAATTTTAATTCTGCATTTTCAATTATAGCTTAATAATAATTCGATGAATTATAAGTATCTAGACATAATAATAATTTCTTTTCTTTGAGTATCAATTTAATTTGGTAGAATTTTTATGATGATATTAAATAGCAAAACGGCGTGCCGTATACGCACACGCAAAAAAATATCATTCTAGTGCTAAAAAAACCAATTACTCAGTTTTCTCTTCCTTTAAGTAACGATGGTCTTTACAAAAAATGTTTTCTTGATAATATTACTTAAAATAAATAATATTCTAAATTCTAATTATTCAGTTCTTCAGTTAAGAATATAAAATTAAAACAAAAATTCGATTTGCTAATTATTTTGATAGGAGAAGTCAAGGCTATGAGGGTCAGACGCAGATCACAGTGCGTCCCTTATGAAAAAAGACTATTGAAAAACTATTGAGAGCAAATTAACTATTGGATAACTATTAGATTTGAATAGTACGTACTATTCAAATTTAATAGTTAACTATTGAAAGTCCAATAGTTAATTCGCTGTCAATAGTTTTTTTTCATAAGGGGTAATATCAGAAATAACTGATTTATTCGTCGTTTTGATACATTACATCGATCCGTACGTTTCGGCTCAGCTTTGAGCCATCTTCAGCGGTAGTTACACAAGTTAAGGGGTAACGCCACTGTAGCGGCCCGGAAATTTTGACAATTTTTTATGGGAATATAGTGAATGGAATACAAAATCTGTTTAAAGGCCTTTATTATACATACTTTAAAGTGTGTTCACAATTTTTTTCAATTTTTGTTTTTACAAAATGGCGGCGCCAGAGCTCAGCAAAGGAAGCCTCTAGTGTTCTGCGGCCGGAAAGATTTCTCCTCCAATTTTTGACCTGGAACAAAAAACCAAAAATTTTTTAGTTTTATATAAGATTAGCTCGAGAAAGACGTACGGAAATTAAAAAATATCATTTTTTGTAAAAATGGTGCACGTTTGAACAAAACGTTTTATTTTTAAAAACGTTTCATTTTTGTTTAAACGTGCACCATTTTTACAAAAAATGATATTTTTTAATTTCCGTACGTCTTTCTCGAGCTAATCTTATATAAAACTAAAAAATTTTTGGTTTTTTGTTCCAGGTCAAAAATTGGAGGAGAAATCTTTCCGGCCGCAGAACACTAGAGGCTTCCTTTGCTGAGCTCTGGCGCCGCCATTTTGTAAAAACAAAAATTGAAAAAAATTGTGAACACACTTTAAAGTATGTACAATAAAGGCCTTTAAACAGATTTTGTATTCCATTCACTATATTCCCATAAAAAATTGTCAAAATTTCCGGGCCGCTACAGTGGTATTACCCCTTAAGTTACACGTTCTCCGTACCGTATGGTGAGTTTACTGTTTCAAAGTATCAGAAACATAGATCAATTGATCCATATCTGTAAATTTGTTCAAATAATGTTGAGATATTAAAAAGATCCCTTAGGAAACTCACCATTCGGTCTGAAAAACGTGGAATACAGAGCCGTGTACATAATGAATACTCTCTGCGAGAAGACTTGACGATCTTGTCGACACGACACACAATGATATGAAAGGTCTTGCAAGAAGAGGCATGTCGTAGGTCAACACATCGGCGAGGATTATAACAAAGCACGATTTGACACCGTCACAATATTGCATGTACCAATAGTAAAACCCCGATTTGCCAACGACCAAAGTTCATGAGCATGGATTACAATTTGCTCAAAACCGTGACATATGCATGATGCAAAAAATCCGTGTCATTTTGAGACGGTGTCAAATCGTGCTTTGTTATAATCCTCGCCGGTGTGTTGACCTACGACATGCCTCTTCTTGCAAGACCTTTCATATCATTGTGTGTCGTGTCGACAAGATCGTCAATCTTCTCGCAGAGAGTATTCATTATGTACATGGCTTTGTATTCCACGTTTTTCAGACCGAATGGTGAGTTTCCTAAGAGATCTTTTTAATATCTCAACATTAATTGACAAATTTACAGATATGGATCAATTGGTCTATGTTTCTGATACTTTGAATCAGTAAACTCACCATACGGTACGGAGAACGTGTAACTTAACTTCTGTAACTACCGCTGAAGATGGCTCAAAGCTGAGCCGAAACGTACGGATCGATGTAATGTATCAAAACGACGAATAAATCAGTTATTTCTGATATTACGCACTGTGATCTGCGTCTGACCCTCATAGCCTTGACTTCTCCTATTTTAATCTCGAGGGTCCTCATATTACTTTATTTATTATTTTGACTTTTCTTTAATAAAATTTTATTATGTTCTTTGAAGGAGTATAAATTCTTCTTTCGAGTACATGATAAAGACTCTTTTTAAAATTTGTACATTTTAAGACTATTATCAAGAAAATATTCTTTCTTAAAGACAACCGTTACTTACTAACAGAAAAAAAGTAAATTGAGTAATCGCTTTTTTAAGCAGTACAATTGATATTTTACTGTGTATGCATGTACACACGTATGTACATAAGTACGCACAAAAAATTTTTCTATGTTAGAAAATTTTATTTCTATTTAAAAAAGGCGAGAAACTATCATCGCTCAGGACGGGGGCCCGGCGTTACGCGCCGCTCGTGCCGCTTGAAGTAAACAACTGCCCGCGCGCCGACCGCGGGGCGGCCGCATCTCGCCGCGCGCTTGGATTTGGCGGTGGGCCGGGCCAATACGGCGATTTTTAATCATTAATAACTCATCAACTATTGCGAAAATTGCAAAATGGTACATGACTTTTCGACTCAGTTTGGCTCGCTCTATCTAAAAATGAAAAAAGTACCAAACATTCTGATACACCCTGTATGTATAATGTAAGGATAAAATATATAAATTCTTGAAAATTATTTTCAGTGCCCAGATAATACAGGTTCTGCATATTTTAATTACAAACATAGCCATAGCATCGTATTACTTGGAATTTGCAATGCAGATTATATTTTAACCTTTGTTGACATCGGAGGTTATGGCGAACGCAGTGACGGTGGAATCTTTAGAGATTCTATAATAGGTCACAAATTCAACAATCGTGAAATAAATTTGCCAAAACCAGCATCTCTTACAATAAATGGGCCACCTTTACCTTGCTTGTAGGGGACGAAGCATTTCAGTTAACAGAATACTTACTTCGGCCGTATGGCGTATCCTGGAAAAGGCGGTTTAAATATCAAGAACGAACAATTTTTAATTACCGTCTTAGTCGAGCCAGAAGAACTATCGAAAATACTTTTGGTATTTTGGTCAGCCGTTGGAGAATTTTAAAACGACCAATTATTTGTACGGTAGAAAAATCCATGAAAATTGTACAATTAAGCTATTGTATGTCTGCACAACTTTCTTCGTAAGCAAGATATCGGAGTAAACCAATATGTTGATGACACACTTGTTGATCAAGATAGACCTGATGGGTTTGTTGCTGGTTCTTGGAGAAGACATCGAAATTAGCGCGTTAAGAGATATTACTACATGTGGTAATAATAATAGTACACGAAACGCAATCGAAATTCGTGAGAACTTTTGCAATTATTTTAATACTGAAGGAGTTATACCATGGCAATTTAATAATGTTTAATTATAAATATTTTGTACAGGAAACATTGCGTTAAAAAATCCATGATTATAACGTTCTAAATATTAGATTTATAATAACATTTTCTATGATTTCTTTTTTTTTTTATTATAACTTACTGTATTTTCTAAATAAAAATGTAAAAATTAATAATTGTTGTGATAAATATTTAAAAAATGTAAACATTGGGTTGGAATGAAATAAAACCTCTGATAACCAGTTCTTCAATTTAGTTTATTTAGAAACATTTAAATATTTATTTAAACATTTTAAAGATTACTAAATGTAAATATATTATTTAATAATAAACATTGACCATAAAATATAAAATAAAATATTCTTATATATTCAAGTAATGCACATTATATAAATTTGAATTGCTTAAAAAACAATCTTATTGTATGTTGCTTTTTATATAAAATGTTATTCATAAATGTTTTCTTGGATAATTCTTTCATACGTTAATTGTAATATGTTTTGCATTATTTCTAATCTAGTCTTTGGTGGCATTTTCTGCAATCTAAATCCCACTAAACTTAAAAAAGAATCTATTTCGTCAGGTTCTGGTGGTGGAGGTAGGGTTATATTGTTTTCTTGACATAGTGTCCGCAATTCTCTCTATCGCATCTGTCGACCCATCATTTCTTTTCTTCTTTTTTTCTTTACTGGAATCTAGAATATAAAAAAAGCATTTTTTCTTAATTATTTTTAATACTAGATTTTTTGCCCGCGCTTCGCGCGGGCTCAAAATCTATTCCCCTCTCCCCAAACTCACCCATTAATTAGGAGCACCAATAGAACCCCATAAAACCCCCAATTTTTAACCTCATAGTAGCCATCCCCATAAAATTAGTAATCTTTTGGTACCAGTTTCATCAAAATCATCAACAACAAATTAGAAGAATTTTGGCACCGGTTTCAAGAAAATCGATCCATTAATAAAAAATTATCCATTAATGAAAAATTAAACTTATCCTTCAAAAATTAAATCTCTACTTCTCTACTCTCTACTATTATATAAAGGAGAAAAGTTTGTACCATTGTTCGGGGTAATCTAAAGCCCCTTGCACAATAGGCGATAGCGATAGCGATAGCGACAGCGACAAGGTTGCCGACAAAGCTATACCTTTGTCGGCAACTTTGTCGCTGTCGCTATCGCTATCGCTATTGCCTATTGTGCAAGGGGTTTTATATAGAAACTACTGAATCGATTTCAAAAATTTTTATACTGTTGGATAGCTTATGTCTTCCTGAGTAACATAGGCTATGTGCCATTGTGCTACAACCCAATTTGAAAAAAAAATCGGAATATCTAAAATTTTAAATTCTTTAAAAGAGTCGTACTTAATAACTTTTTCTGTTCAGATTTTCCTAATCAACGAAATCTTAAAGTATTATATATAAAATAGGGGTAGAAAAAACTGAGGAATATAACAGAATTCAAAAAATTGCTAATAATAAAGGAGTTACTGATTTCTGTCTAAAAAAATGTATATGTGATTGCTCTGATTTCCGCAAATTTTGAGATATTGAGCTAATTTTTGTTATGGATAGAGTGTTATTAAAGGTAGGTTGGTATTGAATTTGGCGAGAATCGGTGAAAGGGTTGTCGATTTTTGCCTAAAAAGTGTATAAGTTGTACATGTCATATTTGTCATCTTATATAGAGTATCATTAAAGGAAGGTTGTTATTGAATTTGGCGATGATCGGTAAAAGGGTACTTTCTTTATAAAATTTTGAATTTTTTGAGAAATGTCCGTGGTTGCTCTAACTTCCGCCATTGTTTAGGATTACAACCCAATTTGAAAAAAAATTCGGGATATCTAAACTTTTAAATTCTTTAAAAGAGTCGTACCCAATGACTCTTATTCAGATTTTCTTAATCAACCAAATCTTAAAGTATTATATATGAAATAGGGGCAGAAAAAACTGAGAAATATAATAGAATTCAAAAAATTGCTAATAAAAGAGTTACCGATTTCTGTCTAAAAAAATCTACGTAATTGCTCTGATTTCCGCAAATTTTGAGATATCGAGTTAATTTTTTTTATGGATAGAGTATCATTATATTGAATTTGGCGAGAATCGGTGAAAAAAAGGGTTGCCGATTTTTGCCTAAAAAGTGTATAAGTTATATAAGTGTATAAGATGTCATATTTGTCATCTTATATAGAGTATCATTAAAGGAAGGTTGTTTCGAATTTGGCGAGGATCGGTGAAGGGGTTACCGATTTCTGCTTTAGAAATGTATAAGTTATACATGTAATTTTATATAGAGTATTATTAAAGGAAAGTTGGTATTGAATTTGGCGATGATCGGTAAAAGGGTTCTTTCTTTATAAAATTTTGAATTTTTTGAGAAATGTCTGCCAATTTTGAGATATCGGGCTATTTATAATTCTATTATATTTTTCAGTCTTTTCTACCTCTATTTCATATATAATTCTTTAAGATTTGGTTGATTAGATCCAGCTTTATATGCGATTAAAGGTCCATATACGAAGTCCATATATGGACCATGTAACCTGAACTCCCAAAGGCAATATTTATTTGACATTGCGTCGATTGTAAAATCCCACTTGTGCTACTAAACTGACCTTCTATCAATTTATAAAAAGGTTAAATTTAAAATTAAAAACAGTGTGCAAATTAGAAACTTACACATTGCTTCCTCATTATTACAGATCGTTACCATTGTTCCTATTTTATTTCGCTCATAAAGCTTCCTCTATGAGAAAGCCAGACTAATAAATACTAATAATTATGCATTAAATAAAATATAAGCTTATTTTTAATCACGAAAGTTCTATACTCCCGGGAAAAAAAGATTATATCTATCTCTATCTCTATTTCCATCTCTCTATATATAAAAATAAATGTATGTATGTTTGTCCGCTATGCAAATCTACAGTTTTCAAATTAGAACAATCAAATTTGGTATACTATCTCATGATACTCTAACTTAGACCGTAGACGTATTTTGAGAAACGCATCATTACCGATTTTTTGGGAAACCGGTTCCAAAATTTTTCTAATGTCTGTCTGACCGCGAACTACTTATTCATTAGTGGATCGATTTTCTGGAAACCGGTACCAAAATTTGTATAATTTTTCGGAGATGGTGTCAATGAAGAATAAATTAATATGAGAAAATAAAAATAAAAATTAAAAAGGGCCATACAAATTGTCTAAAAAAGATCTCTTAAAAAAAAATTTTTTTTGGGGTAAATACTACTATTTGGGGAAAAAAACATCGTCTAATAAATTAGCCCGTAGAGGGTTTTAAGAAAGGGTCAAAGCGAGGGAAAAAGGTCTGCTGAGAAAGAATGTTTATTAGCATCAGTTGCGTTTAGAATTTGATGATCAATTTAATTTGTGATGTTATTATTCTACTCTCACAGTTTTCAAATTAGAACAACCAAATTTGGTGTATATATATATATATATATATATATATATATATATATATTTATTAACTTCAGCTACATAGCCAAGAAGTGGACTTGGTTTACAAATAACCTTAATCATTCATCCTGCCATTCATACACTACTATCCTAATTTACAACTAACTATTGCACATTGTTACACATTGACCTTCATGTATTATTCCAACCTTCTTTTTCGCTCTTCTTTCTCTAACTTTGACCGTTCTCTATATAATCTTAACAATATCTTCTCTTTGATGATGTCCATATCATCATTCCAAAGCCTCTCTAATCTTTCTTTATTATTCTTACCTAATTCTATAAACCAATTTTTTATCGCATTCCGACACATAATGATTCGTGTTATCCCTACCTTGTTTACAAAACATACAAATACCGCTTTCCTCTTTTAACCAATACATATTCGCGTCCTCCAAATTACCACATCTTAAGTTCACCAGAGCTCTAATAATTTCGCCTTTATCATATTTATCCATATTTTCCTTCCTTAAATATTTAGGGCCAACTATTTCTCTACTTAAATTCTTATATTTCTTATTATACCTAGAATTTAAAATACTACTTTCCTCAATTTGTCTTTGTACATCTTCATCTCTTTCACTCATTTCCTTAACTAAATCTCTTCCCTCCCTTCTTAAAGCATCTACAGCCACAATACTCCAACCATTCCTATTAAAATATTTTGATCTTTCTCTACCATATCTATCTTTCCAATCATTTCCTTCTTTATCTATCCAGCACATTTTAATCCATCTATTATCATCAGCCGCTCTAATTTTCTCTTCATATCTCATAGCCCTTATCCCCCACCCTATTCTTAATTTCTTTAATCCCAACTCCCTTGACATCATATATCTTGGTGTACAAAATTTTAAATTAAAAATCCATCTAACGTAATCCAACATAATTTTTTCTAATTCCTTTTTTTCCTCCCATCCCCATAATTCTACACCATACAAAATCACACTTTGAACCAAATATTTAAACAACATCCACCTTCTACAAAAATCGTTTCTGCAAATTCTTTCCCCCAAACCCCATACCTTATTTACCGCAATCCTCCCTTTTCTGCATAAATCCTTTACATGTTCTACATATTTTCCATTCCTGCTGAACACAAATCCCAAATATTTAAACTGCTTAACTTCTTCAATTTCTTTATTATTCCATTTCCACCTTTCAAATTTTTCCCTACCTTTTTTATTGAACACCACCATCTTGGTCTTTTCGGTACACAATACCATTTTCCTTTTCCTCAGAAATATTTTAATCGTGTCCATCATGTCTAACATCGCAACCCTATTTTTAGCTAAAAATACCATATCATCTGCGTATTCTAACGACCATACCCTATCATTACCTAATTTAATTCCGCCGATTCCTCTTTCCTTCAATGCTTTCCCAATTTCCGCCATATAAAGGCTGAATAAAAGTGGACTCAAAACACAGCCTTGCCTCACCCCCCTCGTAACCCTGAATTCTTCTGACAAGCCATCCTTCGTTCTAACCGCGACTTCTGTAGTTTCATAAATTACTCCCAACTTCTTTACCAGCTCCTCTTCAATCCCCATCTCCGTAAGAGTCTTCCACAGTTGACCTCTATCTACATTATCAAAAGCCGCCTTCAAGTCAACGAAGAATGCATAGACTTTATCTTTCTTTCCATCCCTATCCTCCCTCTGTGTTAGATGATCCAATACAAAAATGTTATCCAACGTTGAGCGACCTTTTCTAAATCCCGCTTGGCTCTCCGGCAGCAAACCTTCTTGTACCACAATCTTCTCCAACCTTCTTCTAATTATCTCAGCATAAATTTTGTAAGCTGAGCACAGAAGAGAGATTCCCCTGTAGTTTCCAACCTTATTTACCTCCCCTCTCTTGTATAGAGGGACTATAATTGAAGTTCTCCAATCCTTAGGAATATATCCCTCACTCCAAACTTGATTTAGCACCTCCAACAGCCCTTTCCTTACTGAGCCGCCTCCATACAACCAAGCCTCCATCGGAATACCGTCTACTCCTACCGCTTTTTTCTTTTTCATCCCTCTGACCACTTCTGCCACCTCCTCTTCCTCCAAATGTGATCCTACAAGCTCTTCTTGTACTGCTCCTACCTTGTTTAAACTTCCTTCTTCCTCGTTAACCCGCTTCTCCTCCGTGCCGCCTAATAGCACCTTGAAATACTCTTTCCATTCCTCACAGCCAATGTTGTTATCTTTCCAGACTTTCTTCTTCCTCTTTCTGTTTATAAATCTCCAAACATCTGCACCTTGCCTTAAGTTCTTTAATTCCTCTTCTTCCTCTTCTCTCTTCTTCTTCCTTTTCTGTTCATATAGCGCCTTCATATTTCCTTTCTCTTTAATGTACCTTCCTTTAGCTATCTTCCCCTTCCTCCATTTTATATATGTTCTCTTCACATCCCTTTTCTTCCTCGTGCAGTCTCTGTCCCACCAGTCCCTGGATCCAATTTTCCACTTTTTAACCTTTGTCTCCTTCTTTATCATAGACTTCTGAACAAGCTCCTTCAGTTTACTCCACTTTTTCTCAATTGATCTTCCCTGTTGCGCGCAGTGACGGATTTACCCATACGCTAACTACGCTGAAGCGTAGGGCGGCAGATTTTTGGAAGCGGCAAATTTTTGGGCGAGATTATAATTTTTCTTTCCAAATTTGGTGAGCACGTGGAAGTGGTAGGGGTCTGTAACATATTTTATAAATAATGAAAAACAAGTAGATACAGCTTTAGAAAGTTTTGTAATAAACAATGTTGACATTTACCTAATAATCAAGTGGTTTACGGCGAGATTTTAGGCTTGCAAAATCATCGATAATGTCGTCGTATTTTAGGCTCATCATAAGCTCGGCTTCAATGACCAATATTGCCAATGAATTTAAACGTTCCTCCTCCAACGATGATCGCAAATACGTTTTTATTCGTTTTAAAGCGGAAAAAGATCGTTCTGCTGAGCAATTTGTGGCGGCCATACACAAAGATATTCGCAAAGCTATATCGATGTTAGGGAATACTGATAATAAATTTTGATCGCGTATAAGCGTACAAAGGTCGATCAGTTTTAATTTATCCTTTGAGCCAGTTTTGTTAAGAAACTGACGAAAGTGCACACATTCAATGGCAAATGAGTCTTCTAAATCTTTGGCGTAATAATTGTAAAGTTTCGTAGCTTCTTCGTGTATCGTGCTGTCTGACAAGTGAACAAGGTTTCTAATAAAATCGAAGCGTTTGAAGACATTTTCATACGCTGAATGCCGTTTCTCTAATTCAGATCTGATGCGATCTAATATCGCGTAGAAAGTTTCCACCCTGAATTTATTTTTTCCGGTCATGATGACTTCGTTCTCTTTCGATTCACCGAATTGAAGCTTTCGTTTGCAGCTTCGTTTGTTATCGAATTCGTACTCTTCAGGAATTATGCATTTGGCTTTCTCTACGTACACTTCAAACATCTCATCACTTCTCAAGCTTTCCATGAAATCGATTAGCGAACGATAAAGCTCTACAGCAACTCCTACGTCGATATCTACACTTTGCAGCACTTTACTCGTTGCATTAAATCGATCCAATAGCGAGTTCCAGAATATGGCCATAAACACTGTTTCGAATCGGCCAAGCTGTTTTTTTAATACAGCAGCTTCGGATCGAGTTACCGCTTTTTCATGAACATCTTCGATCATTATCATCAAAGATTGCAATACACCATCCCAGTTCTTACACAAACTATCGCAAGCGTCATGGCGAGATGACCATCGAGTTCCATCGACTCGTTTTAAAACTTTCGTACTACTTTTGCCGTTTGATGATAAGAGGTCCCAACGTCGAGTAGATGCAGCGAAGAAAGTGTACAAACTTTGAAGAGTACTGAAAAACGATGCAGCTTCTGTGACACATTCCGCGGCACAGGCTCCAACCAAATTCAACGAATGAGCCGCACAAGGTACATAATCGGCAAGAGGATTCAATCGTTTTAATCGTGCTTGTAATCCAGTGTAGATACCAGACATGTTGCTAGCATTATCGTACGATTGTCCTCTGCAGTTGCTTATGTCAATTTTCAACGATGCGAGCATAGAAGTTACAGCTGTTTCGAGTTCTTCAGATTTGTGTCCAACGTTTGGTAGAAAACCAAGAAAGCGTTCGATCGGGCTACCATCTTCTTTTACATATCTAATATTGAAAGAGAGCTGGTCGATGTGAGCTATGTCTGGCGTTGAGTCGACTACGATCGAGAAGTACTTGGCTGCTTGTATTTCTCTCACAATAGTATTTTTTACTTTTGATGCGATTAGATTAATAAACTCATTGCAAGTCGTTGAGGAGAGGTATGAAGTTTTTCCACTACCAGGATTTCCACACTGCGCTATGTGCGTCGACAGGAACGGGTCAAACTCGGCGATCGTTTCCAAAGTCATCATAAAATTGCCGTTTCTCAAAGAACCAAAACGTTCAGATGATCCTCGGAATGGAAGGCCACGACTAGCAAGGGCTTTTACGGCAACAATCACTCTTTTTAGGACATTTCTCCAATATTCGATTTCGTTCTTTACTTGTGTACAAAGACCGGAGTCAACTCTTCCTTTCGCGCGACTGCGCTTTATTAGTGCAATTTGACACTGGAGATGCTCTTTTGAATTTTCATGCCCGCTCAATACTTTGTTCACGTTACTCCAGTCGCGAAAACCTTCTGTCGCCAGCTGAGAAATTCCACCAAACAATCGGCATGATACACAAAACAAAGTTTTTTTCATAGGAGAATAAATTAAATATTTTCGCAGCTGATTTTCTCCATTTGGCAATCGTCGATAAAATGCGCTTTTTGAAAGAAATCGATCTTGGTTACCGAAACGAGTCTTCGACAACGAGAAATCGGCATGCAAGTTTTGATTAATTTCCTTCGAAAGTAAGTGGTCAATTAAATTGTCGTTAATAATTCTCCATTCCGCGGGATCGTCACTCACCGAGCCTAAACCTAAGCCACTTACGTCTTCTGTAGTCAATGACAGTGCAATCTCTTGTTTTTGTGACTGATATAGTGCTTGTTCTGATGTAGTGCTCGAACCTTGGCTTGAAGTACTACAAATTTCATTTTCGGTTGTATTTTGTACGTGGCCCTCGAGAATGGGCTTGTTAATATTATTTTCATCATCCTGAGTGATTGGAGTGATTGGACGGAAAAACGTATTTAGCCTCTTCGTCTTTTCCAACAACTCGTCTTCTTTCTTTCTTTTCTCTTTTGCAATCTTCTTATATTGATATCCACTTAGTCTTTTTCGACCATCACTCATTTTAATGCCGTACTGACTCGGTCTGTAAATAAAACTAGAATAACTGTTATTTTACCTAAATGCAGTAAAATAACGCACTCCGCTCTTCCTGAGAGTTCACGACTGACAAAAACAATGCCCGATCATCGACAATCGACAGTCTAATTTCTAGTTTTATTTACAGACCGAGTCGGTACGGGTTCAGCATTAAAATAAGCGACGGTCGAAAAAGACTAAGAGGATATATCAATATAAGAAGATTGGAAAGGGGAAAGAAAGAAAGAAAGAAGACGAGCTGTTGGAAAAGACGAAAACGCTACATACGTTTTTCCGTCCAATCACTCAGGGTGATGAAAATAATATTGTTTAATAATGAAACAGTTTAAGAAATTAGTAACCAAGATCGATTTCTTTCAAAAAGGCAAAAAGCGCGTTTTATCGACGATTTCCGAATGGAGAAAATCAGCTACGGAAATACTTGATTTATTCTCCTATAAAAAAGACTTTGTTTTGTGTATCGTACGCGTGCCGATTATTTAGTGGAACTTCTCAACTGTCGACAGAAGGTTTTCGAGACTGGAGTAACGTAAACAAAGTATAAATTGATAATTAAAATTAATCTAAAATTTCGTTTGAGGGGCGGCAAAATTTCGAATGCGTAGAGCGTCAAGTTCGGTAAATCCGCCACTGGTTGCGCGCCATCCCAAGCGAGTTCATCTGTCCTTTCCTTGTAACATTTTATAGCCTCCTTATCCCAACATGTTTTCCATCTTTTTTCAGTGTTCTCATCCTCTTCATCTACCCATTCTTCATCGTCTCCATTCCTTCTGCTGCTATCTTCCATTACCGCAATTACAGGCATGTGATCCGAGTCCACCCTCGCATCTACTATAAATTCTTTAACGCTATTATACAATTCTTCGCATACAATCACATAATCAATTACCGAATTACCTCTCGAGCTTACAAATGTGTATTCCCCTTCCCAGTCACCTATTGACATACCATTCAAGATGTACCATCCCTTATTTTGCACCCATTCTACCAAATTCCTGCCTCCATTACTTATAGTTTTATCCTTACTTTTCCTTTCCAAACCTCCTTCCTCTTCTTCCCCGCCCCCTAATTCACCAATTCTAATATTAAAATCCCCACCAATAAATGTGCGTTCTCTATCCTTATTTTCTAACCACTTATCCAAAATCTCTTCCATACTGCTCCAGCCTTCCGTATTGTAAACCGATATTATTAAATTTGGTGTATATACTATCTCATGATACTCTAACTTAGACCGTAGAGGGTTTTGGGAAGGGGTCTGAGCCTGGGGATAAGGGGCCCCCATACAAAATTGTCTAAAAAAGATCCCTTTTTTCAAAAAAAATTTTTGGGGGGTAAATATTACTATTCGAGGAAAAGAACGAAGAGCTTTTGAGCCCGCGCGAAGCTCGGGCGAAAAAGCTAGTTCTATTATATTCTTTAGTTCTTTCTACCCCTATTTCATATATAATTCTTTAAGAAGCGCGGGCGAAAAATCTATTTCCCTCTCCCCAAACTCACCCATTAATTAGGAGCACCAATAGAACCCCATAAAACCCCCAATTTTTAACCCCATAGTAGCCATCCCCATAAAATTAGTAATCTTTTGGTACCAGTTTCATAAAAAATTTTGGCACCGGTTTCAAGAAAATCGATCCATTAATAAAAAATTATCCATTAATGAAAAATTAAACTTATCCTCCAAAAATTTCATTATATTCTTTAGTTCTTTCTACTCCTATTTAATATATAATTCTTTAAGATTCGGTCAATTAATTCCCGAAAAATTGGAAAAATTTCGGTACCGGCTTCCAAAAAGATCGGTAATGAAAAATTATACGCTTTATAACACTCCCCGCAAAATTCTACCCGTTTCATATATAATTCTTTGAAATTCGGTCAATTATTTCCCGAAAAATTTGAAAAATTTCTGATACCGGTTTCCAAAAAGATCGGTAACAAAAAATTATACACTTTATAGCACTCCCCGGAAAATTCTACCCCTGTTTCATATATAATCCTTTGAGATTCGGTCAATTATTTCCCGAAAAATTAGAAAAATTAGAAAAACCGGTTTCCAAATCGGTAACAAAAAACTATACACATCATGGCACTCCCCGGAAAATTCTACCCCTATTTCATATACTTTTGGTAAAAATTTGGTCCACTAACGAATGAGTAGTTCGCGGTCATACAGATAGACAGACAGACAGACAGACAGACGGTACTTATATATATAGATAATAATTTGACATGTTTCAACTGTACCTGTTCGGATGCTTTCTGCATTATTTTCATCATCCATTAACGATAAGTTTGAATCATCATTATTTATATTAGACACCGTGCTGTAATGTGATTTAGGATTAATCAAATACTTTAATATATATGTCTTATAATTATTTAATAAATTTAAATATTTATAGAAAAGTATATGTTTGTTCCGCCAATAGTTGATTAACGAGAAATCTATTTTTATAATCGACAACGTTTGGCTATTAGTGTCGTGACAAATCGACCATTGGTTTTGGTCAGATTAATTGTCAAGACGTTTTCGACCACAGGTTTTGGTCTTTTTAAAATATTTATGCTTACATTTTTTGAAGACAAGAGTCTTTAAGGGGACTAGGAAGGGTTGAAAATGCAGAAATTGGCTCGTGTTTAATTGTTTATAACAAGGCCGCGAATGAACATAAAACTTTTTTATTGTTAAGGGTATTAATTATAACATTATAAAATGAGAAAATTTATTAAAAGTCATTCCCAGATCAATAATATCGGCGTCCCAATATAATAAAGAAAACTGTCGAATCCACGGTTTTACCACGATTCCAGTCGAACGGATAAAGGTTTTGGCAAATTTCAGGAATATTTCTTCTCCTTAGGCTTCCCTCTATTGATTATACCTAAAAAATTAAAAATAAAAATAAAATTAACAAAATGGCGTCCAGAAAACGAAAAATTTGGACAAATTCGAGTTATTTGTTATTATAAAATTGTAGCAATATTTTTTTTCAATCTGATTTTAGTTATAATCAATAGAGGGAAGCCTAAGGAGAAGAAATATTCCTGAAATTTGCCAAAACCTTTATCCGTTCGACTGGAATCGTGGTAAAACCGTGGATTCGACAGTTTTCTTTATTATATTGGGACGCCGATATTATTGATCTGGGAATGACTTTTAATGAATTTTCTCATTTTATAATGTTATAATTAATACCCTTAACAATAAAAAAGTTTTATGTTCATTCGCGACCTTGTTATAAACAATTAAACACGAGCCAATTTCTGCATTTTCAACCCTTCCTAGTCCCCTTAAGGAAACTTATCGAATAATAATGAGGCCATTTTTGGATTGTGTCCTTCCTAGCAGATCCATTCATTCGTTGTTCTGATTTTGCGAAACGTATCATGCAATGATTTGAACTTTTTTTGCGTTTCTTCTGCACTTATTTTACCTACAAAGAATATAAATTTATTATTTTGTTTAAATATTTTTCATATTATTTTTATACTCACCATTTAATGCCAAAGCTATTTCTGACCATAACCGTTGTTTTATTGTAGATTTGCGTTGTAGCAAAGGTAAAGAATAATCCCACAATGGTGGGCGTTTTTGCACTTCGAGAATTAAGAATTCCACATCATCAAAATTTAATTTGTTTCCTGCGCTATCATTTAATTTTGAACGTTTGTTTTATTTGTCCAGAAACTTTTCGTTTTCCTTTTTGGGATATGTGTACAATATTATCTAAAAAAATTATTTATAAAAATTATTTTTAGAAAGATGATATCTCTCTATTTAAGATTGTTTTTTTACTTACTTCCACAGTTATCATAAAACGGCTCTTCTACTAATTGTTCCACGTTATTTATATTGCTTCGTCTCACAATAGTTGTGCCATCATCTAAAAAATATTAAAAATATTAACATTTGTTTCAGTAAATATAGAAAGAAAATAAAAATCATATCATATTAATCATATATTAAAATTTTTGAATAATTATAATTACAAACATTGCAGCACATTGTCTAACATAAATATAATATTGTTTAACATTGAGGATGATTCAAACTCATCTTTAATGCATAATGAAAATGACACAGAAAGCATTCAAATAGATACAGCTAAAACAGCAAATTATTTTCAATAATTAAGAAAAAAGCTTTTTTATATTATAGGTTCCAGTGAAAAAAGAAAAAAATTATGTTTCTACAAGTGCAATAGAAAGAAAAATAGATGCTATATATAAAAAAGAACAATATAATCTTTTCTCCTCCATCAAAACTTTACACACACACACACACACACACACACACACACACACACACACACACACACACACACACACGCACACGCACACGCACACGCCACGCACACGCACACGCACACGCACACGCACACGCACACGCACACGCACACGCACACGCACACGCACACGCACACGCACACGCACACGCACACGCACACGCACACGCACACGCACACGCACACGCACACGCACACGCACACGCACACGCACACGCACACGCACACGCCCACGCCCACGCCCACGCACACGCCCACGCCCACGCACACGCACACGCACACGCACACGCACACGCACACGCACACGCACACGCACACGCACACGCGCACGCGCGCGCGCACACACACCTGCTAACGGATAAAAATATAAAGTATTTGGATCAATGGTATAAGAACTGTATACTTCTAGGCAACCATGCTCTGCAATATCCTTTTGATTGCATATCTGTTCGCATACTCCGCATGTTTGCACAAGTTCACAATCCTAGAAATAAAAAATAATGTATTTACCCTGCTAAAAATGACCGATTGAATCCGATTAAAAATTTTGAATCCGCATGAATCTGGATTCTTGATCCGGAAATCACGGATTTATAACGATTACACCGACTGAAAACGATTGAAACGGATTGGTATTCAAGGATGTAATTTCAATCGAATTCTATCGATTTGAATCGTTATGATTTTATAAACGATTACACTGATTGAAAACGATTGAAACGGATTGGTATTCAACGATGTAATTTCAATCGGTTCCTATCGGTTTGAATCGTTATGATTTCGTAACGATTACACCGATCGAAACCGATTGAAACGGATTCGTAATCAATTAACGATGTAATTTCAATCGGTTCCTATTGGTTTGAATCGTCATGATTTCATAACAATTATACCGATTGGAAACGATTGAAACGGATTCGTACTCAAGGATGTAATTTCACTCGTTTTCTATCGGTTTGAATCGGTCTTAGTCAATCGTTTAAATCGTTATGATTTCATAAACCCCGAAATCACGAAATTATAATGATTTATACGGATTGACTGACCGATTCAAACTGATAGAATCCGTGAATTCCGGATATATAAACAGGATTATTTATTACTTTATTATAATTCCATTCTTTGTACTACGAATTTATTACAATGTGCAGTATTTATTTAAATAAAAACATTTTACAGTTTTGCAAATATAGAACTCATGACTTTACCAAAAGGAAATCCTGTAGTAAGAACTCTATTACGTAAAAATTATGTGTTGTATACAATTTTAATGATTAAGGCGGATTTAATCCGATTCACATAGCTACTTTAATTACCCGATTTAAATGGATTAAGCGCAGATACGATTGAAACCGATTGAGTCGGATTCAGATAAATCCGGAAATATCGCATTAAATCCGATTCCGGTGTTGTATTAAAATTTCACGATTGATGCGGATTCAATAGGATTCATGTGGTCATTTTATTTACCCGCTTAAAATGGATTGGCATTAATACGATTGAAACCGATTCAGTCGGATTCAGATGAATCCGGAAATATCGCATTAAATTCGATTCCGGTGTTGTATTAAAATTTTACGATTGATGCGGATTCAATACGATTCGTTTGGTCACTTTATTCACCCGATTAAAATGAATTGGCATTAATACGATTGAAACCGATAACGGCGGATTCAGATCAATCCGGAAATGCCGAATTAAAAACGATTCCGATTGATTTGTTATTAAAACCGATTTACTTCCAATCGGGCATCCGATTAACCGGATTGAAAACGCATTCATTCCGATTCAATTTCACCAAATTTAATGCGGAACCAATCGGATTCAATCGGTCATTTTCAGCAGGGTATTCATCAATTATTTTATTAGATGTAACATTTTTTATTATATATTTACATTATAGTTGTATTACATATTTACAGACTTAAAAATATGTTACTTATTTTTTAAATATGCAGAATGTATGATGAATATAGAAAATGGTATATTTAGTTAGGACATAGTTGTTCAGTATTATATAATTTCTAATGTAATTGAACGTTATTCTTCAAAGCCTCAGCATATATATGTTTTTGGAGGTGAATAATAAACATCCCGGGAAAAAAAATGGTAATTATGTAGTAATACCCCTTACGAAAAAGTAGTACTAGCAACCAGTACTCAGTACTGAGTGATCAGTACTCGTAGTATTGAGAGTATTAGTATGTTAATACTCATGAATACTGCAGAATGGTCAGTACTGTGTCTGTCAGTGCTTACAGTACTGGCAGTACTACAAGCAATAATACTCATTAGTACTTCAAAGTATTGAAGTGGTCAGTACTTTATCAGATTAATATTCGGAGTACTATCATGATAGTACTGCCAGTACTGTAAGAACTAATAGGCACAGTACTGACCATTCTGCAATATTCTTGAGTATTAACATACTAATACTGTCAATACTACGAGTACTGATCACTCAGTACTGAGTACTGATTGCTAGTACTACTTTTTCGTAACGTATCTTGGAAATACTAAATTAATAAAATACTAAATTAACACACTGAACTATGAATATGACGTTATTTTGATATCATCTTGACTTTTTGTTCTACTTGGATAGTATTGCGCAAATACTGCGCCAGTACCACACGTTAGTATCCCACGAGTATTCGATAAGTACTAAAAGAGTACTGGAGGGAGTACTGGAGAAAGTATTGGAGGGAGTACTAGAGGAAGTACTGAAGGGAGTACTGAATGAGTATTGGATGAGTACTGGGAAGGAGTACTGACAAAGTCAGTATGGTCGAATTTAGTAGTACTTTGAGTACTTATGTCTCCAGTACTTTCACCAATACTTTTTCCAGTATTAAAACCAGTACTACTTTTTCATAAGGGACTGTTGTGCCGCCGCCTTGAATTAAAGATCAGGGCCGGCACCGAGTTCTTTGGATCCGCCGATTAGAGGGAGAGAGGACACTGGCGATATTTAGTTAGCAGTCACGTTTAATAAAGGATAGTTTTATTAATACACTTGTGGATATTCACTACCCTGACTTGCGGGTTACAATTAACGTTTCGTTGACTCGCGGTACGCGCTCTGTTCTTAGACTGCCCGCCGTTCCTTGGAAGGGCGGGCTTTTTATCACCTCGGTATTTGCTGACCTAGCAGTCAGCGGATTTTGACTTCGCGACGGCCTAACGGGCAGGTGATGTCCGGCCTGCCCATATATGGTCATTCCCGAGGCTTGTGCAGGTCTTCGCGTCAGCGGTCTTCGTCGCTAGGGTCATATTTCCGATAGGAGGAAACTCGGAGTTGCCAAGTGCATTACTTAATCTCTAATACGTTGTGCGCTCACAACATCCCTTCCCCCGCGGAAAAAGAAAAACTGAGGTATTCGAAGTTTTTCGTTATTTATTTATTTGCATTTTTCTTTTTCCTGAGAGGTTACAATCTAATTTTCTTATATGCTAATATGCTGCGGTTTCTCTTTTTAAATTCTTAATGATTCCCTTTTTTCTTTATTACATAAATAATTACAAGTATAATGCTTACTATTACTACTATTATGGTCGCGGAACCTACAGGATATACAATATTCTTATTCGAAAAAACGCTGGGTTGGTTATTTTCCACTTCTTTTTTAATTTTATCTAGACTTAAACTTAATTTTATTAATTCCGACGGATCTTTGATTGTTCTAACTTTATTTCTTTTTCGGAATCTAATTTGTTGTCTAAGGTTATACTTTTTTCTATGGTATTAGTTACATTCAATTCTGGTAAATACATTTGTACATGTTTAGTATAAATTCTGTTTTTTGTTTCTAGAATTATATCTGGTGTAGTTATTTTACAATTATCGCGTAATGTTATTTTTCCGGTTTTTTCAATTTTAATTTTATTTTCTGGCATCTCATTACACTGAATTATTATTTCCGATATTTTTGGAGTGAAATATAACCATGTTTGGGGTTCGGCTACTGTTATCCAAAATGTTACGTTTGCGATGATGTGGCGTTGTCCACGATTTTCTATGTATCTAGGCGCTTTTACATAAAGCTGCACCTCGCTTGGTGCATTCGCAGTTACAAAATACACGGGAAAATTTTGATCGCATATAAATTTAGTAGTTTCTCGCGTACATTTATTTAATTCGCTTTCCTTTAATATTATATAATTATGATTTTCTCGGTTTATTCCTAATAGCGTGTGTGAGGGTTCTAGTAATGTGAATACATTATGGTCGTTGTGTATTGGTACGGGTGTAATTTTTATAATTTCGTATATCGAGTATGCTACTATTGGAAACGCGAGGATAGTGTATACGTTCGCACTGTCGTAGTACGCGCTTCCCTGCTAAAAATAACCGATTAAATCCGATTGGTTCCGTATTAAATTTGGTGAAATTGAATCGGAATAAATGCGTTTTCAATCCGGTTAATCGGATGCCCGATTGGAAGTGAATCGGTTCTAATAACAAATCAATCGGAATCGTTTTTAATTCGGCATTTCCGGATTGATCTGAATCCGCCGTTATCGGTTTCAATCGTATTAATGCCAATCCATTTTAATCGGGTGAATAAAGTGACCACATGAATCGTATTGAATCCGCATCAATCGTAAAATTTTAATACAACACCGGAATCGGATTTAATGCGATATTTCCGGATTCATCTGAATCCGACTGAATCGGTTTCAATCGTATTAATGCCAATCCATTTTAATCGGGTAAATAAAATGACCACATGAATCGTATTGAATCCGCATCAATCGTGAAATTTTAATACAACACCGGAATCGGATTTAATGCGATATTTCCGGATTCATCTGAATCTGACTGAATCGGTTTCAATCATATCTGCGCTTAATCCATTTAAATCGGGTAATGAAAGTAGCTATAATGTGAATCGGATTAAATCCGCTTTAAGGGCTTACATCCGAGTAGACCGCAAGAAAAAAAGGTGAAATTCGGGAATTTTTTATCTTGGAAACTATTAATTCGATTCGATCCGGGTTTTTTTTATTTAAAAATATCTACATTGAGGCACGTTCACAAATTTTTTTAAGGGAATTTATTCCCTCAGAGCGCTGTTCTCGTGGCGGCGTTAATGTGTTCCTCGCGGACGGTTCCCAGAATATCTCGAGAACGGCTGGACCGATTTGCTTCAAATTTATACACAATGTTTTGCGATAGTTTTTCTCGTTTCCATCGGGAGATTTTTTTTTACTCAATTAGTTTTTTTTTTATCAGACTATAAAGGTCGAAATTTTTTTCGACCCAAATTTTCGACCTTTATAGTCTGATAAAAAAAAACTAGTTGAGTAAAAAAAAATTCTCCCGATGGAAACGAGAAAAACTATCGCAAAACATTGTGTATAAATTTGAAGCAAATTGGTCCAGCCGTTTTCGAGATATTCTGGGAACCGTCCGCGAGGAACACATTAACGCCGGCCACAAGAACAGCGCTCCGAGGGAATAACTTCCCTTAAAAAAATTTGTGAACGTGCCTCAATGTAGATACTTTTAAATAAAAAAACCCGGATCGAATCGAATTAATAGTTTCCAAGATAAAAATTCCCGAATTTCACTTTTTTTTCTTGTGGTCTACTCGAATGTAAGCCCTTAATCATTAAAATTGTATATAACACATAATTTTTACGTAATAGAGTTCTTACTACAGGATTTCCTTTTGGTAAAGTCATGAGTTCTATATTTGCAAAACTGTAAAATGTTTTCATTTAAATAAATACTGCACATTGTAATAAATTTGTAGTACAAAGAATGGAATTATAATAAAGTAGTAAATAATCCTGTTTATATATCCGGAATTCACGGATTCTATCAGTTTGAATCGGTCAGTCAATCCGTTTAAATTATTATAATTTCGTAATTTCGGGGTTCACGAAATCATAACGATTTAAACGATTGACTAAGACCGATTCAAATCGATAGAAAACGAGTGAAATTACATCCTTGAGTACGAATCCGTTTCAATCGTTTCCAATCGGTATAATCGTTATCATAACGATTCAAACCGATAGGAACCGATTGAAATTACAAATTACATCGTTGAATACTAATCCGTTTCAATCAGTGTAATCGTTATAAAATCATAACGATTTAAATCGATAGAATCCGATTGAAATTACATCCTTGAATACCAATCCGTTTCAATCGTTTTCAGTCGGTGTAATTGTTATAAATCCGTGATTTCCGGATCAAGAATCCAGATTCATGCAGATTCAAAATTTTTAATCGGATTCAATCGGTCATTTTTAGCAGGGTTACGACTACGTATTTTTGGATAGTGTTCCAGTTTTCTGTCTGGATTTTAAATGGAAAGTTTAGTCCTCTGGTTAAGTGTGAGGTTGCCTCCTTTAATTCTACGACTATATTCTCTAATGGAAGTACGCGTGTAAGTAGAATGTCATTTTGTGCATATGTTAGATAGTCTGTAATATCGTTTATGTCTGTCGTGAGGTCAGCTAGGATAGCGGTTATTAATAGTATTTGTTCGTCTATTTCCTCTCGGTGTATGAATTGGTCGTGCAGTTTCCTTGTAACGTTTGCCAGTAAATTTTCGTTGTGTGATAGCGTTTGCTCTAATTTTTCCATGTGGCCTAATGTGGCGTTGATGATCTTCAGCTGGTTCTTTGCTGCGTGCTGTAGCGTTTGTTGCTGGTTATCAAGCATTTGTATTTGTTCGTTGATTATTTTTGCATCTTCAGCATCCATGGTACCAAATAAAGTTTTACTTATCTGACCGATGGCATCGATTAAGCCTCGTTTAGTTACGGGTGCTTTGTAAATTGTTTGTAGATGTTCTAGGGCGCGTGTCGTTCTATCATTTTCTCTTTTCGTGGTTCGGAGAGCAATTTGACATGTATTTTTGATGTCTCCCGTGGCATAATTGCAAAGTTCTTCGGTGTGCCCTAGGTATCTTTGAAGCTGCTGATGTCTGGTTTTTAATGCGGTTACGTCTATGCGTATCGCTAATTTCCATGTTGCTTTCGTTTGCTGCAGGTGTCCGATTCTCTCGAAATAGATACCTGGCTCGTTGATAAATTGCGTCACTTCGTACGGTGGTACGGGCGACGCCGACGCTCCTGTTGTGAGGTGCTGATAGAGGATGAGAAAATTTATAACGATGCGTAATTTTATTTCTCTTGAAACGTCAGATTTTTTATTTACTTTTTCTTTATGCTTCTCGGGTAGGCGGACGTTCGCCGGTGCGCTATTAGCTCGCGTCGTGATCTCATGTTTCACCGCCGTGGTGTGTGTTAGCTTATCGTTTTCCAAATGAAATATATCGCAAAAATCGTCGCATCTCTGTTCTAACGCCTTCTCCTCTTTATTATTTAATTTAATTTTCATGCGTTTTTTACGTAATTTCTCGCGTTGTTCTTGAATTGAGTTGCGCTCTTCAGTCGCGGGTAATGTGAGTCCGTCAACCGTATCATTCACCGGCATCTCTTCTCGAGTTACATGCGGTGTGAGCATCTGTACTGTCTTCCCGGTGACGTTTAATTTGCTTCTCAGACAATTGGAATCTATTGGTTTTATCATGCAACTTCCGATGAAAACTCCAGAAATAGGTTTTACACGTTTTACAATACCTCTTCTATTTCGATTTGCACCTGTCGTCTGTATGATTGTTTTACTGCGGGGGGGTTGAATTAGCTTCTTATACGGTCGGAGTTTAAGATTTACTCCGCCGATTCTCAATACGTTTTTCCCATGGAGACAGTCAGCTCTGTGCTTTTTGATGAAATCGATTCCTAGTATTCCTTCATAATCCATCGGGAAGTCGTCGTTTACCACGTATATTGTGTGGAGTATGACTTGTTTTCTCAATTTTATTGTGGCTTTTATTTTTCCAAGGGTGTACAGTTGTACAGTTGGTGTCCTGTTATCCCTGTCAGTGCTAGTTTCTTTTCACGCATTTGTGTATTGCCTTTCAAATTTCCTATTTTGATAAAGGTTAGTGCTGCTCCGAAATCGATCAAAAAATTCATTTTTCCCGTTTTGGTTTCCTGCATCGGGAGTGTCACGAGATCTAGATTATAATTTTTACTAGTCTTGCTTGTCACTTGAGTAACTTGATACTCGCTCACGGCTCGCGCCTTATGCTTTCTCGGTCTCTTTTCCTCTTCACTGCTACTGCTGCTGCCGCTGCTGCTGCTATTCGATGTTTCATCGTCCTTGTCTGACGTATGCTTAAACGCTTTCGCTGTGGTATATACCTGTGGTTTTTTATTTCCATCAGTTTTGGATTGGCGTGTTCTTTCCCTTTCGGGTCGGCCGTTCAGCTGCCAACAATCTTCCCGTTTATGCCCTTCCTTTTTGCAATACTTGCAATACTTTTCGACGGTATTTATTCCGCTGGGCTTTTCTGCTCTCGGGAGAGGATATCTGTTTGCGTATCGGCTCGTACGGCATTCTTGCCCGGTATGGCCTAGCTTTCCGCATTTATCGCATTCAACTCCAACGCTTCGAGATTGTCGGGTTTGCTCCTGACCGTTTTTGTTTCGGTCGGTATTATATGTCGAGCGCTGAGGAGGTCCTTTCAATTTCTCCTCGGACGTGGCGCCTAAAATGGCTGCTGTGAGATTAGCGTAATTTCGTGATCGCACGATAGTTTGAATGTCATCTCGGAGTCCTAGCTGGAAATTTTCTAGTGCTAGTTCTTGTATCGTATCTAATATCGTTTTTCTTTGTTCTGAAGACTGTTCGCGGCCTTCGATCATTGATTGATATAGCTCCATTGATAATTTATCTACACGGAGTCCGTATTCTCTCGCGCTTTCGCCTGGCTTTTGCCGGAGCATATTAAATTCTTTCTGAATGTGCGTGGTGCTTCGCTTTGCCAAATAGCACATTTCTATCTCCTGCTTCAATTGAGCGAAAGAGTGTATGTCTCGCGTTTGGAAATCGTACATTGCCTTTCCTGTTAATTTCGTGCAAAGTATTGCTTTTAATAATGATTTTTCCTCTGTGGGATTAATTTCGTTCATCGCATAGGTGCTTGCGTTTAAGAATTTCTGTACTTGACTGCGCGAAGTTCCGTCGATTTCCGGAATCATATCGCGAGCTTCCTTTAATTTAAGGTACGTATTTACGGGATCGTGTTGGTTTCTGACGTCTTCCACCGTTCGTCCGTAAGTTATGTCGAAAGGACCTTGGCTGCGTACGCGGCGACCTATTTCGTCGGGGCGATTGTAATTTGATTGTAATTTTTTAAATTGTAACGGACTTACAGTAACGCCGTGTAGCGCATCGCGTCCATTTTCCGCTAAGTCGTTGTCCTGCAGGGCCGCTTCGCTGCTTCGTCGTCGCTGCTTCGCTGCGCCTCTGCTTTGCTGCTTCGGGCTGGCGAGTCCGTACGGTAGGTCGGGGCCTTCTCCGGTGTCGCTGATAACACGCGGGGGGCTACTACCGTGGCTTTTCTCGCTCTGGATCCGGTCGGCTGTTCCTCTCCGGGATGTTTTACCGCCTTTTGATGATCCGCTCCTTTTTGCAGGCGTAAGTCTGGCAGGATGTCCTCTCGTCCGGTTAGCAGATCCCACCGCTGCCACCAATTGTTGTGCCGCCGCCTTGAATTGGAGATCAGGGCCGGCACCGAGTTCTTTGGATCCGCCGATTAGAGGGAGAGAGGACACTGGCGATATTTAGTTAGCAGTCACGTTTAATAAAGGATAGTTTTATTAATACACTTGTGGATATTCACTACCCTGACTTGCGGGTTACAATTAACGTTTCGTTGACTCGCGGTACGCGCTCTGTTCTTAGACTGCCCGCCGTTCCTTGGAAGGGCGGGCTTTTTATCACCTCGGTATTTGCTGACCTAGCAGTCAGCGGATTTTGACTTCGCGACGGCCTAACGGGCAGGTGATGTCCGGCCTGCCCATATATGGTCATTCCCGAGGCTTGTGCAGGTCTTCGCGTCAGCGGTCTTCGTCGCTAGGGTCATATTTCCGATAGGAGGAAACTCGGAGTTGCCAAGTGCTTTACTTAATCTCTAATACGTTGTGCGCTCACAACAGGACGGACCACCCTCCGATGACCTTGACCTTGACATATGTTGTCAAGGTCACCCTCCTGAGTGACCTTTGGTAGGTTTTAGCCGTCGCTCGTTATTCATTAAAAAGTTATTAACAAGAAAAGTTTGGAAAATATAGCAGCTATTTTGAGTATTGGAAGGCATAAATGACTAATATATATGTCGAAATAGTTCACGCATACACTTTCCACGCGAAACGAGGTGCCACATGGGTTCGTGACGCGCTTTACAAGCTCGTTTATATATATACATAATGAAACATGATATATTCTCTATTAATTTCCTGAATACACATATTTTATGTCATCTAGTAATACATAAAATGTTTCATTATGTATATATATATATATATATATAAACAAGCTGCGAAAAAAAAGAAACATATATGTTTCACGCATACACTTTCCACGCGAAACGAGGTGCCACATGGGTTCGTGGCGCGCTTTACAAGCTCGTTTAAGTAGAGGTGGTATTAAACAAGATAAGTTATAATTATAAGATAATTACCAAAAAAATTATATAAATCATATATAATTATATACATATAAATGATCATATATAATTATATATAGTTATATCTCAAAATTGGCACGATATAATTTTATCTGATTATGTATAAAAATATATAATTCTACAAATTTTTATATAATTTTATATAATTATATATAACTTTATATTAAGGTTTACTTTCAAAGGATTATATATTATTATATAAAATTACATATAATTTTATATAATAATATATAATGAATAAATAAAAAGTGAAATGATTTATTCCATATATTATAACTTGGCACTGCTTGACGTGAGACAGTGCCGTGTCTCTTAATACCGTTTTTATACCACTGTTCGTCAAATTTTAAATACGAGAAACGAATCCTATAGAATGCCATCTATTGGATAATCCGAATTTAAAGTTTATACATATATGATTATATATAATCATATATAATCTACATGAATTCTTATATATAATTTGCATGTATATTATTTCTATATCTTTGACAGATAAAATTATATATAATTATATATAATTATATAAATTTATATATTTTAGGATTTACTTATTTAGAAAAATTCTATATTCATTTCTATAAAAATATATTAATATATATAATTATATAAAATTATATATAATTTTACGTGAGAAATCAGATATAATTTTACATAATTACTATATATAGAAAACTATATATTTTATATAATTAATTATATATTTTAATATATATTTATATATAATAATATATAAATATATATTTTAAAATTTTCTGATTTATACAAAATTATATATGCTTATATATACATATATATATAAATATATAGGGAAGACCGGGGCTAAAACGTCCACGGGGTAAATACGTCTAATCAAATATCTCGGAACCTGTATATTGTGCAAACTCGCTATTAACATTGTAAACGCTGCTTATGGTACCCATGTGACCAACGGAGTTTCGGCAGGTTACCTACCGTGTTATGATTTTTACGAGGGCAAACGTGTTTTCGGAAGGTGAAAGTGACATTTTCTGCGCGTGAAAATTTTGTAATATCTGCAATAATATTTGCTCTCCAAATCTCGAGGTACGTGATTATAAAGAGTAATGCATGCTGAACACGAATCCAGTGTAGTTTTTTCATTATCGTTGATGTCTAATATTTCGTGGGCGAACAAACCTGAAACTTGTGTTTGGGGCTAATCCGTCTGTAAGCACCCCGGGCTAATCCGGCTAATCTTGTCACTGTGGCGCGCCGGGCGCACGACTTCAGCTCACGGCGATTTCAGGTTAGGTTTCCCTCGAGCGTGATTCTGTCTTCCCTTGCACGTGCGTCAGTTTGTATAGGAGGGAAATGGTACGCACGTATCGTCGCAAAACGGGTGTTTTGGCCGACCGAAAAGATGGCGGACCGTTGTTTTCGAGATCGCTTGCGCTCACGGCACGTCGGCGAGGTACGGCGAGGCACGGCACGGCTCTGAGATCCCGCGATTTCCGCGCGAGAGTTGACATGCCGCGCGCGCGGTAGATCGTCGTTGTTGGTCGTTGCGTCAGTGACCGTCGCGCGTGCGACCGCATCGTCCAGCGTTCGCCGCATCGTCTCGGCGTCATTGTCGCCGCCGTTGTAGTGATGGTGGTGTCGGTGGTGGTCATCGTCGTCGTCGTCGTCGTCGTCGTGATGGTGGTGGTGGTGGTGGTCGTGGCCGTCGTCGTCGGCGCGTCGAGGAATCGGCGCGAGGACGCCGTCGAGTCGGTAAAATGGTCGCGCTCCACCGCGAGCTTTTCTAACGTCGCTATTTATCGCTCCCCCGCGAGAAACGCGGCTTGGTTAGGTTGTTCGAGGGCCCGCGCTGATCCTATGGCACCGGAACGCCGTCACGCGTGTTTCCCTATCATTTTTCAGGATTAGATGTATGTATATGTATTGAAAATGCAGTTTGACGGATTAGCCCCGGGGGGGACGGTTCAACCCCGGCATTTTTGAGATTTCAATTTTTCCACCGTTGTCGTTTTTGCTCTATACCGGTTAAACAAAGCGACGTAGACAAAAATTTCCTATATAAATTTTGTAGCTAAAGGTTCACTCTTTACAGTGGTATACCACATTTAACTACAATTATTTATTTTGTTGTTAAAAATCGGCACCGAAAAAAAACGGACGGTTTAGCCCCGCGGTCTCCCCTATATTTATATATAATTATATAAAATTATATAAAATTTTATATAAGAATCTATATATAATTATATTAAATTATATAAAAAAATACATATTTAAATATATAATGATACATAATTTTATATGTTTATATATAGTTATATATAATTTTTTTTCCCGGGATGTTTGTTTTTTGAGGCAGCCAATCTATCTGACAAAGGAAAGTCATGTCCAGTAAAGTTTGAATTTAAAGATTTATACCGTGTATTAGAGATTTCGCTAGATTTGGCATGCAAGTTTTTATTAAGCTCATGTAAGTTATAAACCGGGTTAGACGGGCGAGTTGCGGTTGTCCGTTTTTCTAAATAATTTTAAGTACGATTGACACTTCGAATAACTCGCGGGGTGCTCCCCCAGGCAATTGCAACATTTTGCCGGGGAATTTGAGTCTTTTTTGCAATCTGAAGTGAGATGATTCTCAGCACATTTAACGCATCTAGGTTTTTAAAAACAATTAGCGGACGTGTGGCCAAACGCTTGGCATCGGTAACATTGCAAAATAATTTTACGATTAATGTATTTATCCCAGTAGATTCTCGAATAGAACAAGTATCGGATCTTTCTTAACATGAGTAAGAGAGAATTTAGCACCCAAATTAATTTTATAAGTAGCTTAAATGCTGTTTTCATCATTAAGCTGAACACACGAGTTAGTTTCTATTCCAAGTTTCTTTACTTCATTAGAGACAGTTAAATTTGGAATGTTTGGTAAGTCTTTCAAGGTGACTGTTAGCGTCTTATCCTCAGGAAGAGAATAAGTATGGAAAGCATACTGTTTGTCGATTGCAAATTTCTTAAAGCCGATATAGTCACTTAAGTTAAGAAATTGAATCTTTATTTGATTTCCAAGAAACTTGAGATGAAAGTTTTCTCCGACACTTTGTTTCAATTGATTCGATAACTCAGCATATTCATTAATCTTAGATGCAAAATAGATTGGGGGTGGTTTTCTATTTGATTAATTGCCGTCTGTTGTTGCCACCGATTCCGCGTCGCGATTTATTAGGTTGTTAGAGTTACTCACATGCGCTTTATGATTAAACATTGGTTGATCAGAAAAAGCCTCCTCATCACGCACTAGTACATCGACCGTCTCCGCCAGACATTGAAAACGATTAAAAGAGTTGAATTTACCTTGAAGTGAATCTGTTTCGATGCGGGGTAGTTTATCCGAGCCGGTTGGGCCAGAAAGTTCTTCGTCAGCTTGTCGCTTGTGCGGCAGCTTCGTCGTCGTCTTACCCTCCAATTTGGAGGGGTGTCTAAGCACCTGCTTCTCGGGAGACACCACGTCGTCCGGCCGTCCGTCCTCTCAGCAACACCAAGAAAGCCCTCGTCGGCAAAGCGCACACCAGGCTCTATTATATCTCTCAGAGTCACAAATCAGTACTTGAGAAATGCGATACCAAGTATGCTCCACCGCAGCTTCTTCCACCTCGGTGACTCGAACCGGTTTGAGTCCCCTATTTATACCCCGAGCGGTGTAAGTGGGGGCTGCCCCACCGCTCGGTCACGGAAGCACGTGCGGCGTGGACGCCTAGCACGTGTCGGGTGGCCGTCAGGGCCGTAACTGTAGTGACGAACGCGCGTATCGTCACAAAGAGAAGTAGATGTGTGGGCATGGATCTCCCTTTCTACTTTGTTTTCATTGGTTGAATTATGTATAAGGAGAAAGGAAACAGTACTGTATACTTGTAAGTTGGAAACATTCTTAGTGTATTGCTATGTATACAATTTTTAAGCGTGGCGACGGTATAGCTCTTTAGGTAGCAGGATGATATCTAAAGATCTCTTAATGACGTATTATTGATGTCAGAAACGTCATTAAGACGTTATTAATACGTCATTTGATGTCACTCTGCTACTTAGGATTATGGCTCTGTGGCTTCATGAGCTGCTACTACCCACACATTGTCTTGTCTCTTTCTATGTATGTCAACTTGATTTCGGTTCCATGCTCCGTCCAGTACTGGCCGCAGGGGGAAGTGATCCGCGCAGTTCCTTGGGCTTAACGAACCTACGGCATCAACCCGAGTTTCCGACACCGCGGACATACACACACATTTATACGCACGCACAAACATATACACATTCCCGAGTTTGAAGAACAATTTAATTGCACCAGTTTCTACCATACTACGCAGTTTCACAGACGAATTGAATAATGGCCGATGCTATCCGTGAAGGAACTTTTGTGCCATAAACCAGAAGAAGAAGAAGAAGAAGTCCGTCCAGTACTATATGTCGATGTCTAAGAGCTTTGACTGTAGTCAAAAGCTGAGACAAAAAGTTTGCCTAGATAAACAATTCAATTATCACAGTAACGGATATACGACCGTATACAGTGGTTGTTATATATTGTAATATGGCACACTGCAATAAAAGGGTCAATAAACATTAAATAATGTATTTTATACTATTATTAGCTAAGAAGGATATTTAGTTAATAAAAATAAACTTTATAAATATTGTTGGATGTAGAATTTATATCAGGAAAGTATTGTAATAAAATAAATTACATATATTATATTTTTTCATAAATTGACTACATATCTTTTTTTATTTCTAAATAGCTATTTTAATAAATAGTTTAATTTAATAATTAAACTATTAATGTAACATTCAGCATTATGGTTCATTCTCATCGTGCAAAATATGTTTTTTTATCATATGATATCCCATCCCTATTGTTAAGCAAGCTATTGCTGTTCCTTGTGCAGCAACTCGGAGTTGTATTAAATATAATTGTGTAGATATCTTTTTCTTCTTAAAAGCATAGGCACCATAGCCACAGATACCCGCTAAACTTATCAAACCTATTTAGAAAGCAATATATGCATCATATATTAATGACAAATATTTATATTTTTATATTAATTGACATACTTGCAACAAGAAATGGTGACTTTCGCCCCTTCTCTAACAATCTCTCCGACAAAGTTTGATCTATTATTGTGTCATCATCAGTAGTAGCCATTTTTGAAAAAGAAAATAGTAATAATATCTGCCAACCTGAAAATTGATTAATTCTAGATTAGCTTGGTTACAAAAACAGCAAAGATTAAAAGGGCCACTTCGACCAAACTCAATCGTTGATTAAAGAGTTGTCAACATGAATACAAAATAATTAGTATGACCATTTGTATTTCTGGCGATATCATCGTTCTAACCCAATCTTTCGTTACATATCTTTTCGTGTATTGTAGAAAAGAAAGATATGTAACGAAAGATTGAGTTAGGACGATTATATCGCCAGAAATACAAATGATTAGGTTAGGTCGCACTAATTATTTTGTTATGTTGGCAACCCTTTAATCAACGATTACGTTAAGGTGCGATTTCACGATGACGCTCGACGCTGGATTCGAGCGTCAAATCTGGTCACGTGATTAGATTCAGCCAATCCAGTGGTTAGGTTATATTTTGCGTCCCTCTGAATCTATCACGTGACCAGATTTGACGCTCGAATCCAGCGTCGAGCGTCATCGTGAAATCGCACCTTTAATCGATTACGTTAAAAATCGGAGTTTGGTCGAAGTGGCCTAAAGATTTTGAAGATAAGTTATTTCCAAAAGTTTATCTTAGACAGTCCTGTTTATAGATTTATCACTTCTGTTTAAGGTTCAATGTTAATTGTTAATAGAATATAAAAATATATACCTTTACTTTATATATATATATATATATATATACTATATATATATATATATATATATATATATTAGGGTGGTCCTTATATATTTTTCGACTTTTAAATTTATTCTGCGGCACCCCTCAGAATGTTTCCAATTTGCAAAAAAATAATCCCTGCCAAAGCTCAGCTCGATCGGATAACGGAAACCCGTGCCCCCGGATTTTTAAACATTTGAGTTCTCTTGTATTGAACTGTTTATTCCGTCAACATTGGTTTTGAAAGCGTATTTTCCACAAAAAACGGCCTAAAGCACTTTTATTTTTTTAACATGTGTGTCTTGCTTTTATGCATCGTTTAAGACCTTATACGTCTCATTTAAACAATTAGGTAAATTGTTAATAACTAAAAAATAAAAATAAATAGTTATTGCATTTATTGCTTGATCAGCTGGAAAAAATTATGTATGGGCTACAAAAGTTATAGTAGTATGTTTAGAGCCAAAAGAAGAACAAAAATTAAAAGATTACTCTATTACTCTATATAAAATAATCAGTTGTAAAACTTTAAACGCGCTTTTCTCGAAACTACAATTTTGTAAGGTAAACGGCCCGATTCGTAGAACGGAACCAGTTGTGGAACACTTTTAAAAGAAAGTCTCATAAAATTTATATTTAATAACAAAAAAAAAATAAAAAAAATTGCGTTATTATGTACAAGTCTTCAACTATATAATTATCTAGAACTAAGTACTGTTGCTATAAATATTTAAGTGTAAATAAAATCTTTTAGAGATGTTCGTCTCTACACTCGTAAAAATTGACTCCTATTCAAAGCAAAGCAGCTGATTTGGAACAGCTCGCGATTTGGTATAAACTGTTAAATACACATAAATTTGCAAATCTGTATTTAATAGTTTGAAGATTAAGAATCGTAGATTCTAATTTTTATCATTTTTTTATAAGTCCGATCTTTTTTTATTTATTAAATAGATGTTCCCTTTTAGGAACTTTTATTTTTTCAATTGCCGTATTATGGAACGCCGAATGAGGGCGTTCCCCAGTTCCGGCCTTTGTATGCACGCTTGATGGTCCTAGATTTTTGGCATAAGTTTTTTATCGTTTTATTGAAACAAACACGATTTTAATTGTGCATTATTATTTGAGTATACTTTTTTCGTCATTTCACAGCAAGTAAGTACATTGTAATGCAAAATTTTGTTAGAAAGTAACACGTAAACGAAAGATAACCTCAAAAATTGACAGCTATGTACAAATAAATTATATTCTTAACTATAAATATTTTTAAAATTGTGTTTCAAACAACAGCGGACATTACTTAAGAAGAAATGGGAAAAAATTCAAAGAATAAACTCAAGACAGGCACAAAAAGTGGTAAGAAAAAAGAGAGAACAAAGTATTCATCCGATGCACTCCACCGTGCTGTGCAGGCAGTAGCTGAAGGAATCTTATCAGTGAGAAAAGCTGCAGATACATATGGAGTTCCTCCAACAACCCTTTTTAGGAAATTTAAGAATCCAGACAAACTAAATTGTAGAAGTGGACCACCGACAGTGTTGTCAGAAAAAGAAGAAGCAGAAATTGTCAACTGGATTCGATACAGATCTGAGAGGGGTTTTCCAATAACTAAAACAGATTTATTGGACAGTGTGCAAACCTACATAACATGTCTCAAAAAGAATACTCCTTTTATCGACAATAGGCCAGGGCGACATTGGTATGAAGGCTTCCAAAAACGACATCCTGATTTGTCAACTAGAACAGCTCAACATCTAACGCTTGTACGAGCCTCAGTTATCGAAGAAGATTTAAGAGGGTGGTTTCAAGAAATAAGAACCTACTTGACAAGTAAAGATCTGCTCAACATCCATCCTTCTAGAGTGTTTAATTGCGATGAAACCAATATTCAATTGTGTCCCAAGCCAGAGAAGGTTCTTGCGAAAAAGGGTGCACGCTCAGTTTATAAGGTAGTCGATGCCAACGAGAAGGAAAGTGTTACATCGTTATTTATGTATAATGCTGAAGGTACCAGAGCTCCTCCTTTGATAATATATCCTTATAAAGAGAGTGTGCCAAAGAAAGTACTTGAGAATTTCCCAAGTGGCTGGGGCATTGGAATTTCTGAAAGTGGCTGGATGACGACAGAGACGTTCTATGAATACATAGCCAATGTGTTCTATCCATGGTTGTTAAAAGAAAATATCCATTTCCCAATTGTTTTATATTTGGATGGGCATTCGTCGCATGTGACTATCCCTCTAGTATCGTTTTGCAGAGAGAAGAAAATTGAATTAATATCACTGTACCCTAACGCTACACATATTATACAGCCTCTTGACGTTGCACTTTTCCATCCGTTCAAGGATCTTTGGAGAAAAACCGTACCCAAATGGAAACTTGAAAATGAAATTTTTCGATTAAAGAAAGAACAATTTCCTGCGGTGTTGAAAATAGCTTTGGACTCTTTTACAGAAGAACGTAAAATTATACAAAGTGGCTTTAAGACATGTGGATTAATGCCATTTAATCCTGATGCTGTGGAATATAACGTACTACGTAAGAAAAAGAAGACGACTGCTTCTGAAGAAAATAATGAACCACAAGAAAAGGAAAATGTAACAGCGAATCAGCAGTTTGTTTCAAATACTGTATACGAAGATAGAGACCATTATCTGCAAATGTTTGAAAAAACCTTACGTCCTGAATTATTACAAGAATTTAAAAATGACGAGTCGACTGAGATATGGACTGGCAGTATTGAGAAAAAAGGACTCTTTGAGTATTGGCTTGAAATTAAGAAAAGAGGTCACAGCACAGGTTACAATACATTAATTATTTAAGTTAATAATAGTTTAAATCAATTGTACCGATTATTTTTTTCAACTTAACTTTTATAAATTAGATTAATTCTTTATACAGTTCATCTATTATTTACAAATTTATCAACTATTCACAAACGTATTTTTCTATAATATTTACAAGTTTAATAAATATTTACAAGTTTTATGTTTACAAAATCAATTCAATATATACATAATTGCCTTATTTGCCTAATTGCTTTATTTTTTAATTTCAATATCTACAAATTCCATCAACTATTCACAAAAGTAATTTTTTACAATATTTACAAATTGGACCGATTTTTACATTTCATATCACTACTCGATGATGATCTCTAACACTAATTATGTGGTATGATTTTTTTACAAATATAGAAGAAAGTGTTAAAATGAAACCTACAATTACGAGTATTGAAAAGATAGAAAATCATAAAGTAAAACTCATACCTAAGTTAGTTGAAGATGTACCTTTCGAAGAAAATATGCCATCATGTAGTCAACAAGGCATTGACTCAATCGTCACTGTGGTTAGAGTCGAAAACGGTCTCGAACAAAATTATTTAGAAAATGAACACATCGTACCACTACAGATTAGCCATGGAACTTCTAATATCCACTTCAATGACATACAAAATTTAACACTGGAACTGGATTCGAATTCGCTTGAATTCATAGACATTACTCACAGTAGTTCCGAAAGCAATATTGAAGTACTGAACAGTAACCAAGCAGGTTTGTAAAGAAATTTATTTAATTTAAAAATGTAATAATTTCTGTGAATGCAAAACTTAATTTTCAAATCATATTTCTTTTAGAGTCTATTTTTGATGCAAATGTGAATGTACCTGACAATATCTTACAAGATAATCTACAGCAAAAAGAGATTAGCATAAATAATGTTGTTGCCACTGTAAATAATAAAGGAACAGACGTTGTCGAAGAAAACAAGGAGAATGAGACGTTCTTCAACAAAGGTTCGTTTTTTTTTTACTTGAAAGGAAGGCTTCAATATGATATTGTGTGGTATAAATATTGATTACGTACAAATTTTTATTTACAGATAGCAATAATGACAATCAAAGTAAAATTTTCGCTAACGCTTTTACTTTACCACATAAATATTTGCCAAAGAAAAAGAAAATTAAGTTAGAAGCTAGCGGTAAAGCTAAGCTACCATCTGCTGGGACCTCCGATGACTGGTGGAAGGCGCAACTTGAAAAGGAACAACAAAAAAACATAAAAGAAGAGAAGGCAGCAAAAAAGAAAATGTTGCAAGAAGAGAAAAAAAAATAGCAGAAGAAAAGAAGAAGTTACAGGAGAAAATGAAAGAAATTCAAAAAAAAATTAAAACAGAGACTATTTAAAACATTTCTATTCATTATTATTATAGTTACGATTGTGTTTATTATATGTAGGATTACGATTAAAAACATATGTGATATTAGATATGTTATATATGTTAATATATATATATGTTAATGTTCTTAAATTTTTCACAAAACAAAAATAAATAAGTAAAATCAAAAAATACAAACAACAGTGTAAATTATTTATCGAAATTATTCATTTCGTAACAGTACAAGATATGCAAATGCTTGTTCCAAAATCGGGACAAGATGTTCCAAACATTGGGTCAAACTTGTTCCAGAATCGGGACAAAATGTTCCAAACATTGGGTCAAGCACGCAAATGCTGTGCCAAAATACCTACATATTTGCTGCTTCAGTTTTTATTGATATTTAGCTTATAAATGGTTGATTTGAGATTTCAAAAATTGTTTCAACTTTCGGAAGAGTTGGCTTACAGAATACGATAAAAAGTTTTTACATTAATGTCTTTATTAATTTAAATTTGAATAACATCTGAAACCCCTACTGAATTCGTTCCATAATCGGGCCGTTTACCTTAGCTGGGCGCTCGCGTATCTCGGCCAATTTTTATCCGAATGACTTGAAATTTGGACAGAATGTTTATAACAAAATTGTCTTCAGTTAAGCGTACGATTTTTTATTGGACAATTAGTTTTTGAAAAACAATTAAAAAAGTGAAAAAATTTTCGGTTAAATTTCGAATTTTTTTTTAGAACTGCGCCATTTTGTTAAAGATTAATATTTTAAAAAATTCGTACGCTTAACTAAAACTACATTCGTATAGTTTAAAATGACACCAAATTTTTTTATTTTAGACATCCCGTTCTGACGGAACATGAGCGCCCGCGTACCCACAATTTTTTTGCGGAGGTACACGGTACCACACGCTAAAGGCGCAAATATTAATATTTTGCAACGATTTTTTTTGCAATATATTCAATATATGTACTTTAAAGAAATAAAAAACCAATTTCATTAAATTTATTATTTCTCGGGAAAAAAATTCACGAAAATAGCATTCTTTTTCCGGCCATCACAGTGGTTTCCCTCTTAAGTCTCCTCAGGTCCCCTCCTAGAATAAGGGTCCGAGGGGCTCCCAACTATGTCAGGATACAATAAATGCAATAACTATTTACTTTTATTTTTAGTTATTAATAATTCACCTAATTGTTTAAATGAGACGTATAAGGTCTCAAATAGTGCAGAAAAGCAAGGCACACATGTTAAATAAAAAAGAAAAGTCCTCTAGGCCGATTTTTGTGGAAAATACACTTTAAAAATCAATATTAATTGTGTAAACAGTTTAATACAAGGGAATTCAAATGTTTAAAGAGCCGGGGGCACGGGTTTCTGTTATCCGATCAAGCTGAACTTTGGCAGGGATTATTTTTTTGTGAATTGGAAACATTTTAGGGAGTGTCGCAAAAAAAATTAAAAAAAAATTTTTTGTCGAATAAATAAAAACCACCCATAGGTGGTTATTTAAAAAAAATTTTTTTTTAAATTATACAACAGGGTGTATCAGAATGTTTGGTACTTTTTTCATATTTAGATAGAGCGAGCCAAACTGAGTCGAAAAGTCATGTATCATTTTGCAATTTTCGCAATAGTTGATGAGTTATTAATGATTAAAAATCGCCGTATTGGCCCGGCCCACCGCCAAATCCAAGCGCGCGGCGAGATGCGGCCGCCCCGCGGTCGGCGCGCGGGCAGTTGTTTACTTCAAGCGGCACGAGCGGCGCGTAACGCCGGGCCCCCGTCCTGAGCGATGATAGTTTCTCGCCTTTTTTAAATAGAAATAAAATTTTCTAACATCATAGAAAAATTTTTTGTGCGTACTTATGTACATACGTGTGTACATGCATACACAGTAAAATATCAATTGTACTGCTTAAAAAAGCGATTACTCAATTTACTCTTTTTTCTGTTAGTAAGTAACGGTTGTCTTTAAGAAAGAATATTTTCTTGATAATAGTCTTAAAATGTACAAATTTTAGAAAGAGTCTTTATCATGTACTCGAAAGAAGAATTTATACTCCTTCAAAGAACATAATAAAATTTTATTAAAGAAAAGTCAAAATAATAAATAAAGTAATATGAGGACCCTCGAGATTAAAATAGGAGAAGTCAAGGCTATGAGGGTCAGACGCAGATCACAGTGCGTAATATCAGAAATAACTGATTTATTCGTCGTTTTGATACATTACATCGATCTGTACGTTTCGGCTCAGTTTTGAGCCATCTTCAGCGGCAGTTACAGAAATTAAGTTACACGTTCTCCGTACCGTATGGTGAGTTTACTGATTCAAAGTATCAGAAACATAGACCAATTGATCCATATCTGTAAATTTGTTCAATTAATGTTGAGATATTAAAAAGATTCCTTAGGAAACTCACCATTCGGTCTGAATAACGTGGAATACAGAGCCATGTACATAATGAATACTCTCTGGGAGAAGACTTGACGATCTTGTCGACACGACACACAATGATATGAAAGGTCTTGCAAGAAGAGGCATGTCGTAGGTCAACACACCGGCGAGGATTATAACATAGCACGATTTGACACCGTCTCAAAATGACACTGATTTTTTGCATCATGCATATGTCACGGTTTTGAGCAAATTGTAATCCATGCTCATGAACTTGGTCGTTGGCAAATCGGGGTTTTACTATTGGTACATGCAATATTGTGACGGTGTCAAATCGTGCTTTGTTATAATCCTCGCCGATGTGTTGACCTACGACATGCCTCATCTTGCAAGACCTTTCATATCATTGTGTGTCGTGTCGACAAGATCGTCAAGTCTTCTCCCAGAGAGTATTCATTATGTACATGGCTCTGTATTCCACGTTATTCAGACCGAATGGTGAGTTTCCTAAGGGATCTTTTTAATATCTCAACATTATTTGAACAAATTTACAGATATGGATCAATTGATCTATGTTTCTGATACTTTGAATCAGTAAACTCACCATACGGTACGGAGAACGTGTAACTTAACTTGTGTAACTACCGCTGAAGATGGCTCAAAGCTGAGCCGAAACGTACGGATCGATGTAATGTATCAAAACGACGAATAAATCAGTTATTTCTGATATTACCCCTTATGAAAAAAAACTATTGACAGCGAATTAACTATTGGACTTTCAATAGTTAACTATTAAATTTGAATAGTACGTACTATTCAAATCTAATAGTTATCCAATAGTTAATTCGCTCTCAATAGTTTTTCAATAGTTTTTTTTCATAAGGGACGCACTGTGATCTGCGTCTGACCCTCATAGCCTTGACTTCTCCTATCAAAATAATTAGCAAATCGAATTTTTGTTTTAATTTTATATTCTTAACTGAAGAACTGAATAATTAGAATTTAGAATATTATTTATTTTAAGTAATATTATCAAGAAAACATTTTTTGTAAAGATCATCGTTACTTAAAGGAAGAGAAAATTGAGTAATTGGTTTTTTTAGCACTATAGAATGATATTTTTTTGCGTGTGCGTATACGGCACGCCGTTTTGCTATTTAATATCATCATAAAAATTCTACCAAATTAAATTGATACTCAAAGAAAAGAAATTATTATTATGTCTAGATACTTATAATTCATCGAATTATTATTAAGCTATAATTAAAAATGCAGAATTAAAATTATGTCTAGGCAAAATATTAATTCTGAATTTATTTTATGTTATAACATAAACATTTTTCGGGAATTAAAATTATGTACATAATTGTAATTCACGAATTTTAATTATGTACACAATTTTAATTCTTAAATTTTTATTACGTACATAATTGTAATTCTCGAATTACTCTTTTTCTTTTAGTAAGTAACGGTTATCTTTAACAAAGAATATTTTCTTGATAATAATCTTAAAATGTACTTATCACAAATTTTAGAAAAAGTCTTTGTCATGTACTTTGTCATGTACTTTGTATGAAAAAAGAATTTATACTCCTTCAAAGAACATTATAAAATATTATCAAAGAAAAGTCAAAATAATAAGTAAATCGAATTTTTGTTTTAATTTTATATTCTTAATTGAAGAATTAAACAATTAGATGCCTCTTCTTGCAAGACCTTTCATATTATTGTGTGTCGTGTCGACAAGATCGTCAAGTCTTCTCCCAGAGAGTATTCATTATGTACATGGCTCTGTATTCCACGTTATTCAGACCGAATGGTGAGTTTCCTAAGGAATCTTTTTAATATCTCAACATTAATTGAACAAATTTACAGATATGGATCAATTGGTCTATGTTTCTGATACTTTGAATCAGTAAACTCACCATACGGTACGGAGAACGTGTAACTTAATTTCTGTAACTGCCGCTGAAGATGGCTCAAAACTGAGCCGAAACGTACAGATCGATGTAATGTATCAAAACGACGAATAAATCAGTTATTTCTGATATTACGCACTGTGATCTGCGTCTGACCCTCATAGCCTTGACTTCTCCTATTTTAATCTCGAGGGTCCTCATATTACTTTATTTATTATTTTGACTTTTCTTTAATAAAATTTTATTATGTTCTTTGAAGGAGTATAAATTCTTCTTTCGAGTACATGATAAAGACTCTTTCTAAAATTTGTACATTTTAAGACTATTATCAAGAAAATATTCTTTCTTAAAGACAACCGTTACTTACTAACAGAAAAAAAAGTAAATTGAGTAATCGCTTTTTTAAGCAGTACAATTGATATTTTACTGTGTATGCATGTACACACGTATGTACACAAGTATGTACATACGTACGCACAAAAAATTTTTCTATGATGTTAGAAAATTTTATTTCTATTTAAAAAAGGCGAGAAACTATCATCGCTCAGGACGGGGGCCCGGCGTTACGCGCCGCTCGTGCCGCTTGAAGTAAACAACTGCCCGCGCGCCGACCGCAAAGCGGCCGCATCTCGCCGCGCGCTTGGATTTGGCGGTGGGCCGGGCCAATACGGCGATTTTTAATCATTAATAACTCATCAACTATTGCGAAAATTGCAAAATAGTACATGACTTTTCGACTCAGTTTGGCTCGCTCTATCTAAATATAAAAAAAGTACCAAACATTCTGATACACCCTGTATATATATAATTAAAATCAATATATATATATATATTGAAGAAAGGAAGGTGATGTTTACGTGACCTTCAAACAACCACCCAAGGTCAAATTATTGCCATTATCTCATGTCCCCCTTGAAACAGTACAACTTTTGTCAGAAATGTTTTCCCGTATCTTCCATATTTTTCGAAACATTTGCTTGGTTCTTTTAAAATGGGACACCCTGTATGTATATACACATGTAAATGGGACACCCTGTATGTATTGTGACGTTGCAGTTTCGCTGCATCGTGGCAGCGCCCCGTCGCCGTCACAAGGCGCGGGTTTCGCGCCCGAGGACGGTCCAGAGAGTCGATGCGAGATTTCCAGGGGCATAATTTAATCGCGTTTATATTTACTGATCCCTTTTATTTTCTTATTTTGTATAATACGCGGCGCCTCACCGAGACGAGACACGGATTTTCTCCGAGGGAATACGAGGGATTACGAGAGATGGAGCGGGCCAGGAGGATCGAGGCGAGAAATCGATTATCGAAAGCGGATCGAGGCGAAGCTCGCGGGCAGCCGAGCGCAAAAGAGGCGCAGGAAAGCACGCGCGCGACGCGTGATATATCAGCGGACGGAGCTTGACGCGGCAGGGCCCCGGCGCCGGGAAAGAACGAGTTTCCCCGGCTAACCCCCACTACAATAACCGGACTTCGGGGGTGGCTGGCCAGCACCCCTGGGTCTCAGGGAGGCATCACGAAGAAATCGGTGTGCCCAAACCGCTAATTATGGGTGCCGAGGGACGAGGAACCGCTGCAAAAGCACGGGGCCAGCAGACGCCGCACAGGACCTGCGACCGACCGCCCTGCGCGAGGATCTATTATGAGCCCGCGAGCCCGCCCCTCATTGGTCCGCGTTATCGCGCCGAAGGGTCGCGCAAGTCCCGAGTGGGGCGCACCATCGATTCCGCCATCGAGCGAATTTCGGCGATCACTTCCTGGTCGTCCTCCGGCGTGAAAGCGTTAAAATTTTGGTAGTGCGTTTCCGACTGCGCCCGGCTATCGAGCCGCAACACAAGGCGTATAATTAGCGATCGACAGCGAAAGCGAGGGGCACCGGAATGGTCTCGTGGCCATGGGATCGCGACCGGAACTCGCAAACCCTTGGAGATCGTGGTAGACGCGTCCGAAACGGATTTCGATATCGCGAATTCGCCATTTCTCGCGACCTTCGTGTTCGCGACCGCGTGTTTCATTGTGCGTCGTAATTCATGTAGTCGGGACTTAGATTTCATTCGCGTTGACTTATTATTTGCGTTAGAATGTTATTCGCGTTGACTTATTATTCGCGTTCAAATGTTACTTGCGTTCAATCGACTTATCATTTGCGTTCGAATGTTACTTGCGTTCAATTATTACTCGCGGTAACTCCGTATCTTTCCTCCCGCGTTAGATAGTATGTAGTGTCCTTGTCCACTTCGGGTGAGCGTTGCGATATTCCGCGTTACGCCGAGCGTTCTGGCGTTACATATTGCGTCGTCGTGAGTATTCTCGCGAGCTCTATACCCTCTTAGCGAGGGTCATACGATGGTTCGCGTTGGCGACAGAATTCTTCGCGATTGCGGAACTTGCGTCCTTGCGCGCCCAGCGGGGCGTGGCACCGAATGATTCGCGTTTAGCACTTTGGTGCCTCTAGTAATTAGTGCAACTCTATTGTTCGCTGAGTAGCTTTCGCTATTCAATTACTGACTTTATTATTATCTCGCGCTTATTTCTGTGACTTCGCAATCAAGCTTACCTCCTATTCGCGTGATATTGGCCGTAATTTCAGTTGCGTTCAAGCCCCCTTACGTTACCCCACCAGTACGCGAACGACGGGCGAACGTTTGGAGAACGATTTCTCGTTTGGATCGCGCGTAATCGTCCGCCCTCCGAACCAACCGAACGAAAATCGCCGAGCGAAGATGCTCGAGCGAAGGTCGTTTCGCACGCCGCCCGAACGTTGCGAGGTTGTTCGGAATGACCGAATGATTCGCGAGTATAATCTTATATTAATTAATTTGGCCGTTGCGAGCCCAGCGCCAATCCAGTGTGGCAGCACTGACGCCAATTTGGCGCACTTTCGTCAGCCTATAACCTTAATTCATTACCGATACATTTTCCCTCCTCTGTTTCTCTTTACTCTGCGCGCTTTATTCCAGTGATTGTGCATGAGTCACCGCACAGAACTTCGATTAAAACTTTATTTTTTTCTTTGAAACCAGTGTCAAGGTAAGTATAAGTATTACACGGTTTGAGCAATAAAAAGAAAGATCAGATGCCTTGAATCGCTGGAATTTGATTGTACGTGTGATGGTCGGCGCGCGCCAAACTTGCATGCACAAAGGCGGATGAGAAAGTTTGGTTTTTATTTCAGTTTTTAGCTCACGCACATAATATCTTTTCGAATTTCAGTGTCTTTTCAGTACATAGTATCTCGCGCTCACGTCTATCGTGTCCAATTCTATTATGTAATCGATGTCTTTCCGGCGACTTTATATGATTCTGTTAATTCCACCTTGGTAACATTAGTGCCGGACCGTTTCATTTACTAATCCGACTCGATCGTCTGATTTCCGCGATTCAAACATGTATTTATTATTTGGTTTCATAGTATTTCAAAGTTATACCAGCGACTGTTATCCACTACGGCTCTTTCTGGCCAATATGCAATAAACCTTGTTTTCCATTCTTTAATGACCTGAGTTCGTGATTTATGCGTCACCCCGCCGAATATCGCGCTGCCCTTCATCACCCCGCCCACCACCGTTAGGTCGAGCTGGCCGATCCTTCGCAGGCCGGATTAATTGCGTTTGGTGATTCTTTTCGGGTTTTCACGATCTTAGCGTGAATTAGTGGACGCGAATTTACGCGTCTGGCGCCCAATATTAAGATTTCGTGTGTAGTCCAGTCGGTAAGTACATTAAAAAATCGACTAATTACGACAAAGCTGCAAAAAATTTTAATCTCTTTATTTGGGTGTCAGTAATGACATACTAAGTTTCCGACCTCCCCCGTGTTGTGTTTCGGCCGCCATCTTGGAAGAAAGGGGTAAAAAATCGGTTTTTCGCGAATATCTCGGTTTGCATTAGACTTAGGCTAAAATAGTTTAATACAATATTGCAGGGAATTAAATTCTCTACAAAAAAGGAAGTATAGGTTTTTTCCTACGACCAATAGTTTTGGCGCTAAAGTCGGGAGGAGTAGGATACTTTTTGTAACAAACGGTTTTAGCGACTCTATCTCGCCGTATCTCACTTCTCAGGTAAATGGCTTTGTTATTGTGCTAGTGAACCGTTGTCGTTTCACACATCTGGCTTTGTATTATTTACTCGACAATGCTATAAGTACACTCCTTGTTAAAAGCTAGGAGCATCCAAGATTTTAAATAAATTAAAAGATATAGTTATGACGATTATCTCACTGTTTACAATGTCCTGTTTACAATACGTCCTTCGGTGGCTGGGCTCAGGTCAAAATTTAGTCTACCGCGCGCGCGGCATGTCAACTCTCGCGTGGAAATCGCAGGATCTCAGAGCCGTGCCGTGTCTCGCCGTACCTCGCCGACGTGCCGTGAGCGCGAGCGATCTCGAAAACAACGGTCCGCCATCTTTTCGGTCGGCCAAAACACCCGTTTTGCGACGATACGTGCGTACCATTTCCCTCCTACACAAACTGACGCACGTGCAAGGGAAGACAGAATCACGCTCGAGGGAAACCTAACCTGAAATCGCCGTGAGCTGAAGTCGTGCGCCCGGCGCGCCACAGTGACGAGACTGGTGGACCAGCCCCGGGTGCTTACTGGCGGATAAGCCCCAAGCATAAGTTTCAGGTTTGATCGCCCACGAAATATTAGACATCAACGATAATGAAAAAACTACACTGGATTCGTGTTCAGCATGCATTACTCTTTATAATCACGTACCTCGAGATTTGGAGAGCAAATATTATTGCAGATATTACAATATTTCCACGCGCAGAAAATTTCACTTTCACCTTCCGAAAACACGTTTGCCCTCGTAAAAATCATAACACGGCAGGTAACCTGCCGAAACTCCGTTGGTCACATGGGTACCATAAGCAGCGTTTACAATGTTAATAGCGAGTTCGCACAATATACAGGTTCCGAGATATTTGATTTGGCGGATTTACCCCGTTAGCGGTCTAGCCCCGGTCTCCCCTACATATTTTAAGCCCTAAACCTTAAGAAATTGATCACATTCGAATTTGAGGAGAATAATCGACTGTGATTGGTCAATTTCTTAAGGCTTAGGGCTTAAAACACCTATTGTAAATCCGGACTTATTGTAATGTTTTAAAAACGTCTCGACAAGGGCTACAGGAATCCACTCATAAAAAAGCCGTATAAAAGATTTTAGTGTTGACATTTTTCCGCGATGCTGATTGGTTCTGTCATTGCGCTGACTTCGTGAGCATCTGTCATCGCATATTTTGATAGTTTTATGTGTCAAGGGTTAATAGTGTAACAGTAATAGTATAATATTAAAGTTAAACAGTGCGCGTCTGTGATGTCTAGTATGCAATAAAAAATAAGGTGTTTAATTTAAGAAAACATCGTAATCGATGTAATCATTAACCTGGCTTTGAAAATGTCACTCAAGGTCAAGTCCATATTTTCATCATGTGGCCCCCTCCAAACCATGCAATTTTTGTCTAAAACATTTTTGTCTGCCGGACTCAGTTTTCGAGATATTCGGTTGGCTCCTTTAAAATGGGACACCCTGTATACAGAGAGTGATTGAATAGGAATTTGCAATATTCCGGGAGGTAATAGTATTGATAATTCTAAGAAAAAAAGGATCATATAAACATGGGTCCTATTCCTTACGGTCACCGAGATATTCTGGTTATAACGTGAAAAGGGCACCATCCCAGACAGCACATAAAACTAAAAGATGACGAAAAGATATCTTTTTATAGTTATCTTTTCGGCTAGACGAAAATATGTCTAAAAGACGTCTTTCCGCCTGCACGAAAAGTCGACTGTTTAACTGATTGTGAGTGAAAAGTCGTCTAAAAGATGTCTTACATGACTCTTTTTCTAATGCGCATGCGCAAGTTATGGAATAGCCACCTAACCTAAAAGTAGGATCGACTTAGGCTTTGGAGCGTTGAAAAATTATGGTAGCGTTCAGCAGAGAAAGCAGCTCAGTGAGCGTTTAGTGATTATTGTTCCTGATTAGTATATGTATATTTTAGACGTAACGTCGTCCGATTGAATAATCGCTAAGATATTTTAATATTTTTCTTTTTGTTGTTATTTATTTTAACATTTTATTTATTTATTACAACATTTAAATTAATTTCTTGCTGAACATTAAATTATATCTTCCGCGACGACCTCGGTCTCCTCGTTGCTTGGTCTGAGTTGACCTGGTGAAGACCTCCAGTTTCCTGATGAGAATCTCCTCAGTCTGCGCTGCTGCTCCTTGTAGATCCACTTTCGACGTCTGCGTAGCCGTGCTCCGTAGCTCTCTCTGCGAAGTTTGAGTTCTCTCAGAACTCCTTCGTATTGGAGAGAGAGGAGGAGGAGATATCAGGGGCGGAAGAACCCATGAATTCTTCGGCGTGGATCCTCCCGAGTCCGGCGTCGACGTCCCAACCTCGAATGGTCGGTTTCTCTTCGGCGTTGTAGATGCCACAGGAGTTGGGCGACTTGCGCCGAGGATTGGCGATGAGCCGGTAATAGGGCGGCCGGCGCCGGGAGTCGGCGTTAAGCCGGGGAACGAGCGACTGGCGCAGGGAGTCGGAGAGCGACTAGCGCTTAGGGTCGGCAGGGACAGAGAGGTCGAGCGCCTTGCGCCGGAAGACGAAGAGGAGCGACTAGCGCCTGGAGTCGGGCGGAGCGACGGAGTCTGAGCGACCTGCGCCGGGAGCAGGGCGCCTTGCGCCGGCTGAAGACGGCTTGGAGCCGTGAGCCAGGCGTCCTGCGCCGGTAACCTGGCGACTTGCACCAAGAGGTAGCGACTGAGTGCCTTCCACAGGGCGTCTAGCGCCTGGGGCTGCGGTTGGCGCAACCTCCTTCCTCTTGATCGCGAAGATCTGGTCAAGAGGAAGAGGGCGAGTCTTGCGCCTCTTGGTGATCCCTTCCTCGTAGAAACGAGGAGGAATCTTGCTATCCAAAAGACGAGGCGTATTGATCCTTTATATGTAACGCAAGGACAATTCGCCAAATCGCCGAATTTCCTCGAAATCGGACGCCTTTATATCTATATCGCGGCTGAATTTGAAATACGAGTTTCGGCATCCATCTATGGGCGACTTTTTGCAAAACTCGGTTGCTAGGAGACACGAAGTCCTGTCAAACAAATCGGAGTAATTGTAATTTGACAGAATGTATCGATCTTTTTAACCTGTCGTCGCGTCGTACAATGTATCGTACTTTCCGCGACTTCCCGGTGGCTGACGACGGCTGCCACATATATTATACGTTCTTCTGGATCTATCAAAGGTCTAAAAGAATACTCCAAATCACAGAGCGCTCACTGATCTGCTTTCTTGGCTAAACATAACCTAAAATTTTTCAACGGAGCGGAGGTCGCAAATTGACGCTAAGCAAATCCCTTTGCGATCTCGCTTTTAATCGTGACGCTGTATCATGTGGAGGTTTTTAAGACTAGAGCTTATTGCGTAAAATATATGTTATAACATGGGTTGATTCATGTGATGTGTTATTGTACGTGCAATCTATGTAAAAGTGACTATATTGAGTATGTTTCCATCAAGGGTTAGAATCGAGTCAGAGTCGGGTCAGACAGAGTCGAATTGGGGTGAGCGCTTTTACGGTGGAAACGCCAAACTCGAATCTGTGAACCCTACCCAACAAAATTTTAAGGTAAGGTTCAAATAAGGTTCGGTGAAAACATCGACATATAGTATAGATTACGCGATCCCTACATGAAAGCCTTCAAAAAGTGTCCGGTAGAGTGTTGACCTCTACCTCGTTCCCTCTTTGTCTATATACTATTGGATAGAAAGAGACAGCTTGACCTCTACCAGTCGCTATCTCTTTGCAATTGTTAGTAGTTAGTTAGTTATTTGTTCTATTGCCTATAACAGCCTAATAGTTTTTTTTTAGTCCGGAAGGCAGCGACACTAATTTCACCCCAATTTCACCATGGCTAGTTTATCTTTTTTTTTTACAGTATTTGTGCTAAAATATAGCAAAATTGTCGCACCACGTGTTAAGGACCCGACAATAAAGTCTGAAATATGTAAAAAATAATGATATACTTGAGTTATATCGGCAAAGCTGAAACGTTTTGAAATATTAGTTTACTGCATAAAACGTAAGAAAAATGTAGTCAGCCACCTTATCTCGTGTTCGGTATGCGTCAGCTACGCATGTAAACATGTTAAAAAAATATGATCAGTTGACTTACCTATATCAGTAAAGCTGAAATTTATTTTAAATTATAGTTTAGTGCATAAAATATAAGAAAAACGCAGTCAGCCAGTCGTCAGAGTGTTCAAACGTCTAACTGATGACGCGTTTAAAGATGCAGCGCGGCAAGCGCGGCGAGTCGCACGCACCATACCGCGCAATACTATTTCAAGAACTATTCTTCATGCACAGCCTATATCCGCAAAGCTGACCTTTTTTTTAAATAACAGTCTAGTATATAAATTTTAAGAGAAACACAATCGTAACACAATTGTAAAAAGTAAACAAAATTAATAACAATAAAAATAAAATCATAGCGGTGATTTTATTTTCGTCAGTCGTTCGTCAGTTGGAGCGTTACAGCGTATTCGGAAAGTCGTGGGAGATGGCTGCTCAAAATATTTTTTTTGCAATAAAAAGCACGATAAGATAAATATTTTTAAAGAAGAAAATTTACAAAAATGTACGGATATTTTAAATTAATTTTATTTTTATTGTTATTAATTTTGTTTACTTTTTACAATTACAATAACATTGAATACAAAAGCATTGCCTTTTTATTTACTTCTATGTACCTATATTAATACATCATAAATAATTTTTTTATTATTATAATTATCATAAAACTGCAAAGAAATCCAATTGTTATTAGAATCAATAATAAATAAAACTTTAATACTTCAAAATTAAATTTTTTGTTATTTTATAACTACATATTATTTATAAGAAAATTTGTTAAAAGTTTACTGAAACATACTGTAAAAGTACGCTAAGATTATTAAAATTCTATTCCAAATATTTTCATAATCAGTACAAAATTACTTTTTTCAAAAAAAGGTAAAAAAAGGCGCCATGTACACGAGCAATGTATGTTGTAAATCCAAAAATCCTAAATAGTAGTAGCTTTATTTCTCCCTAACAAAATAATTCACAAAATTGAGTTACCTAACTCAACCCAAGTAAAATATGTAGGGGAGACCGGGGCTAAAAGGTCAGTTTTTTTTCGGTGCCGATTTTTAACAACAAAATAAATAATTTTAGTTAAATATGGTATACCACTGTAAAGAGTGAACCTTTAGCTACAAAATTTATATAGGAAATTTTTGTCTACGTCGCTTTGTTTAACCGGTATAGAGCAAAAACGACAACGGTGGAAAAATTGAAATCTCAAAAATGCCGGGGTATAACAGTCTGCACTGCATTTTCAATACATATACGTACATCTAATTCTAAAAAATAATAGGATACATGCAATAATTGTTTTTTAAAAGAAAAATATAAAAATTTATTTAAAATTTTTATGCGAAACATTATTAAAAAATAGTTACGAGGGTTCCTCTTTCCGCAGAAGTCACTCGCTCGACTTGTTTCACTCCTCGACGTCCGATGACTCTATTCGGTGTCTGAACGGTTGTAATTCCCGTCTCATCCATATTCCATATGCAATGAGCCTGGAAATGCCCGGAAATGCCTTGGAAATGCATCTGGACTGCTTACTGACCGATTAGCCCCAAACACAAGTTTCAGGTTTGATCGCCCACGAAATATTAGACATCAACGATAATGAAAAAACTACACTGGATTCGTGTTCAGCATGCATTACTCTTTATAATCACGTACCTCGAGATTTGGAGAGCAAATATTATTGCAGATATTACAAAATTTCCACGCGCAGAAAATGTAACTTTCACCTTCCGAAAACACGTTTGCCCTCGTAAAAATCATAATACGGCAGGTAACCTGCCGAAACTCCGTTGGTCACATGGGTACCATAAGCAGCGTTTACAATGTTAATAGCGAGTTCACACAATATACAGGTTCCGAGATATTTGATTTGACGCTTCAACCCCGTTGACCTTTTAGCCCCGGTCTCCCCTATTTTAAAAAAATGTGAAATCTTTAAATTGCGCCAATTGCAAAGAAAAAATATATATATTGCTTTGAAAAATAATTGTTGTGCAATTACTTTTAAAAAGTAATACCCAAGTAGTACGTATCTTTGTGTTCCCAAACGAAAATGAATGCAATACAATAATCTACAAACGAAATACAATCGATTCCACATCTATTTTTTTGTACACCCATCTACTTCTACAATTTTTTAGATACCGGGTTGAAATTTTGCACACAAATAGAGTATCATAGAAAGTATGCTCTCCTCTAATTTTATTAAAATCCGTCGACCGGTATAGATTTTAAGGGAATTTTTATTTTTCAGAAAAGCGTGTTTTACGCTGTAGCTTTCTCAATATTTGAGATATCGATCTATTTCTAATTCTATTATATTTTTCAGTTTTTTAACCTCTATTTTATATATAATTCTTTAAGATTTGATTGATTAGATCAATTTTTATACGCGATCAAAGGTCCATAATTTTTTTAGAAATATGTGTAGCAAATTTTGAAATATCGGGCTATTTATAGTTTTATTATATTCTTGGCTTAATTGTCTAGATCGGATCATGATCTAAAATCGGTATGATTCAAGCAATTAAGTCAAGATCGGGGCATGATTCAGACAATTAAGCCAAGATCGGGGCATGATCTAGACAATTATGCCAAGATCGGGGCATGATCCGGACAATTAAGCCAAGATCGAGGGACGATCCAGACAATTAAGCCAAGATCGGGGCATGATTTGAATCAAGATCGGGGGACGATCCAGACAATTAAGTCAAGATCGGGGGACGAACCAGACAATTAAGCCAAGATCGGGGCATGATCCGTACTTATAGTACCAAAATTATAGCAGCCACTAATTTTGGTATTAGAAAAATAATTTCGGACACAATTACATCACAGCATCTCAAAGATATGTTAAATTTAAAAAGAATAGTATTTAATCTTTATTTAATTAAAGAATAACTACAACTTCATCTAATACTTGTCAAATTTCATCAATTCTTAACACATTCATACTCCTTTGAATGTTCAAGACGCTTGTCGTCACCTTAGCAGCAACAGTGTTTTGTTTACAGATTGCGATTGAATAAATTCATTGAACGTTCTTAATAAAAAGACAGGATGCCTCAAGAACTAATCAACCAAATCTTAAAGAATTATATATGAAATACGGGTAGAAAAGACTTAAAAATATAATAAAATTAGAAAAATTGCGCCAAACCAGTCGCAATTTATTCAATTCTAAATCTGTTATATTCTTCAGTCTTATATTTTCAAGTCCATATATGGACCATGTAGCCTGAACTACTCAAGTCAACATCGATTTAACATTGTGTCGATTGTAAAACTCCATTTGTAATAATGCCACTAATTAGTAATAAAATCACTTTTTACATATTTAAAAAATTATTTTAAAGTAGAAATACAAAACTAAGTAATGTATAAATAAAAAATGAAACAAAATGGAAAAATTTAGAAATATCCGCAATTAGTAGGGATCATTTTAATAAAAACATTAATTATTTAATTGATTTTTGTAATAGTATAACAAATATTAGTCGCAATAAGGTTTATCACAATAAAAAAGTGTGCAAGTAGAAACTTGCACATTGCTTCCTCATAATTTTTAAGTGTACAAATTATAAATTTGAACATTACTTTCTCACAATTTTCAAGTAAATTATAAATTTGCACGTTGCTTAATCAACATTTTATTTCGCTCATAAAGCTTCCTCTGTGAGGAAGCCAAATTAATAAATATCTACTAATAATTATACATTAAAAAATAGGCTTCCTCATAAGAGGAAGCTTTATGAGCTAAATAAAATGTTGATTAAGCAACGTGCAAATTTATAATTTGCATACTTGAAAATTGTGAGAAAGTAATGTTCAAATTTTTTAATTTTATAATATATGTCGGCTAGTTTCATAATCTACAATTAAATAATTAATTAAAAATTAATTATAAACTAACAAACAAAAATAAATGCACTACAATAATCTACAAATGAAATACAATCAATTTCACATTTTTTAAAAACATGTCACTAATTTTTTTAAAAAAGTGTCAGTCGTCGGCTAACATCATACGAATGAGGCAAGAGCCATTGATTAGAACGGCGTCGATCCCTTTTCAATTCGCATTAGTACGCAGAGCCGGCAGACAACCGTTCCGAATTACTAAAGCGCTTCATGCGCATTGACAAAACGGAACGATTTCGAAGCGCTACGCAACAGTAATGCAGTCTATGCGTTTCATGCGCAACTCGGAACGAACCCATAGTTTGCACGTTTTAGTTACATTATAGTTTTACAGTGCTGAAATTAAATACATTTTTACATCGCGAATTAAGTACATTTTAAATAAAATTATTAAATATTTACATATAAAAATCTAACATCAAGGTATTTCGCAAACTGAAAACTAAATAATAATATCGCACTATGTATTCCACTTCACAACTTGTAAGTCTGCAGAAACTTCTAATTGTTGGGAGTCTTCAATCTTAATAAGCTTTCTAATTAGAGCAGATCCGGCACCGAATGTACACTTGCGATCAATCCATTGCTTAACCCAACGGGGCATTTTGTTGTTATTTAACACCCTTTTTTTAAAATAATACTAGCCACTATAGCGGCCACAAGTTTTTTCGTTTACGCGACATTATGATGTCACCACTCTCAGACATCGACTAAAAAAATACGTATAAGTGGACACGGTTTTGAGAGAACTCTCCGAAAGAATACTCTCCGGATTCTCGCGAGCATCTCGCGAGAATACAATGTCAGAAAAATTACTCTCAAATGGACAGTGTCAGAATAACTCTCGAGAGAGTGGACACGCACCATTATAAAAGTTAAAGAGAACGAGAAAGTGATCTGTATACACACGTGTGACAGGCACTATTTTTCTGAAAAATCTATCGTATTTGTATGCACGTGTGACAGGCACTATCGCGTAATAAAGATATGTTTATTACTTTTTAGTATTACATTTTGTGTAGTAAAAAAGATTCTAAGAAGGAAAATCGTCGCTCATGTTCCGTTTGTTTCTAATTAATACTTAAAATATCACGATGTCAGTAAGTAAGGAAATGATAATTGAAACGATAATTTATGAATATATGTATATTTCACTTCTTACTTCAATTAGATCATATTATATTACGTTATTTACAACTTTAATATAGTATCTGACTGATATATTTATATTCAGTAGAACAATAGTTCTTGCTTGCAATTCAAGATATAATTGGTAATGTAAATACATGGCTCAAATTTATTCGAAAAATGTTTTGGGATAAAAATTTAAAGGATCACAAGCAGACAACAGTTTGTGTTTTTGGTTAAAACAGAGAATACTCTGTATTAATTTCTACTATTCTCTGCTTTAACAAAGATTATAATTTTAAAATATATAATTAAGGAGGGTGGTTAGTTAAATCAATTTGATAAGAATTAGTTCAAATTTACGAAGAATATTCGTCTATGGGAATCTGTTGTCCATGCCAAAGTTGAAGACAATCGTCTGCATGGTTGTCGAGTAATTAATTATTGAAGTTATACTCTTGTCTTTCTCTTATACACGGGCGACACAGCAGAAATGTTACCTAACCTGTAATGTAACTCTCGAAAGCATATTAAAAATGATAAGAATTTAGTGAAAATAGGTGCAAATAACTCTTTACATATTTAGGAAGAACTTTCTCGAAGACTGAAATGATTCGTCTTTATAGTTATCAAGAAATTGTAAAAATAAAACAGGACCACATTTATTATTTCCACATTTCAATGTGGATAATAACGTATTTGGGTTTCAATTGTACAAACAACTCTTTTTAAACCTTAAGAAACAGCAATTAAATGCATTCCACATATTTATTTGCTAAAATTCGTTTATTTCACGCGACGAAAATCTAACCTATATGCTTTCCCCCTGCCGCGCCGCCTGCCCCGCACCGAGAACTAACCAACCTCCTTAAATAAAGTTCTATAAAATAATGTGATCATGATCTGATAGTAAGAAGCGAAATATATATCCATAAATGATTATTTCTTCACTTACAGACATCGTGATATTTTAAGTATTAATTATGAACAAACGGAATAAGCGACAATTTAACTTCTGAGAATCTTTTTTACTATCCAAAATACACAAATATTTGAAAATTTTAAAAGAATCGGAGAGAATGCCGTTATTCTACATATTTACCTAAAGTTTTATTGAATTAGGAAAACTAGAAGTTTTATTAAATTAGTTATTAGTTACAAAAAATTATTAATTACGTAAAAATTAATAATATTTAGGTAGAAGTGCATTACGCATTACTTAAAAAATTGTAATTTGTCAGAGAAAAATGTCTAATTACTAGTAAAAATTAGTATTTAGGTGAAAATAAATTAATTTCTTTTTGAAAATTGGTAATTAGTAGAAATAAATAGTTATTAAAATAGTTAATAATTTATAAAAAGTGAATTACTACTTATTTGAAAATTAATAATTAGTGGAAAATAATTACTAATTTTTGTAATAATGAATAATTAGTCTCACTACAAATTATATATAATATATAAAACATTAACATAATTATTTTTTAAACCACCTTTAAATGCAATAATTAAATTATTTGTATTCAACCAATTAATAATTTTTATAAATAATTTACCTGAGACTATTTATTTTTTATTGAAAAACTTATCTAATAATTATTTTCCACTAATTATTAATTTTCAAATAAGTAGTAATTCATTTTTGACAAACTATTAATTACTTAAATAATAAAGAATTTATTTCTACTAATTACCAATTTGCAAAAGAAATTAATTCATTTTTACCTAAATACTAACTTTCACGAACTAGAAATTCTTCTCTGACAAATTATTTATCAATTCTTTATGTAATCTGTAATTCACTTTTACCCAAATATTATTAATTTTTATGTAATTAGTAATTTTTGTGACTAATTACCAATTTGCTAATTCAATAAAAATTTAATTTGTTGTTATTGCTAATTTCGTGAATAATTAAAAAATAAAAAATAAAAATTGTTTTGCCGATCCTTGCTTAACACTACAAAATGCGTGATATCAGTACAAAATTACTTTTTTCAAAAAAAGGAAAAAAAGGCGCCAAGTACACGCAATGTATTTTGTAAATTCAAAAATCCAACCTAAGTGGTAGCTTTATTTTTCCTTAACAAAATTATATCTCAAAATTACGTTACCTAGCTAAACCTAAAGGGGAGTTTACATACGCAATGATTAGTAGCGCCAACTGACTGGCATTCATTGGCGCCAGAAACCGACTGGCAAACTCACAAGTGTTTACAGTGATGCTATTGGCGTATAATATGGAAAATATTTAACATTTATTAATTAAACACACAGTAAATGACAGCAAGCATATAACCTCTTGAGGTTATATATATGCTTTGGCCAAGAACCGCCAGTAAACGCCACATTACTAGCGCCAGTTTGTATCAAGTGTTTACACTTGCATTTTTACTGACGTTAGTTGAATAGCGCCACTAATCATTGCGTGTAACAATTTACCAATTTAGTTGATGTAAAGTCGATAGTATGCGCCCAGTCTAAAGCTATTATAGGCAATAGAACAAACAACTAATAACTACTAACAATTGCACATCGTTGTCAGTCTTTGTCTTTCATTTCTATCCCTCCATACGCATAATGGTGCTCTTTTCACGTTATAACCAGAATATCTTGGTAACCGTTAGGAATAAGACCCATGTTTGTATGACTCTTTTTGCTTAGAATCATCAATACTATCACCTCCCGGAATATTCCAGATTCCTCCTCAATCACCCTGTATACAGAGTGTTTTGTTTAAAGTGATACAGTCGATTATCGTAAAAACATTTTAGGGAAAAATGTTCCATATAAAAGCTGTAAGGTTTTAAGAAAAACAAATAATGATAAAAATTTTTCGAAAAAATCGACTTTTTAAGGTTACATAAAAATCATCGCTATTTTTTAAAATAGAATTGTATAATTTTTTTTACATAATGTAATTCTTCTAATTAATCTACATATAAAAGTTTTAAGGTAGAGTTATAAAAAAAATTAATAGTTTACGAGATATTTTATACTTTATTCTGGCACATTTTGACATAAAATATAAAATATCTCATAAACTATTAACTTTTTCATAACTGTACCTTAACACTTTTATATACAGAATAATAAAATGAATTAATTGGTATAAAGAGAAAACATAGTTGATTTGCAAAAAATCATTCAATTTGCAATATATAACTGCATATCTTTTGTATCTCGTAAACTATTAATTTTTTATAACACTCTACCCTAATACTTTTATATGTAGAATAATTAAAAGAATCACATTATGTAAAAAAATCATACAATTCTATTTAAAAAATTATTGCCATTTCTGAAATAGAATTGTATGATTTTTTTACATAATGTGATTCTTTTACCATTATTTGTCCTCTTCGAAACCCTACAACTTTTATATGAAACATTTTTCCTAAAAATGTTTTATTTTAAAGGTGCATTTTCACGTCGACGCTCGTCCGGCTCGACACTCATTTTCAGTGAGCAAAAATCTTTAGAAATAATATATATATATATATATATATATATATATATATATGTATATATATATAATATTATTTTTGAAGATTTTTGCTCGCTGAAAATGAGCGTTGAGTGTCAATGTGAAATGGCACCTTAAGGAAGTTGGCACGTTTGCTATATATGTATAATATAATTTTGTTTTCTTGATTAAACAGTGTAAAGCTAGTCTCATAAATGATTCATAAACAGCATGTTATCATTGGGACAGAAAAAGCGTAAAAATCGCAATATTGTCCCATTTTTATACTTGCTATTGTTTAAATAAATCATTTAAAAATAAAAAAAAAACCAACTTAAAAAATAAAAAAAACCGTAATTGCAATTCTCGATGTTACAGAAGTGTAACAAAAATTTCATTCATTTTTTCCACATAGGAGCAAAGATACATAATATATTTATATCTATAAGCAATTTTTGGCGTGACTCTGATATAAGAAACCAAAGTGTACCAAACTGCACCAGCACCAATAGCAACCACGGATAGCAACTTTGGTATATGTACCAAACCATACCAAACAATCGCCAAAAATTGCCTTATATAATACAATTTCTGTAATTTTAAAGCGAATCTCAGAAACGCGACAGTAAAAGTCAATGAAATTTTTTCTACATATTGTTGATATAATTAACCCTTTTGTATATATTATAGACTTTTATTATATTTCATCAAACGCACCAACCTCCTTAATCGACTGTATCACTTAAAACGAAACATCCTGTATACATATATGTGTCTTATAACTAATAATTAATTACAAATTAGTTCTATCCGAGCAGAACATGACTTTGTCTGCATTACATCATAAGTGTTTCATAATATTTCTATTTTTTTCTTTCTTTCTTATTACTACTTAAATTAAATTTGACCATTTTTCTATAAATTCCAGGTATCAGAGTTTACACAATATTGATGAAAAGTAAAACAATTTAACACTTTTATAACTTTCATCCAACAGTCACGAGATGTGATTATTGATTAGCACACTCAGATTCAAGGTTAGGTTATCATGATTCATGACCTTGTCAATTTTTGTTTCATATTTTTCTTGGCATTATACAATTAAAATTTAATACATATTATCACATTATTTGTCAATAATAAAACAAACTAAAAAATAAAATATTTAATTCAAATAACTTATTATCTTGCTATCTCATCAATATTACTTCAATTCTCTTAATTAATTTATCGTTTAATTACGAGTTTCTAATAATTTTATCCGCGTATAAAAATATAAATATTCTGTATATTCGTGGAAAAAATCAAGCATTTCAACAAGCCTTGCTCACCCTTCGTACCTCCGATAAACGTATCGATGAAAAGATACTGACAGATATTAGTGATATCTATAGTAATAAGTGAATCTTTCTTCCGTCCTTTTTGGTTATTGGGTCCTGCCTCTTTACAAAGGACAATACGGCCAATATGTATTCCAGACTAGATATGTATGTCGAGCAAATTTTTTTACTCTGTAAAGCCTTGTGTACACGATACTAGAAATCGGTCCGAGTTTCGGTTTAAGCCAATGAAACTGCTGCTTTTCTGTAAGAGCTGCAAGTTGATTGGCTTAAACCGAAACTCGGACCGATTTCTAGTATCGTGTACACAAGGCTTTAAGGCTGATTTATTACTACTACTATTTATAGAGGCCGTAAGTGCTGGTCTACAACCTTGCTTTAAAGGATATTTAAGCTCTAAGCCGTAAGAAATTGACCAATCACAATGGAATGTGAGGAGAATACTCGACTGTGATTGGTCAATTTCTTAAAGATTACGGCTTAAATGAACGGTTACGGCCTCTATAAATCAGCCTTTACTGTGGCGCTGGTTAAGTCTCAGTCTACAATAGGTGTTTTAAGCTCTAAGCCCTAAGAAATTGACCAATCACAGTCGAGTATTCTCCTCACATTCAACTCTGATTGGTCAATTTCTTACGGCTTAGAGCTTAAATACCCTAAGAGCAAAAAGTCGACTTTAAGTCGACTTGAAGTCGACTTCTACCGAAACTGACTTGGCAGAGAAGTCGACATTTTTAAGGACGAAAGTCGACTTGAAGTCGACTTGAAGTCGGCGAATGTCGCAAGAACCACCGACTTAAAGTCGACTTCCCGTCATGATGAAAAGTCGACTTCCCGTCATGACGAAAAGTCGACTTCCCGCCAACTTTTAAAGTCGATAAAATAAACCGCCGCGTACGTCTGGAGGTCGATTGTGTATCTTGAAACGAGGTAAAAATAACAAAAGTTAACAGATTTTATTAGATTTTGATAAATAAAATCGTAGATGCGCTAATGAATTTTCTCACTTTTGTAATTTTTACCTCATTATTTCAAGATACACAATCGACCCCTTGCTGGAGGGCTAAAACTGATGCATTTCGATTTTTTTCATATATAAAATAATTTAATTATCTAAAAAACTGTATAATTACAATCCTAATGTTTTATTCTTAATTACAAAGGCGGCCATATCTGTGCCACTTCTGCGTGCGCGGATTCCGGCAGCCACTTCTGGTAAGCTGACAATAACAGAACTAAAATTAAAACATTCCAGCGTTAATCGCGAAACAATATGCAAAATTAGCTATATAAATATATATCATATTATTATCATAATGTTGTAAATATATAATAATATTGTTTTATATATATATATATATTATTATAAATACATAATATCCACAGACTTTTATACTAGACCACTAACATCTATGGACGCACTGCCGAAAAGCTGATGCGAGTGCAAGGTGCAGGTGTTAGTGAAGGGTGCGGCCATATTGAATTAACAATAAGTCACTATCGGGTGTTCAGTTGCTCATGATGTGCGTTTATCTGCATTCGTTATTACAGTACATAACGAAGCAGGCGAATGTTTTTGTGTTAAATATTGGTACATGTTATCAATAAGTTTGTAAGTCATGCCTTCGACGTGTAGCGTACTTGGATGCCGAAATTAAACCACTACTCCTGTAGTATTAAAACCTTTCTTTTGGACATTCTGTATATGCCAGACTATTGTATAGAAATCTTGTATAAAACCACTTGTATAGAATAGTAGTATAGCATATCTTGACTAAAATCAACATGGCGGCAAGCATCACGGCCGAGATGTCTGTCAGCGGTCTAGTATTGTATAGAAGTCTATGATAATATCTAAATATTATTTTATAAATTAAAATCTCACATTTTTTATCCGAACCCCAGATTTCTAGCAGTGTGTGTTTGGACACGACTCCCTGCGACTGCAGCGTTTGTACTATTGCTTGAGTGCGTGGTATCAACCTGAAAAAATCGTATTAAATTGATGTAATCTATTTGATGAATCAACGTGAAATCAAAAGGAGATAGAATAACGATTTACCTGGCCCATGACTTGGTGATGCTCCCAGGTGTCGTCAGCAGCGACGGGACAAATCGTTTCAGCTTAGGGCACACTTGACCCTCCAAGAAGAAATACGCTAACCACTTGACACCGTCCACGGATGCTCTATATCCATCGATGGTAGTGCCCATTCGGCCTTTCCGAATGTACCAGACACGCGGCAAATGATCTTCCCGGTTCATTGATTATATCTATAAATATATTTATAAATAAGTAGGAAAAACATTATAAAGCAACAATTGTGATAAAAATACCTTGGCGGTGGATCAACCAATGGTTCACTAAGATGGCATAGCATGGGCGAATTTCGGCAATCATTCGGGTTCTATCACCGTGACACCTCGCATGTACATCTTATTTGTTTCGTACACCTCTTTATAATCCACCTATTCCGGACTGATTTTCCGTAGAACGCACGAAGAATGCATGAACACAGGTTCCTTCATTTCTGGTGTTCTGAAAGATGATACAGAATGGAGAGGTCGCATTCAATAGGTCTTAATTATCGATGATAATTAATAACACACCATACCTAACCTGTAAGCATGTTTCCACTTGGCCTTATCCTGATCCTCTTTTACCTCGTCGGGCAAAACCTTTCTCGCGACTTGTGGCGCCATACCTGCAAGAACTATCTGGCGTCTTATCGTGTCCTGTCTCGCGGCACGTATTCCTCGCACTCGCGTAAACTCTGGTCCACTCATCTGGTCCTCCAGCCTCCTCGAGATTCGCCGCCATATTGATGATGCATGACGCGCCGCTTGACTGTTTTCCGTCTTTTTATAAGTCGACTATTTAGAAGTCGACTTTTAGTCGACTTTCCGCCATTTTTAGAAGTCGACTATTTAGAAGTCGACTTTTAGTCGACTTTCCGCCATTTTTAGAAGTCGACTAGAAGTCGACTTATAAAAGTCGACTTGCCGTCGATTTTCCGTCAACTGTGCTCTTAGGGTATTTTGATCTACAAACAGATAATACAGGTTATAGTTAGATTGTCCTGAGATTTATGTAATAATATAAATTAATAACAATAAATTTTGTATATTTAGTCATATATTACAATCATCGTCTGCATCTATAATCGGTTGTAACGGTGGCATTATAATAAAATCTTCTTCGTCTTTCGAGGAATCCAATAATGCTAAGTTACGCGCCATGTTGTTTACTGCACTCTGGCGTTTTTTTATTCTTTATTGTACTTTTGCACTGATGTGAACTAGTACTGTACTAGCCCTATCCAGTTTAGTTCAGTTCAGTTCCGTTCAGTTTTAGTGCAGTTCTCGTGCAGCGAAAACGAACAAACCTACGGCTTCTAACTTCGATTTAGTAACGTTGATGTTATAACTCCTATTTAAGGTGAGTAGCGTTTAGGGCTCAGACACAATGAGAAAAATAAGGAATAAGATAAAGGAATAAGGAATAAGGGAATGTCGCATCTCACTTCAGTACACATACATTAAAGTGAGATGCAACATGCCTTATTCCTTATTCCTTTATCTTATTCCTTATTTTTCTCATTGTGTCTGAGCCCTTAAATTTTATCTTTTCCGGCACACGTTAACAGTTATGGTGCGATCCCATGGTACGGAACGTATGCGCAATGCGGAATTGGCGGAATAAAGTCTGTCCAATCGCAGATATTCCGCCAGTTGCGTTCCGCTAAAATATCTTTTTCGATGTCCCATGGAGCGGAATTCGCGGAAGCGCAATTGACTCTTGCCAATCACAAGATTGTTTCCCATAGATCCTTTCATTGTATCTATCGGAACAGTGTATATTATTGGCACGTACAGACTACGCTTCCGCATTTTCCGCTCCATGGGACACGGAAAATTATATTTCAGCGGAACGGAATCACACGTACATACATGCAATACATCTGTCACATTAACGAATTCCATTCATAACCTACAAAATTGTCACCAATTGCCACCAAAGCCAAAAATTTAAATAGTTTTTAATAATATTCTTACGGATCTCTGTTGAGATTCTGACATTTTGTCTTTTCACACTCGCACACAAGGACACAAGTAGGCTTCCGCAGTTTCCGCACGATCAGTGCGGATAAAATAAAAACTTGCGGATAAAAGTCGGCGGAACGAACGTAAAAGAGGTCGAACCAATCACGAACGTTCCGCCAATTCCGCATTGCGCATACGTTCCGTACCATGGGATCGCACCATTACGACCTCTATGGCCGGTATTCATAGTCGGATCTTATTTCAAGACCGTCTTAAGTAATGTCTTAAGATGCTCATACGGCTCTGTGATTGGTTTATTACATCTTAAGATCGTACTTAAGACGGTCTTAAATTTAAAACCCGACTATGAATACCGGCCTATAAATCAGAATAAAGTTGAATCATATTATATTTATGGCATAAATCACCAGTTACTGAGACTCTAGTATAAACTAAAGCATTGAAATCGCAATGTTGATCTTTACCGGTTCCGGCAGAAGTTAACGGTTACGGCCTCTATAAATCAGCCTTTACACGTTCAGTCTTCTCTTATTTCCACCAGCCCCGGGATTCTCTAATTTTTTATCATACAATCATACATCAAACAGCTTTTTTATCATATATAATACCTGCGCAACGATACCGAAACTGTCGTTAAGGAGTTAGAGAATCCCGGGGCAGGTTGAAATAGCTTAAGGGTCGACAGGAGTAACACTACCGACCTCTGTCGGGTTGCTTAGCTGCGATCCGTATTTTATTTATTATAAATTTTTTAAGAGCCAAAATGGAAAATCCGGCTCTGTAGCGGATTGCGGCTGATCTTAGGGCTCATTTGGAAACAATTAATTAAGTATATACTTGACAACTGTAGAAAACAGTAGTGTAAATATAAATATAGGAATGACGTGTGGTTTCGCGTAAGCGCGGATAATTAGAACTGAAGGATCTTAAATCCGATCCCAGCCTTTATAGTTATTAGTTTAAATACATTAAAATGTTTACGAAACGCATATAGGAAATAAATCTACAAAATACGCGGCATCAATTCGAAAGCGAATTCAAACATTGTGAATTGTTATAAAAGTAGAAATAGAGTAGAATAGAGTAAAAAGAGAAGAGGTAACACAAAATAACTGTATTTTATTTTAGCATGCATACAAACGCTTTCAATAGTATACAGATGTTCAATAGTATACACATGTTCCATATTCCTAATTTTAAGATCACAAAACATTGACATTTTTATCAACAAAAGAAAGTTATGCCGATCCGCCATATGCAATAGCTCAACCAATCAGAAGTCATCACACTATATCGCAACTCTTGTTATAGGAACTCTAGACGAACGTAGATCTCTAGGGACTAGGGACTCTAGCCGGATTAACCGGGTGTATTCGTTTACGCAGGGTTACGTGCAGAAACATCACCCAAGTGCTAAAAATCCTACAGCATATGCATATGTTACGTGCACTATAGATTTTCAGCGCTCGGGTGATGTTTTTGCACGCAGCCTTGCGTAAACGAATGCACCCACCTTTTTTGATGAATGTAGCGATTTAGTAATGTATAGACATCTGTGCTTATAATAGTTACAAAGAACTTGTTGCTAAATTTGTGATTTGTCTCGTGATGGGAATGATTTAAAACAAAAACGTGTTTTACTACACTAAAATGACTCTCTTGAATTATTTTTATAAAATTCAAATAATAATCGGATATTACTGCTTGTGTGTAAATGCCGAGAAGGATAATGCATATTGTCAATGCATGAGCAAACTAAATCGACAGTCAATTTTCCATTCCCGGGAAGAATATTGTGTTGTGAATAATGTTAAATTTAACGCAACTAGCGTAAAAGAGGAGAAAATGAAGAAAATGGTCAAAATCAACGCTGGTACATATTTCATAGGAACAAACAATCCAATTTTTTCAGCCGATGGAGAAGCACCAAAACGCGAAGTAGTATTAAATAATTTTTACATAGACAAATTTGAAGTGAGTAATGAGGAATTTATGGCTTTTATAAACGCCACTGGATATGTGACTGAGGCAGAAAACTTTGGAGATTCCTTTGTCTTTGAAGGTCTTTTGACACAAAGCACAAAGGATAAAATCCATAAAGCAGTTGCACAAGCTCCTTGGTGGTTACCTGTGAATCAAGCGTCATGGCAACATCCAGAAGGTCCAAATTCAAATATCATTTGTACGTATAAAAATGAAAAAGAAAAATTGAATACTTTGTTTATGAGATATATTCATAACAAGTTTTATAAAACTTTAAATCATCAAATTAATTGGAAGGTATTTAGTCAGAATGGATCATCCTGTTGTTCATGTCTCCTGGTACGATGCAGTTGCTTATTGCAGTTGGATGGGAAAGAGATTACCAACTGAAGCAGAATGGGAAGTTGCGTGCCGTGGTGGACTCTCTGATAGACTCTATCCTTGGGGAAACAAATTGATACCAAATAATCAGCATAAGTAAATTGAACTTGTATTTATAAAACTTAAATTTCTATAAATATATTATTTCTGCTATTATTGTATATGTGTATTATTATATAATATTGGTTATAATATTATAAAAATTTATATTTTACCATTATGTTGTAGAGCCAATATTTGGCAAGGAAATTTTCCTACAGAAAACACCGAAGAAGATGGATACAAAGGCACGTCACCAGTTACAATATTTTCACAAAATAAATATGGTTTGCATAATATTGTTGGAAATGTTTGGGAATGGACAGCAGATTGGTGGATAACAAAGCACTCACATGATCGACAAACAAATCCAGTAAGTATGGGCCGGTTTTACCATCTCCGATGAGTTTAATCGACCGATTAAGGGCCAATTTCACGAACGTCGGTTAACGGTAACCTTCGGTTAAACTCACTCTTCATCTCTTTCTGCCCCCTTATGTCTATTTCTATCAACGTAGGTTAATTTTAATTTTGGTTTAACTTACCTGTCATCTTTTCCTAGTTCTAAGCGTTAGAAAAAAATAGAAAGTATAAGTTAAACCGAGATTAAAGTTAATCTATATTGGCAGAAATGGGCATTAGAAAGAGACGAAGAGTGAATTTAACTGAAGGTTACAGTTAACCGACGTTGATAAAACTGGCCCTAAGTGTCAACCATGATTGGTTAATTTGCTTAACGACAAATATGATTCGTTCCAATGGATTAATCGGCCGATTAAACTAATCGAACATGGTGAAACCAGCCTTATTTATCAGAGATGGAAAAGTTACTTTTTAAAAGTAACTGGTTACCATTACTCGTTACCAAGTAAAAAAAGTAACTAGTAACTGTTACTAGTTAATGATTCATGAAATGGTGTTAAGGGTCGACAGGAGTAACACTACCGACCTCTGTCGGGTTGCTTAGCTGCGATCCGTATTTTATTTATTATAAATTTTTTAAGAGCCAAAATGGAAAATCCGGCTCTGTAGCGGGTTGCGGCTGATCTTACTGATTAAAACAAGCATAATCAGTAAGATCAGCCGCAACCCGCTACAGAGCCGGATTTTCCATTTTGATTCTTAAAAAATTTATAATAAATAAAATACGGACTCGCAGCTAAGCAACCCGACAGAGGTCGGTAGTGTTACTCCTGTCGACCTTTAAATTTCAAACATAACAGGTCGATAACTAAATAAAATATCGAGGTCTGCTTTTTCCGGTTGTATTGTTTCGAGACGGACAAATTTTGATAACAAAAAGATTGACTTTGGGTTGAGGCGTCAAGTTCAAATAAAGGTCAACTTTATTTTTTAAAATAGCAACATCATTTTTTAAACACCTACGTTTGTAGCCCTTCTCATTACGAGTTCAACAGGAAAGAAAGCTGGAGTCGAGTCCGGAAAACAGGGAAGAAAGCCAGAGTCGATTTCAGGAAACACAAGAAAGAAAGCCGGAGTTGAGTCCAGGAAACACAGAAAAAAATTGCCAAAAATGTAAATAACGTAGCGAAGAGAGTATCAAGGCGCCTATAGGGCGCTCGCTGAGCCAGTTAGCCGTAGAGTCCCTTAAGAGTCTGGCCACTGAGGCTATTTTGTAACAAAATGGCGTCTTACATCTTATACAGGGACTCTAGCATTTAGAGTCAAGGACACTCAGAAACTGTAGTCGCCAGCCTTAACCTAGGCCGGTATTCATATGGCGTTTTCGATTTGCTACTCGACCCGACTCGAGTCGCATCAATGGACGTGGAATACATACATAGATATGTATGTATTCCACGTCAATGATGCTAGAGTCCTGTATACATGATGCGACCTGAGTCAGTTTGAGTCGCAAATCGAAAACGACAATAGTCGGATCTTATTTCAAGATCGTCTTAAGTAATATCTTAAGATGCTAATACGGTTCTGTGATTGGTTCATAACATCTTAAAATCGTACTTAAGACGATCTTAAATATAAGATCCGACTATGAATACCGGCCCTAAAGAAGAAGAAGGAGAAGGGAGCTTTAGTCGCATTCTAATTAGTTTCGCCATTTTGTTACAAAAAGTTGATTGAGCCAATACGCGTAAGTCCATTCAGTGGCCAGACTCTTATATAGAGACTCTAGTTAGCCGTATTGCAAGTAGTTCGAAGGCAATAATATCGTAAACTCGCATTTGGTTATTTGACCTTCGGCAACCCTGGGTCATAGCGCGTTGAACTCGTAATGAGAAGGGCTACAAACACAGGTGTTTAAAAAATTATGTTGCCATTTAAAAAAATAAAGTTGACCTTTATTTGACCTTGATATTTCCACCCAAAATCAATTTTTTTGTTATCAAAATTTGTCCGCCTCGAAACAATACAACCTAAAAAAAACCAGACCCTGATATTTTATTTAATTATCGAGATATTCGATATCTCGATAACTGTTTTACGTTCGAAATTTAACACCCTGTATAAAGTATATGTATTTTATATATTGCATATTGTAGTAAAACGTTTTTTATTGGATATTTATATTTTTAGATTGGTCCTTCTAGTGGTAGTGATAAAGTGAAGAAAGGTGGCTCCTATTTATGTCACAGAAATTATTGCTATAGATACAGATGCGCCGCACGTAGTCAAAACACACCCGATACATCAGCTGGAAATTTAGGTTTTAGATGCGCTGTATCAACATAGATAAAATTATAATGTACTAGGTGCGCAACTAAGTTTCCGGGTTTTTTTGATCAATAAAAAATGGAAAATTTCAAGAGAAATACAAAAAATGGTTTATTCAAAGTATCGTCCCTCGCTAGCTATACATTTTCGCCATCTCTCTGGCAATACATGAATACCGCGACAATAAAACGACGCGTCTTTGGACCGAAACCATTCATCCAACCAATTTTGCACTTCTTCGAAATTGGTCAAGTGTAGCCCAGCCAAGCCATGCGCCATCGACCGGAACAAGTGATAATCGGAAGGCGCCAGGTCTGGCGAATACGGCGGGTGCGGTAGCAGATCCCATTTCAGCGTTTTGATGGTGTCCTGGACGATGGAACTGCGATGGCACGGAGCGTTGTCGTGCTGCAATATCACTCGTTCGTGTCTCGTGTCCCATTCTGGCCGTTTTTCGAGCAATGTATGGTTTAAATTGATCAGTTGTTGTCGGTAGCGATGCCCATTGACAGTTTCGCCCGGTTTCAGCAGCTCATAGTACACGATTCCTTTCTGGTCCCACCAAAGCGCTCCTTGTCCTCAGTGTCGAAATCGCCACTTCTGAAGCGTTTAAACCAATCTTCACAGGTAGTTTTCGATGGTGCATGTTCGCCGTAGGCCTCCTCAAGCAAACGACGTGCTTCAGCTGCATTTTTTTTCAAGTTAAAGCAGAAAAGCAAAGCTTCCCGCAAATGCTGTTTATTTGGCACAAAACTCGACATCTCCGTTGTTAGAAAAAATATTTTTGCGTTGCGATATGTGTTTATATAACGACTGGTTATTGTTAACAGATGTCCAAGCTATAACTTCAGACAACTTCAGACATGTAAGTCGAGTACATGTGTTATTGGTGCCATCTATGTGTGAAACCCGGAAACTTAGTTGCGCACCTAGTAAAAAGACAGGTACAGCATTTCCAAGGATGCGCAATCGTCATTTTCTTTGATCAATCAAAAATTTATCCGAGATGCAAGAAGGAACATGGCTCCTCCTATGATAACAAGACAGATTATATTAGCCGCGGCATACATTTCGTAGCAGGTTGAAAAATATCTTTACAGGGTCATGTTCCAAAACTCACTCTAGTTAACTAAAATGCTATAGTGTACGTGACGTAAACTATAGATTTTAGTTACCCAGAGTGAGTTTTGGAACATGACCCAGATTGAACGCGCCGTTTATCGCGTTATGCGAAATCCATGGATCTCATCGCGAAAGATTATCTGCGATTCGTAACTTATTTACCGTACACGCTTGATTACATGATTATCGTAGGTTCGTAAAAAATATCTCTCCACTGTAAAACATTGTAAAATAAAAACATTTATTAATAAATTATAAAACACTATAAACTCAAGCCAAATGTACCAAAAATTTATTAGATTGACCTTTTTAATAATCATTTCTATGTATGTATGTATGTACAGTATGTGCACTCTGCGTCACTGACTACGTTTACACGGCCCGATTTACGCCGAAGTTATAACATCGATGTTATAACTTCGGCTTAAGGTGATGCTGGAGTCGTCTGTTTTACCGGCATTTTTTGCCGTCACGTAGCGTCGTATTAATTTGACAGAATTAAAATTCCTTTTCCAGAATTGCAATACATACATCAATGATTCAGGGAAACTTCGATTTTACATAGAAAACGAGAAAAAATTACGGAAGTACAGATTTTCTTATCTACTTTTATCCTAATATGGCGTCTCGAGTTGCGGCGAGCTGTCAGCTCATCACAAGATGTGTTTCATATAAGAGATATACCATTGATACGAACGCGAAAACAAGCTTCCCTGAATTGCACAACAAGAAAAACATCGATAAACCCCCCAAATCAAGATTTGGAAGCGTAATATAAAAGTATGATGTCGGTGTGCATCGTGCGTGCAATGTAGCGTGCTATCCTTGTCTATATCTTTGTCTATACAAGGACAGATATATTCGATAACATAGAAAATGGTAATTTTGTCGGTTATACAGACGGCTCCAGCATCACCTTAAGGATGTTCTGAAGGTACCGTCTCAATCAAAAGTATGCAGGAAATATTAAAAACACCGATATTAATTCTCCAGGGATCCAAAGACAAAAAAATGTATACCTATAAATAGTTACGGCATAGCTAATAGAATGTAAAAGACGTAGATTTAGTGACTGTAAATAATTGTTACTACTATTTTTTTCAAAAAACATTTTGAAAAATTGTTGTAAATTGTTTCAAATTTTGTTGCTATATTTTTGTTTGTTGATGATCTATTTGGCTGCGTTCGAAAACTTTACTCGGGTGCACACCGCGTCATTCTATCTTTGTTATTTACTAAAAGTTGAACAAGGACAGAACGACGCTTGTGTAGACCCGAGTAAAGTTTTCGAACGGAGCCCTGGTGTGTAAAATCTTATTATATTGGTAGCATTTTTTAATGTTTCTCTGTAAAACTCTTTGTAAAACAAATATTCAAAATTGATAACTTTTTATCTAAATTTTGAATCGATTTGAAATTTGGCCCCGAACTTTGAAAGAGAATACAGAATATAATATTAAATTTTTATCAACTTCATAGCATTTTGACTAACTCTCCAGTTAGTCAAAATGCTATGAAGTTGTTAAAAATTTAATTTAACATCGGGCCGTGTAAACGTAGTCAATACCCACTCGGCATGTAATATTTCAAAGGCATTTCTGCAAAATTCCATTTGAAATATTACATCTTTCATTAATATTTCAGAAATTTTTCACGACCGTTTCTACATCATTTCGGCAATGTTTCAATGTCCGCAATTATTTCAAATGCGACCATGCTGAAAGATTTCGGCAATGTTATGAAGTATTTCTCAAATATATCTACGAAATATTGCGGAAACACTTCAGAGATGTTTCAAATACATTTTACACTAAAAAAATGTTTCGTATTAGCAAACAAAATTTTCTTACTGACGCAAAAACTATTTGTTGATATGTGAAAAATAAAATATTTAATTACCGGAACAAAAAAAATATATTAAGCCGTATATATGTGCGTATAGCCGTCGCGCGTTTGTCCGAAGAAATCCGCTCTCTCAACCGGTCACCCAAGTAGTATACCGGCGCCTTGTCGCTTGACATCGATGATCGAACAGGGTAGTGGTGATCCTCTGACTCTGACGCTTCTTTCTTTCTTATATACTTGCTTATTTTGGTGAGCATAAAGCTATCGCATAACAATATTAACAATACAGATATACGAATAAATCTTTTTTGCCAGTTAGCGTCAAATATTATTTTATATTAAATATTATTAAATATTTTATATTTTATATTAAAAATGCCATATGACAAAATTTGGAATATCAGAAAATTCTTAATAAAAGAGAAAAAATGCAATAATTATACAATATAATAATAAATTTAATTTTTTATAAGTTCTAAAGTCTGTCAGCAACTTTTCGGAAATATTACAAATGCAATGTTGTATGTGAAACATTCAAAAATATAACGCGTGCAATGCAAACGTAATAATAGTTTTATCATGTATCAGAAATGTTTCTAAACCATTGCATTTGCAATATTTCTCCCGCAATATTGTAGAAAATTCACTGCCTGCAATTCAATTTTTCATTACCGACGCAATCTTTCGGAGATTTTTCACAGGTATTTTAGATGCGGTGTTGCGTTTGATATGTTACAGAAATATTATTCGTGCAAAGTAAACGTAATAGTGCTTTTGTAGTGCTTTGGAAATGTTTCTGAAATATTGCATCTGCTACATTTTTTTTGCAATATTACAGAAACTTATAAATATTGTAAACAACTTTCTGAAAGATTTCAGACATATTGTTAATGCAATATTGCAAAAAACATGGTGCAGGTACATTTTTGAAATATTTTAGATGCATAGTTGCAAGTGACATGTTAATGAAGTGTTTCTGCATTGTTTCCGAATATTTCAATATTTCAGCAACATAACATGCCGAGTGGGTAATGTCTTCCATCTGAAGTGTATAGTCATTCGTATGATGTTAGCCGACGACCGTCACTTTAAATATTTAATTAAAAATTAATTATGAACTAACAAACAAAAATAAATGCACTACAATAATCTACAAACGAAATACAATCGATTTCACACCTAATTTTTTTTAAAAAGTGTCATCGGCTAATATCATACGAATAAGTTAGTCGCATCCGAATCAGATAATAACTAGAGCTCTAAAAAAGTAGGTATTTTCGTCCGACATTTTGTATCTAACCATATGTGAAAACATAACCTTTCAAGGAACCTTTTCGTAAACATCAATACGCTTTTCGGTCTCGTATTTTCTGCTTCCAAAATGACTGGCTGCGTTGCAATTAATTGCAGTAATAGAAGCGAAAAAGGGTTTCGACTTTTTCCAATTCCAACAAATGTGGCGCGACGAAAAAAGTGGAAAACATAAATCTTTGCCGTGAACAGTAGTGGATATCAAGCAAGTCAGGTTGTGTCTGTGAAGTACGTCCAACGCTGTAAAAGCAAAGCATTATTTGTGCCTCATTAAATTGAAAATTAATTGTTTTCCTTATTACAGGTACACTTTGAGGATTCACAGTTCGAAAGTAGACGTGCCGACGGTTGGAGGAAATTGAAGCCAAATGCGGTTCCTACGTTATTTCATGTTCCTAATCCACCTCCCATGATTGATTCACCTCCAAGGAAGTTGCTATAAATTCTTGAATATATGCAACATATTTGATAGCATATCAATGGTTTTCAGAAGCTACGAAATGAAGTTACTGCCACGTATGAACCCTTTGAAACTGCTTGTTACTCTGTAATAAATATTATAAACAGTCTATAAATATGTATTGTATGAAATAAAGAATTGTTTTTAAAAACCAATTCCTCTGGAGATATTGTGAGCATGAGTTTTTATTAATCAATGTACATTATTATTATTATGCAGTTACAGTGTTATTTTTGGAGTAACAATCTTTTGGAAAATGAAATTTATTTCATACAGTTCAAAATTATTTTATTTGATACAGTTTGTACAAAGTATAATTAAATAAATTATTTGACATTGTACTGTTGCAAATATTCAGCAACTTTCGGATAATAAGAGAACATTTTAAAAATATAATGTAACCGTTTCAGCTGACTCCTAAAATGAGTCCTAAAATGAGTGTATATTAAAGATGATAAATGGAGTGTTAAATTAGTAAACGAAAGACCTTTTCTTTTACTCATTTTAGGACCCTAAGCTTCAAGAGTATTACACAGATGAAAAAATTGAAAGCTTGTTGGCCGAAAATCTCTACCTGAAGAGTCAGCTGAAACGGTTACATCATATTTTTAAAATGTTCTCTTATTATCCGAAAGTTACTGAATATTTGCAACAGTACAATGTCAAATAATTTATTTAATTATACTTTGTACAAACTGTATCAAATAAAATAATTTTGAACTGTATGAAATGAATTTCATTTTCCAAAAGATTGTTACTCCAAAAATAACACTGTAACTGCATAATAATAATAATGTACATTGATTAATAAAAACTCATGCTCACAATATCTCCAGAGGAATTGGTTTTTAAAAACAATTCTTTATTTCATACAATACATATACTTATAAACTGTTTATAATATTTATTACAGAGTAACAAGCAGTTTCAAAGGGTTCATACGTGGCAGTAACTTCATTTCGTAGCTTCTGAAAACCATTGATATGCTATCAAATATGTTGCATATATTCAAGAATTTATAGCGATTTCCTTGGAGGTGAATCAATCCTGGGAGGTGGATTAGGAACATGAAATAACGTAGGAACCGCATTTGGCTTCAATTTCCTCCAACCGTCGGCACGTCTACTTTCGAACTGTGAATCCTCAAAGTGTACCTGTAATAAGGAAAACAATTAATTTTCAATTTAATGAGGCACAAATAATGCTTTGCTTTTACAGCGTTGGACGTACTTCACAGACACAACCTGACTTGCTTGATATCCACTACTGTTCACGGCAAAGATTTATGTTTTCCACTTTTTTCGTCGCGCCACATTTGTTGGAATTGGAAAAAGTCGAAACCCTTTTTCGCTTCTATTACTGCAATTAATTGCAACGCAGCCAGTCATTTTGGAAGCAGAAAATACGAGACCGAAAAGCGTATTGACGTTTACGAAAAGGTTCCTTGAAAGGTTATGTTTTCACATATGGTTGGATACAAAATGTCGGACGAGAATACTCACATTTATAGAGCCTTATAATAACTGAACACATCGTGTCTAGCTATTTGTGCATTATGATTGTTTGTTCAACCATAGACTTAGGAAGAGATAGACGGATCGTAAGCCTGCAGCACAGTATAAAGTACTAGCTTTTGAGATATATAATATACTGGTTACCCGGGGCTTCGCCCGGGCGTCTTTTTTTTAAATGACTTTATTTGTGTTATTACATTTGTGTTCTAGCTAATCTTATCCACCAATGTATGATTTATAAACATTTTCAATAGCTTTTCACGTCACCCATAAGGTAATATATATTATTATTAATGCGTTTTTTTTAGTGGTCAATACCAACCTTCCTTTAATGATACTCTATATAAAATTACATGTATAGCTTAGGGGAGACCGGGGTGAAGTCGGTAATAATTATATATGATCATATAGAGACAAAATTAATATATAATCATATATATTTATATATAATTATATATAATCTTTTTTCCCCGGGTATTGTAAAACGTGTAAAACCTATTTCTGGAGTCTTTATCGGAAGTTGCATGATAAATCCCATAGATTCCACTTGTCTGATAAGCAAATTAAACGTCACCGGGAAGACAGTAGAGATGCTCACACCGCATATAACTCTAGAAGAGGTGCCGGTGAATGACACGGTTGACGTACTCACATTACCCGCGACTGAAGAGCGCAAATCAATTCAAGAACGACGCGAGAAATTACGTAAAAAACGCATGAAAATTTTAAATAATAAGGAAAGAAAGGCGTTAGAGCAGAGATGCGACGATTTTTGCGATGTATTTTATTTGGAAAACGATAAGCTAACACGCACCACGGCGGTGAAACATGAGATCACGACGCGAGCTGATAGCGCGCCGGCGAACGTCCGCCTACCCGAGAAGCATAAAGAAAAAGTAAATAAAAAACCTGACGCTTCAAGAGAAATAAAAATACGCATCGTTATAGATTTTCGAAAACTAAACGACCTTACAATAGCAGGAGACTCGTTCCCATTACCGAATACTACCGACATATATGGTAAAAAAGCGAAAAAGCAGGGAATCAAGTATTATTATATGAAGAAACGGTTTGGCGAGGAAGATCAAAGAAATTAGAATCGCAGTGGATAGGACCGTACCTACCCAGGTAGCACATATTAGTTTCATATACGTTTTTTGAACGTATACATAATTTCATAACCGTAAAGAACCATTAAGAAACGTTTGAACAAAAATGTTTTTGAAACCATGATTTAAGAAACATATTTTTTACGTTTCTACAGTTAACAAAAATACCTATTTGTTAAATTTTTTCTTTCAAAATTATAATTTGCTTTATCTATATATATAATAGCTTTAATAGCCTTTTTTGAAACATTTAAATTTATATTGCACTAATTATTGCACAAAATAAATCATTTTATCCATGCACATATATCCACTTATTTACTTAAATTAATTTTGTCCTACCGGTCTTAATCTATTTGTCATCGGACAAATCTGAGCTTAGAAAACTTCCAACAGTTGCAAAATAAACATTCTGCTGAACGTGGCCATTGAAAGAACATTTATACGTGTGTTCCGTTTTGAAGAACTTCCTGAACTGGTGCACATCAGTAATGCAATTAAGTTAGAGTGAGACAAATATATTTTGTTTCACTTTAACTTATTGCACGAATGTGCACCAGTTCAGGAATTTCTTCGAAAAAGAATAGACGTCATAGATGGTATATGCATAAAGCTTCTAGAACATTCTCACGCATGTCTCAAAGACGTCATAAACACGTTCAAAAGACGTGAAAAGTAGGAATTTTAAATGTCTATCTAAAATGTCTTTATCATTAAAACAAAACGTTTCTATAATAGTTCTTTAAACGTTATTTTATCGGAAAAGAAACGTTCCAGCGAACGTTTTTCGAATGGACATTTTTACTCATGAGAAACGTTTCTAGAAATCGGTTATAAAACGTTTCGGAAAAACGTTTATAAAACATTTCTGAAACGTGTATGTGCTACCTGGGTAGTAATAGAAAAAATTAATGACGTAAATTATATAATTAAAAAGGGACGAAAAATGTTACGTGTACACGCGAACAGATTAAAGGTTTTTATCGAAAATTAGAAAGAATTCCTATTGCAGGATAACGATGCTCATCCTCTATCAGCACCTTACAACAGGAGCGTCGCCCGTACCACCGTACGAGGTAACGCAATTTATCAACGAGCCAGGTATCTATTTCGAGAGAATCGGACACCTGCAGCAAACGAAAGCAACGTGGAAATTAGCGATACGTATAGACGTAACCGCATTAAACGTCAGACATCAACAGCTTCAAAGATACCTAGGGCACACCGAAGAACTTGCAATTATGCCATGGAGACATAAAAAATACATGTCAGATTGCTCTCCGAACCACTAAAAGAGAAAACGATAGAACGGCACGCGCCCTAGAACATCTACAAACAATTTACAAATCACCCGTAATTAAGCGAGATTTAATCAATGCCATCGGCCAGATAAGTAAAACTTTGGTAAATATTTACAATTAGGGCCCCACTTCCGATGACCTTGAATTTGACATATATTAGATAAATAAAGTAACGCTCGTATGTCAATAAATAAGAAACAAGGGCCAACAATCGAGCAAAAACAAAGATGTCAATATAAAGTTAATTTAATAAACATACCTATATACAACGGAACGTTTGAGAACATTGAAGAAGACCCTGTGCGGTTGAAACGTTCCGTTGTATATAGGTATGTTTATTAAATTAACTTTATATTGACATCTTTGTTTTTGCTCGATTGTTGGCCCTTGTTTCTTATTTATTGACATATATTGTCAAGGACACCCTCCCGAGTAACATGCAAGTGATTTTAGTTGGGCGTCGCTTTTTATTAAAAAGTTATTAACAAATAAAGTTTGAAAAATATAGCTGCTATTTTGAGTATTGGAAGGCATAAATGACTAATGTCGAAATAGTTCACGCATACACTTTTCACGCGAGACGAGTTGTCACAGGTTTGTGGCGCGCTTTACAAGCTCGTTTATTGTATATCGCCACAAATATTCACACAGATGATCGACTAACTTATCTTGTTTAATACCACCTCTACCTAAACGAGCTTGTAAAGCGCGCCACGAACCCATGTGGCCCCTCGTTTCGCGTGGTAATACACACACGTGTGTATGCCCTGCTTTAACGAAAATATTCTGTGTCGGAAATATATGAAGAATTTCAAACGTAAACAAACAGGGACTGCCGCACTTACCACGCGAAACGAGGGGCCACATGGGTTTGTGGCGCGCTTTACAAGCTCGTTTAGGTACCTTCCAATACTCAAAATAGTAGCTATATTTTTCAAACTTTATTTGTTAATAACTTTTTAATAAAAAGCGACCCCCGACTAAAATCACTTGCATGTTACTCGGGAGGGTGTCCTTGACAATATATGTCAAATTCAAGGTCATCGGAAGTGGGGCCCTAATTGTAAATATTTACCAAAACTTCATTTGGTACCATGGATGCTGAAGATGCAAAAATAATCAACGCAAATACAAATACTTAATAATCAGCAACAAAAGCTACAAAACGCAGCGAAGAACCAGCTGAAGATCATCAACTCCACATTAGGCCACATGGAAAAATTAGAACAAACGCTATCATATAACGAAAATTTACTGGCAAACGTTACAAGGAAACTGCACGACCAATTCATACACCGAGAGGAAATAGATGAACAAATACTATTAATAACCGCTATCCTAGCTGACCTCACGACAGACATAAACGATATTACAGACTATTTAACATATGCAAAAAATAACATCAAGAGACACGGTAGTGTCTCGCGCCAAGTACGCGCGGAGCGAGACGCACCGTGACTCTTTTACGCGAACGCACGAGTTGCGCGTACCCGAGATTTTGAGATCTCAATAACGAGTGAACGGATCAAGTTCTAAGTAGGCTTGATCGATAGCTTGGATCGATTTACAAATAAAAGTGTTTTTATTTTTCCGCTACGTGCCCTACGAGCGGAGATATTACGATGCAAAGTCTGAAATGGTAAATTTTACAATTAAGATACGTCATCGTCGTCGTCGTACGGTTGGTTTTTTCCTCGATAGATGGCATTTGAGAAATGTCGAGCGTCCCCCCGGGTCCCCTCCATGACAGTGTTGCTACACTGAAAAGAGACAGCATATACGCGTACGTGCGCGCTCGTCGCTCAGTGCGTTTGTGCGGACAGCACGCTGTCAGTCAGTCAGTCAGTCAGTCATATAACCTAGAAATACTTATCGCGTTCGCGCGTAACACCGTGGTCTCTCATCGTTAAATATTACTAACAAAATAAGTACGATCGTTTAATTCCGAATTTCGGTCGCGTCGCGCAAGGATCGAAGTGCCACGAAATTAGGATGTGGGTGTCACAAGAAGCAAAATATTAGCGGGATATGTAGTGATAGTCGTGACCGTTTACTATGTTTAAGGGAGCGTTATTTCTGGAGTAACTTACAATAGTTGCTTTCCATTTACACTCAAGTGATCTGAGTCACTCAGATATGTATTTTATACTCAGGTAAGATATGTCATTTTGTATTGTAACGATGCGCCCCGAAACCGAATCCGCATGGGAGACAATCCGGGCGAGACAAGGCACGATGTGCTCTTTTTTAATAACACGATCTCGCGTATAAGTCCGCGAACGGAATTACCGCGGCAACCGACTCGGAGGGCCGAGCGGTGCCGAAAACGGCCGAAAGCCGCCGAACGCAACCGCGGCGCCGGGACGCCGTCTTTCCCGAACGCTCCGCCGCTCCATCTCGGCGCTCGCGATTGCCGTCGCGTATACCCCCGCCACGCCGACACACCACCGCGGGGGTATATAAACCGAGCAATTGTTGCTAACATTAGATTCCGCCGTGAGCCAGCAAACCGATCCGACCTGTTCTCCGCTGCTCACGGATCCCGCAATCCCAAATTCAAACAACCCGGAGTTAGAGAGGCATCTCTGGCTCTGCCGAGTGAAGTATCTAGGCGGTTGACTCGATCTTCCATCCGAGAGCCTGCGACACCGGAGTGTATCAGGGTAAGAGAGCTCTTCTCTTACTCGCCAAGGATCTTGGCCACCCGGTGCCGTTTCCCGCCCGCGTATATCGAGACGCCAGGATATACAGAGTTAACTATATACCTGCTAAGGATCTTAGCCGCTCGATTCCACGCGCTCCCGCGCCGCGTGCGATTACCGCCGCCGCTGCCCGAGCTTGCGCTTCCACCGCAACTGCACCCCGGGTTCCACGAGCCCACGCGCCCGCCGATCCGCGTACAGCGTCCGGTATATCGCCGTTACCGTATCCGCTATCGCTGCACATATTCGAACTCCGCGATCTCTGCGGATCGCCGTTACCGTATCCGCGCCCGCGACTCCCGCGATCTCTGTATATATCTTCGACTCCCGCGATCTTTGTATACATCTTCGAACTCCGCGATCTCTGCGTAGCGCCGTTACCATATCCGCGTCCGCGACTCCCGCGATCTCTGTATATATCTTCGACTCCCGCGATTTCTCTGTACATTTACGCTTTATAGAATAAACTTGTTACATTGTCCATTTTAACCGAGTCTTGTGTCTTCCTCCGCGCCTACTCCGAACCCTGACCAGCCGCGAGCTAGATCCGCGCTTCGGAAGCTAGGTTGTTTTATGTTGTACATGTTATGTTGTACATGTTATGTTGTACATGTATTTACCTGCTTATTTTGGTGACAAAGCTATCACATAATAATACAGATCCATAATCTCACTTCTGATGTGAGTTTATTAGATTCATTAAAGCACATGGTCTCGATTGTGGATAAAAACTTAGTTGAATCTCACTTGCCAGCATGCAAAAAGAACGTGCATTTAACTGAGTTATGACGTCACAAGTGAGAATTATCTGAGTTTTGATGTAAATGAGAAGCAACTATTAATTCACTGATTTAGAGCCAGAGCACATAACATGACGTAGCGATATACGATGGTCGTAGTCCTCGACCTGATAAATCAGGATACGCCAAAGCTTGTGCGTTACTTAGATCCACGACTACGACTGTCATATGTGCTTTGGCCCTTACGTGGAGGAATTATCTTATAAGTTACTGCAGAAGTAACGCTCGTGTAAACGTAGTACGTGACAGATAGTGTGTGTGTATGTATATGTGTGTGATCATCAATATATCATATAATATTATATATTAGAAGGTACATCCAAAATCATACACGTATGCATATGTTGTCTTGTAAATGTCTTGTAAATTGCTGTCTTGTAAAAGTTGAAGAGAACGAGAAAGTGATCTGTAGCGCAATTCGTATTGTAGGCAAGTTAAAATATTAATTGAATCAAGTCCATTATATTATTTATGATAGACGTTGATTTTATATCTTAGTGTCTGGAAATATTAATTATTCACGAAAGCAATAACAACAAAATAAATTTTGATAAATTTTATATTTGTATTTAGCTATCTCTAACATTTTAAAAAATAATTAAATTAAATATGTTCTACTCACATACAAAAAAGATTAGACTCTAAAAGGATTAATTACACAGGACCACAAAAAATTTTTTTTGAAAAGCAACTGGGATCAGAGTAGGTGTTTCTTATAGATTTTGGGTCACTGAATCCGAATTCGTAAACCGTTTTGCTCCATCACGTCTAGATTTTTAGATAATCGAGAAAAATAGCGGAAAATCTGTGAAAATTGAAATAAACATTTAAAGAAAGAACAAAAGTATAACATCAAAGAAAGAGAAAAAGTATAACATCAAAATGCGGTCGCAGAACTGATTTAAATATATTTTGGTAAGTTAAATAAAGTGCAAAAAAGGAGGATGTTAAAAAAGGGACGAATTTCGCCCAAAAAGGTGTAAGTAAAAGAAATAGTGTTTTTTGTAGATCTTGATCTCCTGAATACGATAAAGCTAATAAAAAGTTCGTGGTGCTTGGGGAACACCTTGAAAATTGAGCATAAACGTGGTGTATTTACAGAAATTCGGATGATATATGCTATATCATAAAATGTACTGGTGAAAGATTTGTTGGGGAGAGAAAAGGGGGAAGAAAGAGTGTTGTGTGTGTGTGTGTGTGCGCGTGCGTGCGCGCGCGCGGGTGCGGGTGTGCGCGTGTGTGCGCGGGTGCGTGTGTGTGTGTGTATGTGCGCGGGTGCGTGCGTGTGAGTGTGTGCGTGTGTGCGTGCGCGGGTGCGGGTGCGTGTACGTGTGTGTGTGTGTATGTGCGCGGGTGCGAGAGCGGGTGTGCGCGTGTGTGCGCGGGTGCGGGTGTATGTGTGCGCGTGTGTGTGCGTGTGTGCGTGCGCGGGTGCGTGTGCGTGTGTGTGTGTGTACGTGCGCGGGTGCGGGTGCGGGTGTGCGCGTGTGTGCGCGGGTGCGGGTGTATGTGTGCGCGTGTGTGTGCGCGGGTGCGTGTGTGTGTGCGTGCGTGCGTGTGTGTGTGCGTGTGTGCGTGCGCGGGTGCGTGCGCGGGTGCAGGTGCGGGTGCGGGTGCGGGTGCGGGTGCGGGTGCGGGTGCGGGTGCGGGTGAGGGTGCGTGTGCGGGTACGGGTGTGTGCGTGTGTGTGCGAGTGTGCACACACCCGCACACACGCGCACACCCGCACACACCCGTACCCGCACACGCACCCGCACTCGCGCACGCACACATGCACACACACACGCACACAAAACACTCTTTCTTCCCCCTTTTCCCTCTCCCCAACAAATCTTTCTTATGATATAGCATATATCTCATCCGAATTTCTGTAAATACACCACGTTTATGCTCAATTTTCAAGGTGTTCCCCAAGCACCACAAACTTTTTATTAGCTTTATCGTATTCAGGAGATCAAGATCTACAAAAAACACTATTTCTTTTATTTACACCTTTTTGTGCAAAATTCGTCCCTTTTTTAACATCCTCCTTTTTTGCACTTTATTTAACTTACCAAAATATATTTAAATCAGTTCTGCGACCGCATTTTGATGTTATACTTTTTCTCTTTCTTTGATGTTATACTTTTGCTCTTTCTTTAAGTGTTTATTTCAATTTTCACAGATTTTCCGCTATTTTTTTCGATTATCTAAAAATCTAGACGTGATGGAGCAAAACGGTTTACGAATTCGGATTCAGTGACCCAAAATCTATAAGAAACACCTACTCTGATCCCAGTTGCTTTTCAAAAAAAATTTTTTGTGGTCCTGTGTTATTTAATATTTAATCTAAATATTAATATATCTATCATAATAAAAATTATAATAGCAAAGTTTTTGGAAGTGGTGGACAAACCAGTTTATATTTTTAATGCAAACTTTACCTTGAATTTTTATATTTGTTATCATTAATCAGAGGATTTTTTCTGCAGATATTTGAAGACTGGTGGATAATGGATTTTCTTGTGATTGAGCGCATACACGATTCTCTCTATTTAGATACTAACTTTTTGAATTCTTACACTAAGACTTTACTTTGGAGTATGGCAAACTCTTTGGTAATGAAGTTCTTAACAAGGTAAGATTTAAGATTGTTTAGAATGTATCTCCGTGTTATAAGGGACGCCTGTTTCGAGTCGTCAATTCCCTTCGTTATTAAGGCAGGAGAAGGAATAAATGAGTTCTGTATAGAGTTTGCTTACGTTTAATTGTCCAGTGGATTTCGCAGTCGGAAAAATGTGTGTCACAAGGCCTTCGGCGCAATAGAGCTAACCGTAAGATCACCGTGTAATTTGTGCTTACGCTCTTTATAATTGTTCCGAGAGCCCTTTTACTTAACGTGAGTAGGAGCCTCGTGCGCTCACCGTGCTTGCTCGGAGCAGACTCTCCTTCCCTACTCCCGATTCGGAGTTTAGATCGCTATCGGAATCGGCGCTTTCGGTATCGCCCGATCACTGCTGTCCTCATGCGCCTATTTTCGCAATCATTTCATACTTATTCCCGAACATGCCGCTCGCCTCTCTCCGAAAGAGAGATAGAAAGAACGCTTTCAATAACAGCGCGACCTTATAAAATCGAGATGTAAAGATGAACTTAACTTACATAGGTTGTGACGTTGCAGTTTCGTTGCATCGTTGCAGCGCCCCGCCGCCGTCACAAGGCGCGGGTTTCGCGACCTTTTTCACGCCCGAGGACGGTTCAACGAATCGATGCGAGATCTCCAGGGGCATATATAATTGCGTTACGATATTCTGATCCTTTTTGTTATATTTTGTATTATTGCGTGGCGCCTCACCGAGCCGAGACCCGGAGTTTCCTGAGAGGATGCAGAGGAAGCGATAGCGGAGTCGACGAAAAGGACAAAGGCGAGAAATCGGACGACGGAAAGCGGATCGAAGCGACAACTCGCGGGCCGCCGAGAGCGACGGAGCGCAGGAAAACACGCGCGCGGCGCGTGACACAGCGGCGGGCGGACCCATAATGGCAGGGCCCCGGGACGCCGGGGCTAAATCAGCTCACCTGCCCTCCTCGCACTACCGACCGGATTCCGGGATGGTTGGCCACCGTTCCCGGACCAGAAAAGGGAGGAAAGCAGAGGCAATCACGTCCCGTCCGCTGCCGGGAAGATCCCGAAAATCGCCGCGCGAACGAAGGGCCGTTGAGCGCCCTGCGAAAAGCCGTGATTAACGGCCCTGCGCGAGGATACACCGCGAGCCTGCGAGCTCATCCCCTATTGGTCCGTGCTATAGCGTCGCGGGGCCGCGTACGCCCGGGGTGGGGTGCGCTATCGATTCCGCCATCGAGCGAAATTTCGGGAGCATTCTTGGATCGTCCTCGATAACCGACGCACGTCGGAAGTTAAGTCGCGGTACTCTCTTCGCACTTGAGTCGCATTCGGAGTCTAATACGACCCCGGCAGCTATCTTCTCGACCCTTGGGACGACGGCGAGGATCCTCGGGAGAGAATCAGCCCACGGTGAGGTTGCCTCGGTAACGTTCTATGTAAAGCCACGACACCGTTCCCCGGGTCGCGCTCTTGCTCAGGAATATTCGCGATAATTAGCGTATTCGCCGACAAGGCGTATTTAGCGATCGATAGCGAGAGCGAGGGGCACCGGAATGGTCTCGTGGCCGTGGGATCGCGATCGGAATCTACGAACTCCTGGAGATCGCGGTAGGCGCGTCAATGACGACGTTCGATATCGCGAATACGCCATTTCTCGCGCCCTTCGCGTTCACGACCGCGTGTCTCGTTGTGCGTAGTATTTCGCCCGGTCGAATCTTGGATTCCGCACGCGATATTAATTGCATCAGACGGTTATTCGCGTTGGTTTGATTGCGTACCTGCGATTCGCGTCCGGACACTTAGATTATCCTCGCGATATCGGCTGCGTTGATATGTTATTCGCGTTAGGATGTTGTTCGCCTTAAGATCCCATTCGCGTCGACCTAATATGGCGTCTCGTTATTACTCGCGATAATTCCGTAATCTTTCTCGCGTTAATTCGAATATTTCGCGTTATGCCGAGTGTCTCGGCGCCTCATTTTTTGCGTTGGACGATCGCTGACGATCGCGGGTATTGCGTTCGATCAGACTCACTTGCGTTAACCTCAGTTTCCTGCGTTAGGATAAATCGGTAATTTCGCGTTAGTTATAGTATTGCTTGCGGTAATGCCGCATACTTCCTCGCGTTAGAATCGTGTTTCGCGTTACGTCGAGCGCCTCGGCGCCTTATTCTTCGCGTTAGGATATCCTCGGCGATATCACACCTTGCGTTCGTTCCCTCATGCGTTGGGACGTTACTCGCGTCACGTTCGTTCTCTGCGTTAGTTTAAGATTATTCCCTGCGTTAGATTAAGATTATTACTTGCGTTAGATTAAGATTGTTTGGTGACAGAATCCCTGCACGGGTTTGGACCTTGCGTTCACGCGCTGCGAGCGTGGCGCACTATCATTTCGCGGCATTTCACGCTATTATTTCGCGTTTATTATGTCGTATTCGGTCGTAACGTGCGCCGATGTTCTACATTATTCGTCAGTTTAATACTCTTATTATTACCTGCGTAGTTTATATGACTTGGACGATCTTGTGAGTTTGAATCTCTCCTGATATTATTTTGCTTAATAACGACGCCTTCCGCGCGTTTACAAAATTTCTTCATTCTCCGTGTTCTCTGGCGTCCGCGTTACTACCGTTTTGTTACTTGGAAATTGACGCCCGCGTGATTAACCGCTCTATCATTTTTCTTATTAGTGAATGCCATAATGGCCCTTGTTCTATTACATAATAAATGTTGCTCTTTATTTGTTAACTGACTGAGTTAATAATTCACATGTCACCCCGCCGAGTATCGCGCTGCCCTTCATCAACCCCGCCCTGCTATTAGGTCGAGCTAGCCATTCCCTCGCACACCGACTTATTTCGTTTTGCGTCTCGTTTTTGGTTTCTCGCGATTTCGTGGACGCGAATTTACGCGTCTGGCGCCCAACATTAAAATCGTTTCGTGGAGTGTCGGAGGTGCGAGAGAATCACCGGAGAGTCCTACCATCCCGCTCTCCTTTCCCCTTTTGATCCGGCACACGCCCCGGACCGCTCCGGGAGTGAAAAAGTCGTGACAAGGTATACAATTTACCGATATATAACTTATAGATATATACGAGGAATTCAGCTTACAAATATAACTTAAACCTAAGAGAAGATACTTATTAATCTATTTTAATTGAAACGACGCAAATGAATACAAAAGAGAGATCGATTGGGCACGCCGCCCGCCGTGTAACTACTCATTTTTCTGAGATTCGTTATGAGAGAGGGGTAAACGGCACAGTTTGGTGATGGGGCGCTTATAGATTCCCGAGACGGTTTTGACGTCTACCACCCGTACTCGTCCTTCTTGGTCCGGATACAGCTTTTGTATCCATCCCAGTTCCCACTTAGTAGGAGGTAGCAGCTCATTTCGCACAATTACAAGCTCGTCCCTAGCTAAGTTAGCACAGCTCTGTTGCCACTTTGTTCGTTGCTGTAAAGTATGCAAATAGTCTGTTGACCATACCTTCCAAAACCGTTCCTGTACGTGACGCACCCGCTGCCAACGATCGAGTCTGCCCTCGGATAGATCCAGCACTGACTCTTCTGGTACAGATATCAAAGGGCCTCCAATCAAAAAATGACCAGGAGTGAGAGAGAAGAGGTCATTGGGATCATCAGACAAGGCAGCGATAGGCCGAGAATTTAAGCAGGCTTCTATTAGCGTTAAAAGAGTAGTGAACTCTTCGACGGAAGGAGTGTGAGAGCCCATTATTCGTTTCAGGTGATGTTTCACGGACTTAACTCCCGCTTCCCACAAACCTCCGAAGTGCGGGGCGGAGGGAGGAATGAATTTCCAAATTACGTTGTCGGTAGCCAGATGGGCTTTTCGTATCGCGAGAGAGTACTTTGAAGGCCCGGGCCAGTTCACGGTTGGCTCCGTGAAAATTGGTTCCGTTGTTGCTGTAAAGCACCGAAGGAAGACCACGCCGAGCTGAGAATCGTTTAAGGGTGGCTAGAAAAGCGCCTGACGAATAGTCATTTACCAACTCGAGATGAATCGCGCGAGTGGATAGGCACACAAAAAGTGCAATATATGCCTTATAGGCCCTTTGGCCGCGGCCTACTTTGGGTAGAATTTTAAATGGACCGGCATAATCAACCCCACAATGTTGAAAGGGGCGCGCAGGAGTTACTCGCGGTTTAGGTAATGAACCCATCAATTGGGTTACGGGATCTGCTCGTTGGCGAACACACACTACGCAATTTCGTGTGAGAGACCTGACTAAATTTCGAGCAGTTATTATCCAAAATTGTTGTCTTATAGTTCGGAGCGTCAACTGCGTTCCTCCGTGGAGGCAACGTTTATGGGCTTGCTCCGCTATGAGGTCCGAGATTCGGTGTCGAGGTAAAATGATGGGGTGTCTCTCTTCGAAAGAGAAAGGCGCGTATTCTAAACGCCCGCCTACTCGTAATAGTCCGTCCGAATCGATGAACAGAGTCAAACCTTTCAAACGGTTGGATTGCAATAGGGGTTTTGACAACTTAAGCATTTTAATCTCTTCGGCGAAATGTAGATCCTGGACTTTGGCTATCCAAAAGGAACGAGCTCGCCTAATGGCGTTAGCTAGTGAGAAGGTTTCGCTTTTCGGGATGGCGCTCGAAGCGCCTACACGTTTTCGGAGATTATAAGAAAATATCATACAATAAGCGGTTATTCGAAGAAGACGAGGCCACGAGGCCGACTCCGTCGGTAAGTCCCATTCGAGAGACTCGCGTTTTACTGTTAGAACCTGAACGCTCCTTTTTTCCTGGATAGTCTCTGCTGGCATCGCAGGATTATGCTCCGGCCACGAGGTAGAGTGTTGGCTGAGCCAAGGGGGTCCCTTCCACCAAAGCCGCATTCCTCTGAGAGTAGTAGCTTCTACTCCTCTGGAGGCGCAGTCAGCAGGGTTCAATTTTGATTCGACATATCCCCATTTAGCGAAAGGTAATCGCGTTTGTATATCCGACACTCGATTCGCGACGAATGTTTTCCAGATAGAAGGGTGCTGTCGCAGCCAGGCAAGAATGCTCTTAGAGTCCGACCAACAATACACCGGTACGGATTGTAGTTTAAGAGCAGCTTGCACGAATTTGACGAGTCGAGCGAGCAGAGCAGCAGCGCAGAGTTCTAGTCTGGGGATGCTAACAGTTTTAATAGGAGCAACTTTGGTTTTGCAAATCAGCAGAGTGACGTCAAATTGATCCATTGAGGTTAATACTCTAATGTAAACTACAGCAGCATACGCTCGGCTGGAAGCGTCTGAGAATCCGTGTAGTTCAAGACCTAAAACTTCTGGGCCCTGCGTAGTCCACCGAGGGATAGAGATCTCTCGTAGATGCTGTAAGCCACAGTAATATTTATCCCACCACTCTAAGAGGTCGGTGGGAAAGGGTGTATCCCAATCGAGTCTTCGCATCCACAGCTCTTGAAGAAAGATTTTTGCGGAAACTACCACGGAAGCGATCAAGCCTAAGGGGTCAAAAATGCGTGAAATAATTGACAACACGGATCGTTTCGAAGCCTTTTTAGGCTTGCAAAACTTGAGCGAAAACGAAAAGGAGTCGTTGGAAGGATTCCAAGACAAGCCTAAAGCTTTAATAGAAGCGTCTTCTTGAAAGGACACACTAGAGAGATCCAGACGGTCACTTATAGGCACATCAGCGAGAAGCTCCTCGTGGCTAGACGCCCATTTCCTCAGCTGGAAGCCTCTTAATTTCAATAAACTATTCAATTGATCGCGAATTTCAAGGATTTGAGATTGTTTGTACGCCCCGAACAATGCGTCGTCAACGTACGTGCTCTCCTCGAGCACCAACACAGCTAGTGGGAACCTTGCCCCTTAGTCAACACATAACGGTTTCACAGAGCGTTTGGCTAGATAGGGTGATGGTTTCTGTCCGTAAGTAACGGTAAGTAACCTGTACTGTACCATGAGGTCATTAGGACTGGGGCGCCATACAATCCTCTGATAGTCGGTATCAGAGGGATGGACTAATATTTGCCGGAACATTTTGGAAATGTCGGCAATAAATACGTATCGATGTGTTCTCCAACGTAAGAGTATAGAGGGAAGATCCTCTTGCAACTTAGGACCGGCCAGGAGTTGGTCGTTCAAAGAGAAACCGACATTAGTAGAGCTGGAAGCGTTAAACACAACTCGCAGCGGGGTTGTACTGTTAGCTTCGCGAAGAACCGGATGGTGGGGCATGTAGAACGTCGAACTTCTATCTTGATCTGAAGGCGTGATTCGAGCCATGTGTCCAAGTTGCTCATATTCGGTTAAGAAACGATTGTAGGCCTCATACACGGCAGGGTCTCTCGACAGACGAGTTTCAAGACGAATCAGAGATTTAGCTGCAATCTGCAAGGAATTCCCGAATTCAGTTACAGCATCCCTTTTGAAGGGCAATCTAACTACATATCGCTCATCGGGGCGTCGATAGTGACTTGAAACGAAAAGATTTTCGCAATATTCTTCTTCTTCCGTTAGCGGTCGCGAAAAGGGAATTTCCTCTAACTCCCAAAATTTGCGAAGTCATCAATAGAGGGATATACCGTGGCGTGCAGGCTAGTAGTCTAGTCCACATCCCTAGGCATGGAATTGTAAGGACCGAATATGACCCAGCCGAAGATAGTTCTCTGGGCAACTGGTTCTGTTTCAGAACCCTTTGCGTAACCCTTCCAATAAGATAGAACCGTAGATATCCTCGCCTATCAATAAGTCAATACGGTCTTGGTTTGATGGATCCGCATCCGCTAATTGTAAATCGCGCAAGTGAGGGATTAGCTTGTGGTCGACCTTTGGCATCTGCTTATACGACGTAAGAGTAGGCAGGATGAGAGCGCGGGTATTAACATGGTAAAACTCGGAACCGCAAGCGCTTAATGTAAGGAATGTACGATAATTTGAAACAGTAGAACACCGACCTCCTAATCCTGTGACGCGGACTTTAGATTTATGGCGCTTAGAATGCAAGGCCTGTACTGCCCTTTCCGTTATAAAAGTGGCTTTGGAACCTGTGTCTATTAGCGCTCGTATCTGTAGCGCACGACCTTCATTTGTACTCACTAAGACTCTGGCCGTGGCGAGTAAGACTGGAGTTGTGATTGGATTGGGGCCCTTGTCAATCTGCACCTTTAATGCAAGCGTGGATTTCGGATCACTTACCGGAACGTCATACTTATCAGCTTTCGAAGCTTCCGGTCTTTCTTTCGAAGAATTAGGCTCGCTTTCAGCGTGCAAAAGCGAGTGGTGTTTCCCTTGGCAGTGAGTGCATCGCTTCTGTGAAGGGCAGGTACTTGGAAAGTGTCCCATTCCGAGACAATTATAGCAACAGCGCTGTGTTTTTGCAAGAGTTTTCCGCTGATCTACGGATAAAGATTTAAATTTATCACACTGATACAGAGCATGAGGTTCTTGACAAGCCATACATTGGTTACGAGAGACGTTTGAGACGAGGGACTTCGTGGTTCCAGTACGGTGATTTTTGCTATTAGGATCGTTTCTGACGTCGGAGATGGCTTCGAGCGCACGCATTTTTCCGACTAGAAATTCACTCAATGTTGAATAAAGCGGAGGTTCATTAGCACCTCCCAACTGTATTTCCCATTCCCGCAAAGTACAAGAATCTAATTTACGCACCGCTATTGCAACCACAAAGTCATCGTCCACTCGGCGACCAATATTTCGCAAAGCATGCAAGGCATCATTAATTGTATCGTAAACACGCTTCAGCTCCAAAGCTGACTCGGATTTCATTGAAGGCAAATCTAGAATCGAATTTAAATGAGCTGTTACTATCGCACGCAGGTTGTCGTATCGCCTTTGTAATTCGGAACACGCGGTTCTATAATTCACGTCTGTTATCGAAATATTTTTTATCACGAGTCCAGCCTCTACCGTCAAACTAGCCTTTAAATAGTGTAAACGTTGTACGTTAGAGAGACTCTCGTTTGACGCGACCAATGACTGGAATAAATCGCGAAAATTCGTACATTCGGTATATTGACCCGAAAACTTAGGAAGATTAATACGTGGCAACGGTATTGCGACGGGATTGCATTCGCTTATAGTAGAAGAATTAACATTAGGAGTATAAGTCGTTAGGGGTTTCTCCATTTCGTCTAAGGCCTGAGCCAGAAAGTCCGCCGCTTCTAGGTAATTCTCTTCCGCAGCGGAGAAGTCGTCCTCCACGAAGTAGGGGAGAGCGGTCCGTTGCTCCGTTGTTGCAACAGTCTTGATATCGGCGTGTAGAATTTGACATTGTGTCCAACGCTCCTTTAAGATAGTCAGCCGGCTTCTTGTGACGGCGGGAGTGCGTAGCTTCACCCCCATCTTCTTGTAATTGTCAATAGTCCGTTCGATAGAACGGATAACATCTTGTTGTTGGAACAGGAATCGCTCCATATTCGATATGTGTGTGAATTGAGCACTTCAGCCAGTTGTGACACCAGAATATTTGGGAACCACTGTTATTGTACGCGGAATTCGGAGACTCCGTGAGAGCAACAGCAGAAAAAAAATGTTTATGTGTTAGACTTTGTCGATCGAGCTGACGTAGCCCAGAACATTCCTCGAGCTCTTGAACTCAGCGAACTTGCGAACGACTCGAATTTTAAGTCGTCAGGATTCACGGAGGCCGGTCTGTATCCGGCTCGAAGGACCAATGTTTAGAATGTATCTCCGTGTTATAAGGGACGCCTGTTTCGAGTCGTCAATTCCCTTCGTTATTAAGGCAGGAGAAGGAATAAATGAGTTCTGTATAGAGTTCGCTTACGTTTAATTGTCCAGTGGATTTCGCAGTCGGAAAAATGTGTGTCACAAGGCCTTCGGCGCAATAGAGCTAACCGTAAGATCACCGTGTAATTTGTGCTTACGCTCTTTATAATTGTTCCGAGAGCCCTTTTACTTAAGGGGATGCTAAAGCCGTCTGTAATACCGGCTTTTTTTCTTAACACTAATCTTTTAATTGGCTTTATAGAAATGCAAAATTCTTGTCTAGAATTAAAGTACGCATCAAAATCTAGGTCATGGTGGTCAAATTTATATCGAAAACGAGAAAAAATTAATATTTTTGTTAATTTTTGGTATATGTAACGACAATATTTGCTTTATACAAAAATTCCACAATAAGTATCCACAAAATTAGACCGGCATGACGTAGGGACAACATGTAAGAACAATATCGTGCAATTGAAACTAAGAATAAAAGCCTACAAAAAAAGATTACTGATAATGAATGCAAATCCAGAAATTCTAGCCTAGAAAAGAGGTGGAGGAGCAATATGGCATGTAGGAATAGTTACGCGATTTTGAAAAAGATGTCGCTGCCGAACATGTCGATAAAGTATAGTAGTGTCTTATCTGTCAGACTCAGAAGAGGTTATAAACACGCGGCCGTCTCGACCGCGTGTTTATAACCTCTTATGACTTTGACAGATAGGCTGCGGTCCATTTGATGCTACAAATGCTTCGAAGCATTCTTCTTCTCCTTTCTTTCAATGAAGAAAGAAGAAGAAAAAGAACGCTTCGAAGCACTTGTAACATCAAATGGACCGGAGCCATAGAGACTTGTGCAGAATATGCACCGCAATAAAAAATTTATTTTCTGACAATGTTACGTGACTTGTGATGTTATCAAATAATGTGTCATGAAGAGCTCGAGATATGTGATTACATTCTGATAATGACCAACGTACAAATCTCTATCTCATTATTATTCTACAGCATTTCTTATATGTCTAGCGTTTCTTATGCATTTTACATTATTCTGTATTGTTTATAATGTTTCAATAAGATACATTTCTGTTGTACATTGGTTATTTACAAATTAGAATATAGTAAGAATAACATCTTTTTCTTATTTTTTTCTAATTTATACAATGTTACAATTTATGTTAACAAGTAATGATTCATGAATAGCTGGAGTAAGATATGTTATTTAGCAGTGTTATCAGATAATAACCAATGTACAATGTACAACAGAAATGTATCTTATTGAAACATTATAAACAATACAGAATAATGTAAAATGCATAAGAAACGCTGGACATATAAGAAATGCTGGAGAATGATAATGAGATAGAGAATTGTACGTTGGTCATTATCAGAATGTAATCACATATCTCAAGTTCTTCATGACACATTATTTGATAACATCACAATATTAGTGAACACGAAGTAATAGCAGCATAAATTACATATAGAATGGGACATTGTGACATTGACATAATGCTATTATTAGTTGGTATTTATTGGAATGTTATCAAATAATGTGTCATGAATAGCTTGAGATGTGTGGTTTAGCATTACTTTCACATAATGACCAATGTCTCTATCAAATTATTGTTCTCTTACATTCCTTATACAGGGTGTATCAAATAACGCTTGACAACGGATCAGTATTAGTAGATAGGGGGTCAAACTGAGAGGAAATATATAAAACTATTCAAAACATATTATGATTACTGAGTAATTACTCAAAACGTCTGAGCGAATTAGCGCGCACAGAAAGATGCAAAATGGCTTATTTGTTATTGAGAAGTGGAGTTTCGTTGAAAGCGGTAAGCAGATAGGGCGGCGGGCGGCAGAAAAATCGGCAGACGATCGTCGCTCGCCGCCTGTCGCTTACCGCTTTCAGCGAAACTCCACCTCTCAATAACAAATAAGCCATTTTACATCTTTTCGTGTGCGCTAATTCGCTCAGACGTTGAAATGTTTTGAATAACTTTATATGATTTTTCTTCTCAGTTTGATCCTATATCTACTAGTACTGATCCGTTGTCAAGCGTTATTTGATACACCCTGTATATCCAGTGTTTCTTATGCATCTTATTCCGTATTGTTTATAATGTTTTATACGATAGATTCCTGCAGTTGTACATTGGTCATTATCTGATAACACTGCTAAATTACATATCTAACTCCAGTTATTCATGAACCATTACTTGATAACATCGGAAATTGTAACATTGTAAAAATTATAATAAAGTAAGAATATAAACAATACAGAATAAGATGCATAAGAAACACTGAAATTATAAGGAATAAAGGAGAATAATTTTATTTTTTATTTTTTTAATTTTTTAATTTTTGATTTTATTATTTTTTTACATTAGTTTTTTTTTATTTATTTCATATGTATGGGTAGCTACGGTAGTAGTTACCGTAGTAACTACCGTAGCTCCCATACAAATATTGCGGAGGCAGCGTCGGTGGAGGCAGCGTCGGCGGAGGTAGCGTCGGCGGAGGCAGCATCGGCGGAGGCAGCATCGGCGGAGGCAGCATCGGCGGAGGCAGCATCGGCGGAGGCAGCGTCGGCGGGAGCCGTGACGCTGGAGGAACGTATGTCTGGTGGTATGCATACGTTCCACCAGCGTACATTTTCCTCCGTTCCTTCTGCGTCGCCTTCCTCACTGCTGCAGTAAATTGCTGAAACACACATAATAACACTTATATATATAAATTGCTATTTGTAAGATGATAATTCAAAAAATAAGGCCAAAAAACTTGTGATCTTTTTATTGCGAGCTCAAAGTAGAATCCCTATGATTGCTTGTTTTTTGGTCTCATTTTATTTATACATACGGAGTGTAACGAACAGGCGGACGAAGCGATGGAAGGACGAACGAACGGACGAAGCGACGGAAGGGCGAACGAACGAACGAAGCGACGGAAGGACGAATAAATAGACGGGCAAACGGACGAACGAATAGACGGGCGAACGGATGAAGCGACGGACGTTCCCGGTACCCGGTATCGCGAGCGGATCAGTAATATTATGTACTGACAATCAGTGCTCTTACCTTTTGGGAGAAAGTTCTTTCTCTTCCTCCTCTTCCTCCTCTACCTCCTTCTCTTCCTCTTTCTCTTTCTCGTCCTCCTTCTCTTCCTCTTTCTCTTTCTCGTCCTCGCATCCTCGACGGTTCTCCTCCTTCTCCTCCTCCTCGCGACGTCCTGGACGACGGTGACGATCGTGACGACGAATCCGATTCTGGCGATGGTGGCCGTCGTGATTGCGGCTTCATCGCCATTGCCGTCGTCGCCGTTGACGTCGCCGTCTGCGGCGAGTCCTTTTTTTTCTTTGCTTGGTGGCCCACCAACGCTGGTGCACCCGATGCACCCACAGCGGCGCCGTCGCTTCTTGCTGAAAAAGAAAGATGAAATTATAAATATTATATCATATTACTTATGTTTCACCTAAGTAATATGTTGCAGTTATATAAAATATATTTGTAATAATACAACTTTGTACTTACTTTTTCGATGGGGCGCCATTCCTCGCTCGCTATACCTTGCTCCACGGCCAACACAATGAGCATGGCCTGCACGGCACGTGCGAGGCGCGAGCTCGTACCCGGCGAAAAACAAATGAATATCGCACCTTCGCAGCGCTTGCCATGCGGTAGACAAAGACTGTCCCAAAATGTTTTGTCTTTCTTGCGCGCTTTATTCTCGCTATTCGTCAAGCTAGTCGACACGACGATTTATTATTTCATTCACAAGTCGAATCGATCACACATGATTTGGAATATTTACGAAAACTATATTGGAAAATATAAAATTTTAGACATAATGAGGAAAAAATTAACATATTTTTATTTAAAAAATGAAATATTATTTATTGCTTTTATTTATTAATTATTTTTGACGCTAAACGGTAATGTAATAAAATATAGGATGAGATAAAACACAGATGATAGTAAACGGAGGAACCACGCAGATGCGATTGTGGCTGCAGCGGCTAGGTACTTGCTTGCAAAATTCTTTTTTCGCGTTCAAGACCGAGCGACATATCCTTTTTATTTCTTTCAATGTTCTTTTTCATTTGCAAAAGTCAATATTTTTTCTTTTGCTTTAAAAGAATTATAAACAAAAATTGTATACTCTAAATATAAAATACTGAAAAATAATGAAAGTCAAAACTGTATTTGATACACATATGTACATGTACAATCATATTTTATAACATTGATAAGAATGTAAAATAAATTGTGAATCCTTATTGTATACAATTTTTTTTATTTTGTATGTGTATAACATACCTTTTCTTATATTTTTTACATAATGTACAATTGATTGTTGCAAATACATAAAAAATATAAAAAATACAAAAAAAATTGTTGCAAATAAGTACAAAAGGAATATTGCACACTAAATACTGCAATATACATTTTAGAGATGTGTGTATGCAAGACCCTTTCACATATACACACATGAGCTAGTATGAAACAATATGTAAAAAGAGTGAGACAGTAGAGTAAGGAGGATAGTGGGTTGCGAGTCGCGACGTGAAAACAAAAGACATTATAGGAGATCATCTGATCGTTCAGAGATCCGTAGTAACGAACGCGTTTTCGCTGTGAGTTACTTTAGTGATTGTGTGGTGTGAATTACGTATGTCATTGCAGTATTTTATAATACTCGCAGTAGTACATAATAGTAATTTTTGTGATAAGTATGGGTGTACATGGAAAGAAGCCTCTCTCTGTCCGCAAGCCCTCTCTGAAGAAAGGTTGGGTACAAAGGTTAGTATATTTGTCATATAAAATTTCTACAGACAAAATACATAGACAGACAGAGTACACAACAGTTTTTGTTATAATCATTTCGTTTAGCAGCGTTCTTTCTCTAAGGGGAACGGCCCAGTACTCGAACAGTACCCAATACCCGAACAAATTTGCATATATCTCTTATTTTTTATAAATAAATATCAAAATAACTAAATTATATTTTTCTTAAACATTTGCTATTTATATTTTTACTAAAAAATTGTTACTAATACAATATTATCGGCAAAAATCATTTTAGAAACATGGGATCATGGATTTGCGATGTTTAGTTTACTTATCTTACGAATTTTTTTTAGAAAGACCGATTTTCTAATTAGAGTTTTTTTAAATGTAATATACTTAATTGTAATTATTAAAATAAATTTAAACTTCTTAATAAGTTTTAAAATAAGTTTCAAATATTAAAAATTAAAAAAATATTAAAATTTATAAGAAATTACCGTGTTCGGATTGTGGGTCACGTAATAAGTCATACGTCCCGTCACTTGAACAGTAACTAAGCAGATTGTTTATGCATGTGCTGTCATTAATAATTAACGTTTTTTTTCAATATCTTAATTATTTATGCATATTTTTTATGTATAAATATTTATTAAATTCTTAAATAAAAAGATATATATATTATTTTCTACAAAAAGTGTCTACATTAAAGGTAAGAACGAAAAATGTTTAATCTAACCTCAACATTATATGTATTATTATACAATCTCTCAGATAGGAAACTTTTGTAATAAATGCACAATTATTGCATTTTTCCATTCACCGCATTTCGCAATAATTGTCATAAGATGATTCTGCAAAACGCATATCTTTTGCTGAAGTAGAATTTTACAATTATAAGTTCTAAATATTGACAAAATAATGACGCTAAATTATGTAAAAAATAAAAAGTAAAAAGAATTTCTTACTATTACTTGAATAATAATTGTACAATTTTATGCTGAAACGATTTTTACAATAATTACAAAATTAATTTCTGAAATGTATTCATTGTCAGTAATAATTTTAAAATGCTAAGATTGTTAAGATAATTCTTACTAATGTTACAATTATATAGGAATTTATTTTAGGCATTAATTTTTTAAAGATTGTTAAATGATAGATTGATTGATTGTTAGATTGTTAAGTTCGGGTACTAGGACATAAAAATGGAACATTCGGGACATAAGTTTTTCCAGCGTTCGGGTACTGGGACAAATAGAATATCGTGTTTTAATCTTTATAATAAATAATTTTTAATAAAAAATAATCTTGTTTTGTCATTTTCTATTGTATATATTATAGTTTATGTATATAAAAAAAAATTACTTGTTTTTTAAGCAGATTAATCAATTATATACGGCCAATTTTGATAACTAAGTCTTATATGTTCGAGTACTGGGCCGGTCCCCTTATACGAAAAAAACACAGAATCAGTGCAGATCTATCGAATTCGTTATAAAATAACAGTGATATCTATGTATATTTCTGTTCCCAGAACATTTTATTACATATAAAACTAAATAAGAAATAACGCAAAATGTATACAAAAATATCTTTTTCGTGGTGTTGTAAGTATGCAATGAGATGTGTATTCTAATAATGTCCTTTTCTTTGTAAATCTTGTATACTTTTTGACTTATTGTGAGGAACTTTTTGAAATTGACTTATGTATTATAAATCCGTTCAATAAAAAATACGAAAAAAGTACTGCATGATTTTTACAAAAGGCATGTATTATAAAAAAAGACAATAAACGTCTTGCTTTGTAATGTCATAATAAAGTATGTATAAAATTTTTAAATTAATGATATAATATATAAAATATAATGTACATTTTGAAAAACTTTGTTTATTGTATAAAAGGAGTTCGTCAAATGTCACAGTATGAGATTTGCAAAGACACGCAAAGAATGACCCCAAAATCAGTGGTTTTTTCGCCCCTTTTTGGTCCCGCGATATTGGAACTAAATTGTGTGCAAAATGATACCTTATGATAAAACATCAATCACAAAAAAATTTTAACTTGAGATGAGAATTGGTTCTAGAGATAGATGGGTCAAAGTAGTCTAAATTCTTTGATTCCTTTACTCTGACTCTTCATATCTCTAGAACCAATTCTCACTTTAACTTAAAATTTTTTTGTGATTGATGTCTTATCATAAGGTATCATTTGGCACACAATTCAGTTCCAATATCGCATAACCAAAAAGGGGCAATTTTTGGGGTCACTTTTTTAAAAACATTATTACGAATATTTTGGAAAAGAAAGCAAAATAAGAAATATAAACATTGTATTTAAAATAAAATGTTATTATTTTTTATATGTAATAAAAAGTTTTAAACAGGGTGTCCCATTTTAACTTTTGCACTGCAATATCTCAAAAACGATGATTTTAATAAAATGTTTCAGACAGAAGTTGACAAAATCTCTATTACTTCTCGTCGGAGAGAAAAGTGATATAAGACTTTCTTGATTTGATTCCAAGAATATGATGTTGCAATAATGTTCTAAATTTTACATAATTTTTGCATATTATGACATATTGTGATGACAGTACACAAATATTTTGAAATGTTGAGGCACTATTGCAACAATATTTTGTCGAGACTAAAGTAAGTTAAAAAGTGTTAAATTACTTTTTTCTCCAACGAGAAATAATCGAGATTTTGTAACGTAAATAATGAAAAATATTGAACTTTGTCAACTCATATTTCGAAAAGTACGCAACCAAAAGGAATTTGTTTGTAATGTTTTAGATAAGAATATGCAAACGAAAAATAGGGGGTTCTATTTGAAACTGCAGTTGACCCTGCGTGGCCTTCAAAGAACTATCCAAGATCAAATCGTTTCCACCATCTATGTTTCCCTTGAAACCCTACAACTTTTTTGTCTGAAACATTTTTTAATAAAATCATCGGTTTTCGAGATATTACAGTGCAAAAGTTAAAATAGAACACTCTGTACAATAGCAAGAAATAAAATAATAAAAAAATGTTAAAATTATTTTTAAGTAAAAATAAATAAACAAAAAATAATATTATAAATGTTTCATATTATATTTAATTTCATACATAAATGCAAATCAGTAACCGAAAAGAATTGTTTTTAAAAGAAAAGTACAAAAAATCCTTTGTTTCTATGTTTGTTATTATATTGATATATTGATATATTCTTTCGTCTTTTCTGACGGTACTGGTAAAAGACCAGACGCGTCTACTTTGACGGAACTGATTGCAATAACAATCAGAAGCGTCTTTTCCGACGGTACTGGTAAAAGACCAGACGCGTCCACTTTGACGGGACTGATTGCAATAACAATCAGAAGCGTCTTTTGCGACGGTACTGGTAAAAGACCAGACGCGTCCACTTTGACGGGACTGATTGCAATAACAATCAGAAGCGTCTTTTGCGACGGTACTGGTAAAAGAACAGACGCGTCCACTTTGACGGAACTGATTGCAATAACAATCAGAAGCGTCTTTTGCGACGGTACTGGTAAAAGACCAGACGCGTCCACTTTGACGGGACTGATTGCAATAACAATCAGTAGCGTCTTTTCCGACGGTACTGGTAAAAGACCAGACGCGTCCACTTTGACGGAACTGATTGCAATAACAATCAGAAGCGTCTTTTGCGACGGTACTGGTAAAGACAAGAAGCATCTACTTTGATTGTAATAATTTTGTAATAAAACATGTTTACGTATATTTGCGGTGAAAGCAATAACAAAAAAGAAACAAAGGATTGTGTAATTTTTTAAAAGTTGTAACTGTAAAGAAATTTGTAACAAATACGAAAATAATCTAATATACAATTATTTTTTATGTAATATAATTGCGCAAATAATTTGAAATACTTTTGTTTTGATGTATAATAAAATTTTTATTGTTTGCAGGCGACGGTTAAAGAGGCTAGGCGAAGAGGAAAGTAACAAGAAGAGTACGGATTCAACGTTCAGTATCGAAGAAACGTGCCTCGATGTAACGCCAAAAAAAGGTACGTTTAGCGATGTCGAACAATGCGAAGATGATGACACTCTTGTTATCGAGAAAGGCCGTATGAATATAAATCGTATCCAAGAATGCATGCCTGAAGGCCGTCGCATTGTCGATATTGCTTTTATGTGGAATGAGATCCACAGAACATTTGACAACCATGCGCGAGGAATTGAGTGCCAATTTAGAGATTGGAAACTCATTACTTCTCGTCGCGTTGGTTTGTTGACGCAGTTGTACTTCAAATGCCAAATGTGCAATTATGAAGACAACATCTGGTCCGAACCTAAAGAATCAGACATATTGGATATTAATAGAGCTGCTGTAGCTGCATCTATCACAACTGGAAATGGTTATGCCCAGTTGGATGAGCAATGTGCAGCTATGAATATTCCTAGTATGTCTGAGGTTACCTATATAAAATATCGCGAAAATCTAGTAGAACATTTCGGAAAAACAGCCATGGAAAATATGATAAAGGCAGGCGAAGAAGAAAAACAACTCGCCTTAGACAGGAAGGAAACTGTGAATGGTATTCCATATATAACTGTCGTTGCGGATGGCAGCTGGATGAAGAGATCGTACGGTAAAGCCTACGACTCACTTTCCGGTGTAGGTGCAATAATTGGTTGTCGCACAAGGAAAGTTCTCTTCGTTGGCATCCGCAATAAATATTGCGCGATATGTGACATGGCTGAACGAAAGGGTTGCGCTGCGAAAACGCACAAATGTTATAAAAATTTCGATCGCAACGCAGCCTCTACAAGCATGGAGAGTGATGCTATTGCAGAAGGTTTCAAACTTAGCCTTCCGATGCACGGACTTATTTACAAAACGGTTATCGCCGATGGAGATAGTAACGTATATCACTCCATCATCAATAATAAACCGTACCAGGAACAGATGATAACGGTGAAAAAAATAGAATGCACCAATCATCTACTGCGTAATCTTTGTAAAAAACTGAAAGCCGTTGCTGAAACGACTCAGCCAAAAAGAATGCGTGGTTTTATTGAAATACGAAAAGTTGTAGGCAATAGCGTTTTAAAAATACGGAGAGAAGTGTTGCGACTAGCTTCTGAACGACAAAAACAAGACCAACCTCATCATTGTAAGGCTACAGAACTACGGAAAGACATATTAAATATCCCTAGTCACATATTTGGTGAACATAAACGATGTGAGGAACGCGGTCAAAAGTGCGAAATTGACGGAAATAAAAATTACATACCACTTTTGAAACTGCATGGTTGATGGTCTATATCAAAGAATAGAAAGTGCTCTTGTGTATCTCAGTGCTTATTCTGACAGCTTGCTCTTAAATTTAACTAATAATCCTGCAGAAGCGTTTAATTCAATAATCTGCAAAGAAATTGGTGGAAAACGCATTCATTTTGGCCAACGAGGTTCGTACAATGCTAGAGTTACGGGAGCAGTTCTGCAACATAATACGCAGCAAGTCCTTACTGAAGTTTATAAAGGCATGTCTAAAACTGTTCCTCCTACTGTCAAACAACTGGAAGAGCAACGGCAAAAAAAAGTTGCGAGAACCAGAGAATCTCGACAAATAGATGGCAAACGAAAGAAATTTAAACGAGAATCAGGAACAGATAAATATTATGGCCCACAATCGCAAAAGCCAGATCTCCCATCTGATGTATTTGAACAAAATCGACAAAGGCATATGGAAAACTTGATCGAGTATGGGAAAAATTGGGAACAAACTGAACGCGATACGAGACAACAAAGTGATTCCGAGCTGTGGTGTTCATTGAGACGTGTCATGCTGACAGCGTCCAATTTTGGAATCGTTTGTCGCATGAGAGCAACAACGTCTTGTGTAACAACAGTGAAGAATATTTTATATCCTTCGCCTGTTGATACCGCCGCCATGGAATATGGTCGCGTTCACGAACCAGTAGCAAAAAAAGTTTTAGCCGCAAAACTTAACAAAGACATCAAACCTTGCGGCTTATTTATTGATCGCAAATATCCATACCTGGGTGCTTCTCCTGATGGACTCATTGATGACGATGGCTTAGTGGAGATTAAATGTCCTCAGTCGGCCGAACATTTAACAATAGAAGAAGCCATTAAAACATTACCCGCCTTGAAAAACATCTTTGATACAAAAGACCCACGTAAATTAAATGAAAAACATCGGTTCTTTTATCAAATTCAAGGCCAATTAAACATAACGCAACGACAGTATTGCATTTTTGCCATATGGACACCGAAAAGCATGAAAATAGTGCACGTAGATAGAGACAATGCTTTTTGGGACAAGCATATGCTGCCTTCTCTAATACGCTTCTATAACGAATGCATGCTTCCGGAAATCTTGAATAGTCGCCACAACAGGCACATGGCAATAAGGAATCCGAGTTATATTATAGAAGCACAGGAAGCAAGTAAAAAATTAAGTAGTCGAAAAACTATTGAGCAAAATGCAGTAAAGAGCGAAAATGTCATTAATGAAAATAACGAAACGTTAAAATGTGACATTTCGCCGATGAAAACAGCAATTACCACTGCTATGATTGCTCAAGATATGGATCAGGATGATGATTGTACATATATTGGTACAAGCTACAAGCGAGATATAACCGAAGAGGATAAGGCAAGACGAATAATAAATTTAGATGAAGTTATTATACCTATTTCTATTGTGAGACAGAATGTCTTGTCTGGAGACGAACTAACGGACGAATCAATAGATAAATTTTTACGCATTGTGAGACAAAGTACTCCTTTTGAAACGCAAAGTGTACATTATCAAGGATTGCCTGATTATATTGACGCTAGTAAGAGCGATTTAAGCTTACAAATAATTGGAGGAAAAAATCAATACTTTGCAGAGGGAATTGAACACTGGCGATGTATATTTTGTGATGGCACCAAACTGTTCGTATATGACAGTATACCTGACTGTACATATGACAGATTGGTGCTCAAGGAAAGAAAATATATAAAGCGTCGATATCCAAAAATAAGGCAAAGTGATATTATTTTTGAGAAAGTCGATGCACAACCAGACGGTACAAGTTGCGGAATTTACGCCGCAGCTTTTGCCACAACTGTAGCCTTAGGAGGCAATCCTTGTGATGAAAAATATTCCAAGGACGTAAAGTGCATGAGACAACACTTTATGAAAATTATAGAGGGAGATGAACTGTTGCCTTTCCCAAGACGATTAAAACATACGATCTAATATTATTTAGAAAGTTATGTACACTGTAAAATAAAAATAAATACAAATAAATGTCAGAAGCGTCTATTCGGACGGTACTGATTATAATAAAAATCAGATTCGTTTATTCTGACGGTACTGACAAAATTAATGCCAAAAGCGTCTGTTGTAACGTTACTGAATTTTACAAATGTATCATTTGCAAATAAAAATCGGAGAGACGAAAGAAAGATATTGGTTGCGTTCTCACGGGAATGGGCGTTGGAGGGGCCCATTCTATAATCTCAATATTTAATTTTTTTTGAAATAATATAAATATTTGTTTATATTAAAATATTAATTATTAATTACTAATAATATTATTATTTATTATTATTTATTATTATTAATAATATAATTTTATACATTGTAGTTTTGAAAATTGTGCATTGCAAATTAGGTCGCAATTTCAACTGAGGTGATTGCGTCGCAAAGTGTTAAACTCAGATAGGTTTTGCTTTGCAATGTACTATTTTCAGAATAAATGTATAATAATAGATAAAAAGTAAATTATATTAATGAGCTTGCATGTAAAAGAACAAGAAATATTTTATAAAGTATACTTCCCATAATATGGTTGAGGTCACTTTGCGACGCGATCATAACTCAGTTTAAATTGCGATTCACTCGAATTATTAATTCGTGTGGTTTATTACTAATTAACATTACAATATTATATAACATTGTTTTACTTTCAGATTTAATAAATAATTTCTTTTATTATATTGATATTAATCTATGTACGTAGAGTTATTTATTGTTACACAGAGATTAGACTTGACATGTCTGAAGGGCGGATCACTAAACGAAGAGGCGTGGCTAGCGTTGAATCAACGCCATTATGTTGCAGCAGGTAACGTATGCACAGTGGAGGTTTTAGTGAGTAGGAATCTCACACTATCCCGAAAAACCTGGGTGCCTTTTGAAGGTTTCCTCCGCTTAAAAAAAAAAAAAAAAAAAGCCATCTCACTAAACACAAGGTAACATAACATCAATGATCATCAATATATAATATTCATAGTTTTGCATGCAATTTTTTAATATACAATATTTTTTATATTATTTGGTACATCTTTTTTTCTAATTAGACTGATTGATAGTATATCTTTTAATATGCATAAAAATATATTTTTAAATTCTTAGTGCTTCTTCATGATAGTGCAATAATTTCAGATTTTTTGCCATCACCTATTACTTCAGACTATCAATCTTACTGAAAAAAAAGCTGTAGATTTAAACAAATAATGGAGAATTATGAATAATATGAGGTTTCCAACGCTGAGCTTTTTATGTAAACTCTTTCAAAGGATCTATCCATTCTTGATGGGGTAAAATAATAACTTGTACAACAAATGCAATAAATATTAAATTTATAGTATTGATTTATATAACTAATTTTATTCTGTCTTTTACTCTCTCTCCCTCTCTCCATCCCTGTCCCTCTCTCTCTTAGTACACTGGGTAGCGTACACTTAGTATGGTAAAATCAGGATTTTTTGGAAGTGTGGTGTTAGGATTCTAGGGTATATTTGAAGAAAGAAAAACGGTAATGTTATTTAGGACAAGAAACTGTATTTATTATTTTGTTGATAAAATGTTGGGAAATATAAACGAAAATACATATATAAAAGAAATATATTATTTTTTTTATTGTTACTGTCGAAAGTAAATAATATTACATAAAACCAGTAATGCAATTGAACATAGATATACATACACACGCACACGCATACGCAATCGCACATATATACATACGCATACGCACATACATATTATTTTTATTATTTTTTCTGTGGGCCCCAGGCCTCGTCCACGATGACGATATCACGGACATGAGACGTCTCCAGGATCATGCTCCGATTACTTTGTACTAACAATAAGAATAATTCTGCATAAACTTTTTTTACTTTGTGCCTTTATATCATATGTATTTTTCAAGCAAAGTGCATTTGCAGAATTTATGCGATGGAAGATGTATACACACACACACACACACACACACACACACACACACACACACACACACACACACACACATGTGTGTTTATATATGTATACATATATCTTCCATCGCGTAAATTCTGCAAATGAACTTTGCTTGAAAAATACATATGATATAAAGGCACAAAAGAAATTTATGCAGAATTATTCTTAGTACAAAGTAATCGGAGCACGATTCTGGAGACGTCCCGTGTCCGCGATATTGTCATCGTGGACGAGGCTCCGGGCCCAGAGAAAAAATAATCGTACTAACGATAGACCCCCGATATTGTCGTACAAAATGCATATGTGTCTACCTATCCCACTATCCCTAGCTTCTTCTCCTCTGTATATTATAATGAAAAAAACGTATCCAACTGAAAAAGGCCCGTTTAGCGACATAGGAAGCCGATGCCAGTCTCACGCGAAAAGCGAACGTCGAATTTATAACACAAGGCTGCGTTCGGGAAGCGCGCTATTAGCGCTATTGCATCATTCTATCTTTATCGTTCATCAGGTGTAAAACAAGGATAAAATAAGCAAATAGCACTAATAGTGTCTTCCCGAACGCACCCAATAAATTAGTATTTAGCATCTCGAATTTCTATCAAGAAACGAGACAGGTCATTTTTTTGTTTTCCAACCGAATTTCACTAATATCTAAACGTCAGAAACGCACGTGGTCCGAGTTAGCACAGTCCGACAGATTTCTTCCTATAGACGGCATAGTTGCCAAAATATATTTCATGCATGAAAAGAAAATTAATCTGCAAAAATCAAATAATATTATGAGCGCGAAAAAATATACACGAAGAATTTATTTTGAGAATCAGAAAGATTAAAAAAACGCGACAAAGTTTTTTCCCTCCGGATGAAATTCCAACGTGCGCTTCTAAGGTCAACGCGCATCCTTTGCTAAACGAATGAATTCATACACATTTTGCTGCCAGATTTTTATTGACGTGATACAGACGGGTGTACATCTGAGCCTCAATAAAACGCGAGTAATCGTAAATCAATTATGCGAAAGATATTAGATCTTATATTCGTCAATAAAGTTATAAAATCCGCAAACAATGCGAAAATTTGCGCATAGTCCCTCGTGATCAAATATAAATGCATCGCGTCGCTTCGCTAATGATCGGATAAACACTTTCTCGAAAACGCAACAAAATATTTGCTCCACGAAATAAGCTCGCACAAATCGCATCTGACAAAACTGAAATTTAACAATTATATATAAAATCAAAAGCTATAAATTAGTTTTTTGTTTTGAATAAGAGAAGTTGAGACACGTAGCGATAAAATTGAATGAATTCTCAACACGATAAAAATAAGTTTAATAATTTTCTTCTACGGTTTTCGTTTCCTTTTTAAGAAATAAAGATGTTAAAAAAATCAATACAAAGTAATATGTTACAAAAGTTTCTCTTGGTGTAAATTTTCAAAAGGAGGAAAGCAAGTTTGAAAGAATAATATGATAAATCAACATTCTCTGAATACATATTAGAAACCATTTTTTTTATATACAATTTCTTTTATATTATCTGGTACATCTTTTTTCTAATTAGACTGATTGCTAATATATCTTTTAATATGCATAAAAATATATATTTAAATTCTTAGTGCTTCTGCATGATAGTGCAATAATTTCAGATTTTTTGCCATCACCTATTACTTCAGACTATCAATCTTACTGAAAAGGAACCTGCGTAGATTTAAACAAATAATGGAGAATTATGAATAATATGAGGTTTCCAACGCTGAGCTTTTTATGTAAACTCTTTCAAAGGATCTATCCATTCTTGATGGGGTAAAATAATAACTTCTATAACAAATGCAATAAATATTAAATTTATAGTATTGATTTATATAATTAATTTTATTCTGTCTTTATATAGAAAAATATACACTCAGTCTTAGCATCAGAGTAGAGGGTAACGCAGCTGATGAACAGTATAGATATAATAACAAACTGAATAAAAATCTTATTAATATCATTATGTTATAATAATTAAGATTTTTATTCAGTTTGTTATCTATACTGTTCATCAGCTGCCGTTACCCTCTACTCTGATGCTAAGACTGAGGTATATTTTTCTATATAAAGACAGAATAAAATTAGTTATATAAATCAATACTATAAATTTAATATTTATTGCATTTGTTATAAAAGTTATTATTTTACCCCATCAAGAATGGATAGATCCTTCGAAAGAGTTTTACATCATTCATTTACATTACAAGAAAAAAATTATTAGACGTGCAAGAGATGCAGTAAATTGCCAAGTCTAATAAGTACCCGCGTCAATACATACTATGTATACTAATTCACATTCTCAATTATGCTACTGTTATTATTTGTCATCAGACAATTATAAACATACACATAATAATTAGATACATATTATATATATATACGCACATGTGTGCATAAGAATATATGTAATTTATAAAAAGCGGGTGCTTATTAGCCTTGATACGTTACTGCCTTCTGCTACGGACGGCCAGAAAGCATTTTCAGGTTCAGGCCGTATTGCTAAAGAATCCATAGACGCGGCAACGCCGCGCGGCGTTGCCGCGTCTATAGCATATGCCTCTCTACCACCGTGCGTCCGTGTGAGCAATTCAGTGGTGTGTGTACGTGTACGGAGTTTCGCGTTGTCACCACCAGTGGCACCACCTTACGTGGTGGCGTTTGCTTTAGTCTACATTACCGACGTCGAGGAAGTTCGGCCTTAGCTTTAGCATCCCCTTAACGTGAGTAGGAGCCTCGTGCGCTCACCGTGCTTGCTCGGAGCAGACTCTCCTTCCCTACTCCCGATTCGGAGTTTAGATCGCTATCGGAATCGGCGCTTTCGGTATCGCCCGATCACTGCTGTCCTCATGCGCCTATTTTCGCAATCATCTCATACTTATTCCCGAACAAAGATTATGCAATATAATTATAATTAAATTATTGTTTGGGAATATTATACATAACATTAACATAATTATTTTTTAAGGCAATTATGAAGGAGAGGAGCTTTCTTACCGATTTGGCTGAAACGTCACAATTTTGTATATATTGGTGCATACAATATAAATCTGTAAGAGGGAGAGAAAGAGAAAGAGAGAGAGAGAGAGAGAGAGAGAGAGAGAAAGAGAGAGAGAGAGAGAGAGAGAGAGAGAGAGAGAGAGAGAGAGAGAGAGAGAGAGAGAGAGAGAGAGAGAGAGAGAGAGAGAGAGAGGAGAGAGAGAGAGAGAGAGAGAGAGGAGAGAGAGAGAGAGAGAGAGAGAGAGAGAGAGAGAGAGAGAGAGAGAGAGAGAGAGAGAGAGAGAGAGAGAGAGAGTTTTAGGAAAAACGTTATTAAGTACTAAAATTGATCGTTGCGTGGTTAGGATGTCTGTTATACTGTTACGCGCGCACTCGCGAACGCGTACGCGTGCTTCCGGGATCGCAGAAATAACCACTCTCGTTATTACAAAAGAACTCGGGTTTATTAAAGCTCAGAACGGAATACAATAAAGAGATCTGGGAAAACCGGTCCGAACGAAACGAGTCACCAGATCGATCTGACAGGCGGTAATTAAATCAATAATTCTATGCGTCCCCGTTGTCAAGGGACGCGCTTCGGCTTGAAACTTCTGCGGAGCGAAGCCAATTTCAGCCCAGAAGTACGAATGGCACGGGCGCAACACTGCCCCCCCTCTTCAGATTGTCGTCCCGACAATCCGGAGGGGCAGTTTCCTGACTGGGCGAACTTTTCTGTACGAATCCAGGGTACCGGGACGGCCTCCTGCCCTACCCTGGGCTGCTGCCACAGGTTACCGGGCACCGTCCTCTCCTCGGTCCCAACCGTACTCTGGAAGTCCAGGACCATGTCCTCTTCCTCATGGAGCGAGTCCCCAATCGACATCTTCCGGAAGGAAATACTCTCTCCCCCCTGCCGACTCCAGGGCGACCCCTCATCAGTTCCCTCGCAGGAGATCTCGCTTCCCAACATAGGCCTCTTCTTTTCAACTCCCGAAGTCGTCGGAGATGTCGCTGCTCTTCTTCTAAATCTTCGGACAAGGGGGGGAAGCTTACCGTGGACCCAACGTCTCGAAAGACTCCCCAAGTCCCTGCCTCGGCATTTGCCCTTTGTCTCACGGAAAAACCACGGATCAAACAACCGTGAGAGAGGCAGTCTTCTAGCTTCGTAACTTATCCTTCGCCGGTATTAGGTTCGGCAACAAACCAGCTCCCAAGATGTCCAACTCGGCGAGGAGTTACGGCCGCTTCAGCTTCCGTAAATTTCTAAGAACAAAATAACACGCGCAGTAAACAATGCAACACAACAATCTTAATTTCTACCGTAATTAACCTTCCCCACAAATTATCACACCCAACCTAATCCATAACATCCCTATCAAACTCTAATGTCTTTCGGAAAAGGAAGCCAATCTATCCGCATGCACAATTTTCTTCTTATGTCTCACAGACCTTTGAATACAATAGACCACATCATTCAACTTTTTAACTATTAAGAAAGGTCCTTCCCAATTGCTCTGCAATTTAGGGGCTCTACCTTTCATCCTTCGAGGATTATAAAACCAAACTTTTTCCCCTTCTTGAAAAAGAGTTTGCCTGGCCTTCCGATCATACCAAGACTTTGCTCGTGAAGATTTTACATCCATACGTTCCCTAACGTTGGAATGGATCCTGTCCAATTTCTCCTTTAAATTCCCAATAAAACCTCCAACCGACTGAGATCCTCCCCTTGGAGGACTTCCTAAAAGCAGATCTAACGGCAACCTAAGATCTCGGGCAAAATACAGCTCGGCGGGAGTTACTTCAGTAGTCTCGTGTTTAGAAGATCTATAAGCCAATAAAAACATAGGGACCCAGCGATCCCAATCTTTCTGATTTTCAGAAATATACTTTGCCAAATAATTAACAATAGTCTGATGTTGCCGCTCGACTTGTCCATCCGATTGCGGATGCAGAGCAGTTGTTCTCGTTTTCCGAATTCCAAGGAGATTCATCAATTCTGCGAAAAGTTTGGACTCAAAATTCTTCCCCTGATCCGTATGGACTTCCAAAGGGACCCCGTGTCTAGAAATGACTTGATTAACGAAGACTTCTGCTACTGTACTTGCCCTAATATTCCTGAGAGGAAAAGCTTCTACCCATTTGGTGAAACAGTCAACAATGACGAGGAGATACCTATTTCCGGAAGTAGTAATAGGAAGAGGGCCAAGTATGTCCATTTGTAATCTTTCGAATGGTGCCCCAACATTATAAATTTGTAATGGGGACTTTCCCTTCCCCAAAGGGCCTTTTTTAGACACACAAACTTTGCAAGTTTTGCACCATTCCTCCACATCTTGTTTACAGGTGGCCCAATAAAACCGCTTTCGGATTTTTTCGAGTGTTTTATTGACTCCAAAGTGCCCTCCAGAAAAAGAATCATGCGCCTCCTCTAGAATCTGGTTAACACGGCTTCGAGGAACAATAAGCTGAAAAATACTCGACTTAAGATTCGGTGCTTCCCACCTCTTGTAAAGAACCCCATCCTTTAAACTCAAAGCATCCCAATAAGACCAATATATCCGGGCGGAGACATCTCCAGCGGGTATTTCAAAACGAGACGGACGTATTCCCGTTTCCTTCCCGCGGTAAATAAAAGCAATGCTAACGTCCTCTAATTGCTCCTTGCGCCAATCTTGAAGAGTTTCTCCTATGAGAATAATACGAGCAACTGATTTTCTTGATTCTTCCATCTGCCTCCTCTCCACTCTGACACAATATTCGCAACCAAATGATTCACATTGTCGTCTAGAAAGTCCATCGGCATTCTTGTGAATCAAGCCTTTGCGATGAATAATCTCAAACTCATATTGCTGGAGTCTCTCCAGCCAACGCGCCAATTGCCCTTCTAAATCTTTGAAGGACATCAACCACCTAAGAGAAACATGATCCGTACGGATCAAGAACTTCCGCCCTAAAAGGTAATGCCGGAAAAATTTAATAGAATCGACTATCGCCAAGAGTTCTCGACGAGTAACGCAATAATTCCTTTCAGACTTACTAAGTACACGACTGAAATAAGCAATGACTTTTTCTACTCCCTCTTGCTTTTGTGAAAGGACTGCGCCAATTCCAATATTCGAAGCGTCAGTGTCCAAAATAAATTCTCCCTCCCCACTCGGGAAGGATAACATTGGAGAAGAAGATAACACTCGTTTCAACTCTAAAAATGCACTTTGACACTTCTCGTCCCAAGAAAATTTAACCTGATTCTCTGTTAGAGCATATAAAGATTTGGCCAAAGAAGAAAATCCTTTTACAAATTTCCGATAATATGAGCAAAACCCTAGAAAACTTCGAAGCTGCTTTTTGTTATGTGGAATCGGCCAATCCCTCACAGCAGAGATCTTTTCCGGATCTGTAGTAACACCTCCCGAAGAGACTATATGTCCTAAATATTTTACTTCCTTTGCAAAGAGAATACACTTTTTAGGGTTTACTTTAAGATTAACAGAACGAAACCGTGAGAGCACTTTCTTTAAATTCTCCAACATTTCATTAAAATTTTTACCGAAAATTATTACATCGTCCAAATAAACCAAACAAATTTTATATAATAATCCCCGCAATACTTTTTCCATTAAACGCTCGAAGGTAGCAGGGGCATTACACAGCCCAAAAGGCATTACAGTGAATTGCCATAATCCACGTCCAATAGAAAAGGCAGTCTTTTCTCTATCCTCAAGACGAATCTTTACCTGCCAATAACCACTTTTAAGATCCAGAGTGCAAAACCAAAAGTTTCCCGAAAGCTGATCGAAAATGTCATCTATTCTAGGCAAGGGAAACGAATCTTTTTTAGTAATTGCATTGACCATTCTATAATCGACGCAAAATCTCAACGTTCCATCTTTTTTCCTTACCAAAACAGCAGGAGAAACCCACGGACTTTGCGACTCTTCTATGACCCCTTGCTTCCTCATTTCCTCAATAATCTTTTCTACTTCCTCTCGCATTCGTAAGGGAATTCGACGAGGAACCTGCTTAATGGGAGAAGAATCTTCTAAATTGATGACATGTTCGACGACTCCACAATTACCAGCAACAATCTCTTCAGAAAATACATCCTGATATTCCTCTAAGAAATCCGTAAAAATTTCTTTTTGAGCCTCATTTAAATTTGAGGAATTATTAGTATAAAGTTCTTTCAAGAATGGAGCTCTCTCGGAAGAAACTTGAATTCGAGAACAACTCAAAACCTTTTCTTCTTCGGACTCCGAAGAAACGAAAGCAAATTCAAAAACATTTTCTAAATTTATCTTCCTTAAGAAATCTACACCCAATAAACAATCGTCATCCATGTCTATTACATACATAGGAATTTCCACGAAATACCTTCCCAAGAGAACTTTTGCCATAACCTTAAATTCGATGGGTACTACCTCTCCAGTGGGATATCTAAGAGAATTGTCCTTAATTTGAATAATGTGCTTGCCCTCTCTAACCATTCTTCTACTAAGAATCGAAACGTCTGAACCCGTATCTATCTTAAAACAGCACTCATTACCATCCAACATCCCCTTATAACTAAAATATTTTGAACTCGACTTTATTCGATTAACAGAAAAAGTTTGAGAACAACTAACACTCGGGGTAATGTTCACTTCCGTTGTTCTCCCCCCGCCGAGAGCAACTAAACCGAGTTTCCCTTGTTCTCAGGACACTCAAATCGGAAATGTCCCTCCTTTCCACAATTCCAACACTCTTTTGTTCTATTCCAATCCCTCCGCCCATAACCATAACCTTTCTTTTCTCTCTCTTCGACTTTTTCATTTCCGTCTCCCTTTTCATTACTCTTCACGCCCCTATCCTTCCCCTTCTCAAATCGCTTCCCAAAATCCCCTCTTCTTTCAAAATTCCCTCCCTGTATAATTTTGACGGCCTTTGCCCTCTCTATGGCCAACTTCAGCGAGGTAATCCCTTCTAACTGAAGAGTCCTTTTAACAAATCCGTCCGAAAGGGAAGAAACAAATTGAGCGCACGCGATCTTGTCTCGAACCACGTAGGGGCACTCAGGATAAGCTAATCGAGAAAGCCTTTCGAGCTCTGCTCCGAAAGAAGCCAGATCCTCACCATATCTCTGTCTACGGCTCGTAAACTGAGTATAAAAATTTTGTGATAAACCTCCCTCACCAAAACGAAGCTCTAATTTAGATTTTAATTCCCCGAAATCAAGGCTCTCTAAATTTTCCACTGACTCTAATACCGTCCGCGCCTTTCCTCTCAGATTTGCGGCCAACGCAACGGACTTCGACGTGTCATCCCAACCGTTCGCGCGCGCGATCAAAAGAAATTGCGAGAGAAATTCTCGCAGCGGGGTCGTTCCGTCAAAAGTGTCGGGCTTTAGCTTATAGCCCAGCTCCGAACGCGCGTCGTTCGCTCCCGGAAATGCGGTACAAGCCGCCGGATACGCTTGCGCGCCGCTCACTCCCGGTAACACGTCATAAGCCGTCGGATACGCTCGCGCGCCGCTCACTCCCGGTAACACGCCATAAGCCGACGGACCCGCGCGCCCATTACCCGCCCCAGGAAACGCAGAACGCACCCCCGAACTTCGTATTTCCTCGGTCGCTCTATTAATAGAAGGACTTAGCTGTACAGAGCTTCGGAGACGTTGTAGCTCCTCATCGCGGCGCCGCAGCTCCTCTGCGCCCGCTCTTCTCGCAGCAGCCGCACTTCCTCAATTACGCCCTGCAGAGTCGCCGCTAACGACGTCACTTCCGGGGCGTCCGGCTGCGGTGTCCTCGCTCGTGCCCGCTTCCTCAAGGAAGGCGCCGATGAGGCCATTCCGTCTGTCTGAATCACTGTCACTCTCCCGTTCCGCGGTCGCTCGTCTGATCCCGGACGAGCCCCCAAAATGTTACGCGCGCACTCGCGAACGCGTACGCGTGCTTCCGGGATCGCAGAAATAACCACTCTCGTTATTACAAAAGAACTCGGGTTTATTAAAGCTCAGAACGGAATACAATAAAGAGATCTGGGAAAACCGGTCCGAACGAAACGAGTCACCAGATCGATCTGACAGGCGGTAATTAAATCAATAATTCTATGCGTCCCCGTTGTCAAGGGACGCGCTTCGGCTTGAAACTTCTGCGGAGCGAAGCCAATTTCAGCCCAGAAGTACGAATGGCACGGGCGCAACAATACCAATATGATGTAGACGCATATGATCATGCATAGTGACATAAAATTACATGGAATTACAGTACTAGTGCAGTATAACAGCAACCTCTCAAAATAGTCTGACGCCTTTAATTGTGTGCTATTATTTGACTTTGTATTTATATAGACTTTTCAATATGCCAATTATTTTCTGCTTTAAAAAAAACATTAACTTTATTTCTATTATCTTGCTTAACCATACAGTTAAAAAAAGATAATAGAAATAGAGTTTATGCTTTTTAGAAAATAATTTGTATATTGAAAAGTCTATATAAATACAAAGTATAATAAATACAAAGTCAAATAATAGTACATAATTAAAGTAAGGCGCCAGACTATTATAGGACAAGTTGCCGTTATACTGTATTATTATTGTAAATTCATGTACTTTTACATCACTACGCATTATCATGTGCGTCTATATCATATCGGTATGACAGACATTCTAACCACGCAACTATCAATTTTAGTACTTAATAACTTTTTTCCTAATTGAGAGCGACAATTTTAACTTATAGATTCATGTTTTACGCACCAAAATACACAAAATTAAAATTTTAGCCAAATTGGTGAGGAAGCTCTTTTCCTTCATAATTACCTATTTTAAACCACATTTAACTGCAATAATTAATTAAATTAAATTAAATTATTTATATTCAACCAATTAATAATTTTTAAAATATAAGTAATTTATCTGAGACTATTTATTTATTATTGAAAAAATTAATAATTATTTTTCACTAATTATTAATTTTTAAGTAAATAGTAATTTATTTTTTATAAACTATCTATTAATTATTTTAATAATAAAGAATTTATTTCTACTAATTACCAGTTTACAAAAGAAATTAATTCATTTTTACCTAAATACTAACTTTCACAAACTAGATATTTTTCTCTGACAAATTACCAATTCTTTAATTAATCTACACTTCTCACAAAAATTAAAGGAACACTAAATTTATCTTTAAAAATAGGCAAAATTCAAGCAGCTGTAACTTTGTTAAAAATGAACAAAATTTAAATTTAAAAAAAGGATTTTAAAGCTTGAAATTTCTATTGAATTTCTTTTGAAAGGTTACTATTATTTTTTAGTTTCTGTGAGTTTGGTAATTTTTACATATAGAAAACTACGAGCCGGACAAAATAGAAAATTTTTCTCTCACTTTGTGGGCTTGTCATGTTCACAAAAAAAATCCGCGAAGATTTTCGACTTTCTAACGTGAAAGCTTGAAGTTTTCCTTGCAAAATCTTTTTTTAAAAATGTTTCTACGATTTTTTGTTACTAATTTATCACGGATTGAACAAGAAATGAGCTTTTTGACTTTGATTGCTCATAACTCCCTTAGAAATCATCGTATCGTAATTCAAAAAACAGATTCTTAAAGCTGAAACTTTGCTCTATTAAACGGTATAATTGCCAAATTTTTTAAAATAACGTAGATATGATACAAATTGATGAAAATAATGTAAAAATTAGCAATTTTTCTCTTTTTCATTTTGACCCAGAAAACAATTGTACAGAACAACAACGCAGACACGTAGAAACATTTTTAAAAGAAGATTTTGCAAGGAAAACTTCAAGCTTTCACATTAGGAAGTTGAAAATTTTCGCAGATTTTTTTTGTGCTCGTAACAGGCCCACCAAGTAAGAGAAAAATTTTCTATTTTGTCCAGCTTGTAGTTTTCTATATGCAAAAGTTACCAAACTTACAGAAACTAACAAATAATAGTAACCTTTTGAAAGTAGAGATTTTAAGCTTGAAATTTAAATTTCGTTCATTTTTAACAAAGTTACAGCTGCTTGAATTTTGCCTATTTTTAAAGATAAATTTAGTGTTTCTTCAAGTTTTGTGAGAAGTGTATAATTTACTTTTACTTAAATATTATTAATTTTTATGTAAATAGTAATTTTTTGTAACTAATTACTAATTTGCTAATTCAATAAAAATTTAATTTGTTGTTATTGCTAATTTCGTGAATAATTAAAAAATAAAAAATAAAATTTTTTTGCAGATTCTTGCTTAACACTACAAAATAGGTGATATTAGTACAAAATTACCTTTTTCAAAAAAGGTAAAAAAAGGCGCCAAGTACGCGCAATGTATTTTGTAAATTCAAAAATCTAACCTAGGTGGTAGCTTTATTTCTTTTTCACAAAATTATATTACCTAACTTAACTCAAGTGACATGTATTTCAAAAAAAGATGTAAAATCTTTAATTTCTTCTTCACAAAATTATATTAAGGTAAATGTCCCAATTATTGACGGTGTCCCAATTTATGACAATCGCACTCATTTTCTTTAATAAATCAACTAATACGGATCCAATATTTATTCTAAATATGTATTCAGACTCTAAATTTTATTTATATTCGATTATAATACATTTTGAATAAAATTAAAAGCCGTAATAAATGTTAAAACATCATAATTACAAGCGTACACTGACGGCGACAGTCTGAACGTAGTTGCTCTCCGTCATCTTAGAAACTGATAGTTGATTCGAGATGTCTGTTTGCTGGGTCTATGCAGTTATGCTTTAAATAACTTGAAATAAGTGAATTGTTTTGTCAAGTCGAGAGAAAGTTAAGAATATTTCTAAGCAGAAAAATATCAAGGTTCGTAATTTTCGTAGTTAATTCATATATGTCACTAATCGGTATTAGAATATCTATTTGTTCCTATTACTGACAACTCCGAAATAAATACATATAAAATGATATAAACGTATCTATTTCTAAAAAGAACATGTAGTTTATAAATCTTATTCATTATAAAGTTAAAAAATAGCATCAATATCATAACTTACCTCTGTACAATTTAATAAATAGTATAAATGTAAGTTCTTAACCTATAAGTTATCATGTTTAAGTCAGTAATAGGAACACTCATATAATTCTGTACCAATTTATGATATCCGAGTAACTATTACTGTTCCGAAGAGAAAACTGTCACGGGAGGAGGAGGCTCCTTAACCTTTACAAGACCGGCCCCTTTTTTGGACGAACTTTTTAGTTTTAGTGCTAAAACATTTTTGTCCTTGTCAGTTAAACTACGAAAAAGACGGCGCCGCTCCAGCGCCTAATATTAGGCTTCCAGTCCCGGAGAGGTTAGTGTGACTCCCCCAAAAGTGTGAGTATCTGGCGATGCCGGCGATAAATAAATTGTGTTAAATACAAAACGGTATTATTAAATGTGTTTAATATTTCTTATAAAAACAGTAATATCAGTAATATATAATCAGTAATAAGAATGTTAATATATATACCTTTTGTCAGTAATAGGGACGTTTATATGTTTGTCGCCTGTCAGTAATAGAGGCATGTATATGTTATAAATTGGGACAAAACCAAACTGAAATGTCACTAAATGGTACTTCAGCTACTTTTGAGAAAATATTATAAACAAATTAAAATCTGTCCATAAATAAAAAAAAGATAACACAATTAAAATCCCAAATGTTCAAGCTGTCTAACAAAATCAATTTTGTATATTTTCTTTAACATGTATATTATTAATTTATCAATTTATTATTACGATGAGGTTACTACGTCACTAATTGGGACATTTACCTTACCTAACTTAACTCAAGTAACATGTATTTAAAAAAAAAAGATGTGAAATCTTTAAATTAAATTGCGCCAATTGTAAAGAGAATATGTATATTGCTTTGAAAGATAATTGTTGTGCAACTACTTTAAAGAAATAAAACCTAAGTGGTATTTTCGTGTTCCTATTCAAAGGTCTTCCTATTCCAACCCAAGTGGTAATAGCTTCTTAATTCTCTTTAACAAATTTTTAATATTACAAAGAATCATTTTAATTACAAAGAATTAAAGAAGTAACAGAACAAAATAAAAATATTTAATTAAAACAAAATAAATAAATTTTTCTTGTAAAAAAACTTGGCGCTGCTAGACTTTGAAATTTAAACATTAAAATTTAACCCTTAAATGCCACACCTCTCAAGAATCTCGTAAATGACACATGGGGTCTACAAGACCCCAGCATGAAAAATGTCTCCTTACTTATTGATTTTTTGATATTTAGTTATGAAAATTATTTTCAATGTTGTTCAAGGCTTAGAAAAGAGAATAAAATGCTTATATTGTTAAAATTTTAATTTCAACATAGTATAAAAAATTAAGATCGCCAACAGTTAAAATATTGGCTCCAAAATCAAAAAAATAAAAAATAATAAATAAATAAATATGAGCTCCATTTTTGGCGGGAACATTTGAAAATATATCATTGTAAAGGGTCTGGGGTCCACTGGACCCCGGGTGGCATTTAAGGGTTAAACATTAGTACTAAGATTTTTGATTGAATAAAAAAACAATAAACAAAATTTAGGGAAGAATGCGACAGGAGTGAAAAAGCAGCGCCAAGTTTTTTTTACAAGAAAAATTTATTTATTTTGTTTTAATTAAATATTTTTATTTTGTACTGTTACTTCTTTAATTCTTTGTAATTAAAATGATTCTTTGTAATATTAAAAATTTGTTAAAGAGAATTAAGAAGCTATTACCACTTGAGTTGGAATAGGAAGACCCTTGAATAGGAACACGAAGATACCACTTGGGTTTTATTTCTTTAAAGTAGTTGCACAACAATTATCTTTCAAAGCAATATACATATTCTCTTTACAATTGGCGCAATTTAATTTAAAGATTTCACATCTTTTTTTTTAAATACATGTTACTTGAGTTAAGTTAGGTAATATAATTTTGTGAAGAAGAAATTAAAGATTTTACATCTTTTTTTGAAATACATGTCACTTGAGTTAAGTTAGGTAATATAATTTTGTGAAAAAGAAATAAAGCTACCACTTAGGTTAGATTTTTGAATTTATTCTACTTACACGTGTACTTCCAATAGAGAACATAATCGTAGAATTAAAGGAAGCAACCTCACACTTGACCAGAGGATTAAACTTCCTATTAAAAATTCAGACAGAAAACTGGAACACTATCCAAAAATACGTAGACGTAAGCGCGTACTACGACAATTCAAACGTGTATACTATCCTCGTGTTTCCAATAGTAGCATACCCGATATACGAAATTATAAAAATTACACCCGTACCAATACACAACGACTATAATGTATTCACATTACTAGAACCCTTACACACGCTATTAGGAATAAACCGAGAAAATCATAATTATCTAATATTAAAGGAAAGCGATTTAAGCAAATGTACGCGAGAAACTACTAAAGTTATATGCGATCAAAATTTTCCTGTATATTTTATAACTGCGAATGCACCAAGCGAAGTGCAACTTTTTGTAAAAACGCCTAGATACATAGAAAACCGTAGACAACGTCACATCCTTTCAAATGTAACATTCTGGATAACATTAGCCGAACCTGAAACATGGTTATATCCCACTCCAAAAATATCAGAAATAATAATTCAATGTAATAAACTTCCAGAAAATAAAATTAAAATTGAAAAAACCGGAAAAATAACATTGCGCGATAATTGTAAATTAACTACACCTGATATATTCTTAGAAACAAAAAACCGAATTTATACTAAATATGTACAAATCTATTTACCGGAATTCAATGTAACAAATACCATAGAGGAAAGTATAACTTTAGACAACTAATTAGACTCCAAAAAAGAAATAAAGTTAGAACCAGTAATCAGAGATCCGTCAGAATTAATAAAATTAAGTTTAAGTCTAGATGAAATTAAAAAGGAAGTGGAAAATAACCAACCAAGCGTTTTTGCAAATAAGAATATTGTATATCCTATAGGTTCCGCAACCGTAATTGTAACCGTAGTAAGTATTAGTTGTAATCATTTATATAATAAAGAAAAAAACCACTAAGAATTTAAAGGGTGAAAACAATAACGTACATATTAGCATATAAGAAAATTAGATTGTAACCTCTCAAGAAAAAGAAAAACACACATAAATAAATAACGAAAAACTTCGTATACCTCAGTTTTTCTTTTTCCGCGGGGGAAGGGATGTTGTGAGCGCACAACGTATTAAGGATTAATTGTACTTGGCAACACCGAGGGCCGGATTACTTGGTAATCCGACCCTAGCGACAAAAGTAGAATCTAACATCCGCCGAAAAATCTGACGATTGCATCGGACGACCGATCATCCGATGCAATCCGACACGGGAACCAGGAGCGTTAAACTCCGGGACAACCGAAAACGCTGATGCGAAGGTCAGCGCAAGGCGCTGACCGCGTAAGGTTAGCGCTACCTCGGTTAGCAACGGCACGCGACTCGGACATGATAAATACCGCCGAATCATACGATCGGGCGGGCAGTCGGAAATCAAAATCGAAACGAGCACGTGCGTCACAATACCTGTTACAATATTAGAACTCGTTAAAATCTTCAAGCGTCATTCGAGTATAACGCGATTATCGGACTTAAATAAATGGGACAACTGTAAATTTGAACAAGATAAATATATTTGAATTAATTATTTAACACATTGCGACGAGCTTTATTCTCCGACCCGGAATCTCCGAATCCTGTGCCGGAACTATCCCGGTTACGGCACAACAGTTCAGAACTATTTAAAAAATATTTTACATAAATCGGAACTCCGAGATTCGGTAATTATGCAGTATAGGGGACCCCCTCCGATGACCTTGACTTTTTTTTGTTGACGGGGGGGAAATCCACACGGATACCCCCTCCTCCGGGGCGAGGATGGTGGTTATGTGGAACTTTAACCCACTAAAACCCCCCCGGGGGTCCCTCACGGCGCTACCGCGGGGAGGCTCCGGAAAGTTGAGATATCTACCATGAGTTTCCCCGCTCCGATGACCTTGACCTTGACATATGTTGTCAAGGTCACCCTTCTGAGTGACCTTCAGAAGATTTTAGCCCTCGGTCAAGAGGAGAAGGAGGGGGAGGGGGAGGAGGAGGTACTCTCTCACGTTTTCTCATTCTCTCTCACGCTTTTTCTCGCTTTTTTATGCTCTCTCACTCTTCCTCTCGCTTTCTCACGCTTCCTGTCGCTCTCTCACGCTTCCTGTCGCTCTCTCATGCTTTCTACCGCTTTCTCACGCTACCTTTCACTCTCTTACGCTTCCTGCTTCTCTCTCACGCTACCTCTTGCTCTCTCACGCTTCCTGTCGCTCTTTCATGCTTTCTATCGCTTTCTCATGCTTTTTCACGCTACCTTTCGCTCTCTTACTCTTCCTGCTTCTCTCTCACGCTATCTCTCGCTCTCTCACGCTTCCTGTCGCTCTCTCACTCTTTCTCTCGCTCTCTCACGCTTCCTGTCGCTCTCTCACGCTTTCTCTCGGTCTCTCACGCTTTCTGTCGCTCTTTCACGCTTCCTCTCGCTCTTTCACGCTTCCTGTCGCTCTCTCACGCTTTTTGTCGCTCTTTCACGCTTTCTGTAGCTTTCTTACGCTCTCTTACGCTTCCTGTCGCTCTCTCACGTTTTCCGTCGTTTTTTTTACTTTCTTGCGCTTTTACTCATTCTCTCACGCTCTCGTAAGAAAGTCGTAATGAATAGTGTATTAACAATAGAAGAAGTTTGGAGTTGTCTATTGTATAATTACGGAGGGCTACCGCCCCTCCCCGCAAACAGAGGTAGGTGGGGGTGGACCTTGGTTTGTGTAAAAAGTTGCAAACCCGAACCGTACTCCATAATTATACAATAGACAATTCCGAATTTCTCCTGTCGTTAATACACTATATATATATATATATATATATATATATATATATATATGGGACAATCCACGTCACTTTTACCCCCCATCTGTCCAAAATTGGTATGGACGGATTTTAATGACTAAGGGCGGAAAATGTTCGTCTTGAAAAGAGCTTTCGAAAGGCGTGTGGCATATATGCGCAATTCAATATGGCGTCATAGTTATGGCTGCTTAAAGGGATAAATTCAAAATTTCAGATCCAACATGGGCAGATAAAACGGTGAAAAGTAACTAAATTCATGTGAAACTCAGTATTTGGGGGATTTTGGGGTCGCTGATTACGAATCTGAACGTAAAATTGTGAAATTCAAAATGGCGGATGCAAATATGAGAAACGGACGAAAATTCCAGTAAATGATCTGAAAACTCTTACTGGAGGGTTTTTTGGGTCGCTGATCACGAATTTGTAGCTAATTTGTTAAAAAACAACAGAAAAACCGTGTTAATTAAAATTCTACTCTAGGAGATGAATTTCTACCACGTCCACGCCGTCATCTCTGGGTAACGCTAAGAGTAGAATTTCAATTAACACGGTTTTTCTGTTGTTTTTTAACAAATTAGCTACAAATTCGTGATCAGCGACCCAAAAAACCCTCCAGTAAGAGTTTTCAGATCATTTACTGGAATTTTCGTCCGTTTCTCATATTTGCATCCGCCATTTTGAATTTCACAATTTTACGTTCAGATTCGTAATCAGCGACCCCAAAATCCCCCAAATACTGAGTTTCACGTGAATTTAGTTACTTTTCACCGTTTTATCTGCCCATGTTGGATCTGAAATTTTGAATTTATCCCTTTAAGCAGCCATAACTATGACGCCATGTTGAATTGCGCATATATGCCACACGCCTTTCGAAAGCTCTTTTCAAGACGAACATTTTCCGCCCTTAGTCATTAAAATCCGTCCATACCAATTTTGGACAGATGGGGGGTAAAAGTGACGTGGATTGTCCCATATATGTTTTCAAATATAATTACAAAGTATATATTATTAGTGTGACAAAAATACTTAACAAAAATTCGTGAGATTCACTAAAAAAAGACATTAAAAATGTAAAAAAAAAAACGCCAAGTATGTTTCACGCAAAATAATTTTATGAATAATATTAGAAAAATAAAGAAAATATTTACTTAAAAAACAAAAAAAAATAAATATAATGGCATAAAAAAGAAGTGAAATCAAAATATTATTCTAAGTATATTTATTAGAACAAGTAATATTATTTAAAAAACACAAAAAATAAATATAACAGCATGAAAAAGAAGTGAAATCAAAGTATTATTCCAAGTACATTTATTAGAGTAAGTAATATTTCGCAAGATATATATTTTGTGCGTGAATTAAAGGAATACAATATTTTATAAACTACCTCTCAAAATTACAGTAGACCTAATATAGGATGCAGAAGACATTTAAAATGTATGAAATACAACGGCATGATAAAATGAAAATATAGAATACAATAGATAGCGTAACGAGAGGTGCAGAAATTGAAAAGGGTTTAGTTACATCGATAATAAGCAGAGACAACAATCGAAGATGGACATAATCTTCAGCAGCATCCTTGGCATGCCCGGCGTATTGCCTATAATTTTAACAACAAAATAGTCATCCGCACTTAAGTTTGTCAGTATGCCATAGGTATAAAGTATTTCATGTGTAACAAGGCATACAAAAACATAATTTTCTATAATGTATCTTTAACCCTTAACTGGCACACGTCCGCGATCGAACGTTATCTGCATACGGGGTGTTGTATACCCCACACGACTTTGAACGTTGGTTACGGCGAAATGGAGGCTCCAATAGGCTTGAAAAAAATCAAGTACATACATTAAACACTGGAAAATGATACCCATTAGCCCAAACTATGAAATTTTTAGTTTTGAGGCTTCAAAAAAATTCTTGAAATAAATGTGTTATGAAAAATGGCTTTTTTTGCTAAAAAAAAATCATATCTCACTCAAAAATAAATATTTTTTGATAAAAATTTAACACGATGTTCTTGAGATAGAGTACTTTACGAAAAAAATTATGATTGTAGTGGGTATTTAAAAAAAGGTATTTATTTTTATGATCGCCTGTGCCCCTTTTTTCTAAAACTGAAATCTTGATTTTTATAAGAAAACTCATTTTTATTTTATGTTTAAGTCAGGGATAATCAATTTTACTGTAAGATTTTCATAGAAAGTCTTTATATTTTCCAAAAGTATAAAATTATTGCTTTACATAAAGATCTTACTCAATTGCAGCGCACTGCACACAAATCGCACAACGATGTTTGTCGCACATCGGACGTAAACAAGTTTGGCAGAGCAGTTTTGTCTTTTTATCTTTGCTTTTTTTACATATAAGACATCGAGCATACTTTTCTAAGTACACCCTGTTCTCGAGTTCTTCAGGTTGAACCCTGTTTTCTTGCAGGATATTTTCAATAGCAAATCGCAGGTCGAGTCGTATATTGGGATTAGAAAATCTGTCGCGTAAAAAGGGCAATGTGAGATGTTCTACCATTTTTTTAAAGCAATATTTACTAGTCACTGCTGACTCATTCCCAGAATTTATCAATTTGCATTTGTATAAAATGCGGGCATTGACAATTGCTTGATCTAGAATGCCGTAAAATATGCGCATAGGCCATCTGTTCGTTCTGTGACTGACCGTATACGCATGGCACAACTGATCAAAGCAATCAGTGCCGCCTTTTGTAAAAAAAAAAAAAAAAAAAAAACTTTTTTCAATAGAAAATTACGAAACCTGCACTTGGGGTGTTCAGCACCCCAGCAATCCTGACACGTCTGATTCAAATCGTGTTTGGAAAGGCACTAACGATTTCTGCCAGGTGGAACGTATTGGAATGCGTCATTGGTGATTCGAACCAACGACAGATGGCACTGCGATGCGAAAATTCATAGATTAACCGACCGGAAAAGACGCCTAAACTTCGTTTTGGGGTGTTTGACACCCCGCGTTCCAGTTAAGGGTTAAATTGTATTACTTCAATAGAATAAAAGATTTAATCACAAAGAATTACAGAGATAACAGTACAAAATAAAAATATTTTATTAAAATACATAAATTTTTCTTGTAAAAAAACTTGGCGCTGCTAGATCTCGAAATTTGAAATAAATAAATAAACTTATCCTATACTTAATTATAAGCCGCATTATTCGCCGTCGTCACGCACACCCATATCACTCGCTCGCACATACACACCACGCTGATAATCATTTTGTTACTCCCGTCGCATTCTTCTATGAATTATTTTTATTTATTGTTATCCTTATTTATTTCAAATTTCGAGGTCTAGCAGCGCCAAGTTTTTTTACAAGAAAAATTTATGTATTTTAATAAAATATTTTTATTTTGTACTGTTATCTCTGTAATTCTTTGTGATTAAATCTTTTATTCTATTGAAAAATGCATATATAAACTTTGTATTTAAATACCTTGTATTCCCTCGTTGGATTAAATATTTTAATAAAATATTTTTATTTTGTACTGTTCCTCTGTAATTCTTTGTGACCACTAAAAAATACACATGTAAACTTTGTATTTAAATATCTTGTATTCCCTTGTTAAATTTAAATAAAATTTTTTAATCTTATAAAATTGTTATCATACATTCTTTTTCTAATGTGACACCATGTAAAGATTTTTCAAAGTAGTGCAACAATTATTTTTTGAGGCAATATATATGTTCTCTCTGTAATTGGCGCTGTAATTTAAAGAGATATCATTTCTTTTTTGTAATTGTAATAGATCACTTGAAGCGCGACTCTTCTTTGATAAGGTAACATAATTTTGTGATGTGTATCACTTGGGTTATAATTTTTTGGAAATAAAGATACTACTGCTTAGATTTTTTCGAGATTTTTCGAGATACAAAGAGTACGTCTACCACTTGTTACTTAGGTTTTTTCGAGGTATAATACTACCACTTTCTTTTTTTCGAGGTAACAACATATACACTACTATACGTGTACTTGGCGCCTTTCTTTACCTTTTTTTTAAGAAAGGTAATTTTGTACGGATATCACGCCTTTTTGTAGTATTACGCATTTTATAAACAGTATGTACAGGGTAAAGCTATTTGGAGGTATTATACTACCACTTTGTTTTTTTCGAGGTAACAACATAATATATATACACTACTATGCGTGTACTTGGCGCCTTTTTTTACCTTTTTTTTTAAAAAAGGTAATTTTGTACGGATATCACGCCTTTTTGTAGTGTTACGCATCTTAATCTTATAAACAATATATCTTATAATCTTATAAACAGTATGTACAAGGTGTGAAGCTAAAGGTGTTACGGACTATTATTTCTAAAGAAAACAACAATTTAATATTTTGCTTAGTTTTTTAAAAATAATAATCTGTAACCTTTTTAGTTGTACACCTTGTTAATGCTATACATATGTATACCACAGAAAAAAATTACTACTTAAAAATAAAAATGTAATGTGTCTGAAGTTGTTAATAAACACACACACACACACACACACACACACACACACACACACACACACACACACACACACACACACACACACACACACACACACACACACACACACACACACACACACACACACACACACACACACGCGCGCGCGCGCGCGCCTTAGGGTAGCAGAAGAGAGAACAAGAGAAAAGTATCTTCGCGAACAATGGAGCTAGTCTCATGACGATGAGTCAAGTATGTACAAGAGCGAGATCGCAATGACCGATATGCAAGTGGATTAACCTAGTCGCGAAACGTTCACCCGTTATACTGTTGAAGAACCGACCGCATAACATTCCGTCTTTTTCTAATCCCGCTGTGAATCGATTTTCCAGCTAACGTACCCAGTAAACAATTTGTCAGCAAATTGTAACCAATTTGACACCAAATACGCGCAAAACTTGTCGACAAATTCGGTGCGATCTGTGTCTGCAATACGCTTGTGTTTTGCTAGCAAAGCTTGTGTACATGACTTGACACCAAATTGACGCCAAATATCGAGCAAAACAGGACAGCAAAAGTTCAACGGCAAATTTGCGCCATATTGTGAACAAGGCTTGCCAACAAAAGCTCGACAGCAAATTTGTGCCAAATTGCGAGCAAACTTTGACAAAAGAACTTGACGCCAAATTGACACCAAATACCGAGCAAAGCTTGCCAGCAATCTAACAGCAAATTGTTGACAAATTGCTATTAAAGTTTGTTGACAAAACCCGACGCCAAATTGATATCAAATATCAAACAAGATTTGAGAACAATACTTAACAGCAAATTGGCACCAAATACAGAGCAAATCTTGATGACACAGCTTGACGCCAAATTGCAGCAAGCCTTGTTACGTAGCCATTAATAAATACTAAAATATATTTTTTTAGGGAAAATTAAAAGCATTAAATTATAAAAAGCATATAATTTTTTATTGATTTACAATAAATTATTTTATACATATGTTAAAAGAAATCTTTATATTTATAAAACATTATAAGACATTTATAAAATCTAACGGTGGCAATAAAATAATTAATTATATATTAATTACAGTAAATGTTATACAATGTGAATTTACTGACATATGCAAACATTTAACTTTGTCAACAGCACATACAATATTTGTAAACACTCGAGAATCTTATATAATGCCTGGAACACATACTCCGTGCGCAGATAATGCATTGGCCGGTATAAGAAGGATTTATAGAATCTTACTGAAAACACGAGTATAATTTCTATGAAAATGCATCTAAAACAATATTCTTATAAGCCTAATACTACTAACTTTCCTTTCTTTAATCATACAATAATAACTACCGTGCATATTTAAACAACTAGTTCAAACTTGAAACACGATTTATTATTTGCAAGAATGCAAAATTGAAATAAACAAATGTTCACAATGTGCATAGTTCGTCGATTACGATGGAATAATGCAGTACTGTTGTCAGAAAGAAATAACAAAAGAATAATATACATCATTTAGGTGCAAGCAACCGAAGTGAATTTTGTAGTGTTTGATGTAATAGAAATTAATATACAGCAGAAAAAAACTGTTTAAACAAAACTTTTAAACCGTTCAAACAAAACTTTTAAACTATTCAAACAAAACTTTAAACTTTTACAGATAAAAAAATACACGATATTTCATCAACAGTTCCAAGATTATTTTGAGAAATATTTTAATCAAAGAAAGAATATGTAAAATTTTTAATATTGCAAGAATATGATAGTTATAAAACTAAAGCATTTCCCTTGTATTTTAAATTGTTTTAAATTGTTTCTATTTTAAACTAATATTACAATTTTGCCTTAATCAGATTCAAACGGCAAGTAGAATGAAACATTTTATTACATAATATTACATATTCTTTATACTCTTATAACTCTTCTTTAAGACTATAAGAGTATAACTCTTTATACTCTTATAACTCTTCTTTATAACTCTTGTTTTCACGAAACATTTCGAATATTTTTTATTCTCATCACTATTCTCGCAGTTTTCAGAATTATCATCGTTGTCATCTGAATGAGCCTCGTTATTGTTGCCGGTGTGTCTGTTAATGTTAAATATATCTCTATAATTATCGTTATTTTCGAAATCAAAGTGTTCAGAGTACTCAAAATGATCAGAATTATTAGAAAATTCAGAATGGTGAGGAAGTTCAGAATGATGAAAAAGTTAAGACTAATGAGAAAGTTCAGATTCTTTTTGATTATGAAGAAAATCTGGTATTACGGAACTTTGGCTTTTAACGGAAGCATGTGCTTACTGAATATGCGACTGATCGAATTCAATTAAAGAATCTGTTGAATTGAGTTCTTCTACAACTTCACCATTCACTTTCTACCTTTTAACTTTCTTAGAAAGCTTATGAAACGGTGTTTTTTGGCATGTTCTAAAATAAACTGCAAATAAATTTAAATGTTATGTTTACATAAAATACATAGATTTCAAAGTATATACTATCTTTACTCTTTAAAAACATTTATTTTTTCAGATTTTCTACTGCACAATCACTATAACAAATGGAATGTTAATGGAAAAAAATATAACTAAATTAATTAAACTAACAGTACAAAATAAACTTATAGGATGGAAGGCTGGCTGATTTTCTCGAGTTATAAAAAGGTCATCAATTTAAATTTAAAAACAAAATCTCGTTTAATTAAACAAATTTTAAATACAATTAACGTTTTACGTTTCGACTTTATATACTTAGTCTTCTTCAGAAACCTGATACATAAGAGATAATACATAAAAAATAATTAAAAAATAAAAAGAAATAAAATTGCTACAGATAAAAAGGATAGAGAACAAAGCCGCATACTTTGGACTGACTTGCCAGAAATGTAGCTAAGATCTACACTATGACATAGTATAGACCTTAGCCACAATTAATGTATATACGAGTTGTCAAAAATAGAATAAAATAAGTCAAGTAATAAAATTGTTACTATTATCTATACTGTTGTTATTATTATCAAACGATATTATTTATTATTTGACAATGTAAAATTGTAATGCATATATTAAAATTACATTAGGGCTAGAATATAAACCAGACCCACAAGAATGAGAGCAATTCCAAGATCTCAAGACGAGAATTAACCAGATCTTACAGGGCGGAATTAAGGAGTCTGGATTACTGATTGAAATCAAAGTAAGAAAAGAAAAGAAAAAAAAGAAAAGAAAAGAGAGGGGGCCTCTGCTTTTGTCTACAAGATCAATTCTAGGGCTAGAATATAAACCAGAGCCACAAGAATGAGAGCAATTCCAGATCTTAAGACGAGAATTAACCTTGCAGAGCCCCTTGTACTACCACGATCAATGTCGATCTTCCAATATGGCGTCCCAAATGAGAATATCGGAAGGGCCCTGCTCGCTGGACCGGACTCCTCGCCTCAATCCTCCCTCAAGCTCTCCTTTTCCTGGCGGTGAGCTCTCCTTGGGAAGTCGAATCTCGCTCGGTTGGTCTCCAGAATACGTGCCGCTTAGCTCAATCAGTTACGAAAGAAGGAAAACGTACTCGTCTCGTCCGAAGAAACGCAGCAAGAGCGGCCATGACACTGAACAAGAGCGAGGAAGGAGGTGGGGGCGCGTTGAAAGTGGCGACTCACGTGTCGCGCCATCTGAATGAAACGCCCTAAACATCGCTTGGTATTTGGCGTCAATTTGTTCTTAAGTTTTGTTACCAAAATTTGCTCAATATTTGGCATCAATTTGGCGTTAGGTTTAGTCAACAAACTTTAACAGCAATATGGTGCCAATTTGTTATCAGGTAGTTGCTAAGCTTTGCTCGGTATTTGGCGTCAATTTGTTCTCAAGCTTTGTCACCAAAATTTGCTCAATATTTGGCATTAATTTGGTGTTAGGTTTTGTCAACTAATTTTAGCGGCAATTTGATGCCAATTTGTTATCAGGTACTACTAAGCTTTGCTCGATATTTGGTATCAATTTGGCGTCAATTGTGTACGCATGTTTTGATACGTATTTGCTAGCAGTTTGTCGACAACATTTGATAAAACAAATTTTGATGCAAATTTGTACCATTTCTGAAACCAAAATTTGTAGCAAGTATTTGGCATTATTTGTTCGAACAGATTTGGCTATCTGGGTATATCTTATGTCTTCGCAAAGCGTAACTTTTAAATCCTTTAGGGAGATCAATCACTTCAAGACGACACATTTTTTTTAGAGCGATTGAAGAGAAAGACAGAGAGCTTGTAAATGTCGCGAATAACGTCTTGGACGAGTATAGTAGCGTATACGTCAAGTCGGGATGCGAATAGAAGTTAAGCAATGGAGAAAAAAAAGACAGACCAAGATATGCGAGTTAATTCAGTTATGATATATTTTTATATATTTTACAGAAGACGTATAAAAGATGTAAGAGAACTTGCGGTAAAAATTCATGCAAGTCTTAATAACTTCAAGGATTAAACTGACGAATATACAAAAGCTACTAAATGTAGGGGAGACCGGGGCTAAAAGGTCAACGGGGTTAAAGCGTCAAATCAAATATCTCGGAACCTGTATATTGTGTGAACTCGCTATTAACATTGTAAACGCTGCTTATGGTACCCATGTGACCAACGGAATTTCGGCAGGTTACCTGCCGTATTATGATTTTTACGAGGGCAAACGTGTTTTCGGAAGGTGAAAGTTACATTTTCTGCGCGTGGAAATTTTGTAATATCTGCAATAATATTTGCTCTCCAAATCTCGAGGTACGTGATTATAAAGAGTAATGCATGCTGAACACGAATCCAGTGTAGTTTTTTCATTATCGTTGATGTCTAATATTTCGTGGGCGATCAAACCTGAAACTTGTGTTTGGGGCTAATCGGTCAGTAAGCAGTCCAGATGCATTTCCAAGGCATTTCCAGGCTCATTGCATATGGAATATGGATGAGACGGGAATTACAACCGTTCAGACACCGAATAGAGTCATCGGACGTCGAGGAGTGAAACAAGTCGGGCGAGTGACTTCTGCGGAAAGAGGAACCCTCGTAACTATTTTTTAATAATGTTTCGCATAAAAATTTTAAATAAATTTTTATATTTTTCTCTTAAAAACAATTATTAAAATGTATCCTATCATTTTTCAGGATTAGATGTACGTATATGTATTGAAAATGCAGTGTGACGTTTAAACCCCGGCATTTTTGAGATTTCAATTTTTCCACTGTTGTCGTTTTTGCTCTATACCGGTTAAACAAAGCGACGTAGATAAAAATTTCCTATATAAATTTTGTAGCTAAAGGTTCACTCTTTACAGTGGTATACCACATTTAACTAAAATTATTTATTTTGTTGTTAAAAATCGGCACCGAAAAAAAACTGACCTTTTAGCCCCGGTCTCCCCTACTCAAAGCTACTTAATGATTAATACAATGATAAATGAAGTGTTGTACAAAATTTGAATAGAGTCAAAGATTGCGGTCAGCTACATATTATATACACGAAAATTATTATATACACGAAAATGAATTACGAATGATTATTACGTAACGATGTTCATTGCGCTATATTTTCGCTTTGTTAAAAAATTATAATAAATTGAGTTAATCGCAGCGCGCGACAAAGTTATGTACGTGAGCACTGTGAGCGATTTAATGATTGTAACCTTACTTGTATACATTTCCTAGAAAAATATTTCTATATTATGTTTAACAACAATATTAAATATTAACATTTCATAACTGCCAAACGTTTCCAGTTGAGCGCAATTGCACGAGTTACGAATCATTTATAGACTCTTTTTCTCAGTTAACTAGTTTCTATTGCATTGAAATCTTGCATAGAAAAAAATGTATTAGCATATCGCACAAGAATCATTGATATCTAAGTAAACAATTAATCAAATATATACAGTATATATGCGTACATCTGGATTAATCCGAAAGCTTAGTCTCCATCTTTTGAAACATAAAATAATTTTATGCCACAACAGTGAAGTGCGGAATATTAAATAAAATGCGCCATTTAACAATAACTTCTAAGGTAACAAGTTTAATCTACGGTGACCTAAATTTAAATGTGAAAAGAAATTAAATTATTTCAATGAGTTCTCGAATCGTCCCCAATCAGAAATAGACATGAGTCACGTAGAAACGAATTTCCTAATTCGTCTGAGTTATTCGATACAATGTTCTAGTTTAAATGTGACACTACTTTGTAAAATGTTAAGTTTTATTGTTTTCTCTACTCTACGATCAATATAACAATCTTTCTAAATTTCTTTCTAAATAAAAATATTCTACACAATCGGAAAACTATTTTACAACATGAGTAAAGAACGAAGTCAAAAAGCGAAATAATCAATTTTGACGCGATTAAAGGGGATCATCAATGGCGATTGTATTAAACTCTAGTCCATACTGATTAAGAATCGCGGATTATGCGTGAAAATTGTAGAGTTTCTTGACAACTCTTATGTACAGATGGATTCAAGTGTTTCTGGCTTCATTCATCTGGTCCCATGCCTACTTGTTCAGCATGTCCGTTCATTACCAGTTCTTCAGTAAGGGAAATTAGCTTTAAAAAATCAATTAATTTCAATTAATTTGCGCATCTGCAAAGAGATTCTCGAAGATTGGATAATAATAACTACTTACCTCATAATTTTGTATCATAAAATAAATATTTGCATAAATATTAGTTTGAATGCGACCTTCAATCTGAGTTTGGGCAGCAACTCCCTTTGAGGAACAATTTTGTACCACATTGTAAGCTTCTGTCGACCATTTACCTGCAAAAGAGTAACATCAAAGTATAATTACATATCCAAAGATAAATAATTTTGAGTGTAGAGATGTATATATCTAAAATCTACTTACACGTAGGAGTTGATAATAATCTCGTTGATTGAAATGTGGCTTGGATCAGTCAACTCGCGAAACTGTAATATAATAATAAATCGATTAGAATTTTCGGAAACATTACTTCATACGATTCTTTCACACGATGACGGTTAATGTTAATTTTCGATTACCTTATTATTACGTTTCGCGTGTTCTATACTTGTCGTCATGACGAAACATCTGACCGAGACATTGCGCTTCTTGGCTATCTCAATATATCTCTTTCTCGAAGCTGGATCAGGATTGGTATTGTCTATAACTATACTTTTTCCTTGATTCAAGTATTGTTGGACTGCAGCAATGCACTTCTGCCAGCTGCCTAAAGTGTCTCTGTTGACATATCCGTATTCCTTCAGATAATTCTTTGCAAAATGCGATTTTCCGGAGTCTGGACTGCCGACCATAAGTACCACCTGTTAATGGATATCTATAAGCACGAGGAAAGAGCGGGCCTCTGTTCACATTTGACGTTCACGATGATATTCGTGTTATGCACGATGCTTCTGTCGAAACCGAAGAATCACATGCCGGAAAAATTTTACTTAGGTATTTATCATTAAAAGAATACTTTGTATAATTCTCTTTTATGTTATTTCTCATTAGATCATGGTACGAGAGGAACAAACACATTTTTCCAGCGAGTAGATGGGAACCTTTTGATCCAACGAAAAGTTATGACAAGTATACAGTGTCGGATAAAAATAGGAAGAAAGATAAAATCTGATAAACTTAGATTCAACGAATTGTCCAATTTCGTTTAAAGGATTCAGATTCAAAGGACTGTAATTTAGTAGAGCTACATAATCGAGTAAATGAATTAAATATTATCACATAACTGAATGAATTTGAATCTGAATCCTTTAAACGAAATTGGACAATTCGTTGAATCTAAGTTTATCAGATTTTATCTTTCTTCCTATTTTTATCCGACACTGTATACTTGTCATAACTTTTCGTTGGATCAAAAGGTTCCCATCTACTCGCTGGAAAAATGTGTTTGTTCCTCTCGTACCATGATCTAGTGAGAAATAACATAAAAGAGAATTATACAAAGTATTTTTTTAATGATAAATACCTAAGTAAAATTTTTCCGGCATGTGATTCCTCGGTTTCGACAGAAGCATCGTGCATAACACGAATATCATCGTGAACGTCAAATGTGAACAGAGGTTCGCTTTTTCCTCGTGCCTAATCGCAATATTACATACATTAAAATAACATGCCAACATTGTGATATTGCTTCATAAGTTTTATCACTTAGTATTTTTACCTTAGTTACAATAAAATCGTAAAACGTATAATGGTGCGGTAATATAAGAAAGATCCTCCTTGACATACATTAACTGATCTACCATTACTGTTTTAAGCTCGCTGAATTCACGCTTCAGAACTTCTAAACATCTCTGAAGAAGCTGATAGATAGAATTACCTGTATGTGAAAATTTAATTTATGCAGTAGAACATTATATATCACGCCAATGTTACTCCAAAAGTGACACTGGAGTATTTTATAACTTAAAAATTCTCTAAATCACTGAGACATTCACCTTTCTTCATTATAACACTCCGACGATAGCCAGATCCATCCCAATAACTGAATGTGATCTCAATTTCTTCTTCCTTCAACGCGTTCTGCTTTCTAGCCCATTCTTGCCTCAATTCTTCCTTAAGTTTATTTTCCTCCTCCTTCCTTTCCCTATCTGGCAAGAAACTTGTATCTACATCTGGATTTTTCTTAATCTTCTTAATCGCGAGGCCATCAGATTGCTCATTTTCTGACTGTGGGGATTTTTCGGCATTGTCTTCATCCAGATTAAAAGACAAAGCTTGAATCTGTCTCTTCTGTTTGTTCTTTTCTTTTCCTGCTCTTTTTCACGTTCCTTGTATCAAAGCATGATATGTATGACTAGATGACATTCAGAGCACTGGGCGAAAATCACATAACATTCAGAGCACTGGGCAGAAATCACATGTGTATATATATATATACACATATATGTATATATATATATATATATAATCACGGCAAACCGCATATATAACATCGTGTTATTTTTATTACATTTAGGAAAATTATTTCATATTAACTCAATAGGCGTTAAACTTGCATATAGGGAGCATTCCAGCAAGTGACACAAGCCGACACAAACGTCGTTCTATCTTTCTTTTTTGGCAATGAGTAACAAAGACAAAACGATACCTGTGTCGACTTGTGTCGCTTGCTGGAAAGCTCCCATAAGTGAATCTCGCGTTTTATGTAAAATTTTGTAAGAAATCGCCGAAATCGGTAATCTAACCTATACTACGTTTACGCGAACGTTACTTAATTCTGTAGTAACTTACGAACGATACGATAATTCCTCCGCATAAACGGGAGATTTTATAGTAACTACAATGATATCGTTCGTATAAGTTACTACAGAAGTAATACTCACGTAAACGTAAACTATTATTCTTTGACTTATCAAGAGTTGTAAACTATTATAATTCCTGTCACATGCACTTAGTCGCGTAAAAGAGTCACGGTGCGGTTTCGCTTCGCGTCGTATAATAATAGGATAATTACATGTAAATAAAACAATTACCTTGAATCAGAAAAAATATTAATCGTCGCGTCGCGTAAAGAGTCACGGTCGGTCTGGCTCCGCGCGTACTTGACGTGGGACACTATACCGTGTTATAGGTTATAACTGACTGTGACAGGTGACAGCGAGCTAAACGCACTGTCTGCACTGGTCTGCACTCGCGCAGTACACACACGTATACATATGTGCATATCGAAACTGGCGATACTAGCACCGCCCTGGTGTCGAAAAAGTGAAAGTGACGCGACTCCAGCCAATGAAATGATGGCATGGCATGAGGCATGAGAGACGGTCGACGTAGACGACGACGACGACGACGACGACGACGTATCTTAAAAATAAATTTTCACATTTGGACTTTGCGTCGCAATATCTCCGCTCGTAGGGCACATAGCGGAAATATTATAAGAGAAACCCCCCCCTAATTCGACCCCAAGCTATCGATTAAGCCTACTTAGAACTTGATCCGTTCACTCGTTATCGAGATCTCAACATCTCGAGTACTCGCAACTCGTCGCGTCGCGTAAAAGAGTCACGGTCGGTCTCGCTCCGCGTGTACTTGGCGCGAGACACTACCGTGTCTCTTGATTCGACGCTTCCCTAGGATCCGTCACGGTGGACGCGATATCGGAGAACTGCGCAAACTTTGCATCGACTGCCGCAAGTATTCTGACCAAACGATCGAATCTCGCATCGATGCACCGATCGAGATCGAACATACGATGCAACGTCGATTCGGTCATCATTAAGCGTACGTTTACAGATTCTAAACGTATGAGTTTGACGTTATTAACCGACCTACAAACTCTCACCGTTAGCGGTCCAACGTTTATAAAACTATGGACATCTTTTAAGTCATTGCGAAAGAAATTCTGAATATTTTGCCGTTGCTCGTAGAGTGCCTTCCACGTTTCGAGAGACAACAGCAGTTCCTTTCCTCGATGATCTCCAACGACGATCTCTACGTAGCTCGGTGAGCCCACGTTGATGCCAATTTCGAGGAATTTGTATCCCGTAGCTGTCAGCGCGTATCGTGTGCCGAGTATACGAACCGCACGACGGTCCCCCGAAATGCTGGATAAAAGAAATGAAATTAGTTTATTTTCATAAGTAATACAATTTGCAAAGATATAAAAACTGGGGGGGAGGCTCTATATGTTTTTTTCTCTTAAAAGAAACTTACCTATCACATCTGGCCTCATACGTTTGAGTTTCAACGGCGTGAATCGGCACGTAATAATTCACAGCATTTACGCATTTTGCACCGTTGTTGCTGTTGCTGCTGCTGCTGCATCCTTCAAAGGAGAACATTTTTCCTCTCGGCTCTCTGAGAAGTTGTGACCGTCAGTACAAGCGATCGCGACAAGACTGATCATGTAAAATTAATCGAGTATACGCGGCAACACCGACATTCCAAAAGTAATAATGTGGTGGGGGGGAAAGAGAGAGGGGGAATTAATGTTTATAATCGAACCTGTCGGGACATGTTCCGTAAACAAATTTTTTCCAGGAAAAGGGGGGAGTGGTTATCGCGTAGACTAAACAATCTATCTACGCAGTACGTAAAAAACAAAGGAAGAAATGACGTCATCGCGCATCGGGACGATGATCGACTCGATAACACGTCGAACCTGTCGGAACATGTTCGTCGTAAACAAATTTTTTCTACTCTAACGGTGATGATGGCGGAGGGGAGGGGGAGTAAGAAATAAAACATTATAAAAAGATATATATAATTTATTTTTCTGGCGATCATCGTTAACGATGTATTTCATTGGAAATGGACGTTGGCGTCGCGCGCGACCACCAGTTAAATAGTTTCATTACATTTTGTAACGCGCAATTCTTGACATGTTTTCCGCATCGCATAGTATTGGTGTCATCTAGTTTATTCAAAGATTCGATATCTTCGTAATGCGCATCCAGAGTCTCGACGATTAGGTTTTTTTTTTCGCATAATTCTCCAGCAGATCCACCAGCCATTCTCGTTTTTTACATCCCTTGACGTACACGAGAGTCGGCATCTCGTCATCGTCGTCGTCGTCGTCTTCTACGTCATCGTTTTCTTCTTCTACACCAAGCACGGCCGTGGTAATCAGGCGTTTCACCGTGCTGTACGGCACGTTTCCGTCTTCCCATCGTAATCCATGGTGATTCGCAATCAACCAGGTAGCGCACGATTTGTCGGATTTTGTGAGGAGATTCCACGGCATGGGGTACTCAAAAATGTGATGCGTCAGAACGCAGCCCTTTCTCAGCACCGCCACCTCCTTCACAACAAATTTCATCCCGACGAGGAATCCTTGCAGGTCCACGAACGTTGGTACGGACATGACGAGATTTCTTTATCTCCCTCTCGTCGATGCGTCAATCGAGAGGAATGACGCGACTCTGATTTATACTTCCCCCTCCCTCCCTTGCCCTTCTCTAAATAATTGTATCGGAGAGTGATGGAAAGAGAGAGAGAGAGTAGATATTCACGTCGACGTTGCCGCGAAAACTCAGACTATTTTGTGCACCACGTTCGTCAACGGGTTGTACTCAATCACGCGGTCGTGTATGATGAGACAGTACGCGGAGGTATTCGGCGGTACGTTCTCCATGCAATCGAATTCTAATCTGACATTCACGGTGGCGTTTTTGACGGATTCGTTTTGGCGAGAGCAATCGATGATCACAAACGGGCCGTTACGTAGAAAAGTCGAAACAGTGAAACTCGGCTCGAGATATTCGTATCCGTAGTAGCCCTTGCAGAAACGCGCGTACATATCGTACAGAATCGCCCATCTGTGTTTATCAAAGTCCAAATTCAAGTCGTCGTACGGATAAACTTCCGAGTTTAGGTAGAGTTTTACGTTGGTCAAGTTGCAGTCGTCGAATCGGCTTGTGTCGGCGGACATGACGTTCTTCCGACCCGTCTGCAGAGCGAAGACGACGTATCGCGGTTTCTCGAGCTGAGTCGCGGTCTTAATGGCCCACGAGTGCTTGGTCGTGTTCTGCAACAGGGGATACTCGTACAGATCCCACGAACGGAAACCCATACTTAAATATAGTCCGTTTTCCAAGGCGCGCAACATCGACAGCTTGTTGATCTCATTCAATACCACGTGAGGCATTCGCCATTGTATCTTGAGTATTTTGATGGTGGGCTCCAACGCGAGACTTCCCACCAGGGAATTGTTGTCGTTGCGCGATCGTATCAAGATCAATTCGTGACGAGCATTGATCACCACGCGTTTGTAATCCTCGCAAAATCCCAGTAACGTGTTGAGCGGTACGCAGAAATTGAAATATCCATTCGGGTTATTCTGTGGCTCCCAGCCAGCGTTGCTCAGGATCACGCTTCTGTCGGACGATACCGTAACGTAGTTCTTGAGCGTGCTGGTTATTCCTACGTTTCTGCAGCGATCAATCTCTACGCCGTCGAGCTCGTATCGAATCTCGTCGAACATGAACGCGACGCAATTAGTCCCCAGTACCACGTTATCGACTTGGTCGGCTACTCTGGTCACCGTCAATGTTCCTTCGACGTAGAGAAAACTTTCGCACGGCAACGTATACAGATCCTGCTGTTGTATGGGTATTCGTATCTCGTCGCTATAGTCGAACGTTGTGTTGGCGTACGGGTTGTACGTGTGAGTCTCGATCTTGACGATGCGATCGTCGAAGACCGGCTCGCCTCCGATGTTGAGAATTTCAGTCATCGTTCAGATGTTTCGCACCGCAAATCCCAGAGATTGTAAAAATTTAACGTTCAACGCGTTGAGCTTCTTTCTCGTCTCTTGTTTAACGCCACCGAATGTCGACTTGACGATATCGTCGATCGGCGCAGCCGTAAAGATATTACTGTTGTTATCTGTCGCGTGCTCCGAGTCGTTCAACACTAGCATCTCATATGTCGCGCGTACACTCACGCTCACGCACACGGCTGCCGCGTTATCGCTCTCGCCGTCGTACGTGCAATCTGACGGTGATCTCTTCTCCGCGAAAATCGAGCAATCGTCCGTCTTGATCAGCGACGCGTATTGTTAGATCAGTAACGCTCCGCGCGATGATCGGCAGGTAAATGATCTGCGCCGGCGTTTCCGATATCTTATATCCCGGTGGTACGCTTGGTGAAAACTCGTGTATCGTATGCACGCGTTTGCCGTTGCTGTACGCAGCCGCGGTCACGTTACACTCCACGCGGATAATGTTTACGTTGATAATATTAATCGGTGCGTCCGATTCGTACCACTGTCCCGGCTGCAATACACGCGTCGACAAGAATCCCAGCAGCGATCCGACGTTGTTCGGTTTGTTAAAGTTCACCCTGAAAGCGCACTTGATCTCGCTCTTCATCGTATTGTAATTTGCGCGGAGTACTATCGGGTATTCCGCGGCCTCGTTTTCGTAGCCGTTCGCGCGAACGGTCTCCTCTCGCGCGATATTCGCGACCGACGTATGATCGTCGTCGTTGGAACGAACCACGCGTCGCGGACGTTTCCGTGAAATTTCACGTTTCAAAAACTCGTGTATGGCTCGTATCTCGTACGATCCCTCGGGAATCGTAATTTCCGTGTCATCCTTGTCGAAATAAAATTTATTATTTAAAGAATTCACGTTCGGAATCGTGTGATAAGTCTCAAAACACGTTAGACCGAGCTCGTAGTCACCGTCGCTCAGATCCACGGCGGGAAAATAGTGCTCCGCGAGGATGGTGCTCTTCCCGGTCAGCGTGAACGTTATAGACATGTCGACGGGAGCTGTTCGACGAACACTGAGTCTCCACACGGCGCGTCGTCAGGTTTTAAATTAGCGTCGATCGTCGTCGATCGTCCGGAGAAATTGCAAGCACAATTGTCCACAGATGCTCTGATCGTATCGCTGATAAGACGTGCGATTGTACTCGATCTTCGTCACGCTCGGTCCGAAATATCGCACCAGTTCTTTCGGTGGTCGAAGATTGCCGAAACTGTCGAAATATACGACTCGATCTCCCCTCTTGGCGTACGCTACCCAATGGGTGCCGGGGCCCGCTGCATCGTCCAAATTCACGATACCGTTCTCGTTTCGACGTACGCCATCGACGATCGGTAACAAATCACGCATGAAAACACCTCTGAAGAATGGTACGCGCATTCGCTTTGCCAATCGACTCAATTGTACGTTAGTCGTAATACCCGCGGGCATATTTAACGTCTTGTTGACGTTTTTTTTTCTTTCTAATCTCCAACGCTACTCCTCGCCCGCGTTTGTGTGGGCCGAGATACAATCCTTGTCCATATTTGTACGGAGCGAGATAAAGTCCGCGACCTTCCATGGCGCGATTGTGACGTTGCGTCTCTTCCAGCTGACGCCGCGCGGCTTTGCTAGCGTTCACCGCCGTTGTAATTCCGGCCGCTCCGCCGGCCAGAGAACCGAGAACTCCCAACAACGGTAGAATCGGCAATACGCCACCTCGTTTCGCTGTCGGAAGTATCCGTTTCTTCGTCGACCTTTTCCTCGTTCGTGTTTTCCGTGTTTTCAAACCCATTCCGAGCTTCGTCTTAGCCTTCATGGCCGCCCAGACGGCTGTAGCGGCTGCCCTCTCTCCGAGAGCCGAATCTCTCGCGATGACGCGTCCTAGCGCTCTGTCGGCGAGTATCTTGTCCGCCGCGTGTCTCTCGGTGAGCTTTTTGCTACGCGAATAGGCTATGTCGTGCTCGCGACACGCCGCGTCCAATGGATTTACACCCGGATCACCTCTAGCCAATCGTTCTTGTAGACGAGTACCCGGACCGCAAAACTGATAGCCGGGAATGTGCAATTCGATCGGAAGTGCACCTATCGCGCGATTAAACAGGCCTCTACCTGTTTTTATTTTCGTTGACATTCGCCGCAATCCTTAATCAACGGGGCGGGACCGTCGATGTGCGTTCGCTGCCACGGTTGATTGTAATGTGCGTCACAGCGACGATAGGTCTGAACCTCCAAATCCGTCTTTATATGCTCCGGAAGCTTGTCCCACACGTAGTGGACGTGATCACCGCACATTTGCAACAGAACGGCTTTCGGCACAAATTGCAGCTGTTCGGCGCTAAAATCGCGAATGTCCGAAGGTCTCGACAGCAGGACGAACATCTTTGCGACTGAGCGATTCGCGATGCCGCGCACCTATAAATAGACGTTCGAACGAAAGTTCGATTCAGTCGTACAAAGTGCAAGAGAAAAAAAAATGAGATTCGTGCGACAACCGTTGGCGATTCGCGTGACGAATTGCGACGACAGATCACGGTCGATGGAGGGCAACGCGGAGAGGCGCAGACACGGTACGATGCTGCCGACAACTATACGCGCGATCATTTGCGGTCCCTCAAATTGCGGTAAAACCAACGTTCTGATAAGTTTGCTGGAAAGTCCGCACGGTGTACGTTTCGAGAACGTGTACGTGTACTCGAAATCGCTGCAACAACCGAAATACCGATATCTGGAGAATTTATTGACATCGATCGACGAAATCGGCTATTACACCTTCTCCAATAACAGTGACGTCATTCCACCGAGCGACGCGTGTCCAAACTCGATCTTCGTCTTCGACGACGTGGCGTGCGATAAGCAAGACGCAGTGAGAGAGTATTTCTTGATGGGCAGGCACTCGAGCGTCGACTGCTTTTATCTCTATCAGACGTACGCGAGAATACCTAAACATCTGATACGCGACAACGCGAATCTGCTGATCCTGTTTAAACAGGATGGCACTAATTTGAAACACGTGTACAACGATCACGTAAATACCGACATGGCGTACGATGAATTTTACTCGTTGTGCCACGATTGTTGGCAATGCAAGTACGGATTCGTAGTGATAGACAAGGACAGCGCGCTTTCGAACGGCCGATACAGAAAAGGGTTTAACGTGTTCGCGATACCGCAAAAGCGGTCAGTCGTCGCCGATACGTCGTCAAAGGTGAAACGTTAGCGTTACAGAGAGAGATTGACGCTCTGCTTTTGTTTTTTTCCTCGCGATGGCTGCGATCAACGGGAGCGAGACGATTCGCGAACGCGAGAAGATCGTGAAAGATATTGCGAAAACGAGTAATTCGATTCGTAAGAAACTTCGCGATTTGAAGACCGGTAAGATTGAGAAAGACATTGAGTTGGACACGCACTTTAAACCTTTCATCGGACCGCTGAAAAAGATCGTCGACAACTCGAGCTTGACCGCGGTGAAGAAGGAGGAGCCGGAAAGCGTCGCTGGCGAGGAGGAGGTGGATGCTACACCGAAGATAAAGAGGGAACGATTAGACTCCTGGTCGGATCTCTCATCGTCGACACCGCGTAAATCTAATCAATCGAAACGCTCGAAAGTACTACCGATAACGTCTACACCGATAACCTCTACACCGACGCGAACCGTGCAACGTACGAGTCCCGAATTTCTCGAAAACGAGAATGTTTTCGAAACCACGGACGACTCGATCGGGACGACCGTTCAAAAGCAGTTGCAAACGTCGGAAGGTCGAGAATTGTTTGTAGAAACGTTGAAAGATAACTTTGGTCCATTGAGCCGAGTGTACATCGCGTCTGTTTTGGGCGCCGATCCAACGACAGACGACGTGTACGGCGTTTATCTCGACAAGAATGAATTGATCCTCGGTAATAAACGTTTTGACGTGGACAAAGCGGATAACATAATTATCGGCGACGTATGATACGCCGGCACACCCGGTATTTACGAGTTGATCTTCAAAAAAATACCCGATAATAAGCTCTACACGGAGGCCGATAGGCAAAAGTACAAGAGCATACTGTTGGCGACGAGTGCTCATAAATACAAGCACGATCCTCGCGAGCGAGTAAAGGGTAACAGGGTGTTCAGGAATCGCGAAATATCTCTCGCCCCATCCGTTTTCGAACGTTAGATATTGCTCGCCGTGTTTTCGTTCCTGTTGATGATCTGCGAGACCTTGTCAGACCCGACGTATTCCGCGAAAGCTACCTGTTGTTACCCGAATTTCTCGTTCGCTCCTCGGAAATACTCGCGTTATTCGTCGAACCTTCCCTCTCTTCGCGCGCTCGCAATTACCGCCTAGATACCTATTGTGAATATCGCTCGCCTCAGAACTTCTCGATACCTCGACACAGTAACACAATAAACTTTCGATAGCACCAATACCGCATCTCTTAGTAGTCGTTCCTCTCACCAATACCTTGACTGCCGAGTCCTTTTTACAAGGCTGTACCAGCCAACCGCGCTCGCGAATCGAAACCCGATCGCGGAGTGCACATTTTGGTCCTTCGAGCCGGATTCGGAGTCAAGAAGACTATCATATCGGCTACGACGCTCGAGGTGCGGAGTGACGATACCCGTTCGCCATGGCGTCCTCAGCCGACAAGCTCCTGGCGAAGCAAACCCAACTAATGGGATCAATAGCTCGTACCCTGACCAATCTTAAAAAACTGGGTCACGCCAAGATGACCAAGGCGGTGTTGCAGAGCCGAATCACAACCCTCAAGGAGAAGTTCTCGCAATCGCTGGACTTGGACGCTGAGATCCGGGCATCCCTCGACGTGAGCACAGCCAAGGAGCTGCCTTACTTCTGCAGCGACCAATTCCAAGCCTGTGAGGATCAGTTCGACGAAGCGCTTGACTACATGTCCGAGGTACTGGCCCAGGTTTCTGGCGTAGACGTGGTCGACCTTAACGTAAGTCACGCTTCAGATTTCATCCACCGTCCGACGACTCAGCTTCCGCGGATCAACCTACCGACCTTCAACGGATCTTTCGACCGCTGGGAAAGCTTTCGCGATCGTTTTAAATCGATGATCATCGACAATCGCAATATTTCAGATGTAGATCGGATGCATTATCTATGCTCAAGTTTAACGGGAGATGCAAGTGGCGCGCTCAACCATCTCGCGATTACCGACGCGAATTTTACCGTGGCATGGAATATCATTACGTCGCATTATGAGAACAAACGTCGGTTGATTAACGGTCATTTGCAAACGTTATTTTCGTTGCCACAGCTCGCGTCCGAGACCTTCAAAGACCTTCAGAATCTGCGTGACAAAGCGAATGCCTCAGTTTAAGCGCTCAAAAATCTCGATCGTCCCGTCGATACTTGGAGCGATATCCTCGTAGTTCTGATCTCGCAAAAATTAGACAAATTTTCCCGGAAAGCGTGGGAATTACAGTTGAGCGAGACCGTCGATTACCCTACATATGACGAGCTGGATAAATTTTTAGAATCGCGTATCCGTGCTTTCGAGGCGATCTCGCCTCCGAAATCCGAAACATCTCAACCGTCGTCTAAATCAAAATCGATCGCTTCTCATTCGACAACCACTGCAAACCTTGCGTGCCCGCTGTGCAAATCCTCGCACTTACTATATCAATGTCCGTCATTCTTAGCGTATACTCCGTCGCAACGATACAAATATGTAAAGAAAGAGAATCGTTGTATCAATTGCTTCGGGTGTAAACATTCGATGAAGGATTGTAAAAGCGCGCGATCCTGCAAAACGTGTCATAAGCGACATCACACCCTACTGCATTTCACGGACGATGCAAAACCGGCTAGCGTAGAGTCCGCTCCTACCGTCGAATCAACGAGTACCGAGCTAACGAAATCGACAGCTAACGAAATCGCGTCTCATTTAATTCCGAATACGATGACGCCGAAGTCAACCGTACTTTTGGCAACCGCTCGAGTTCGTGTTTACTCTCCACAAGGTCGCTTCGTTTATGTCCGCGCTTTGCTCGACCAAGGTTCCGTCGCGACTTTAATTTCGGAAAATATTGCTCAGCGGTTACGTCTCGCGAAAGTGAAGCAAACTACCCGTATTACCGGAATCGGAGAATCGCAATCGTTGTCGCATTCTGCCGCACATATTTGTGTAACCGCCTCTTTCGGCGACAAACCGGCATTCTCGACGACCGCGTATATAGTCACATCGCTGTCAAAGTACGCACCGAATCGCGTTCAATCGACGTCACAATGGGCGCACATCTCTGAACTAACGCTAGCGGATAGAAATCCCATGAGCTCTGATCCGATCGATGTAATTATCGGAGCTGATTTATACGGCCTGCTTATATTAGACGGTGTCCGTAAAGGAAATGCAAGCGAGCCTATTGCGCAAAATACCGCTTTCGGCTGGATACTTTCCGGGCCTCTCGCTCCCGCTCGATCCCTCCATCCCGATTCCGTTCATACTCATCACGGAACGATCCTTGAAAACCTGGATCTCGATCTTCGCCGCTGGGAGATCGAAGAAGTCCCTCATAAAACGCATTTAAGTCCCGAAGAGCAACAGTGCAAAGAGCATTTCGCCGTTACTCATTCTCGCACGCCAGAGGGACGATACGTCGTTCGGTTACCGTTCAAAACCGGCCCCCCTATAGATCTTGGCGAATCCCGCTTTACCGCGTTAGCAAGTTTAGTTCGCTCGGAGCGTCGACTTCTTCGCGAACAAAATAAAGCCGCGTTATATCGCGAATTCCTCGACGAATACGAGAAGCTCGGTCATATGACGAAAGTTAACGATACCGACTCACAATCGAGTCACTCTCAAGTTTATTATATTCCGCACCACGCTGTCTTTCGTGAGAGCAGCGTCACCACTCAGCTTCGGGTTGTATTTAATGCTTCCTGCGCTACATCGAACGGTACCTCGTTGAACCATCATTTGCTAATCGGTCCTAAGCTACAAAGGAATCTTGCCGCAGTTATTCTGTTATGGCGCCAGCATCAGTTTGTCTTTACTGCCGACATCGCCAAAATGTACCGGCAAATTCTAATCGATAATCGCGACGTAGACTACCAACGAATTCTCTGGCGCTCGTCGCCCTCCGAGCCAGTCGCGGATTACCGGTTGCTCACCGTAACATACGGCACTGCCTCCGCCCCGTACCTCGCGCTTCGCGTCCTGCTACAGCTCGTAAAGGATTACGGAGACGAATTTCCGTTGGCCGCTCTAGTTTTGCGTCTCTTAACGTACGTCGACGACTGTACGTTCGGAGCGGACAACCGTGACCTCGCGCTTCAAATTCGCGATCAGTTGATTGCTCTTTTGGCAAAGGGCGGTTTCCGGTTACGCAAATGGGCAAGTAATTGTCCCGAGTTGCTTTCCGACATTGATCCCTCAGATCATGGTCTCGCGCGCGATAAGGATCTACACGTCGACGAGCCTTTAAAGATATTAGGCGTCGCGTGGAATCCCGAAAGCGATTCTTTCCATTTCCGCGTAACGACCCCACCGAACCCGGGGCAGACGAAACGTGCGGTGCTTTCCACTATCGCTAAATTGTTTGACCCGTTAGGATGGGTGACCCCCGTTATCGTTGTCGCGAAAATATTCATGCAACGCCTATAGGCCCTAAAATGCGATTGGGACGACGTGTTGCCCGGTGATCTCCTAGAACAATGGCGCGAATATCACAGTCAATTACCGCGTCTCAAACTTATATCGATTCCTCGCTGGACAAAATACGGTTCTAACATCGCTGATTGTGAGATTCACGGGTTTTCGGATGCGTCGACAAAGGCTTACGCCGCGGTCGTATATCTCCGTCTCGTACCGAGAAACGGTCCCGTTACCATTTGCATACTCGTCGCGAAATCAAAGGTCGCTCCAATCAAAACAATAAGCGTACCACGACTCGAGCTTTGCGGCGCGTTACTGCTCGCACAGTTAATGTCCTTCGTTCTTTCGAATCTCGACATTACCAATCTCCGATATCACTGTTGGATAGATGCAAGTATTGTGTTAGCGTGGCTCAAGCACAGTCTCCATCACGATGGAAAGTTTTCGTTGCTAATCGAGTAGCAAAAGTGCAACAGCTTTTACCGAAAGCAATCTGGCACCATGTTCCGACGGCGGATAATCCCGCCGACTGCGCATCTCGCGGTTTGCGCCCTAGTAAACTTGCCGATTGCGCCCTGTGGTGGTCGGGGCCCTCCTGGCTTAAACAATCCCCTGAGCACTGGCCGACGTCATGCTCGTCGCCAATCAAATCTGAAGTATCACGGAAAAACCGAGTCGTCGTGCACGCTTGCGTCGCGCGTGCTATCGAACCGTGGGATCTCGCGACTCGCTATTCCTCGTGGACTAAACTTCTGCGCGTGACGGCGTATCTCATGCGGTTCGCCAAGATCCTTCGTCCTCGCCTCAATTCCATACCGGAAAGCAGTGCGGAGGTCAATCTATCGCTCGCATTAGCTCCACGCGAAATTCAAACTGCCAAGATCTTTTGGCTCAAGGAGATTCAGGGTGACATAATTCCGCAAGAAACTGCCAGTCTAAAAGCAAACAATCGCGTTTCCAAATCAAGCTCACTTGTCGCGCTTAACCCGTATCTCGACACCGATGGCCTCATACGAGTCGGAGGGCGGCTTCAAAATTCCGATCTCCAACATCCGATCTTCAAAATTCCGATCAGCCAAACATCCAATCGTCCTGCAGTCTCATCCCTTATTATCTCTCATTATATCGCATGCTGACCATACCACACTCCACGGAGGCCCTCACATTACCCTCGCTCACCTCCGTACCGAATTCTGGATTTTGCGCGCTAGAGCAACCGTACGAGCGGTTCTATACCGCTGCGTTAAATGCGCTCGCGAAAAGGCTATCGTCCCGGCGGAACTCATGGGCAACTTACCAGACGTTCGAGTCAATCGATCTTCGCGAGCTTTCGAACATACCGGAGTCGATTATGCCGGACCGATACTCGTACGGTCTGCGAAAGGACGCGGTCATAAGGCTCACAAAGCCTACATCGCCTTATTCATTTGCATGACAACGAAAGTGATTCACCTCGAGTTAGTAAGCGATTACAGCTCGGCGGCTTTCCTCGCGGCGTTTACCAGATTTACAGCGCGACGCGGACGTCCACATAGCATGTACTCCGATAATGGTACGACATTTCAGGGCGCCGAACGAGAACTCGTCGCCGCTTGTAACGCTGCCGTGCGCGATCCCAATTTTTTGAACCGACTAGCAGGCGATCAGATAGCGTGGAATTTTCTCCCTCCTGCGGCTCCACATTTCGGCGGATTATGGGAGGCAGGAGTCCGTAGCGTCAAATATCACTTAAAGCGATGCGTAGGCTCTCACACGCTGACGTACGAGGAGCTGAATACGCTATTGTGCCGAGTCGAAGCGTGTTCAAATTCGCGGCCGATTTCATCAATGTCCGAGAGTCTCGACGATTATAGCGCCCTTACGCCCGGTCATTTTTTGATCGGCGCCAATCTTGTCGCAACTCCCGAACCGAGCGTGCTCGACATCGCTGAGAATCGGCTCTCGCGTTGGCAACTCGTACAAAAAATTACTGAAGGTTTTTGGAGGTCTTGGGTGAGCGACTACTTGCATACGCTCCAACAACGCCCGAAGTGGCGCGTTATCCACAACCTGGCCAAAGTTGGTCAGATCGTTCTCTTACGTAATCCGCTCGCCCCCCCCCAAGTCATTGGGAACTCGGACGTATTACCGTTTGTCATCCCGGGGATGATGGGCTAACACGCGTCGTTACCGTCAAAACCGCACGCTCCGAATATAAGCGACCCATTGTCAAGCTGTGTTTCCTGCCGATCGATATCAATATCGAAACCGAAAAGAAAGCGGTTAAGGCGGGCGGTTCGCGGCCGTGATGCGACCCATCTCCCGGTCACGATACCGAGATGTACATATGTATAAAGCGCCAATGTATTTAGATTTAAGTTTCATTGTATCAACGCACTAAATTCTGTTTTTAGATTAAAGCTTATTATGTATTTAGATGTAAGTTCTCACTGTATTATAATTCTCGTTTCGAATGTAAGCATTCGAGGCAGGCGGTATGTTCAGGAATCGCGAAATGTCTCTCGCCCCATCCGTTTTCGAACGTTAGATATTGCTCGCCGTGTTTTCGTTCCTGTTGTTGATCTGCGAGACCTTGTCAGACCCGACGTATTCCGCGAAAGCTACCTGTTGTTACCCGAATTTCTCGTTCGCTCCTCGGAAATACTCGCGTTATTCGTCGAACCTTCCCTCTCTTCGCGCACTCGCAATTACCGCCTAGATACCTATTGTGAATACCGCTCGCCTCAGAACTTCTCGATACCTCGACACAGTAACACATTAAACTTTCGATAGCACCAATACCGCATCTCTTAGTAGTCGTTCTTCTCACCAATACCTTGACTGCCGAGTCCTTTTTTACAAGGCTGTACCAGCCAACCGCGCTCGCGAATCGAAACCCGATCGCGGAGTGCACACAGGGGATACAAGTATCTATGGGTAATCTCACCGTTGATATCGACCGAATCCAAGAAGAAAAAATCCGGAAATGGCGTATTCGCGCCTCGCGCGATGACGCTAACCGACAATAAGATCGACTACGTGCACTGGGACGACCCCAACGAGCTGGTGGATCGTCTGCGATTGCTCGACGCTTCGCGTCAAGCTGGCAACAATGCCCACGACAACGAGATCATGTCGATCATCGAGGAACTTCGCGAAGCCGGGCTTATTATAAATTAAACGGCGCGACAGCGATCCGTTCAATCGGTGTTGAAATGCCGATCAACAAATTTGGATTGTTCGAGCAGAGCGAAGACGCGACGAATGCCATTTCGTACCATCGGTGGAGCGGATTAGTGAGAAATTTCGTGCGCGACAACGCTCTGTGTCGCACCGCCACGGACTTTGACGCAAGGTCGCGCAAGATTCGTCGCGTAGCGCAACCTGAGACTGACTGTGACGCGGTTAACAAACTATACGTGGATCAGTGCGTTAAAAGTTTGCGAGATCAACGGAAAGAGTCAGACGAGAAGCTTACCGCGTTCGAGAAGGACGTGCGAGCGTTACAATTAGAAACGACTCGCGAACGACGATGAGTGACAAGAAACGGTTCAGCAGAAACGACTATCGAACGGCGACGAGTGAAGAGAGGCAACGGTTAATTAATGACGGCGACGAACAGCAACGAACGATTCGAGAACGGTTGTCGGACGGCTGTCGAACGGTCTAAAAACAGCTCAGAAACGATTACGAGCGGTTTAGAAACAGCTGCGAACTACGCGGTGACAGGAAAGGCTACAAACGGTTAAAGAACGTAGACGACGACGACGACGACGATGAGTGACAAGAAACGGTTAAATGACGACAACGACGACGAACGACAACGAACGGTTCGAGAACGGCTCGAAATCGTTTCTGAACGGTTCAGAAACAGCGACGAACGACGCAGAAACAGAAACAAAAACGGCTACGTACAGCTAAAGAACGACGACGAACAGCCAACGAATCGCTAACGAAACATGAGACCGTTAAAATCGACCGATGTGGATAAAAATATCGAAAAGCGACGGTTGGTGGACAAATTGCACGCATCAGCGAGAAGAAATTTTCCCCGCAGACACGTCATAGTGCGAGGGTACGACGACCTGTGGCAGGCTGATATCGTCGAGATGCGCCCGTACTCGCGTTTCAACGGAGGCTACCACTACATACTCACCGTCATCGATGTGTTGAGCAAGTACGCGTGGGCCGTGCCGCTAAAGGGTAAAGGCGGCAGCGAGACAGCCGACGCTATCGCTGAGATAATTCGAGATAGCGGGAGGTGCCCTAGTAACCTACAAACCGACATGGGGAAGGAATTTTACAACACCGACGTGCAACGTCTTGTGAGAAAACACGACATCAATCATTATTCCACGTATTCAGTGATGAAGGCATCGGTCGTCGAGCGATTCAATTGCACGTTAAAAAACAACATGTGGAAGATGTTTACGCTCAATGGAAATTACAAGTGGGTCGACGCCTTGCCGCGACTCGTGTCGGATTACAACGCGCGCAAGCATCGAACAATCGGCATGTGACCCGTCGACGTTACCCCCGCGATCGCCGAAAGACTCTTGGCTACGGTGTACAGCGCGATAAAGATCGCGGGCCCGGCAAAGATCAAAACGGGTGACTCGGTACGCGTCAGCAAATACAAGACAATTTTTGAGAAGGGTTACACGCCGAATTGGACCACCGAGGTGTTTAAGATCCGTAGAGTGCAACATACCAATCCCGTAACCTATCTACTCGAGGACTATCGTGGAAAATCCGTCGCTGGAGCGTTCTACGAGCACGAGTTGCATCGCGCGACGTATCCTGACGTGTATCTCGTGGAGAAAGTACTGCGCAGGAAGGGCGATGAGGTTTACGTGAAATGGCTGGGATTCGATGGATCGCACAACTCGTGGATACGCAAGGACAATGTCATTTGATTCGTGCAAACTGTATTTTATTCTTAATATAAAAAAATGATACATGTAAAGTATATATGTTTGAAATATGTAATACATATAAAGTATATAATAAAAAATATTAAATGCTAAATACATGTACGATATCTTTATTAATATCCTTCCATTAATATAATACATACGTTACATTACATATGTTTGAGATTACGAGTGCATCGTAGCGTGCATCGGTCTCGTCAAATGAAAGGGCACAATACGCGTGCCTTCTCTGTATTATAAGTTCATCGTTTCAATAAAATCCTAATCCTAATATGTAAGTTCTGAATACTTTGCATTATAACGTGGGTTTCTTTTAGAGTCTAAAGGCAGTTCGCAATCGATAACTTTCAAGACGTTTCCAGAACGCTGTTTTCATGCCCTTGCGCGATGGAGAAACCTACGCTATAAACAGTCACCGGTGTGACAAACAACAACATTGCTAACGGCCGGTTAGCAATGTTTCGTCTCGCGTCGACGCGATGCGGTGACGTAGGCAGCCGATTGCCAATCAGGTGCGACTCAATGCGTGTCATAGTCCTTTGCCGCCAATCACAAGGAAAAATCGGAGGTCACCGCCAACGCTTCGAAACAATTGGTCATTGCGAGAAGAAGCTCCCGTATAAAAGAGCTTGCTTCGTCGCGCACCCGGCTCTTTGTCGAAAGTCAATCGCATAGAATCAACGCTCGCTAAACCGCTTAACTACGCTAGTTAACACCGTTGTGTACACCGCTTTGAGTTCGCTCTTCGCTAACGCGCTTCGCGAACACGCTTTCACCACCGCTGCATGCCGTACTAACATCTGTGCGCGCGTTTACGGCTTCTTGCTTTGCTAAAAGTAAAAGAACACTGTATCCATTGTATATATTGAGACTTTATTGTAATATACTTATTTTATTGGACTTATACGTATTTGACTTGTGTGAACCGCTTTCCTCGTGGTCGTCTTCCTCGCGCCATCAATCGCGCCTCCGCGCACTCTCGCACAACATACATACATACATACATACATTTATATGTTATACTACTACATTATATTACGTTACATACATACATATGTCGTGTTATACTACTACTACTACACACATTACATACATATGTACATACATTGCATACATTACATACGTGCATATATACATACATAAATTATACTATATACATTGCATACATATATACATACATTATATTACATACATTGCATACATTAAATTACATACATTACATACGTGTATACATTACGTTATATTCGGTAATGTCCCCACGGCAACGTATCTGTCGAATCCGGCACGATATATCGCTTATCGTCGTACGGACTCAGAGCAATTTTCGTCTCGCTGATAGTGTACACTTCGTGCATTTTCGATCTTATGCACGACTGCGGTCGAGTCATTTCGATCTCATCGTTCAGACACCGCGTGTAGTCGTCGAACGTGATGGTGCGCGCGATGACGTTGCTTTTGACACCTTTCGCTTTTTTACAGTTTTTCTTGCCATCGACTCGCAAGGCGTACATTTTCGCCTTAAGTCCAACGAATTCGGTCATGATCGCGCCGTTGTTTTCGTCCTTCATCAGGCCCGGCACTTTTTTATTCACGAGAGGCATACCATAAGCGTTATCTACCGCGTAATCACTAGTGTCGAACCTGGCTATATCACGTTTCATCGTCTCGTACGCGTCGTCGCACTCGATATGATAAATCAAACTGTCCGTGTCGGTATACATGATTCTACACGAGTCGCGGTACAGGGGAGACATGTACTCGTGGTGAAATTCGTATAGGCACACTTTCGACAGGTCGAGGATGCACATGCCGACGTAGATCGGTTTGTCGAATTTCACCTCGAGTTTGCGCCGTTCGACGGCTACCAGATTTTCCGAAAACACGCTCCTGCTGTGGAAATTCGGTCGCGCGATCATTGCCTCCGCGCCGTATCGTCCGTCCCACTTCGTCAGTAATTTTACATCGACGTGATTGCGTACATTCTCCATCGTTTTCCCGAAAACTGCGTTATTCATTAATTTATATAAATTTTTTTCGAACTCATTTTTGGCCCGTGTTCTAAATTTTGTATTGAGTTCTATGTAAGCGCTGAGCCACGCAGATTGAGCGAATTGCAATACGCGATGTATTTTTGTGACGCGAAGGCCGTGGTGCGTGCACTGCTGTAGATTGCGATAATGAATGACATAACGCTCCTTATCGTTTACCGTGGCGAGAAGTTTATCCTGCTGTTTGCCGGGCGGTTTATCGCGCATCGGACAGAACGGTAGGTCAGTGTGCGCGTCGTGTTTATCCGCAGGATACTCTAGATCGACCTCGAGAATATAGCCCGTAGGCGAATCCAAAGCGATCGCGCTAAAATCGAATTTTGACACGTCTTCGACCCATCGAAACTCCGCGTAGGGCAATGGCCGACACATCGCCCAGCCGTACAAGTTGTTGACATCGAAGTACATTAGGTAAGACGACGATTTCGATGAATCGTACGACTGCATATACTTGTTGTTGGCCTGTGCGTATCTGCCGGAACATTGACTCAGACCGCCGCGAATACCACGTTCGATAAACATGACCATGTCAATGTCGGTCAGCAGTTCGAAATTGATACACGTATGTTTCAACATGGCGTCCCACGTAAAGCCTGGTAAAGTGTAGTAGTACGCGGGATCAAGTCCGTAACTCGCGACGCAGCTGTCGCGGAAATTTTCAAACACGTCGGCCAACAGCAAGACATCGGTTTTCAAGTATAGATCGCTGTATTCGCTCAGGGTTCGAACGGAGAATCGCTGCCATACGTTCGCGGCGTGCGCGTAATCGCTCTCGGATACGGTTTCACCGGTCAAGGAACTGTAAAATGAATCGCGCGGCGGTAAACACGTATCCTCCAGCTTTTCGACGCTGTCCACGTATTCGTATGGAAAGACACCTTTTCGCGTCAATAATTCGAAATCGTCGTCGGATAACGCGGAAAATTTGGAACGTATAAATTTTAATTTATCCTTATCCAGGAAGGATGCCAATTTTGCGAGACTCGCGCTCAGAAATTTATACGAGTCGATGAATCTTAATTTTATGTCGCTTCGCGAATCTGATCTGTCGGCTGTATCTTTCACGTGCTTCGTGAATGAGATGTACTTTTCCTTTGTTATAGGCAGTACATCGATCGAGCCTTCGAACGCGGCCGCTATCTCCTTGATAATAAAGTGTGCGTCATAGCCCGATAGATTGTGAAAAATGACTGGTATGAAGTGAGAATCACATCGATTTCTCGCCATACGAGTTCTGTCGCGCGCGTGTCGCCACTGTTACCGGCGTTCGCATAATCACCACCGCTACGGATAAATTGTCTTTCCAATCGCGTCTTCGCACCCTCGAGTCGCGCGATTCTGGCAACCAACTTTTGCCTCCGCCCGATCGAGAGCCGCTGACGTTTGGCACGACAGCCTTCTTCGAGCTGCTCGACGAATTCCGCGCATTGCAGCTCCCATGTGAAAAATTCACCCACGGTAGCGACTTGGTCGGACAGCTCCAATAGATCGCGTTCGGTTTGCTCGAATTGATCCATGTTTGATCACTTTCGCACTAGTTCTTTTATTATATCGCTTCACAGAGTCTCTCTTACAGAGCAACGTGCACGTGATAATGTTCTATCATATATTAACGAAGAAACCTCGATACTTTTCGATCGATGTAACGCTCTCAAATCACACTACTGCGGCTCGACGCGCTTCATTCCTCGTTATATACCCTTTGCCCTCTCTCTCGCTCCAACTGATTTTTGAAAGATCTTTTCCTTTGTCTCGCGTACTGCGTAGATAGATTGTTTAGTCTACGCGATAACACCCCCTTTTCCTAGAAAAATTTTGTTTACGGCGCCCGCGAAACATGTTCCGACAGGTTCGATGCGTCATCGACTGTCCTTCGCTGAATACTTTAATAACATAAAGAAAGCAACTATAATTTCTTCGCGCGCATTTCCATTTAAGCCGTATATGCGACGTCCGCCAAAAACTCCAGCTGCATGATTTTACAATCAAATATCACATACCGTAACATAGAAGCGAGGCGCCGATGCTCCGGCGGACATCGGCGCTCGCCTTTGTAGCTCGAGACGTATTTTATCTTACTTTTCGCTGGAAGCGACTATCAGTTATATACACCGCCATTATATTTTTTCTCTGACGACTTCTCCGTTCTGCTGTCACCACGCGACCGTACGTATCGCTGACCACGTAATCGTCATGATTACCTTCACACGCTTTGTCGATTGTCATCAAAGGCTCATCGTGATCGCGATGGTCGCTTCGAGGGTCGATCCGTTATTTCTTCCTTTGTTTTTTTACGTACTGCGTCGTAAAAATAACGCGAAATTGTTTAGTCTACGCGATAACCACCCCCCTTTTCCCAGAAAAATGTTGTTTACGACGAACATGTTCCGACAGGTTCGACGCGTTAGCGTTATTAAACACGCTCCTACGCAGTGCGCTATCGAGTTAGTCTTACCCATTGTGCGCCGCCTAGCGGCGTCGTTGCGAACGTACCCCCTGCGAACGTACCCCCGCGGCGCGACGCGGACCTCCCCCGCGGCGTGACCGCGACCGCGGACCCCGCGGACCCCCCCACGCGGCGCGCGGCGAACGCACACGCGAACGCGGACCCCCCACGCGGCGCGGGTGAGTCATCCCGGTGAGTCATCCCCCGGTGAGTCATCCCGGTGAGTCATCCCCTGGTGAGTCATACCGGATATGAGTCATCCCCCGGTGAGTCATACCGGATATGAGTCATACCGGTGAGTCATACAGGTGGTATGCCAAGGTCACCCCCCTCCCCCTCACCCCCCGCGAAATCCGATACTCCTGTGTAACCCAATACCCCGCCCCCTCCCCCTTCCCCTCCCCCCGCGTTATCTCCTTGTAACCCGATACCCTTGTGTAACCCGATACCCTTGTGTAACCCGATACCCCCCCTCCCTCACCCCCCCTCATTGCCCACGAGTCCGAACACTCCTAGATTAACTACTATCGTCAGTTTGAAGTTTGTGAAGGGCGCGAGAACGTCGATGCTCGTAGTTTGCGCTGTACATTTGTATGGAGAGAAAGAGTGCCATGGAGAGTCAAATGAAAGATAAGGAGGCTCTAATGTCGTTGTTGGACGAGCCGTTCGAGGATCAGGTCGTAGAAGTCGAACGCACTTCGACGAATATCGAGTCGGTCAATTTCGCTTTGCTCGATCTGCTGCGCGAAATTTGGAATCCTGAATGTTCGGCGTCGCAGAATTTGAGACTGTTGCTCGCAAGCGTCTCGAAGTACTTGACGACTACGAATCGGAAGCGAACCGATTGCGACGTACGTCGTATGCGCGAGGGCAGCAACATAAAGAGTGTGCTAACGGAGCTCCATAAATTGTGGCTGAAGGAAGGAATTGTTCCGTGAAAGAAATGTGATTTCTGCCCAGTGCTCTGAATGTCAACGTGAAGAAATTCAAGCAACCGCGGGTAAACGGCGGGAGTAACTATGACTCTCTTAAGTGGAGATTTAGGCCCTCTGGTAGGGAGATACCTCTCTTAAGGGAGTCAGGCTCTCTCAGGCCCTTGATTCTCATACGAGTCTCTTTGGACCTGGGGTCAGAGAAAGTTACTTGGGCTGGTGATGCAAATACATAGCCTCTCCCGGTCAAGTCATACCAACCCTCCTCCTCGAGGTCTCGCTGGAACGCTGTGTAAGGTGCTGCTTCGGTTCGGTCGTCGCCGGGCGTTGCTCCGAGCTTGACGCCGTCCGATATGCGCGCTGCAGTAACCAAGTTGGTGGTATGGCGACCTAGGTGCGCCCCAAAGGGCCTGTAGCGATATAGGCCCAAGTACCGATGTCCATGGTGAGTTGTGGGGCCAAGAAAGGGCACGGTTATCTGGGGAGCTCTCGGTTGTCAATCCGTTTGCTCCCCAACACGCAGTAAACTTATGGAATACAAAGAAATGAATTATATACCCCCGGGTTCTCGGATGGCCCGGGAACTGCGTGCAAGATGCGCTAGTGATAGTGCCGTTGGTGCGGAGGTGCCTGACGGGGTCGTAGCTGGCCCGTCGCTTACTCTTAGAGGTAGAATCAGGTCCGAATACACAGAAGGGACAGAAGAATTTGGCTGTGAGTTTTGCCCAAGGGAGTTCCGGACCGTGCGTGGTCTAAGTTTGCATGTTACTAAGGCCCACCCATTGGTGGCCAACAGCGCTGTGGATGTCGAGCGCGCGAAAGCACGTTGGTCTGTGGAGGAGGTCAGACTCATGGCTCGCGCTGAGGCTTCAGCCACCTTAGCCGGGGAACTCTTCATGAACCTATATCTGCAGGAGAGGTTCCCCCATAGGAGTCTCGAAGCTGTCAAGGGTAAGCGTCGTCAAGAGGCTTATCGCGAGATGGTTAGAGTCTTCTGCCAAGAGTTGCAATCGCGTAATGCGGGTGGCATCGATGAGGGCGATAGGGGCGGCGCGGCGATGACAGAAGCTGCTACCGTCCCTGCGACCATGGAGTCTGACATTGAGGCCCCTAGCGCACATCAGCCTTCCCCTGAGCATAGATCTCAGAGGCTGCGGGACAATATTAATCAGCTCATAGAGCAGAGCTCAGCGTTCCGCAGCTACCAGGCTGATACTCTCGTGGGCACGGCGAGAGATGCTCTACTGACGGGGGTGGTCGACGTCCAGGCTATCGAGAGATGGCTGGGCCTGATCTTCCCGCCGTCAGCTGTGCGCCCTCCACAGCGCGCCTCGAGGAAGCAGCGCAGTCTTCCTGACATAAAAAAGAGTAGGAAGCAGGAAAGAAAGAGAGAATATGCACATGTGCAGTCTCTCTATAAGAAGAGCCCTAAGGCCTGCCTATCGCGTGTCCTCGGAGGCGGCTCGGTACGTGAGCGGCCGTCCGCTGTCGAATTCGATGAGTACTGGCGTCCCGTTATGGAGGCGTCCAGTGGCGCGGATGGAGACATGACGGCCCTGCGCGAGTCGTACGGGGTATCGGGGCAGGTAGCGTGTACTAGCCGGAGCCGTCCACCGACAGCCAGAGGTATTCATCTCGAGGGCCTAGGTGAGGGCGCCGCCACTAGCCCAGCTCGGGTGGCGGATAAGGCCTCGCTCTGGGATCCTATAAAACCTGTGGAGGTTCGAAGGATTTCGATCAAGACTGGTACAGCGCCCGGATTGGACCAGATTACGCCGAGGATGTGGAACGCCGTTCCCCTTGCTCTTCGTGCGCTTCTGTTCAATCTGCTGCTCTTGGCAAGAACGGTACCCTCGTCGATCGCCACAACAAAAACTGTATTCCTGGAGAAAAGGGGGGGCGTCCGACCGGCCAGCACCGGCGGACTACAGACCTCTCAGCATAGGATCAGTTGTGATAAGACACTTCCACAAAATTCTCGCTAAGCGATTAGCGGCCCTGGACGTGTTCGACACTCGCCAAAGGGGTTTCCGGCCGGTCGATGGGGTGTGTGAGAACGTCACAGTCCTGTCGGCCGTGCTCGGCGATGTCCGGAGGCGGTGTCGAACGTTACATCTGGCGTGCATTGACCTGTCGAAGGCATTTGACACGGTCTCGCACCCAGCTATACATAAGACTCTCGAAGAACTGAACCTCCCTTGGGAGTTTAGAGAGTATATCAGGGCTGTCTATTTGGATGCGCAAACGGTGTTAGGATCCAGCACCAGTGGAGTGTCGGCCGTCAAGATCGGCCGTGGCGTAAGACAGGGTGATCCGTTATCGCCGCTACTGTTCAATCTGGTCGTGGATAGAGCACTAGCTATTCTCTCGGAGGATGTTGGCTATCAGATGGGGGATGAGCTGATCAGCGCCTTGGGCTACGCAGACGACATTGTGCTCCTTGCCTCTACCAGGTCTGGTCTGCAGGAGAACCTGACACGGCTTCAGGCTGCCTTTGCGCGGAATGGACTAACTATCAACGCCAAGAAAACAGGAGTGCTGTCCATGGTGGCGTCCGGTAGAGACAAAAAGGTGAAAATTGACACAACACCGTACTTCACCGTGGGGGGAGTGGTGATCCCACAAAGATCCCCTGTCGATATCTGGGCGTACCTGGGCTGCATGTACGAAGGTGCTAGGGAATATGCCAATGATCCACCCCTAGCTCAATCAATCGAGCAACTTACGAAAGCGCCTCTGAAGCCGCAACAGCGGCTGAGGCTCTTGCGTGACTTTCTTCTACCACGGTATTATCACCGTTGGATGGTGGAAACAGTCACGGCCAAAACGTTGAGGGGTGTTGATATTTTGGTGCGAAAAGCCATTAGACGGTGGTTACGTTTTCCCCATGATGTTCCTGCTGAATATTTTCATGCGCCGATACAGAGTGGCGGGCTTGGTGTGCCTCTACTCAAAACTTTAATCCCTATTCTGAAGTTCGACCGACTGCAGCGGTTGTGTCGCAGTACTCTGCCCGCGGCGCGCGCCGCCGCCGAAACCACTTTTGTGGCTAGGCGGCTGGTCTGGTGTGAGAACCAGATGCGCATCCGGGGTAATAGGGTGCAAACGACCGCTGAGCTCAGACAACAGTGTGCTGCCTGGTTGCGCGAGTCGTGCGACGGGAACGGGCTCAGGGAGGTGGAAACATCGAAACTGAGCTCCCACTGGGTGTCGGCGGGGGCCGACCTCATTCCCGGAGCCGACTACGTGCACTATCATCACATACGGGCCAACTGTATTCCGTCTAGAGCGAGAGTCTCCCGAGGTCGTGATGGGCGCGAAGTTCGTTGTCGTGCTGGTTGTCCCGATGTCGAGACGCCGGCTCACTGCGTTCAGCGTTGCTTCAGAACGCACGGAGGGAGAATCCTACGGCATAACGACCTTTGCCGTCGAGTTGGTGGCTTCCTACAGCAGAAAGGATGGCATGTCGATGCGGAGTTAGCCTATTCGACCTCTGCCGGCCTGAGGCGGCCCGACCTGACCATTGTTAAGGGTGATGAGGCAGTGGTCGTTGACGCGCAGGTAGTATCCAGTGAAACTGCGTTGGAGGTGTCGCATGACCGCAAGGTGGAGAAGTACCGATCTTGTGATGATCTGGTGGACCGGGTGGCGGAGCGCACAGGAGTGCCGCGTAATAATGTCCGTTTCACCGCCATTACGATCTCATGGCGAGGTGTCTGGAGCCCTAGGAGCGGGGGTGAGCTGCGTAGTTTGGGCCTAACACCTGCCCAGCTGCGTACGCTTACGACTCGGGTCCTCTGGGGCTCATGGCTAAATTGGAAACGATTCAACGGAATAACAACCCGTTATATGCCGGGGCGGAACGTTACCGCGATTAGTGGTGCACATCGGAATGGCACGTAGAGTTGGGTGCCTCCGCATCAGCGGACGAGTAGTAAAAATGTGTGTGTGCATGAGTAGTAGAGTGAGAGCTGCTAGACAGCTCCTTTCAAGCACTTTCAGGGTGTCCGCTGCAACACCGACAGCAAACCACCTTGCAATATCGTTGCAGGTTTGAAATGACTGTCCATATTGCAGTCGTTTTGCCTTTAACGAAACAAATAGCCAAATGCCTCGTCATCTAATTAGTGACGCGCATGAATGGATTAACGAGATTTCCACTGTCCCTATCTACTGGTGGGAGTAGACATGACTATCGGAAGCACTTTGCAGGACGGTGCTCGCGTGTCTATTTGGAAAGCGGAGTGTTGTTAAGTACTGGGGCGGTACTCGGGTGACCGGATATGGTCGGTTGGCACTCGCCTGTACCCCAAATCATGCCGGTTCACCCGTGAACTACGGGCCGTCTCTAGGCGCGCTCGCATGTCTGTCCGGAGTTCCCGAAACGGGTAATCTGGGCTCAGAGTGGCTTCTGGGTGTCTCTCCTCGAGACGTGGCGTACCCGGTTGAGCTAGCTGGCCCGTCCCGACAGATGTTGCGAGTGAGAGGCGGTCTAAGGGCGTTCTGCTCTTCTGCTGTGTTGCGCCACGCGCGGCGGGAGAGTAGGGCGTCAACAACATCTTGAGATGTTAATTAAGTAATAAATAGACGGTGGGTGAGACAACCCCCGACGCGTTTTTGTAAGCAACACGCCGCGAAGATCGTATCTCGGCATCATAGATCGTCGGTCTCGGAGTGACACGCAGCGAGTGAACTTGGTTTCTCGTGGGTGCTGCCCTCGGCGCAAGCAACACGCGGCGTGAGTGCCACAAAGCAACACGCCGCTAAGCAACACGCCGGGAAAAGCAGCACGCCGCAGAAGACTTTAAGTTTAGTTGCTGAACACCATCCTAAGCAACACGCGGTGTTGATCTTTTGAGGTCGACCTCTATTTTTAATAAAAGTCATGATCTACAGGGCTGTTGAAGCGCAACACATGCTGAATCGCAGCACTCAGCCTATCACAGTCAAGTCGAACTCCACCTCCAGCGCTGGTTCCCACTGTAAACTACGAACAGGCTTTGCCTTAAATAGGCCAACGGAGTTAAGGCGATACGCGAGTTCCCTCGGCTCGCGGGCCTTCGGGCTGCTACCGGCTTTTTCCGGAGGGGGTGCGGGGGTCTTGGGGGTGTGTGAGTGTGTGCGTGTCCATGTTTGTGTTCGTCGGGTGATAGAGATGCGGTCGGGTGTCGATGGATATTTCTCGAAGACTAACCAAGCGGGGAGTAGTAGCCCCGCGACCGTAGGACGCGGATATGTTAGTACCTGACCTCTGCGGCGTAATAAATGGTAAGTTCTGGCCTAGCGCCAGTAAAGTCCATGTGAAACCGCATGTTTAATGTGGGAGAACCGCTGTCCGTGTCTGGGCGGAGCCTATTCGGGAGTTGAAGTCGGCCACCCGGGCGCATGCGTGGAGGATTAGCTGATCACTATTTCCTCATATCCTGCCAGTGGGAAGATACACTGGCAACGTCTAGCCTGAACTTTGAGTGAACGGTGCTCTCGGGGCATACGTGCTCATTTAGTAGGTGTGACGTTAAACCTTTAGCATCAAACTACATAACATTTTTATAGAGTCACGTCTGCATGAATAGGGCGGATCACCCGACAAGCTGCTTCTCAGCTTTCATGCAGTTTAACTAGGGCTTTAAACCGGCGGGGATAGATGCCCATATGCGTATGGGCTGCCATGATGGCCGAACCGTCGTAACAATTACACAGACTGCTATATGAAGAACGCAAAAACCCCCAACCCGGACGGACATAAGAATGACAAAAAGGCTAAAACTGAAACGGACAAAACGAGCTCGGATACGGATAAGGCAGACGGACAAAAGACTGGGACGAAAACGGTGACGAATGTGGGCGACGGACACAAGGTGATCACGAAGGCGGTGACAGTGACGCTGACTAAGATCAGCCAGAAGGGTTCGGAGAAGCCGTCCACTCAGGACGCATTGAAAAAGTGGGCGACTAAGCAGGCGTTGGACGAAACGACGGTACTGACGGACGAAGAGAGCTTTGCGGGTGATCCGGTGCAGCGCACGTTCGCGCGTAGCGGGAAGTTGCAAAGGAGCCCACCTAGCTCCCAGACTCCCATAAGGAACACGCAGAGTGAGTCAAGTGGAGCAGTGGGAGGGATTATGGCCCAAGAGACCGATAAGCAGCGGGCGAACTCGGCCTTGCTCGCGCTGGGCAACGAAAACGGGGCCGGTACCGGTAGCGAGTCGGACGAGGATGAAGTCTTTGCGAGTGGTGAAGCGGCGACTCGAGAGGAGTTGGCTGCTAATGCGATGCACGGAGTCAGATTGAAGCTAGACAAGATTCTTTCTGACCTTAATGCGAAATTCACTAAGTCGGCGGGACAGAAAATAGCGGCGTTATTTAGCGAGACCAGTAGATTGGTCATGCAGTTGGGTTGCGACAACTCGTTCTTGAGGGGTCGTCTGGCGGAGAGGGTGGAGACGAAACGCCTTCCGCCGGCGACGTTCGCGGATGTAGTAAGCGGGCAAGGGGCGCCTCGTCGCAAGATCGAGGCGGAGGCCGCTGCGGTGCCCGAAACTAGGAAGACAGGACCCCGTGGTAGGGACTTTTCGGTGGTTGTGGCCAGCAAGGCCGAAGAGAACAGATCGGTGGACGAGGTGAGAAAGACGCTGCTGGAGGCGATTGACCCGGTAGCGTCTAACATTAGAATAAAAAATGTGAGGAAAATTAGGGACGGCAGAGTCGTAATACAGGCACATTCGAAGGCAGATGTGGACAAGATAGTCGCCAATCAGGCGATCAGGGAGAAGGGGCTCACGGCGGCTCTTCCGGCAGCCAGAAAGCCCCGTATAATTTTGTATGACGTGCCCAGGGGGTTGGAAGTCGATGGTGTCCGCCAAGCTATAGCTAGGCAAAACCCGGAGCTCCTCCAGGGGGTGGGAGAAAGAACCTATATGGAGGAAGTCGTATTTTGGTTTAAATTGGGTAAAGGGGATGAAGAGACGGTGAACTGGGTAGTAGAGGTGATGCCTGGTATGCGTGATAGGTTTAAGAAGGCTTCGCGCATTTATGTAAGCTGGAGGAGCTGTAGGGTCGCGGATTTCACTTCGTTGACCAGATGCTACAGATGCCTAGATCTGGGTCATGTCGCGAAATACTGTAAGGCGGCGAAGGATACCTGTTCCCACTGCGGCCTCGACGGCCATCGACAGGACAAGTGTCCGAACGCGACTGGGCCGAAAGTATTCGCGGTCTGCAAGAGACGAGGACGGCCGGCGAATCATGCGGTCAACGATGGGGGGTGTCCCTCGCATAAAATAGCCAGGGATAGGTATGCGGGCACCATCGGCAATGGTTAGGCAGGACCCGCAGGGTGTCTCGAGTATGAATGTGGTACAGTGTAATTGCCAAAGAGCGTATGCGGTAATGTGTGACCTGGGTGAAATGCTGTGTGAACGTCGAGTGAGTGTGGCACTGCTGCAGGAACCGTGTGTGAAGGATGGAAGAGTAGTAGGACTCCCGCTAAGAATGGATGTAATAGCGAATGAGAGCGAATGTATCAAAACAGCAGTGGTGGTGAATGATCCCAATCTGGATGTGATGTGCGTAAGGGAGTGCACGGACGAGCATGGCGTGTGTGTGTGGCTGAAGGGAGACTTCGGCGAAATGTATGTGGTGTCTGTGTACTGCCGGTTCGGTGAGGACATCGAGCCGTATCTGGCGTACATGGACAGGGTGCGAATGGTAACCGGAGGAAAGCGGGTATTGGTGGGAATGGATGCGAATGCCGTCTCTTCCTTATGGTACAGTAAGGGTAGGGGCGGCAGTAGAGAGAGTGAAATGCGTGGCAGAGCGCTTGAGGAGTGGATTGTGGAGAATGGTATGATTGTGTTGAATGAGCCGAGCGAGAGTTACACGTTTAGCGGACCCAATGGGGAAAGCGACATTGATGTGACTCTCGTGAGCGATGCGACTGGGGGGTGCCGGTATGAGTGGAAAGTCAAGAGTGACTGGGGTATCAGCGACCATAATGTGTTGCTGATACGTATGAAGTATGGCGAGAATGCTGAGCGAATGGAGAGTGTGCGTAGGTGGGTGTGTAAAGACGTGGACTGGGAGGGTTATAAGAGCGATCTGGTGGAGTATGCGTCCGAAGATGCTGTGAATGCGATGGATGACTGGGACGCGGACAGTTTGGCGGAACGCGTCACCTCGTGGATCCTGAGAGCGAATGATAATAGAATGAAAAGGCGAGTGTGTGGGGTTGCGAGGAAGCTTGTGTGGTGGACGGATGAGCTTGAGCGTATGAAAAAGGATGTGAGGAAGTGTAGGCGAGCCTACCAGCGAATGAGAGGGAGAGACAGAGATCGAATGGAAGGATGTCTGAACGTGTACAAACGTACTCTTGGAGAGTACAAGAAAATGCTGTGGAGAGTGAAAGAGGAGAACTGGAGACAGTTCGTGAGTGATAAGGGAAATCAGGATCCGTGGGGTGATGTATACAAGGTGTGTATGGGGAAGTATGGACGGGATAGATTGAGTGCCATGAAAGTGGGTGATAGGATTACGAGTACGTGGGAAGAGAGTGTGAATGTGCTGCTGGATCGATTCTTCCCAGCCGCGAGTATGGAGGATGTGCGAATGGCAGACAGAGAAAATGTGGAAAGGTCGTTCGAATGGGATGAAGTGAATGTAGCAATGAATGGCTGGGATGGCTGAAGAGAGTGTATGATGTGTGTCTGAGCACCAATCGCTTTCCTGCGGCGTGGAGGGAGAGGCGCACTTGTACACCGTTCATTTGGACACGGTCATTTGGACACGATCAAATGGACACCGTTTATATGCACACGGTTCATTTGGATACCGTTCATTTGGACACGGTTCATTTGGACACAGTTCATTTGGACATGGTTCATTTGGACACGACTCATTTGGACACGGTGAATTGGACACCGTTCGTTTGGACACAGCGAATTGGACACTGTTCGTTTGGACACGGGTTATTTGAACACGGTTCGTTTGGACACCGTTCATTTGGACACGGTTTATTTGAACACGGTTCACTTGGACACGAAAATGCGCGGCCTGTTCACTTGGACACGAGAATGCGCGACCTGTTCACTTGGACACGAAAATGCGCGATCTGTTCACTTGCACACGAAAATGCGCGGCCTGTGCAGTTGGACACGAAAATTCGTGACCTGTTCACTTGGACACGAAAATACACGATCTGTTCACTTGGACACGAAAATGGGCGACCTGTTCACTTGGACACGAAAATGCGCGGCCTGTTCACTTGGACACCGAAATGCGCGATCTGTTCACTTGGACACGAAAATGCGCGGCCTGTTCACTTAGACACCGAAATGCGCGATCTGTTCACTTGGACACGAAAATGCGCGGCCTGTTCACTTGGACACGAGAATGCGCGACCTGTTCACTTGCACACGAAAATGCGCGGCCTGTTCACTTGGACACGAGAATGCGCGACCTGTTCACTTGCACACGAAAATGCGCGGCCTGTGCAGTTGGACACGAGAATTCGCGATCTGTTCACTTGGACACGAAAATACACGATCTGTTCACTCGGACACCGAAATGCGCGATCTGTTCACTTGGACACGAAAATGCGCGGCCTGTTCACTTGGACACGAGAATGCGCGACCTGTTCACTTGGACACGAGAATGCGCGACCTGTTCACTTGCACACGAAAATGCGCGGCCTGTGCAGTTGGACACGAGAATTCGCGATCTGTTCACTTGGACACGAAAATACACGATCTGTTCACTTAGACACCGAAATGCGCGATCTGTTCACTTGGACACGAAAATGCGCGGCCTGTTCACTTGGACACGAGAATGCGCGACCTGTTCACTTGCACACGAAAATGCGCGGCCTGTTCACTTGGACACAAGAATGCGCGACCTGTTCACTTGCACACGAAAATGCGCGGCTTGTGCAGTTGGACACGAGAATTCGCGATCTGTTCACTTGGACACGAAAATACACGATCTGTTCACTTGGACACGAAAATGGGCGACCTGTTCACTTGGACACGAAAATGCGCGGCCTGTTCACTTGGACACCGAAATGCGCGATCTGTTCACTTGGACACGAAAATGCGCGGCCTGTTCACTTAGACACCGAAATGCGCGATCTGTTCACTTGGACACGAAAATGCGCGGCCTGTTCACTTGGACACGAAAATGGGCGACCTGTTCACTTGGACACGAAAATGCGCGGCCTGTTCACTTGGACACCGAAATGCGCGATCTGTTCACTTGGACACGAAAATGCGCGGCCTGTTCACTTGGACACCGAAATGCGCGATCTGTTCACTTGGACACGAAAATACACGATCTGTTCACTTGGACACGAAAATGGGCGACCTGTTCACTTGGACACGAAAATGCGCGGCCTGTTCACTTGGACACCGAAATGCGCGATCTGTTCACTTGGACACGAAAATGCGCGGCCTGTTCACTTGGACACCGAAATGCGCGATCTGTTCACTTGGACACGAAAATGCGCGGCCTGTTCACTTGGACACGAGAATGCGCGACCTGTTCACTTGCACACGAAAATGCGCGGCCTGTGCAGTTGGACACGAGAATTCGCGACCTGTTCACTTGGACACGAAAATACACGATCTGTTCACTTGGACACGAAAATGGGCGACCTGTTCACTTGGACACCGAAATGCGCGATCTGTTCACTTGGACACGAAAATGCGCGGCCTGTTCACTTGGACACCGAAATGCACGATCTGTTCACTTGGACACGAAAATGCGCGATCTGTTCACTTGGACACGAAAATGCGCGGCCTGTTCACTTGGACACCGAAATGCGCGATCTGTTCACTTGGACACGAAAATGCGCGGCCTGTTCACTTGGACACCGAAATGCACGATCTGTTCACTTGGACACGAAAATGCGCTACCTGTTCACTTGGACACGAAAATGCGCGGCCTGTTCACGTGGACACGAGAATGCGCGACCTGTTCACTTGCACACGAAAATGCGCGATCTGTTCACTTGGACACGAAAATGCGCGGCCTGTTCACTTGGACACCGAAATGCGCGATCTGTTCACTTGGACACGAAAATGCGCGGCCTGTTCACTTGGACACGAGAATGCGCGACCTGTTCACTTGCACACGAAAATGCGCGACCTGTTCACTTGCACACGAAAATGCGCGGCCTGTTCACTTGCACACGAGAATGCGCGACCTGTTCACTTGCACACGAAAATGCGCGGCCTGTTCACTTGCACACGAAAATGCGCGATCTGTTCACTTGGACACGAAAATGCGCGGCCTGTGCAGTTGGACACGAGAATACGCGACCTGTGCATTTGGACACGAAAATGCGCGACATATCGTTGTGATTGAGAATACTCGGGTTAAAAATTGCAAGTTTTCACTATTTTTACATGTTGGCAATGTTCTTTGGGATCAGAAGTGATTCATAGTATATGGGTAAGGATAAGAATAGAAAAGGATAAAAAATTACATAACACACATTAAGATTTATGTACGGAAATAAAAGTTACAAACTCTATTTATGTTTAATAAAACGTATGTATATTTGTGACAATTTCCGCAATTTTTTATTTTATACCTGCCTCCTGCGCAATAGCGGTATAACAATACTTGTACTTATATATTTTAAATCAAATACGAAGAATTATAATATATAGTGTTGTCTCCGATAAAACGTAACAAAAGAAAATCGCATATAATCACAGCGCTTTGTACTATATGTAACAATATTAAAAGAAATAGTTATCACAATATCTTGTGTATCATAAATCCGCAATTTGCCCAATTTTTATTTTATATCTGCCTTCTGCGCAATATAGCAGTATAATAATACTTATACTAAACATTTGTAATGAAATACGAAGAATTGTAATACACAGTGTTATCTTTCCGATAAAACGTTACTAAAGAAAATCGCATATAATATCTTTGGTATCATAAATTCGCAATTTTTATTTTATACCTGCCTTCAGCGCAATATAGCGGTATAACAATACTTATACTAAACATTTTAAATCAAATACAAAGTATTATAATATGCAGTGTTATCTTTCCGATAAAATGTTATAAAAGAAAATCGCATGTAATCACAGCGTATGTGTAACAATATTAAAAGAAATAGTTATCAAAATATCTTTCTTATCATAAATCTTTGGTATATAAAATAAAATGCCCATGTTTGGTAACAGAGAACTTACGTATACTAATTATGATTAAGTTTAATTAGGAACTATAGTTTCTATAATCAGGCATGTTAAAAGATATTAATTATTACAACAAATCATAAAAAATGCAAAATGTCTTGTTATAATTGATTTATAGCTAAATTTAGAAAACAATTAATTTCAACGAAAACCATGCATGACTATAGCAATAAGTTACATATAACATTAACATTTGGCTTTGGTATCTTTATCTGTTTCCATTTTTTTGTTTAGGATAAAAAATATCTGTATGCATTACACAATTTGTAGACTTATTATATATCGGCACTTCATAGTGCATAACTTTGCCTGTAAAATTCGAATTATAAGTAGATATTTCAGATGCAATCAAAGCAATATTGCACATACAGATATTTAAGATACATTCTAAATAATGTAAGAAATATGAGTCAATTTGTTTTTAAAACAGAGTAAATAAAAATAATAAAGCGTTTTCTGTTCTATTCTAAAATTCTACTGTTCTAAAATTAGTAGACAGCAGTGTTTGTAAACAAAAAAATATTGCTTGACTCAAAGACAATTTTTATGGTCTTCTAACTCGAAAACAGTTTTCATAAGTGGTATTGAAAATCGGACATCGATTTCTTTCTAATTTTTCAATGCATTCAATGCAACAAGCAAGATGACCACATAGTATGAAAACATGTGTTCGTTCATTAGTAAGACACACCGTGCAGGTTTCTTCGGAAGGTTTTGCTCCTGACACGTTAGAATTCTGGTAATCTCTGTTAATAGCATGGAATGGAAGGTCTTCTCTATGAGTATTGTTGTTATCCTCATACCAATATCCATAATCATCTTCTGGCACCTCATATATGGATGAATCATCTGTAAGAAAAAGAGGAAAGTTGAAAGTATTGCTGTTCCATCTTTATGCAAAAAATCTTATTTTAAAGAACCTATGAGCTGCTAATAAGAACATTAGCTTACGTATCAATCAATTTATTTTCTAATTAGAAATAATTATTAATGCTGTAGTTTCCTTAATTATATATTCCTTAATTCCTTCTTGTTACCTGCATTTGCTTCATTTTCTTCTTCTCTTGGACTAAATAATGGAATATCATATTCGCGTTCAAATCCAGTCTCTTCCTCTCTTGGACTAGATAATGGAATGTCATGTACGTGTCGAGATCCAGTTTCTTCCTCTCTTGGACTAAATAATGGAATGTCATGTACGCGTCGAGATCCAGTCTCTTCCTCTCTTGGACTAGATAATGGAATGTCATGTACGCGTCGAGATCCAGTTTCTTCCTCTCTTGGACTAGATAATGGAATGTTATGTACGCGTCGAGATCCAGTCTCTTCCTCTTTTGGACTAGATAATGAAATGTCATGTACATGTCGAGATCCAGTTTCTTCCTCTCTTGGACTAGATAATGGAATGTCATATACGCGTTGAGATCCACTTTGTCGGTCTAAAATTAAAATATAAAATAGTTATTTGCAAGTTTAAGCTGTAAAATTATTATATTATATAAAAATTGTACCAAAATTTGCTTTTCATACAAGATGTTTTCAATTATCCTAGTGAAGTGAAGTATGAAAAAGAATTTGGAATAAAATTATAGACTTTAATATACTTATTAAGTTTTTGGATCCAAAGAAAATAATGAAAATAGTAATATTTACCTGTCTCGAACGTTTCGTTTAAATTCTCCAAGAACTCCATACGTACAGTTTGTGTGTCACTTGACAATTCATGTTCTGAAAAGAAGAAACAATTATAGGCATAGTTAGAGGCTGCTAATAATATTATCTGGCGTATTAATCAATTCACTGTCCAATTAAAAATAATGACTAATGCTGTAGATTCCTTAATTTTATGTAAATATTTATTGCGTGCTATATAAGTCTCAACAAATGTGCAAGCATTATTAACTATAAAATTTTTTAAAACATAAAAAGTTGTTTGTACAAAAACGTATAAAACATTAAAGTAATGGCAAAGTACTTCTTCTTACCTGTATTTGCTTCATTTTCTTCCTCTCTTGCACTAGATAATGGAATGTCACGTATGCGTCGAGATCTTCTATGTCTAGTATTTGTGCGTCCAGTTTGTCTGTCTAAAATTAAAATATAAAATTATTTCAAGGCAAGTTTGAGCTGGAAACATATTATTAAAAACTTGTAGCAAATTTTGCTTTTTATACAAAATGTTTTTAATTAAGCTAGTGGAGTAAAGTATAAAAAAAATTTTGAATAAAATTACAGACTTTAATACATTTATTAAGATTTTTACATTCAAAGAAAGTAGCATTATTTACCTGTCTCAAATATTTCGTTTAAATTATCCGAGAAGAACTCTATGTCTGCAATCTGTACATCACTTGACAATTCATCTTCTGGAAAAAAAGAAACATAGTTATAGATATGTTTAGGGTAAGTTGATTATATTAATTTATCAAGATTTATATTTGTATTGAATGTAATAAAAAGTAAAACTGGAACTATGAATGGATGTAATCATTATTGTAATTTCTAGTAAAAATATGTTAATTTACCGTCAAATGATGTCAATCGTTCCATTTCAAAGATTTTATTGTCCGTGGTAAACATCAGCAAAAATTGTTTCAGTGGCAATCTTAAAAAGATTAAAGATGAGTTTTATTATAATCTTATAATAATTATCTATTAGTCAACTCGTATTAATATAAATTAAAAAAAAAATTACAAGGAAGATTTAAAAATAATACCTGTTATGAACTAGATCTTCCTGCATATTATGTATTTTGATATCACGTTCTCTACTTGCCCGGGTACGGGTTCGTCGAGCTCGAACACCAATTTGCAAGCGACGAAAATCTAGTTCTTGATCGAGTATTAAATTTTTTAATTTTTCTAAGGAGAAGAGGTAGAATAATTAGAACACATAACATTAATGTATAAATTCTTAAGAATATAACATTAGAACAGAGAATAATTATTCTGTAAAAGTATGTATATTTTGATATAAAATTACCCAAAAACGTCCAAACATTTATATTTCTTGTGCCTAGTTTGTACACTGCAGTATTATGAAAACTTTCTACTATGTTATTAGTGCGTATTGGACAATCAAAAGTACTAATTTTTGATGCCATATTTGACCAAGTAAGCCTCAGATAGGACGTGAAACATAAAATATCCGGATATTCACGAGAAAGTAGGTCAGCTTCAGCTTGTATAATGTGTAAAGCTTCTTGAAACATGTTTGATGGCAATAAAGGCAATACCATTGTCATTGATAGTATAGTTCGTGGAACCTCTGAAAGGCGTAGTTTTCGCCACTTACGCAGGACAGCCTGCAAGAAAATGAAAGAAATATAATTGAAATTAAGTAATGTAATGAAGTCACATTTGTAATGATCATGATGAATAAAAATACGGTAGTATCTCGAGTGAGAGAAAATTGAAAAAAAACTTGGTCAATGCTGCTTGAAGAATGTTGTAATGTGTAAATACATTGTAGAAAAAAGATTTCTAACTTGAACTTATACTATAACTACGTTATGCATTGACTAAGTTTTATTTAAATCTTCCAAAATTGTAGATTTATCTTCACAATATATTTAAAATGTTATATTTTATCTTCAATATACTTAAAAAAGATAGAAGTATTATCTATTAATAAATTATATAATTTATTAATAAATATATTATTCATATTTCATTAATATATATTTATAATGAGGATGAAACATATTGTTTGCAGATTAAGCAGATTAAGCAATAGAGGATACAGAGGAAAGAAAAGTTGCAGTTACTTAATAATTATTAAAAAATACAAGACTTTATGATATACGAATATATTTTTTTATGTAATGTTTATTTTGTTAACATAAGTAAACATGTATTTTTGTAAATAAAATTAGAGTGTGAAAAAAAGACAATGTATTGAAGAGAATAAAATATTCGAAAATTACAAAACAATACAGTTTAGAGAAATTGCTATGACACTTTTTGAAAGTAATAGAAGACAATAATGACAGGAAGAAAAAGTAAAGGAAGGAATGCATTACAACGTTGAATAAAAAATGAACAATTTTTATTTGAAATAAAGTGAAGTATTAATCAAAAGTGAAATATTAAAGGTACAAATATTATGATAATTTCTTATACGGGACTGTTTTCTTACATATTGGACATTGTGTTTTGACAAAGTTTTCATCTCTGTCATTTATTAAGCAGCGCACTGCACAATTGGCACAAAAAATATGCCCACAATCTCCTACACCCAAATATTCGACATTTATTATTTCTGTGCATATTATACACTCTAAAGGTGCTACATCATATTTAACATGTCGTAACCTGCATTTTGGTAGTGTGCAATCACCATTTTTAAATTTGCCACATATGCTTGAGCTTTGTAGCGTTCGGCCAACTTCCCTCTTCAGCTGCTCGGTAACGAAGCTGTTCCAAGCTGGTACAATGTAAGAACGGACATTTCGTGTCGCTGCATGTAGTATTCTGGTATTTGTAACAGTATTGATATTTGTGAAGAAAATTGCAATTTGGATCAAAGCAACAATTATTTTTAAAAGCAGCGCAATCTTCAATGACAGATTTTCTGAAACAAAAAGCATTGAAGTGTTGAGCGATGTGACAATAAATAACTAAACTCGCATAACTGTAAAATATTTAAAAATCTTACCGGAAATTATAGCACGACATATTTGTAGGCAAAACAACAATAGCAAAAACGACAGGGGCAAAGTAAACGACAGAGGCAAAGTAAACGACAGAAGCAAACTGGACGACAGAAACAGCAGTTTTCTGAAACACTAGCAAATTAAATAATACAAGAGTGAGAATTGCAACTACAACAGCAATAGATAAAGAATAACACATGTTCAAAGCAGTAATGTTTACAGATTCTTATGACGTTTTGTCGTAGCAAATCAGAGCCTCCACATAGGAACATCCGTAACACGGTGCATACGTTACGATAAGTTCTGACCGTATACTTACATTTGTACGTAAATTTGGATTTCGGTCAACGCACAAAGAAAGATGTAAAACGTAACACGCTTTTATTGTTACGTACGCATCAAAGTATATGGTCGGAACTTATATAACCTAACGTAACGTGTTAATAACCCCGACGATCTTGTGCGGAGACTACTATATATATCGACATATACGACATATGAAATATTAGCCTAATGGAAGATTCTCACCACGTCCGGCGTCAAAAACACGTCAATCCGATATTCGATAAAATAATCAGTTCTGCCCCGCGAAGCGAAATATTAAATCGTTGAAGTTGACGACAATTCAGGTTATGAAACCTGTCATACCGACATAAACTTAAAACATAATAGGCTGCGTTCCGATATTCAGTGCCAGTACTGAATATCTGTTGAGAACGAGCATATCCCAATAGGCCGGTATTCATAGGCCTAGTCGACACAAATCACTTAATACACGTATTAAATAGTAAATAACTAGTAAATTAGTTTGATTATTGGCTGATCAGTTCAAATATACTATTTGATACGCGTATCAAAAGATCGGTGTAAACTAGGCCTTCAAGACAGTCTAAAGGCCATCGCACACAAAATTGCATAGGCTGCATAAGCATAGCATAAGACCGCTGGACCAATGAGCATCTTATGTAAATTAATATGGCGGCTTTATGCTGGATGCTCATTGGTTTAGCGGTCTTATGCTACGCTTGTGCTAAGCTATGCATTTTGTGTGCGATGGCCTTAAAGCGGGGAGCACACACTTCTGCACAACGCATAATGCGTAAGCATAAGAAAATTGATTGGTATATTTCCTTATGCACATTTGTATGTACCAATCAATTTTCTTATGCTTACGCATTATGCGTTATGCAGAAGTGTGTGCTTCCCGCCTTAAAGGTCAATACAGACAAACTTGCATAGCGCATAAACATAAGCATAAAGCGGGGAGCACACACTTCTGCACAACGCATAATGCGTAAGCATAAGAAAATTGATTGGTCCATACACATGTGCATAAGGAAATAGACCAATCAATTAACTTATGCTTACGCATTATGCGTTGTGCAGAAGTGTGTGCTCCCCGCTTAAAGGTCTATCCAGACAAACTTGCATAGGTGCATAACCATATGCATAAAGAAACGGATTGGTCTATTTCCTTATGCATGGCACATGCATATGGATCAATCAATTCTCTTATGCTTATGTTTATGGGCTTATGCAAGTTTGTGTGGATATAGCTGAAGGAAATTGATTGGTCCACATACATGTGTATAAGGAAATAGACTAATCCATAGACCTTAAGTAGCAATTGAGCGTGATTGTTGGATCCAAAGGTAAGAACCAATCACATTCAATTGCTACTTAGCGGCTCAGTGAGCGGTCGTGCTTTCTGGATGCACCCAATGTTTCCCGCGTTTTTCGCGGCAGTTAGCAACGCTCGTCATTGTAATCGCTCAATGCACGTGCTGAATCTGCTTCTGATGTACTTGTCGTAATAATTATGCATTTGTTGTAACGATTGTGCGCTCATGTCGTTAATCTGCTTTTGATGTTCCTTGTCGTAATAATTGCTTTTGTGGTATTGATCGTGCTCGTGTCGTAATTGTAACCTCAGTTGCTCATACATTCTTAATTCTAAGAAGTGATCATTTTTTAACGCTGCTTCTTTCTTTCATCTGATGCTTATCGTATCTTTACCAATGTAAGTAACCGACAACAGCAAGAAAAAAATATCTGCTACGTATTACTTTTCTACAAATTAAATATTTTATTATAAGAATTTGATCAGTTTAAGCCTGATGTACAATGTGTTCTTTGCTTTCTGTTTTCTGCTCTTAACCTCTTTACGACTATCTCGTATTTCGCAATTCCGTCGCGTAACGCGATGTTTCTTGTTCTCTGTCGCCCAAGATAAAAATTGACGAACTTTAATAGAGACAAGAAACATCACGTTACGCGACGGAATTGCGAAATACGAGATAGTCGCAAAGAGGTTAAGAGCAGAAAACAGAAAGCACAAAGAGCACATTGTAGATCATCAGCCTTTAAATTATTGTATGGAATATTTTATCCGTACGTGGTCTAACGCTTCTGCAAACAGAATAAATCGCCAGCAATTTCAGAGCAATAAGTTATTAATTAATTTAATTCGCCGTAGAATTTGAATAAACTTTGCTGGGCCTAAATTCTGGTGTGAAAAAAATAATGCATGTGCGGCATTTTTCATAGTTTGTATACTACATACATAAATAATCTTAGAAATTATTTTGCATATGTAATACAAAAAATTTATTAATTATGCTTTATTAATAGCTATAATATTGGAAGATTAGTGTTGCTCGAGAATTTCATGAAAATAATACTTTCAAAGACATATGCTTAAATAATTACAATATTATCCATGATTTTAACAGGAACATTTTGTTTCTTTCAATTTTTATTACAAGTATTGACTATTGTCTTTTAATTTAATATTTTTTTCAGATGGAGGAAATATGTGGCAAGCAACCTGGTACAACACTTTATGTTTACGATGATTACAGTTATAATAAAGATTCTCGCAATCAGAATATTCTAAGATGCAGTACTCGCCGGTCTTCAAAGTGTCCTGGCGCTATAAATCTTGAGAATGATCAAATACGTTTAGTCCATGATCATAATCATACAAAGACACAATGGAAGATAGTGCAATCTACCATGAAACAAGAAATGTTGAAGCTGTGTCGAGAAACGTCTTTGTCTTTGAAAGATATATTTGACAATGTCTGTAGACAGTAAGTAAAATTACTCTTCGTGATTATTCCGTTACTTAAATGTATGAATCCTGATGACCCTGCAATGGGACATATGTTGTAAATATGTATGTTTTTCCTATTTTGGCTGAACCTTCTCACTAAAATTGAGAATACATAGATAAAACTTCAAAACATTATTTACAAAATAAAACCTACATAAAAAACATTGAAAAGTCACAGGAACCTATATATTCTTTCAACGTTATAGAATTGCTGTTACAGTTACGGGTTAAAATAGTGTATAGAATAACAGTATGAAAATAAAATTTAAATGCAAATCTTTCCTTTGTAAACAATTAAAATATTTTTATAAGCATGAAGCTTAAAATGTAGTGAAAATTATAACCTTTTTTATTGCTCTTTTTAATTTGTTTGCATAAAAAAGAAATATAAACTAATTAGATATTTGCATTTCATTGTTTATTTTACTTTTTATTTCAAACAGCATTGAATTTATAAAATTATGAATTTATTATAATATACAGGGTGTCCCATTTTAACTTGGACAGCAAAATATCTCAAAAACTAAGCTCCACATACAAAAATGTTTCAGACAAAAGTTGTATGGTTTCAAGGGGGACATAAGATGGTACCATTGGTTTGACCTTGGATGGTCGTTTAAAGCTCACATAAACGACACCTTTAATTTCTTAAATGGAAACCCCTATTTTTCAATGCATATTCTTGTAGCTAATCTCGAGAGCTTTTCAAAACACTATAATAAAGTATTTTTTCGTTAAGAACTTTTGGAATTATGAGGCTTGAAAGTTCTAGTATTTTGACATAAATTACAAAATATCTTGTAAAACATTAAGTTTTCGGTAATGTTACCTTAATACTTTTATGCACAGAATAATGAGACGAATCAATTGGTATAAAAAAAAGACATAGTTGCTTTTAAGAAAAAGTATGCAGATGCGTGTTGCAAATTACATATTTTTTCTTAAAGGAACTGTGCATTTTTTCATACCAATTGATTCGTCTCATTATTCTGTGCATAAAAGTATTAAGGTAACATTACCGAAAACTTAATGTTTTACAAGATATTTTGTATTTTATGTCAAAATACTAGAACTTTCAAGCCTCATAATTCCAAAAGTTCTTAATGAAAAAATACTTTATTATAGTGTTTTGAAAAGCTCTCGAGATTAGCTACAAGAATATGCATTGAAAAATAAGGGTTTCCATTTAAGAAATTAAAGGTGTCGTTTACGTGAGCTTTAAACGACCATCCAAGGTCAAACCAATGGTACCATCTTATGTCCCCCTTGAAACCATACAACTTTTGTCTGAAATATTTTTGTATGTGGAGCTTAGTTTTTGAGATATTTTGCTGTCCAAGTTAAAATGGGACACCCTGTATATGTATTTCCAAAATGCAGTGCCGTGGTCGTGCGTTCTAGAGTAGCTGTTGCACTTGGCAGCCGACGTTTGATAATGCACAGTCACGGCGCTACATTTTGGAAATACATACATATTATAATAAATTCATAAATGTAAAAATTAAAGCAGAATTAAAACACAGAGTGAATAATTCATTGCTGTATGTAGTGAATTAAACGGAAAAATTATTTTTATTTTTTTAGTTATTGATCTTTTTAGTTACACATTTCAATATATTGAGTGCTTTTTCCGTAATCGGGTTTTTAAACCCTAATCTTTGGCAAACATTTTTATTAAATTAACTTTTAAAAAATATAATTTTTTTTATTTAACTTTTGTGTGATAAAGGTTTTTTATTATATATTTCATATAAATGAAAGAAACCAGATAAAGTAATAATATGTCTTACAATTAGTTTTACTTAAACCAAAATTTTTTATTTTCAATTTTCCTTCTTTAATAAGAATCAACTTGCCTCTTTTATTAAGTGTTTCTCCTTCCTTTTTTTTCTTTTCTTCTTTTATTTTAAAATTTCTTTTTACCAGTCACTGCTCTTTGTATTTTTTAGTCTGTTTAATAAACTTTCTTTTTTACATTTTCCATCTTTTTATATTTTTATTTATCGGCGGAAGTTTTTTCTTATTTTACCTTTTATTTTGTCAATTTTGCTACACAAGGGAAATATAAATATTCTTTCAATACATTTCTTTTTTATTTTATTAGATTAACAACAATTTTGTTCATAGTTTCTGTAATGTTTACATTACAAATTATACACAAAGAGATTACTATGTAAACAGATATATTTAAAAGTAATTTATATTTTTTTTGAAGTGTTGCAAAATATGAAAAGATTGCGTAAAAAAAGTTTTCAAATTTAAAAATGTTTAACCGATTTCGATTTACATTTCCCTATTGCTTTCTAACAAGTAAATAAAATTACACTCTGAATATAGATTTGAAAACTAGAGGCCTGCTTTTAACCCTCTGGAGGTTACATATTTTTGGCTTAACCTTTTAAATTTTTAAGATGTTTCATTCATGTAATAACAAGTTTAAGATAAAAGTCTATGGGCATTTTGTAGAAGAGTAGAAGGTCTGGTGTCTCTGTAACTGATGTCTCAACATTATAATTTAGATCAACTTGTTTCGGTGAAAATTAGCATTTGTCTTATAATTGATTGTAATTGTTGCTTGTTTATATAGATATCCTGATGCAGCCATAAATTTGTCATATGCCTCATTAAAATCTACATTGTATCGTGAAAGAAGGAAACTGCGTCCTAATGTAACAAAAGACATGAACGTTCTTGCTATGAGTTTATCAGCATACGCACCTCTTGAAGGATTTTACAAAGGAAGCGTAACCTGTAGCAATGGAAAAACAGCATTAATATTTACAAGTAATGAGCTGTTGCAAGAATTACAAAAATCAACAGAACTTTATGTAGATGGCACATTTAATGTAAGCCTAGCTCATTTGCAAAACATTATATTACTATATATGTTTCTATGTTTTAATAAATAATACAAATAATATTAATAATATAAACTATTTTTAGATTGTTCCACGTGTACCATTAATGAGCCAACTGTATACTATTCATACTCGATTCGTAAACGTGGTAAGTACCAAAAGTACGCTCTAACATAGCTTTTATTATTATGAATTGTAGCTTGTTAATGTAGCATATAAATGTTGAGTAACAGTAGAAATATAGAAAAAGAATAGAGGAGCTTGTATCAATATTTTACATTAAGTTCTTTGTACAATAATATTCTTTTCATACAGATTGGCTTATATTCTTTTAAAGAATAAATATAGGAAAAGTAAGAACAATAGGAAAATAATATTCTATTTTATATGGATATCGACAGTAGGAATTTAAAAGAACGAATACATCATTATTTTTTATAAATTTATACGTGTTTTGAATAAATGTCTGATTACTTTCTTAATAGTAATAAAATAGTGAGATTTAAACAATATTTATATTAACAATTCAGTTCGTATCTTACTTCCTATATGATTCTCTTGTGAAATATCTAAATATGTATATATTACTTGATTTTAATAACAAATCTGTTATATTTTGTAGGGTATTGGTATGATCTTTGTCCTGTGTGAAAGTCGTTCAAGTAATTTGTATACAGCTATTTGGGAGAAAATTATTGAATTAGTGCCAACGCTTCAACAAAATTTAAAGTTTATAATGAGCGACTATGAGGCAGCTGCCATGAAAGCGATAAATAAACAATTTCCAACAGCAGAGGCGCATGGTTGCTGGTTTCACTTTAATCAGGTATAATAATTTATTAGAAGAAATATTGATAACTGTTGGAATAAGATTTTGTACAACAAAAATCAATGTGAAGAGTAATATCTGATTGATAATTATGTTTCTTTATTATCTATTGATAAAAGTAACGCGTTACTTGTAACATTGTTATAAAATGAAAATAATATTGGTAACGAGTTACTTTTATCAATACATAATAAAGAAACATGATTATGATAATAAAATGTTACTAATTTTTCATATTTACTTGGCGCAAATTTCCTGATATCATTTTTTATTTTGTACGGAGTACGTACACTTGGCGCAAAACACTACTGTGTCTCTTGATCTTAATAAATACAAAAATCCTTATGTATAACATAAACTTATACTTGCAATAGTTGTCTCTATAATTATCGGAATTGACTGATTATAATGAATAAAAATATATTTATAGGCATTATTGCGTCATTGGCGGCGATTAGGTTTAATGGATGCACCAAGAAACGTTTTATCTATGACTATGACTATGGCGTTGATTCCTTCTGATTGCTTTGAGAAAGCATTCTTTCTTATACAGCTTGAAGCTTGTCAAATTTTGGGAAAATATCCTGCTGTTAATAATTTTCTGGCTTATGTACGGAATACTTGGTTACCGTTAGCATCAAAAGTCAGTGTTCATAATTGTCCTGTGAGGACAAATAACATAACAGAAAGTTTCCATAATATAGCAGGAAAAAAATTTGGCAAATCTCATGGAAACGTGTGGGACTTCTTAGGTAGGTAATTCATTTCCATTTTATGAAGAAATGAACAAATTTGATATAACATTCCATTTGCAGATAACTTACGAAAATTGATTGTTGATGAAGAACTAAAATTAAAACGTCTACAGACTGGTGAAATAAGTGGATATCGTACAAGCCTTAAAAACAAAAAACGGGATTCTAAAATACTGGAAGCTCAAAGAGCTTTTGCAGCTGGCAGGTTAGATAACAATAAATTATATTAATTTACTGAACTATGGCAAACAATAGTTACAATGTTTTCTTATTTTTAATATTTTACTTGTATAAAGATGTAGGATGTATGTATATATATATATATATATATACCTCAGAGGTAAAGGACCATATGTCTATAGTTTTATACATTTCGAGAAAACGGCGTTCAAAGTTTTAAATAAGGAAAGTGTATTTTTATTAAATGTAAAATAAAAGTAGCAATGTCATTTGTTAAATATTTATTACAGCAATGAAACTGATATGTTTTGTAGTATAATTGTCAATACATTGTACCTAACCAAAACTAAAGAACTTGCAAGAACTAAACAACTTGTTTACCGCTAAATGTAAAATCAGGTTAAAGAAACATAAATTTTAGACACTATTTTAGATAATATAGTTGTAATAGACATAAAACCTTTTACTATATTAAAATTTAAGCTCCTGGTATATTGAAAATAGTACTAACTCAATTTTGATAAAAAGTGGACATATGATCCTTTACCTCTGAGGTACAGACTACAGATATGTCACTACAATACAAATAGGTCTGTATAAAAAAGTACGTAATTCAATTAAAAAATCGTACTTTACGTAATTGGTAGTAAAATTAAACTCAAATTAATATTAATGTTCCATTTCCCAATTCAAACTCAACAACTTTATCTAAAACTATTTTAATTAAACGGTTTTAATACCAAGTATTTGGATTTATTTTCTTATTTGAAACACTGTATTTTTATTTCATATTTTTCCATACTTTTTAATATTTATGTATAGTAGTTTTAATATTATGTATGTGGTATAACAAACTGTATTTCTTATTTATTGCAGGCTAGATCTTGAATATTTCTTACGTATGTTTACTGACAGCTGCGAAAATTTTATTCTGACAGATACAGTAGTTCCTAAAGGTAAATACACATATACACACACATATATTTTTTCTATTAACAATGATAAATGATATTTAAAAAAATAAGTACAAGCGGTTTAATTGGATATCATACAATTGCTCAGATTATATTTCATTAGTTTTTCTCTTATAAGTTCAATTGGACTAAACTGTAGTGTCGAAATAAATCGTGTCCAAATGAAACCCTGTTATTTTAAGTAATAATACTAAAGTATATATTTTTATATTAAGTGCTTATTATGTATTGCTAGAAATTAAGTTTATAATCTGAACAATGTAAATAATATATTTTTAATTGTATATTTTTCCAATATGCATGCTTAACGTTTTAAATTTCCAAATTAGGTTTAAAATGAATTAAGTATACATTTCACTATTAAGTTGTAAACTTCTACAATAAACATCTAAATTTAACTTTTACATAAATTTGATTTATCTCTTGCAGTACTACATAAATAAAATATGCTATAAAATACAATTTTTGAACGTAACATTTATTAGATAAACAATTTTTTGCTTTCTTTAATTCTTACAGTAGTCTTCAGCTTATTGTTATTAAAATATTAATATTAATTTCACTTTTTTACAGAAGGTATCAATCACGAATCAAATTCAATATCTGATGAAGAAGATACGCCTGAAAAAACAAGATCAGAGACATTGTACGATAATGCCGAAAGTGATATTCAAGTTGATGCTCCATTCCACAAAAATACAAACAAACTGTTAAGTGCTAATAAAGGTAATAATGCAAATTTCAATGACATTTACTAGTTTTACATACATATATATATGTTCTCTATTAACAATGATAAATATTTGAAAAAGAGGAGTGCAAATGGTATGCAGTTGGAAACCATAAGATTTAGATATAAATACAATTGCTTAGATTGGATTTGATTAGCTTTTCTCTTATGAGTTTAATATGATTGAACAGTATAGTGTCGAAATGAATCGTATCGAAATAAAACACTGTCATTTTAAGTAATAATACTGAAATTTATATTTTTATATTAAGTGGTTATTATGTATTGCTGAAAATTAAATTCATAATCTGAACAATGTAAATAATATATTTTTAATTGTATATTTTTCCAATATGCATGCTTAACGTTTTAAATTTCCAAATTAGGTTTAAAATGAATTAAGTATACATTTCACTTTTAAGTTGTAAACTTTTACAATAAACATCTAAATTTAACTTTTACATAAATTTGATTTATCTCTTGCAGTACTACATAAATAAAATATGCTATAAAATACAATTTTTGAAAGTAACATTTATCAGATAAACAATTTTTTGCTTTCTTTAATTCTTACAGTAGTCTTCAGCTTATTGTTATTAAAATATTAATATTAATTTCACTTTTTTACAGAAGGTATCAATCACGAATCAAATTCAATATCTGATGAAGAAGATACGCCTGAAAAAACAAGATCAGAGACATTGTACGATAATGCCGAAAGTGATATTCAAGTTGATGCTCCATTCCACAAAAATACAAACGAACTGTTAAGTGCTAATAAAGGTAATAATGCAAACTTCAATGACATTTACTAGTTTTACATAGTAAAGTATACAGTAATATATAATTAAACATTTATAATTGTCAATCAATAAATTTATTGGAAAAACTATTTTGAAATATTTTTATCATTGATATTTGGTCTAAAAAAAGTGGTATTTTATTCGTCAGAATTTTGTCGATCACTTGTGCAACTATTATAACGAATATTAGCTCATTAAAACCAATTTTTTGACAAAAAATATATTTTTATGGCCTTCAATGAGTAACTAATAATATTTATTGACTAGAATTAAAGTTATTTTTACAGTTAATTTAATAATTTATGGAAAAAATAAAAAAAAAACATCCAATAAAGCTCATAATTTTGTTATAATATGAAAAAAAAAGAATTTTTATCCACTTTGAACTTTAAACCTTACTATCGTCTAAATGGTATTATATTGTTATATTAAAATATTAATATTACTTTTTTGCAGAAGGTAACAATCAAGACCAAAATTTAACATCTGCTGAAGAAGGTACGCCTGACTCAAAGATATTGTACGATAATGCCAAAAGTGATATTCAAGTTAACGCTCCAATCCAGAAAAATACAAACAAACTGTTAAGTGCTAATAAAGGTAAGAATGCAAATTTCAATAACATTTACTAATAGTTTCATATTTTTCAAAACTAGTGAAATTAGACTAAGTCTTCAACCAACACGCATCAAGAAATATTAAAGATGTTTAAAGAGATGTCTAAACTCTATTAGATATGTCTTATTAGACTTATCTAATAAAAATTTGACATCTTTTTGGGCGTCTTTAACATTTCTTTCAGACATACGCGTTGTGTTGAAAATGTAACATCTAGGAATATCAGGTTTCTGAGTAATAAAAGTAATAATAATTTCATATGTATATTTATATATACAAGGTAGGGAAAGAAAGTCGGTCTCCCTGAATAACTCAGAAAATATAAGTTTTATAGATAACTTTGAGATAAAAGTTGTAGGGTTTAAAAATATATCTATTTACTAACCTCATCAGTTTGATAAACCTATGGGCCATAGGCTATAGTTGGGCTATAGTTAGAGGCCAACTAATTATCTTTCTATATTTTTTAAGTCTAATTTTATTAGAATTGTTTATTAAAATTTACACTTGAAAAATATAGACAGATAAATTAGTAGGCCTCTAACTATAATTAAAAAGAATAAATAAATTAAGTATATTTTTAACTTTTAAGAGTTGTAAACGTCTACAATAAACATTTAAATTCAACTTTTACGATGATTTATCTCTTGCAGTACTACATAATTAAAATATTGAATATGCCATAAAATATAATTTTTGAAAATAATATTTATCACATAAACATTTTTCCTTTTTTTAATTCTTGCAATTTTCTTCTGCTTATTATTAAAATATTAATATTAATTTTACTTTTTTACAGAAGGTCACAGTGATGTACATAACTCAACATCTAATAAAAAAGATATGCCTTATAGAACAAGATCTAGGACATTGTACAATAATGTCAAAAGTGATATTAAAGTAAACGCTCCATTCCAGAAAAGGACAAAAAAATGGTTAAACGCTAATAAAGGTAAGAGTGCAAATTTTAATGTTATATTTACAAGTTTTATATTTTTTTAAATTTAATCAAATTAGTTAAAATAACTATTTTTATTATTTCTTTCTTTCTTTCTCAATTATTAATATTAGACGTCCTATGAAATGATACTATGTCGTTGTTTCTTGTCTATATTTATTACTCAGTTGCTAATCCATCCACTTGTAAAGAAGGCGTGCAAAGACAATTAGTCGCATATATTAAAATATTATTGACGTTTTTTATTTCTAAAAAAGGCATGTAAAGTCGATAATCAAATCTATCAAAGTATATTGTTGGCGCCTTTCCGCAATGCCAATTGATTCTCTCGTTGCGCTTACTTCGTGAGCGGCTATCATTGCATATTTTACCAGTTGATAAAGTTGTGTGTATCTAAGGGTTAATAGTGTAATAGTGTTTATAATATAAAAATAGCTTAAATAAATAAGCAGCGCGCGTTTAAAATGTCTAGTTATTACATAAAATTAATTTTTTCATATATATTTTGTCAAGGTGGATCATGAAGTTAACTATATGCCCTATGTGCCCTATTAAATTAGGGCAATTTAAATTATCTGTACTTAATTACATGTAATAATATAGGTATTACTTGTGTAAATGAAATATATAAATTCGTTACTTTCCAATAACCCTTTTTCTTTTTGCTGATTCTATTTTCTGGAATATTATATTATATTATATATATAATATATATTTGTGTGTATATATATATATATATATATATAGAAATAAACAAAAAATTTTATGACATATAATATTCTGTTTTCTAATTAACATTTTCTTATTAATCGTATTATATTTTTTTACAGAGAATTGCTATGAAGAGAACAAAAATGCGCAGAAACAACATACTACTTCAATGAAATTGCGAGAATTACATGTGGTTTTACACAAGATAGATGAACCATTAAAAAAACGTTACAGAAGTAACAGAATTTAAATTCCATCAGGTAATGCTATTGTTGCTTAGCACTTCGTAATACTTTATACTCAGACATAACAGTTAACAAGTAATAAGTATATTACAGCAAGTTTTCATACATGTTTATGGACAATATCCTTAACGTTCTTTCCTCTTTTTCTTACAGATGATTCATCCATATATGAGGTGCCAGAAGATGATTATGGATATTGGTATGAGGATAACAACAATACTCATAGAGAAGACCTTCCATTCCATGCTATTAACAGAGATTACCAGAATTCTAACGTGTCAGGAGCAAAACCTTCCGAAGAAACCTGCACGGTGTGTCTTACTAATGAACGAACACATGTTTTCATACCATGTGGTCATCTTGCTTGTTGCATTGAATGCATTGAAAAATTAGAAAGAAATCGATGTCCGATTTGCAATACTACTTATGAAAACTGTTTTCGAGTTAGAAGACCATAAAAATTGTCTTTGAGTCAAGCAATATTTTTTTGTTTACAAACACTGCTGTCTACTAATTTTAGAACAGTAGAATTTTAGAATAGAACAGAAAACGCTTTATTATTTTTATTTACTCTGTTTTAAAAACAAATTGACTCATATTTCTTACATTATTTAGAATGTATCTTAAATATCTGTATGTGCAATATTACTTTGATTGCATCTGAAATATCTACTTATAATTCGAATTTTACAGGCAAAGTTATGCACTATGAAGTGCCGATATATAATAAGTCTACAAATTGTGTAATGCATACAGATATTTTTTATCCTAAACAAAAAAATGGAAACAGATAAAGATACCAAAGCCAAATGTTAATGTTATATGTAACTTATTGCTATAGTCATGCATGGTTTTCGTTGAAATTAATTGTTTTCTAAATTTAGCTATAAATCAATTATAACAAGACATTTTGCATTTTTTATGATTTGTTGTAATAATTAATATCTTTTAACATGCCTGATTATAGAAACTATAGTTCCTAATTAAACTTAATCATAATTAGTATACGTAAGTTCTCTGTTACCAAACATGGGCATTTTATTTTATATACCAAAGATTTATGATAAGAAAGATATTTTGATAACTATTTCTTTTAATATTGTTACACATACGCTGTGATTACATGCGATTTTCTTTTATAACGTTTTATCGGAAAGATAACACTGCATATTATAATACTTTGTATTTGATTTAAAATGTTTAGTATAAGTATTGTTATACCGCTATATTGCGCTGAAGGCAGGTATAAAATAAAAATTGCGAATTTATGATACCAAAGATATTATATGCGATTTTCTTTAGTAACGTTTTATCGGAAAGATAACACTGTGTATTACAATTCTTCGTATTTCATTACAAATGTTTAGTATAAGTATTATTATACTGCTATATTGCGCAGAAGGCAGATATAAAATAAAAATTGGGCAAATTGCGGATTTATGATACACAAGATATTGTGATAACTATTTCTTTTAATATTGTTACGTATAGTACAAAGCGCTGTGATTATATGCGATTTTCTTTTGTAACGTTTTATCGGAGACAACACTATATATTATAATTCTTCGTATTTGATTTAAAATATATAAGTACAAGTATTGTTATACCGCTATTGCGCAGGAGGCAGGTATAAAATAAAAAATTGCGGAAATTGTCACAAATATACATACGTTTTATTAAACATAAATAGAGTTTGTAACTTTTATTTCCGTACATAAATCTTAATGTGTGTTATGTAATTTTTTATCCTTTTCTATTCTTATCCTTACCCATATACTATGAATCACTTCTGATCCCAAAGAACATTGCCAACATGTAAAAATAGTGAAAACTTGCAATTTTTAACCCGAGTATTCTCAATCACAACGATATGTCGCGCATTTTCGTGTCCAAATGCACAGGTCGCGCATTTTCGTGTCCAAATGCACAGGTCGCGTATTCTCGTGTCCAACTGCACAGGCCGCGCATTTTCGTGTCCAAGTGAACAGATCGCGCATTTTCGTGTGCAAGTGAACAGGTCGCGCATTCTCGTGTGCAAGTGAACAGGCCGCGCATTTTCGTGTGCAAGTGAACAGGTCGCGCATTTTCGTGTGCAAGTGAACAGGTCGCGCATTCTCGTGTCCAAGTGAACAGGCCGCGCATTTTCGTGTCCAAGTGAACAGATCGCGCATTTCGGTGTCCAAGTGAACAGGCCGCGCATTTTCGTGTCCAAGTGAACAGGCCGCGCATTTTCGTGTCCAAGTGAACAGATCGCGCATTTCGGTGTCCAAGTGAACAGGCCGCGCATTTTCGTGTCCAAGTGAACAGATCGTGTATTTTCGTGTCCAAATGAACAGATCGCGAATTCTCGTGTCCAACTGCACAGGCCGCGCATTTTCGTGTGCAAGTGAACAGGTCGCGCATTCTCGTGTCCAAGTGAACAGGCCGCGCATTTTCGTGTGCAAGTGAACAGGTCGCGCATTCTCGTGTCCAAGTGAACAGGCCGCGCATTTTCGTGTCCAAGTGAACAGATCGCGCATTTCGGTGTCCAAGTGAACAGGCCGCGCATTTTCGTGTCCAAGTGAACAGGCCGCGCATTTTCGTGTCCAAGTGAACAGATCGCGCATTTCGGTGTCCAAGTGAACAGGCCGCGCATTTTCGTGTCCAAGTGAACAGATCGTGTATTTTCGTGTCCAAATGAACAGATCGCGAATTCTCGTGTCCAACTGCACAGCCGCGCATTTTCGTGTGCAAGTGAACAGGTCGCGCATTCTTGTGTCCAAGTGAACAGGCCGCGCATTTTCGTGTGCAAGTGAACAGGTCGCGCATTCTCGTGTCCAAGTGAACAGGCCGCGCATTTTCGTGTCCAAGTGAACAGATCGCGCATTTCGGTGTCCAAGTGAACAGATCGTGTATTTTCGTGTCCAAGTGAACAGATCGCGAATTCTCGTGTCCAACTGCACAGGCCGCGCATTTTCGTGTGCAAGTAAACAGGTCGCGCATTCTCGTGTCCAAGTGAACAGGCCGCGCATTTTCGTGTGCAAGTGAACAGGTCGCGCATTCTTGTGTCCAAGTGAACAGGCCGCGCATTTTCGTGTGCAAGTGAACAGGTCGCGCATTCTCGTGTCCAAGTGAACAGGCCGCGCATTTTCGTGTCCAAGTGAACAGATCGCGCATTTCGGTGTCCAAGTGAACAGATCGTGTATTTTCGTGTCCAAGTGAACAGATCGCGAATTCTCGTGTCCAACTGCACAGGCCGCGCATTTTCGTGTGCAAGTAAACAGGTCGCGCATTCTCGTGTCCAAGTGAACAGGCCGCGCATTTTCGTGTGCAAGTGAACAGGTCGCGCATTCTCGTGTCCAAGTGAACAGGCCGCGCATTTTCGTGTCCAAGTGAACAGATCGCGCATTTCGGTGTCCAAGTGAACAGGCCGCGCATTTTCGTGTCCAAGTGAACAGATCGCGCATTTCGGTGTCCAAGTGAACAGATCGTGTATTTTCGTGTCCAAGTGAACAGATCGCGAATTCTCGTGTCCAACTGCACAGGCCGCGCATTTTCGTGTGCAAGTAAACAGGTCGCGCATTCTCGTGTCCAAGTGAACAGGCCGCGCATTTTCGTGTGCAAGTGAACAGGTCGCGCATTCTCGTGTCCAAGTGAACAGGCCGCGCATTTTCGTGTCCAAGTGAACAGATCGCGCATTTCGGTGTCCAAGTGAACAGGCCGCGCATTTTCGTGTCCAAGTGAACAGATCGCGCATTTCGGTGTCCAAGTGAACAGGCCGCGCATTTTCGTGTCCAAGTGAACAGGTCGCCCATTTTCGTGTCCAAGTAAACAGATCGTGTATTTTCGTGTCCAAGTGAACAGGTTACGAATTTTCGTGTCCAACTGCACAGGCCGCGCATTTTCGTGTCCAAGTGAACAGGTCGCGCATTCTCGTGTCCAAGTGAACAGGCCGCGCATTTTCGTGTCCAAGTGAACCGTGTTCAAATAAACCGTGTCCAAATAAACGGTGTCCAAACGAACCGTGTTCAAATAACCCGTGTCCAAACAAACAGTGTCCAATTCGCCGTGTCCAAACGAACGGTGTCCAATTCACCGTGTCCAAATGAGTCGTGTCCAAATGAACCGTGTCCAAATGAACTGTGTCCAAATGAACTGTGTCCAAATGAACCGTGTCCAAATGAACGGTATCCAAATGAACCGTGTCCATATAAACGGTGTCCATTTGATCGTGTCCAAATGACCGTGTCCAAATAAACCGTGTCCAAGTGCAGGCCACTCCAAGCATATGCTGCCTTGTCTAATACGCTTCTATAACGAATGCATGCTTCCGGAAATCTTGGATAGTCGCCACAACAGGCACCTGGCAATAAGGAATCCGAGTTATATTATAGAAGCACAGGAAGCAAGTAAAAAATTAAGTAGTCGAAAAACTATTGAGCAAAATGCAGTAAAGAGCGAAAATATCATTAATGAAATTAACGAAACGTTAAAATGTGACATTTCGCCGATGAAAACAGCAATTACCACTGCTATGATTGCTCAAGATATGGATCAGGATGATGATTGTACATATATTGGTACAAGCTACAAGCGAGATATAACCGAAGAGGATAAGGCAAGACGAATGATAAATTTAGATGAAGTTATTATACCTATTTCTATTGTGAGACAAAATGTCTTGTCCGGAGACGAACTAACGGACGAATCAATAGATGAATTTTTACGCATTGTGAGACAAAGTACTCCTTTTGAAACGCAAAGTGTACAGTATCAAGTATTGCCTGATTATATTGACGCTAGTAAGAGCGATTTAAGCTTACAAATAATTGGAGGAAAAAATAAATACTTTGCAGAGGGAATTCAACACTGGCGATGTATATTTTGTGATGGCACCAAACTGTTCGTATATGACAGTATACCTGGCTGTACATACGACAGATTGGTGCTCAAGGAAAGAGAATATATAAAGCGTCGATATCCAAAAATAAGGCAAAGTGATATTATTTTTGAGAAAGTCGATGCACAACCAGACGGTACATGTTGCGGAATTTACGCCGCAGCTTTTGCCATAACTGTAGCCTTAGGAGGCAATCCTTGTGATGAAAAACATTCCAAGGACGTAAAGTGCATGAGACAACACTTTATGAAAATTATAGAGGGAGATGAACTGTTGCCTTTCACAAGATGAAAACATACGATCTAATATTATTTAGAAAATTACGTACATTGTAATAATATTTAGAAAGATATTTGAATATCGAAAACATACCTGGGTAAAAAAGTAAAAATAAAATAAAAATAAATGTCAGAAGCGTCTATTCGGACGGTACTGATTGTAATAAAAATCAGATACGTTTATTCTGACGGTACTGACAAAATGCCAGAAGCGTATGTTGTAACGTTACTGATTTTTACAAATGTATTATTTGTAAATAAAATTCGGAGAGACGAAAAAAAGATATTGGTTGCGTTCTCACGGAAATGGGCGTTGGAGGGGCCCATAATACAAAAATAAAATAAAAATAAATGTCAGAAGCGTCTATTCGGACGGTACTGATTATAATAAAAATCAGATTCGTTTATTCTGACGGTACTGACAAAATTAATGCCAGAAGCGTCTGTTGTAACGTTATTGATTTTTACAAATGTATCATTTGTAAATAAAAATCGGAGAGACGAAAAAAAGATATTGGTTGCGTTCTCACGGAAATGGGCGTTGGAGGGGCCCATTTTATATTCTCAATATTCAAAATCACAATTTATAAATATACATAGATATGTATTTGTAAGAAATAAGTTTGTACATATATATGTATATATATATATATATATATATATATGTATATGTAAAACATATAATTATTGTGTAGCACGTAATGCAATAATTAAATTATTTATTTCAAACAAATAATTTGTAAAATAAGTAATTTATCTGAGATTATATGGGTGTTTCTACGTAAATAGCGTTTTTTCAGATTGCAAATCTCTCAATTTCAAACATACCTAAAAAAAATTTTTTTTCCTGTTTTTGAGTGAATATAGAAGCAGAAACATACCCTGAAAGCCAGCGTACTACAACATCAAAAACCTGAAAGTAATGGCTTATTCATCAGTGATCTGGTAAAGTGCGGTAATGAGTCGACTTTGCATGTCTAGTAAAATATTGAATTACCTCAACAATGAGTGATTTTGAGAGGAAATGTCAAAAAAATTCCTAAAATTACTTTACTTTTTTACCGTATTTGATTTTATTTCACCGTATTTTACCGTATTTGATTTTATTTCGCCGTATTTTACCGTATTTGATTTTATTTCGCCGTATTTTACCGTATTTGATTTTATTTCGCCGTATTTTACCGTGTTTGATTTTATTTCAACGTTTTTTACCGTGTTTGATTTTATTTCAACGTCAAACCCATGAATGGCCAGGTGAATGACATGCCAGTAGACTGACATTTCATGGTTGAATTAATCTCACTTTCTCCTGAATTGACGTAAACCAATTTCCATTAAAAATCAAGTTTAGCCTACCGAATATCATCAGAATTTTACCACTAGAAGGAAAAATTTACTGCGATATAATAAAAAAAGATGTGCCAGGCAAATGACGCGTAATTTTATGACATACCTTTTCTCAAGTGAAATACACGATTACGATTGTATCACGCTCAAAACAACCAACCACCAACAATGTAAACAACACACCTGATGTCCAATTCTTGAAATCTCCACACCAGACTCCCATTGAATCGATGCAACATGGCGGAACCGCGGTAAAATTCAAAATGTGCAATTTTACTCCATATGTCCGGACCAAGTTTGAAGCCGGTTTTTTCGGTTCCAAAGGGAGATTTATGTTTAATAATGATGTTAAAATCTTAGTTCTATATTATGATTGAATGAACATGGGGAATTTTCAATTGAGTTTGCAATTGGAGGGAGTAAGTGTAACTGGAATAGAGAATTTTCGACAATGGACAGGCCAGGTAACTGACATTTTTAGGAGTTTCTGCATGTTTCCATTGGATAAGCCACTCCCCAATTAACAGATTATTGTGCGATACTTCAAATACGATGCAGTAGTGAACTTTCACAACGCTTGCTTACCCTCCTCTCAATCATGAACATATAACAAGCTTGGACAGTAAAAAACGCTATTTACGTAGAAACACCCATATATGGTAAAACTTCGTATTAAGGGCGACCTCACCGATTTCAATGACCTTGATATATGTTGTCAAGGTCATGACCCCGAGTGACCTTCAGAAGGTTTTAGACATCGCTCGTTATTCGTTAAAAAGTTATTAACAAAAAAATGTTTGGAAAATATATTAGCTATTTTGAGTATTGGAAGGCATAAATGACTAATATATGTATATGTCGAAATAGTTCACGCATACACTTTCCACGCGAGACAAGTTGTCACATGGGTTCGTGGCGTGCTTTACAAGCTCGTTTATATATATACATACTAGCTTCTGACCTTGATTATTTACATTCTGTAGTATTAAGTCTATTTGGCGTGCGGTATGGAACTCGAAAAGAACATTATGTAGGGTATTTAGCAGAATTTTTATTTCGCCGACGTTGCAATCATTGTGAACGAATAGAAGCTTTTTTCAATATTATGGCAACTATGTCAAATATCTGAATAATACTAACTGAAATATTGGAGGAAAAAGTGGAGGAGTTGAATAGGGAATGGGAAGAAATGGAAACAAGAATAACAGAGGCAATAAAAGGGGTAGAGGAGGAGTTGGAGGGTAACAAGAAGGAGAAGGTGGGATGGTGGGATAAGGAGTGTAGAGAAGCGAAGAAAGAAACAAGAAGAAAGCTGAGGGAATGGAGGAAGGAAAGAGGAGAAGGCAGCACTTACAAAGAAAAAAGGAAGGAGTTTAAGGAGCTGTGTAAGAGGAAGAAGGAGGAAGAGAATCTGAGATGGGAGAGAAAAGCGGAGGGTGCAAGGAGGGAGGCGGATGTATGGGAGATAGTAAATAGAGAGAGAAGAAAAAGGAGGGGAATTGAGGAGGGAATTGAAGAGGAGGAATGGAAAGAACACTTTATGAAGTTGCTGGGAGGAGTGGAGGGGAGGGTGAGGATGGGAACGGAAGGTGGCAGGGAGGAGAAGGAAGGAGAGGAAGAAGAGGAGATAAGCTTAGAGGAGATGAGGAAAGTAACAAAGAAATTAAGGGACGGAAAGGCAATGGAAAGGGATGGAATTCCAGGAGAGGTTTGGAAGCGAGGGGGGAAGGAGGTGGAGATTTGAGCTTGGAAATATATCAACAGGATATGGAAGGGAGGAGGATGGCCGGAAAAGTGGAAGGAAGGAATAATTGCGCCAATCGTAAAGAAAGGTGAAGGAAAAAGGGCAGAGGAGTATAGAGGGGTGACGATAATGCCGTCTTTATACAAGGTATATACGGCCATTCTGGCGGAGAGATTAAGAAAGGAGATGGAGGGAAAAAGAATAGTGCCGCATAATCAGACAGGTTTTAGAAGGGGAATGGGAACTATAGACAACATTTACGTACTGAATTACTTGGTGAATAGAAGATTAGAGAAGAAGGGGGGAAAATTGATAGCATGCTTTGTGGACCTTAAGGCGGCCTTCGACTCGGTGGATAGAGGAGTATTGTAGTAAAAACAATGAGAGAAAGGGGAATAAGGGAAGGGCTGGTGAGGAGAACGGAGGAGATTCTAAGGGAGACGAAAAGTAGGGTAAGGGTGGGAAACGAAATGGGAGAAGAGTTCTGGACGGGAAGGGGTGTAAGGCAGGGGTGCCCGCTGAGCCCACTGCTGTTCAATGTTTTATTAGCTGATATGGAAGAAGAAATGGGTAGAGTCAAATGGGGAGGGATAAAGATAGGAGGTAAGAGGGTGTATACTTTGGCGTACGCGGATGACGTGGTGCTAATAGCGGAGGACGAGGACCAAATGAGGAGCATGTTGGAAAGACTGGAAGGGTACTTAGGCAGGAAGAGATTGGAGCTGAACGTAGGGAAAACAAAAATAATGAGGTTTAAGAAAGGAGGAGGGAGGGATAGTAAGAGGAGATGGAGATGGGGAGGAAAAGCACTAGAGGAAGTGAGAGAATTTCGGTACTTAGGGTACGTGTTTCAAAGGAACGGAGGACAGGAAGCGCAGATAAGGGAAAGGATCAAGAAGGCGGCCGCAGTGATGGGGAAGGTCTGGGGGATAGGGAAGAGGAGATTTGGGAAAGACTGGGGAAAAAGATTATGGCTGTTTGATAGACTGGTGTGGACGGTGATGGGATACGGAGCGGAAATATTGGGATGGAGAGAAAGAGAAGAAATGGAAAGGATGGAAGAAAGGTATATCAGATGGGTACTGGGAGTGGATGGGAGAACGCCATGGTATCTTGTTAGGGAGGAGCTGCAGAGGAAGAAGCTAAGAGGGAGGGCAAGGATGAGGGCATGGAGATTTGAGAAGAAGTTAGAGGAGGGTAGAGGAAGTGAGCTGGCGAGGCTATGTTGGGAAGAGCTGAGGGGAAGGGAGAAGGAAGGGAAGGCAGGCTCAAGCTGGGAAAGAGAGAGAGGAAAGTTCTTTGAGGACAGAGGAGTGGAGCTAAAGGAATTGGAAAGGTTGAGAGAGGACGGAGATAAATGGTTTTATAAGCTGGTTGGAGGAGATAAGGAGATAAGGAGACAAAGGAAAGAGAGATGGGAGAAGATTGAGAAATCGGATTATAATAAATGGTACAAGTTAATAAAAGGAGAAGGTATCCCAGGATATCTGAAAAAGGGATTGGGAGAGAGTAGATGGAGAAGGGTGGCAAGATTTAGATTAGGGAACTAGATGAGAGAATGTAGATACTGGGAAGAGGAAGAGAAGAGGAAATGTAGATTATGTGAACATAGGGAGGAAACGTGGGAGCATGTATGGGAAGAATGTAGGAGATGGGAATCAGGAAATGGTAGCTGGCAGGAAGCGGCGGGATGGGTACTGGATGAGGAAGGGGGAGGAGAGGAATGGATGATAGAACTAGAGGGGGAAAGAAGGGAAATGGAGGGGGAGAGAACGGAGGGTAGAGAGGAGAAAGAAAGGAGATTAGAAAGGAGAATGGAAGAAGACAGGAGTATAGGGTGGTCGGAGGAGGACGTGAGCGCAAGAAGGACGGAGGAGAAGCTGCTGAGGGATTCGAACGAGGACAGGGAAGAGCCGAGACAGGAAGGAGGGAGGCAGAGGGACGCAGAAGCGGAAGAAGCGGGAGAAGTCAAACAGAGGGGGAAGGAGGAAAGGGGAGGGATAGGGAAACTAGAATAAATGTAAGGTCGCAAATGACCAGGTCTAAAGGGGTGAGAGTTTGTAAGAGGTTTGGGTACGTTCCTCATAAAAACGCCTTGTAGATTGTGAACCCTACGGGGATATACAATAAAACTTACATACAATACTAACTGAAATATATAAACCTACTTAGTTTATTGTAATTCTTTATCACCGCCCTGCGGTCACATGGGTTCGTGGCGTGCTTTACGAGTTCGTTTAAGTAGAGGTGGTATTAAACAAAGTAAGTTAGTTGATCATCTATGTGAAAAGAATTGGAGGAGACCCATTTTATGTATTACTAGATGACATAAAATATGTGTATTCAGGAAATTAATAGAGAATATATAATGTATGTTCATTATGTATATATATAAACGAGCTTGTAAAGCACGCCACGAACCCATGTGGCACCTCGTTTCGCATGGAAAGTGTATGCGTGAACTATTTCGACATATATATTAGTCATTTATGCCTTCCAATACTCAAACTAACTGCTATATTTTTCAAACTTTTTTTGTTAATAACTTTTTAACGAATAACGAGCGACGGCTAAAACCTTCTGAAGGTCACTCGGGGTCATGACCTTGACAACATATATCAAGGTCATTGAAATTAGTGAGGTCGCCCTTAATCCGAACTTTTACCATTATCAAGAGACACGGTAGTGTCTCGCGCCAAGTATACGCGGAGCGAGACCGACCGTGACTCTTTTACGCGACGCGACGTGTTGCGAGTACTTGAGATGTTGAAATCTCGATAACGAGTGAACGGATCAAGTTCTAAATAGGCTTGATCGATAGCTTGGGGTCGATTTGGGGGGGGGGGGGTACGTTCTTTTCATTTTTCCGCTACGTGCCCTACGAGCGGAGATATTGCGACGCAAAGTCGAAATGTGAAAATTTTATTTTAAGATACGTCGTCGTCGTCGTCGTCTACTCACTCACTCATGCCATGCCATCATTTCATTGGCTGGAGTCGCGTCCTTTTCACTTTTTCGACACTGGCGCGCTAGTATCGCCAGTTTCGATATATACATATGTATATGTGTGTGTAAATGTGTACTGCGCGCAGTGCAGATAGTGTGTTTAGCGCGCTGTCAGTCAGTTCAGTTAACCTATCGTCGTCGTCGAGAGACACGGTAGTATGCAAGGAGCGAGACCGACCGTTACTACGTTTACGCGAGCGTTACTTCTGTAGTAACTTACGATATATCACTCGTTTACGCGGAGTAAATTATCGCAAATTACTACAAAATCCCGTTTACGCGAAGAAAAATCCCGTTTACGCAAAGAAATTATCGTAAGTTACTACAGAAGTAACGCTCGCGTAAACGTAGTACGTGACTCTTTACGCGATGCGACGATTAATTCAAGGTAATTGTTTTATATTATATGTAATTATCCTATAATTATCCTATATATCTGTTATTCTATATATTACTGTTACTTATTATTAGTGTTTACTACGTTTACGCGAGTGTTTACACAGGTTAACCTAGATTAAATATGCTGTTAATATATATTATTCTATATATTACTGTTACTTATTATGTTTATTACTACGTTTACGCGAGTGTTTACACAGGTTAACCTAGATTAAATAAGCTGTTAATAGATAATATATGCAGCAATTTTAAAATAAAGCAATTTTAAATTGAAGATCTTTGATGTCATTGATGTCATCATATTTAATACACTAGAACACTACAGGCGCGCGCTACGCGCGCGCATTTATTTTATTTTACGACGAATAGAACACTATTAGGCGCGCGCTACGCGCGCGCATTTTTTTTGTTTCACGACGAATATACAACCATACATTTTTTATATTTTTATTTATTAGAAGTGAAGAGGTAAGTCGCTAATACCGACATAGGTCCTCTAAAGCGACACTTTCTTATTTCTCGAAAACTAAACACTGCACTTTATTAATGCTGATAAAAACATAATTTACTTATATAATTAAAGACATAAAAACCCATACTTTATACATTTATTGGTTTATATATATACATATATATATATATATATATATAATCTGCTAAAAACGAATTATTCAAAAGCAATTATTAAAAATAAAATTTACCCGAATTTCTTTTACTATATATGAATTTATTGTATAAATTCTCAGGGTTTACAAGGCGTTTTTGTGAGGAACATACCCAAACCTCTTACAAAAACAGACCACTTACAACTAACCTTATTCTACCTTAACCATTAATCCTTACTAACTAATCACCCTACTATCTACACACACACACACACACACACACACACACACACACACACACACACACACACACACACACACACACACACCCCACACACACACACACACACACACACACACACACACACACACACACACACACACACACACACACACACACACACACACGCGCGCGCGCGCGCAATTTCCCTAGCCTATGGACTTTTGTTTCTGTTTACAATTGTTAGTCTCTCACTCATGCTCTCTCTCACTCACTCTCCTTCCCTCTCCCTCCCTTTCCTACCTCTCTCTATCCCCCTCTTCCCCCCTCAACTACTCTAACCTCCTCAACCAATTCTCCCTCTCCCTCACGTCTCGTACGCCCTGTCCTTATCCTTATATTCGCTTATTCGCTTATATATTCGCTTATATTCGCTCTTATATCTAATACCTTATCTCTGAACCTAACCTGTTCTCCCCCCTATTGGACTTCCATTTCCTTTGCCATCCTTTCTCTTCATTCATACCGTTCTCTCATTCACCTCTCTTCTCCACCCTGTCTCTATCGCTTTCATCCATTCCTCTCCCTCTCCTTTTTCTCCCAGAAACCTCCCCACCACTTCCTGCCATACCTATCCATCCCAATTCTCCCATCTGATGCACCCTTTCCATATATGTTCCCATGTTTCCTCTTCCCTCTCGCATAGCCTACACCTTTTTTTCTCTTCTTTCTCCCAGTATAGTCTCTCCCTAACTTCATTACCGAGTCTAAATATTGCAATCCTACTCCACCTTGCTTCCTCCCAGCCCTTTTTTTAAGTATTCCAGAATCCCGTTTTTCCTTATAATCTTATACCACCGGTTGTATCTCGAGCCCATGATCTTTTCTATCCTTTCTTGTTTTTGTTTCAATTTCTCTCTGTTCTCCAAAATTTCACCTTCCAATTCTTCCTCTTCTTCAACTCTCACCCCCAACCCTTCTAAATAACTCTTTCTTTCTTGCTCCCACCTTCCTATTATCTTCCCCTTCTTCCATCTTTCTTTCATTTCTTCCAGGCATTTCCTCGCTATTCCCCCTCCTTTGCCTTCTTCTAGTTTCCTTTCAAATTTCCATGCTCTCTTACTTGCTCTGCCTCTCATCTTCTCTCTCTCCACTTCATCTCTTACCATATATCCTGGTGTCCTCTAATTTAAGCCAAATATCCATCTGAGATATCTCTACAGTATATCTTCTACCTCCTTCCTTTCTTTCCATCCCCATATTTCCGCCCCGTATCCCATCACTGTCCATATATTAAGGTGTCGTAGTAGTGGTATAAAAATAAGGCACAGTTTCACAATCAGGGAATCCTTCTTACCAAATGCTACTCCTCTATCTTCTAATAAATGTATCCGTATATCAAACATGACAGTATAATTACCATCATTAAATTAAACCATCCACATAATATTATGTACCTTTAAATGTGTTTAAAGAGAATGACGATTTTTTAAACAACTGTCGTATTCTTATGTCGATAACAAACAGTCTTAACAATGAGTGTAAACTAATCATGTCGCGTTCCATAATCGTATATAGTCCTTGTATCGGTATGCGTCATGTTACGAGCTGGGAATTAATAGTAACGTTAATCGCATAACGTAGCAACGTTAGTAACGATTGGCGAATGGCGACAACGTAAAGTAGTTGCTTAGTCACTGGTACTATTAATCAAAGCTTCTTTAGACTTATTGCTCTGCTACATACGAGGAGGACGAGACTGATGTTCTCTTTGGCCTTTAGATCCCTGCGAACTGTTATTAGATATGGATACGTCGTTCGCGGATGTTCCTTCCTTACTTGAATTTATACTTCTGAAATAATTCGAGAACCTGTAATTTATCCCACGTAAACATGTTAATTATCGTAAATTACTACAGAAATTACGCTCGTGACGCAACCGAAATTCGGAATTAAACGATTGCATTTACTGATAAAAGATCACGTCAATATCCCGCGACACGATATGGGACGATTAACCACGATTATTAACCTCGCGACACGACGCGAGCGATCACACGACGCACACGCGCGAAGTCGCGGAACTCACCGTGACCTCGCGATCACCGACCAATCAGATGCGCAGAAATCATGAAAACTTGACATTACCAGACTAAATAAGAAAAACAGCGAAAACATGGTATAAATGACTACGTTTACATGGCACTGTTAATCGGGTTTTATAACATCGGTAGTTCTTAGGCCGGTCAATCACAACTATTCCATTCTTCTGAAGAATGATTACGATTGGTCTTCCTGACAACTACCGATGTTATAAAACCCGATTAACGGTGTCATGTAAACGTAGTCATAATGAATTTAATCTGATTATTATTACTTACTATTACTTATTACTTATTATTACTTATTATTACTTTATCTCAAAATTTGCAGTAGTTACAACGAAAATGGACATTTCTCCAAAAATTCAAAAATTAAAAAAAATAAACTTTCTTTAATAATAACTTTTGCAAATATTTAATAATTTCCAGAATCTGAACATTTTAATTTACGTTATATTAAAAAAAAAAACATTTATTTGTGTATGTATACATACCTCTTGCATGTGCTCTTTTGATCCAATTTTCTTGAATATTTCTGCCAATTGTTGACGAGTTGACTTGGACAAGTGTTTTGGTGCCCTTCCCACATTATTTGATTTTGGCGTCACCTTAGCTGTGGCATTAATCTCATCTGGCTTAAGACTCTATTGAGATAAATGTCATTAATTAATTCCTGATTTATATAATTTGACATATCTACACGTAGTAATATTAATATCTAATATAAACGATACAATTACTTCAATATTTAAAAAAGTTATGTATATAATTATACGAAACTAACCGCGATTAATCTGATTAAGTAAGCTTGTAATTCAGATTCATTCGTATTGTTTATTAGCGTCAAGTGATCTTGTATCGAACTGCCTTTCACTCTAGTCATACTATGAAGAACTGTCTTGATTGTCCGCAGCGGAGTGTCGGACTTTCGTTTCTTCCACCATGTAGTAGGATAATTCTATAAAAATAACATATATAATACATACTAGGTGCGCAACTAAGTTTCCGGGTTTCACACATAGATGGCACCAATAACACATGTACTCGACTTACATGTCTGAAGTTGTCTGAAGTTATAGCTTGGACATCTGTTAACAATAACCAGTCGTTATATAAACACATATCGCAACGCAAAAATATTTTTTCTAACAACGGAGATGTCGAGTTTTGTGCCAAATAAACAGCATTTGCGGGAAGCTTTGCTTTTCTGCTTTAACTTGAAAAAAAATGCAGCTGAAACACGTCGTTTGCTTGAGGAGGCCTACGGCGAACATGCACCATCGAAAACTACCTGTGAAGATTGGTTTAAACGCTTCAGAAGTGGCGATTTCGACACTGAGGACAAGGAGCGCTTTGGTGGGACCAGAAAGGAATCGTGTACTATGAGCTGCTGAAACCGGGCGAAACTGTCAATGGGCATCGCTCCCGACAACAACTGATCAATTTAAACCATACATTGCTCGAAAAACGGCCAGAATGGGACACGAGACACGAACGAGTGATATTGCAGCACGACAACGCTCCGTGCCATCGCAGTTCCATCGTCCAGGACACCATCAAAACGCTGAAATGGGATCTGCTACCGCACCCGCCGTATTCGCCAGACCTGGCGCCTTCCGATTATCATTTGTTCCGGTCGATGGCGCATGGCTTGGCTGGGCTACACTTGACCAATTTCGAAGAAGTGCAAAATTGGTTGGATGAATGGTTTCGGTCCAAAGACGCGTCGTTTTATTGTCGCGGTATTCATGTATTGCCAGAGAGATGGCGAAAATGTATAGCTAGCGAGGGACGATACTTTGAATAAACCATTTTTTGTATTTCTCTTGAAATTTTCCATTTTTTATTGATCAAAAAAACCCGGAAACTTAGTTGCGCACCTAGTATAATGTTGTCGCACTGAAATATTAATTTAAGACATAGAACAGCGCAATTAAAACGTTTACTGACTTATTAGTAACTCATGTTAATTGCAAAATGTGCACAATAGTAATCTTTCTTATTGCATTCTCATTTACTTGAATAAGATGAGAAATTGCATTACCTTAAGGAAACGATGCACTTCCAAGAGTATTGTATCGTAATCTAAATCAGCGGCCCAATTTGACATTGTTTTCACTATTTTCCATAAGCATTTCATCACCAACTCTTCATATTTCGAGGGAACATTTGATTCAGCGCAGGAATGAAGCAGCTTGATCAATACACTAAAAACAAACGTAATAAAATAGAAATAAAAAATTAAAATAAACAATATCACGTTATTGTTTCTCTTCTAAAATCGTACCATATAATGGTGGTATGATTAGAATTGTCAATAATTTTCACCATGATGTTATTGATCACTCTGTAATACGCTGCAGCCTGATGCAAATGCTCCAACCTGTTTTCGGCCAACAAACTTATCATCTGATCTACTAATTCCTTCAAATGCATGAAAGGAACATTCTTCCCGAGAAATCCACTGTCATAAAACCGGGAAAAAAGTTTTAAATAAAAAAAAGTTCAAGATTTTTTTAAATCGCTAATTAAAATTTTTTATGCAAGCCTAATTTAAACTTTGTATTAAAATTTCTTATCATATGCTTTGTCAAAAATTAAATTTCAGTTCTTGTTTCCTTTAATGTATATTAAATCATTTATTGAAATATGTAATCTATAAATTAATGACATGTTTCTTTCTAAATTGCACTCACCACAAGTATAACCAGAAATGTGTTTCTGAAGCCCCTGGACACATCCGCGTTTTCTTGACGTAACGGATACGTTTGCAATAGCTTTAATTGCATATTTATCGATCCGATAAATTTATCCTCCTTGGATTGCAAGGTAACCGCTTGGTGAGATTTTAATAACTGTAATATAAAAAAATACTAATAGATATTTATACATATATTACGTAGGAATACAGAAAAATTTTGCGATTTTTAAAAAGCTTATTTTTTTTAATGTAACATTGATTTCTTCCGTAGACCAGGAAAATGAAATAAATGCGTAGAAAGTGCTAATTTTAATTGCATTCCCGTGCCAAAGATATGATTTTGAGAAAATAATTACGATGTTCAAAAGCTATACAGAATATTTTTCGAAAATTTCAAATACTTTTAACACATTCGAACGTCAAGAGAAAAATACAAACGTTTTCTATTGCATTCATGGACTGTATCGCAGTGGGTAAATCCATACTGGCCATGGACAAGATGTTACGCTCAAGTGTGTCATCTTTACTGCTAGCAGTAGATACAGGTGATACAACGGTCGATGATTTCGATACTAATAATTTCGGCGGCGAAATCGGTATCATTCTGAAAAGTTTAACGAAAAATTATAAATTTGTTTGATAAATCGCCTTAATAATAAACAATATTAAAGATCAAATAAAATGATAAATTATTTAAATATAATTAATAATCTATGATTTTACTATTAAGCTTAACTTACTGTGTTTTGGGCGGGTTCAACACATTAGCTGGGGGTTCGTTCAAATCTGATAAGCTGGGTTCCACTAATATCGGATTGCGATATTTCACTGGGGCACTCAGTTCGAGCCTTTGCAGAAAATCCATGTCTAGACCGAAGGGACCTGAAGGAACCTTTGCTTGCAACAATGTGGGAGAATTCCTAAAAGACAAAGACACAAACGCATTACATATAGATATGTCGACGAAATCTTTGAAATTCAAAAGAATCACACATCACAAATTACATCAAATACACTACTACTTGGAGACAATGTTGCTTAAAGATATCAAATAATTAAATTCATATATTGCATCAATATAAACAGTAAAAAATATTTTTTTCTAATTTGCATTGAATAAAGTAACGTGAAGCAGGAAAAAGTAGGAAATCCTCATTTATCAATTTGTATTATCTAATATAATATACGTATCACTGTGATAAGTTGGAAAAAATAAGTTGGAAAAACAATATGTTGTAAATAGATCATCATGCTGTAGAGTATTATTTGTTATTTTATAGCCATTTAAATCCCTGGAACCCTTTTGCATTTCCCGTTTCTGAAACGGACAGATGGAACCGTTCAAGATGTAGAAGGAAAAAAAAAGAAAAAAGTGAGAAATTAAAATACAGAAACTGAAACTGAAATGAACAGATATATAAGTGACAGTATTCGACAATAGACGGATTATTGTTAGCACAATGCACGATAAAATTCCGTGACATTTCCCAGCACCAAGTTGTTAGAGCGCGCCGAAAAGACAGTCATGTAAAATGATTAAAATGATTAAAAGCAACAAACGTTTTTAAACCATCTCGATCGGAAAGATGATTTTGCGTATTGGTTTCGCTGACAATTTCCTGGTCCAATTTTGAAGGAGATTCGGTTTTAATCACAGAAGACACTTGATCGTCCTCATTATTGTCAGTAGTGCTCGTAGCACATGTCCTGTGAATATGTTAAAAGCGAAGCACGTGCGAACATGAGTGATTTGGGAGATAATATTCCACGAGAAAATATTAAAGAAAAAAATAAAAAAAATATGATTAAAAAGAACGATTCCTTTTTTTTTAAACAATCAGCACGATAGCAGCTGCAATTTTGTAGTATCATATGTAAAAATGACTCACAGCTCTGGTACTGTCTCCATTGGCTCGGCAATCTCTTCCTGTTCCTCTTCGTAATCCGCCTTCATGTCATCCGTCGGCGGGCTAGAAGTTACGACCGCAGGCGTGGAGAGTCTGGTAGCGGATGCGGATTTTGTGGGCCGATTCTTCGCTGCTCTCTTGATTCGTTCGTCTAACAGGGATCTATCTTTCTCCGATATCTATACGCAGAATAATTGATTGATGTTTCCTCTTCTTAAAGTTGTAGCTTAAATCAACTACATTCACCTGCATACCTGTCCGATAAGCTTGAATACACGTTCCCCTTGAAGGAAGTAGGCCTGAACGATGCAGTTTAGCGCGGCATTACGAACGGAATTGTCGCGATCTGCGATCTGCTTCGCAACTTCCTTCAACGCCACGGACGGGTTGGGTTGGCAAACAGAAACTCGGTAATTTTCAATTAGCGATCCTAATTGATCCAGGCATTCTGCAAGCGCCGACACGTTTGCTTAATTCAAGTAACACTTTCGTAATATTTTGCATGGAAATCGAGAATCGAATCGTCTACCTGTTCGTTGTCGAGCATTCTTCGACTTTAAACCCTCCATTACGTACGAGAATAATTTGCTCACGGGATATACCAAAGCCATTTGCTTGAATAAAGCTCGTACGCCATTACGCACAGCATCCTTCAGGTCACCTATCTATTAATCAATACAGCAGATATAATAACGTTATATGTAGAAAAAATGAATGAAGATGAGAAATAATACGAGATTAACGTACCTTGATAATGAGATAAGGTATAAACGACACTGCTTCAGTTTCTAGCATGTGATACTGGTCTTCAATTATTCGCGCCGCCTTGCTGTATCATGGACCACGGACCACGGACCATGGAGCTTTCCGTTACAAAAATCACTCGCGCTAACCACGCGTCATGCGTCATCCCTCACGATACACATTTTTTTTGGTTAGATCCCTCGGATGAGGGAAATTAAAGTGCCATCAGCACCACCTTAAGACTATATGACACTGTGTATATATGTATGAGTGTATGTGTAACTGTGTGTTTATGTCCGCGATGTAGTGAACTCGGTAATGCCGTAGGTGCGTTAGGCCCAAGGAACTGCGCGGATCACTTCCCCCTGCGGCCACGATACACATTGACACGTGACGAGGTTAAAACGATATAGACAACATTCGATACGAAGTAACTCGCACAACGCATCGAGATAACCAATCGGCATCGCGGAAAAGAGGCTTCAATTTTTCGATACAAACGAAATTCACTCAGTTAACACGCCTTTTTTAAAAGTGGATTGTCGCCAGATGTGCAACAGGGAATCAGAAAACCCACCAAGACCTTTTCTAATGTTGACTTCGCCAACTGTCAATGCCATCTTATTTTAACGACTGTCTACGCTCAGATGTTGGAACATTGTCAAGGAATCGGTAAGTCAACGTAATAAATCAATATCGGCGTGCATAGTGAATGTCTCTTGATTTTTAAATTATCTCTCTTTAACGGCAGATGTTCGAGACTAACGAGGAGAAATCGATAGTCTTGCTTTATCTCACCGCAAAAATCCAGACACTTCAAGGTAAATGCCATTTGGAAAGCGGATTACTTTCCGAAGCAAGCAAAAAGCTGAACGAGGCAATGACCAGTCTGGGCTACAATTTTCCGCACCGTAAATTCACAAACAATCGATTTGAAGTCGACGATTCAACTCGAACTGCTAAGATGGAGATTGGTCTGTCCCAAGCGTTGGAAAATTGACACTACCAATGAATTCACTACGAATTATATCGAGCAAGTAGCTAATTGCTTGGCAGAGATGTTTAACGTATTTAGAGTAAGGATAATATTCGGCAACGATTTTTCGATACTGATTGTTCAAGTCTACATGATCATAAATTGTCTTTTGCGATAACTCGCTCAGTGTCTTTTATGAAATAATAAGCTTCATAGTTATTGTGACTTGCTCAATTTCGTAAATATTTGTTTCTATATTGAATTTTGAAGTTCAATAATTGCTGTCTATTATAATTCGAATTTCGAAATTTCAGGGAACAAAGGAAGTAAAGAAACATGCACGACTAGCAGCCATCTGAGGCTTAAATGCTGTGCTGGGGATGCATCGAATGATTTTTTCACGCTTTGCACTTCATTCACGAATATATGATGATCACTGCGCATATCTACCAAACCAAGTGTTATGCCAGATAAAATGGAAAAACAAACTCTCAGTATTTGTGCAAAGAAAGGAGATTTGCTCAAGTTTCAAGAGCTCAAAGCCATTGCCGAACTTTATGCGGGAGTATTTTTCTCGCGATGGTTGAGAGGAGAGATCAGTCAAGCAATCAGAATCGTTTTTATCATCTCGTGCCGTCATTCGGAAGTCGTCACTTTGCTGAGAGAATTGGGTAAGCTTTCTAAATGGAAAAAAAATGGATAGGTTTTAACAAATCTTAATGATCTTATTAATGAATCTCATATCTGCCGAATATGATAAATTACATAACAGATCAAGCAAGTTGATGTTTTAGTCACATATAGGAATACTTATGTTCTGAAATTGTATATTCAGAATTCGCATCACGAAACAATTTGGATAAATCGGGTCGTACTTGGTACTACGCCACGTGCGCTGATGTGCAACTCAACACCGGTCTCACAATTCTCTCTTTTCAAAATTGCGACGAATATTATCTTCAGGAAGGAGAGACTATAGTTAGCCTACACGATCCCGAAGCGGAAAAACGATATTTTACCTCCATGTAGTTGTGGTAAATACGAAAAGCTTCGCTTTATGTCGAATTAGAATTAACAGTTCCGAAAATATATTATTATTGTCGTTCTAATATGCGTTATCGAAGGTGCATCAGAACGCAGCAGTGGGACGCTATGAAAGTTTGGAGCAGCAGAAACGTGACGGCCGAGAGTGTGGTGGACGAGCACAAGGTGGCAGCGACGATTACCGCATTGAAGAAAATTGAGGGATTGCTAATTTTGTACGGTAATAAAGTGGTTGAGTATTTGAATGTTACGCAATATGTATATATACATACATGTATATAAAATTATTACCAAGGTAAAATTGCAATTTTACAGTAAGGGAATTTAAACTAGCTCGCACAAAATAATTTTGCATATTGTAAATATTGTAAAGTAATTTCAATGATATTATAACTTAAAGTTATTTTAATAGAAAATTAGAAATTGCATTTTATTTAAACTTTTTAAAGAATTATTCTAAAGAACCGAAATATTCATAGGTCTCTCCCATACAGGAGGACTTATGGATAGAAAAGACTATGAAGCTACATGATGGATGGGATGAAGTAAATGCCAACGATTTAACAATGGTTCCTTTTACACTTCCATTACCGAAATATATGTTATAAATATTTGTAATTTTAATGCATAATAAGTATGTATATGTTTACAGTAATATATACTTTATACATATACCCAGCAAACACCAAATATAATTGATATATAACCTGGGAGTAACAGATTATATAACAGGTGTTATACTAGAGTAGCATAACAGTTATATAACTTTACATTATTACTATAATATAACTAGGTTATAAAACTATTATGTTGCTCCGTTATTTATATGTTATAATAAATGCACATTAATACAACTGTAATATATGCGTGTTATACAACAACGGTTGCGTTGATATTATATAAATATTATATAACATAATTTCAATTACCGCCGGAATTATATAACCTCGATAGCATGCGCCATAGCGGCGCACGCAAGTAGTGTTGCTTAAACATCGATAGTTGATACTTCCGATAATATCGATAGTATCTAAATAAAACTATCAATACTATCGATAATATCGGTATTTTAGTCCAAAATAAGGTAATTATTTAGAATACCTGCTGCACCTCGAATATCAATAAAATTATGCTCATTCGACGAGTTTTGACACGAAACAAAAGAATCTGGCAGAAAAATGCGGCGGTCTGCCCTGCAAAGCGAGATATTTAGCGTTAAAGTTGACGACTCTCAGGTTAAGAATCCTGTCATACCGACGTGATGTAGCGACCATGAACATGCCCCGCGGCCACATGCGCATGCTCTGTCAGCTGTGGCCACATGCGCATGCTCCGACTCCATGGCCGCACGCGCATGCAAAAGTGCGCGAATTTGAAACGTATGCATACTTATAATGCATAAATATAAATATGTACTTTTTATATACCAACTATTCTCTGCTTTAACAAATTATTTCTGCTACAGATATTAAGCGTCGAAGTTAAGTGCCCATCTACAATAGGTGTTTTAAGCCCTAATGGCTCCTGCACACAGGACGCGGCAGCGCGGCAATGCGGCAAAGCGGCAAAGCGGCAAGAAAAAGTTGTTTTTCCGACGTTCACACAGCACGCGTTAAAATAGCATTGTACGCATGCGCAAATACGCAAATTGTTATGTTTTCTCAACGGATACACTCTAACCTATTCTGTATATTGTAAGATTGTAATTTTTGTCTGTATATAGTTCGATGGTGGTCGTAAATTTAATTGAACGGTGATTTTAATTGAACAGTGATCTTAATAATAATTTGATCTTAGGGTCGTATAACTGGTTACAAATCTCGCGCAGGTCATTCGTTACAAGAGATTTATCATTCGCGTCAGGATGATAGATGTGCAGTATTCTTTGCGTTCCTATGCCAAGTTGTAAATCTTTAAGGACGATACGCGTCAGCCATTTCATCTCGAGTCCTGTAATCTGTCGGAAAAGTACTCTAAACGTTTTGCTGCATCGTTACGTTTCTCTCAGAGATAGCGTCGAGGATCCGTGCGATCGTGAATCCAGTACCAGTCCGAGGTAATTTTTTATCCAATACGTAGTGTGATCAGTAAAGCACACACACAGGTAAAACTATTTTATAAACTATTATATATATTCTACTTAAAACTGAAGCATGTTTTGTTTAACATTATTTATTATTTTTAGTTACAATGGACGAAGCGTTGCGTAGGCACAGACGTTATATCTGCTTACTTCTTTTAATATATAGCAGAATTCAGAATCAATGTGCTATACAAAAACAGAGAAGATATTGGGTCCATCCAATCCTTCAACGGAAGCAACAGCAAGGAGATTGGTACAACTTAATACAAGAAATGCGATTTCAAAACGATGAGACATTTTTCAGTTATATGAGAATGTCATCAACTATGTTTGACTCTGTGTTGGCAAAAGTAGGACCTAAAATCACGAAAATGGAAACAAACTGGAGACGTCCAATCCCAGCCGCAGCAAGATTGGCAATGACGTTACGGTACAATGATTATATTGTTCAGCTTGGTCAATTCTAAATAATGTATAATAATTTCATAAAAAATTGCAAAAAGCATTAAAAAAACACGTGATATATCTTATTTTACAGTTATTTGGCAACTGGAGATGGATATCAAACAATTGCATTAACCCAGTAAACACAAACTATAACCATTATATAACACAGAAGTAACATGTAATGTAACTATAGTAATGTAATATACATATAGCAGCTATGTAATTTTTTTTGTAGCAGTAATATAACTGTGTTTTGTAATAATTATATCGCTCTGTTATTTATTGGTTACACTACAATAACAACAATATAACGTCAACATAACACATTCAAAAATATATACTGACAAAGCGTGTAATATATTGATATTTATAGAATTTATTACTTTTATAAATATAAGTTATATAAACAAGACCGCGGCGTCTTAAAATAATATATTGTACGTACAATTATAAAATAAGCCGAAATATGTATATTAACAATAACATAAAACATACTTAAGACAGTCTTAAAATAATAGAATTCGGACTATGACCGTCATTAACTCGCTTTTATTAATTCATCTTAAGTATGTTTTAAGTTATTAATATACATATATTTTGGTTTATTTTATAATTGTATACACAATTATTCTAAGACGCCACGGTTTTATTTATATATTTTATATCTATATAAATAATAATAAATAAATATCTATTATTATTTTATTTGTGAGAACGTGATTGGCTCTTACTTTTAGAATCAACCAATCAACGCAAAGTGTTAACAACACGAACTCAACAGTTGGTATCTGTTAAACGCGCCCATTGCCATGCATGGTGACAGAGGTTAGGTTAGGAAATATTATTCCATCACATTTCGGCCGGGACGGTCGCGCGCTCGCGGATCCGCGGATCAAATTAATACGCCGACGCCGAGTTCTCCAGTGATCGATACCTGGCCGGATCGTCACCCGGCCGAGACGGTCGCGCGCTCGCGGATCTGCGGATCAATTTAATACGCCGACGCCGAGTTCTCCAGTGATCGATACCTGGTCGGATCGTCACCCGGCCGAGACGGTCGCGCGCTCGCGGATCTGCGGATTAAATTAATTAATACGCCGAGTTCTCCAGTGATCGATACCTGGCCGGATCGTCACCCGGCCGAGACGGTCGCGCGCTCGCGGATCTGCGGATCAAATTAATACGCCGACGCCGAGTTCTCCAGTGATCGATACCTGGCCGGATCGTCACCCGGCTGGGACGGTCGTGCGCTCGCGGATCCGCGGATCAAATATTTAATACGAGTTCTCCAGTGATCGATACTTGGCCGGATCGTCACCCGTGCACGACGGCAGGCTATCCAGTACCGAGACGCCGCGCTATATCGTCTCTTCCACAGAACGTCTCCTGGCGTCGACGTCCTCTTCGTCGTCCTTTTCGTCAGAGACTGGTAAGTGTGCGTCTTGCTTTTCTCGAGCAAATTATAAGGACTGAGATATTTCGATATCGATTTTTTTCTCCCACTAACATTTTTATGTATTCTTGGTTTCGTGGATATTTGATCGCCTAAATATTGTAAGATTTTTGAAAAGATATAAGTAAATAATTTTCAAATAGAGATAGGCATGAGTCGGTTGGATAGCGTTAGCACGAAAATAAATAAACAGGACGTCCGGAAGGTTAAATGGAGTAGGGGAAAGCTTTTGCGCAGGAAGGCATGGACAAACGGCAGAGAGATTTGAATCGCTGAGCGAGAAGTACATAACGTAATTTGGAGAGAGAGAGAGAGAGAGAGAGAGAGAGAGAGAGAGAGAGAGAGAGAGAGAGAGAGAGAGAGAGGAGAGAGAGAGAGAGAGAGAGAGGGAGGGAGAGGGAGGGAGAGGGAGGGAGAGGGAGGGAGAGGGAGGGAGAGGGAGGGAGAGGGAGGGAGAGGGAGGGAGAGGGAGGGAGAGGGAGGGAGAGGGAGGGAGAGGGAGGGAGAGGGAGGGAGAGGGAGGGAGAGGGAGGGAGAGGGAGGGAGAGGGAGGGAGAGGGAGGGAGAGGGAGGGAGGGGAGGGAGAGGGAGGGAGAGGGAGGGAGAGGGAGGGAGAGGGAGGGAGAGGGAGGGAGAGGAGGGAGAGGGAGGGAGAGGGAGGGAGAGGGAGGGAGAGGGAGGGAGAGGGAGGGAGAGGGAGGGAGAGGGAGGGAGAGGGAGGGAGGAGGGAGGGAGAGGGAGGGAGAGGGAGGGAGAGGGAGGGAGAGGGAGGGAGAGGGAGGGAGAGGGAGGGAGAGGAGGGAGAGGGAGGGGAGGGAGGAGAGGGAGGGGAGAGGGAGGGAGAGGGAGAGGGAGGGAGGAGGGAGAGGGAGGGAGGGAGGGAGGGAGAGGGAGGGAGAGGGAGAGAGAGGGAGGGAGAGGGAGGGAGAGGGAGGGAGAGGGAGGGAGAGGGAGGGAGAGGGAGGGAGAGGGAGGGAGAGGGAGGGAGAGGGAGAGGGTGGGAGAGGGAGGGAGAGGGAGAGAGAGAATCATAGGTGCGTGCGAGATATATGAATATAGAGAGATAGATCGGTCGAAAGCCTTGCGGTAAAGTAACGAGGGAATGTTTCTGGACTATATGTATATTTATAAAATAAAGAACTGTCGTTATATTGAATCACAAGATCTTACAATATTTAAATGCTTTAAAATATCCATGAATTTAAATGTTTTTTTTACCCCGCAAATCTTTGACACTACAGATATAGAATATTAAATTTTTTGATAGATATTAGGATTTCTTTAGCTATAACGGAATTTTTGACCTAAATCCTTGCTGGACAATTTATTAAAAGTGTATCTTCAGAAATAATAAATAGATAGATTGAAGGAATTAAAAATCGAATATATATTATATCTATACAATTTCCACGCTTTGTTTGAAATTCTGCGAAATTGCGATAGCTCGATGATTTCTCATGTTTCGACAAATCTTTATTTAATCGCTATCAGTACTAATTCTTCTTTCGAAATTCAGGTATCACTCGCCGTCCACAACAACCAGTACCCAATCATCGGCCTCCAACGAGCGCTTCACGTCAATCTCGCCGACGTCCGAGGCGTCGACGAATGTCCACCGCGGCGGCGGTTATCAGAACACAAAGAGTACCGTTGAGAAATATCTGATCTCGAAGTCGGTACAGAGCTACGGTCGCTACTCGGTCAACAGTCAGACCGATCATCAGTTCGGGCAAGACTGATACTTTACCGCAACTCGTCCCAAGCAACTGGACGGATCAACCAAAGCGGCGATCTCGAGCATCAGCGGTGAAACCTTTGTCACAAAGACAACAATAACTACCAAGGCCGCGACGACAACAGCAGTGACGCGAGGTAAGATTAAGATTTTTGATAATTTCTCATGTTTCGACAAATCTTTATTTAATCGCTATCAGTACTAATTCTTCTTTCGAAATTTAGGTATTACTCGCCGTACACAACGACCAGTACCCAATCATCGGCCTCCAACGAGCGCTTCACGTCAATCTCGCCAACGTCCGAGGCGTCGACGAATGTCCACCGCGGCGGCGGCTATCAGAACACAAAGAGTACCGTTGAGAAATATCTGATCTCGAAGTCGGTTCAGAGCTACGGTCGCTACTCGGTCAACAGTCAGACCGATCATCAGTTTGGGCAAAACTGATACTTTACCGCTACGAGTACCGCAACTCGCCCCAAGCAACTGGACGGATCAACCAAAGCGGCGATCTCGAGCATCAGCGGTGAAACCACTGTCACAAAGACAACAATAACTACCAAGGCCGCGACGACAACAGCAGTGACGCGAAAATTTGGTAAGATTAAGATTTTTGCCAATGCGCGAACTCAGTGATTTTTATACGTTTTCGACTAATTGCTTATTTAACGATGATCACTATTTTTACAGGTATTAAAAAAGTGCATCATGCCTAAGGATATTCAACATTTAACAAAAAGACGAAGAAATCAATTAATAAATATAGAAATAAATAGAGATAATAGTAATGGACAACTAGCAGAAAGGTATGTATCGAATGTAGCGCCTAATAATGATCGAGTGCAAGAAGCGGAACGTAATATTGTTCAGTATAATAATACTGAACAATATTGCGTTATAAGTAACAATGAAATTCATGTAGTACAGTCGGAGCCACCCAGTTTATTACTTTCTGATACAGAAAGCAATAAACAATTTAACGATGAAATTGATGAACAAGATCATATAAATGAGAAGTTTGAAAATAATGAAACGAGTTTGCGAGTAGATTTACAAACTTTAATAATTCAAAATAACGTTCCACATACTACTGCTAACAAACTGCTACAAGTTCTCAGAAAACATGGTCACGTAAATTTGCCTAAAGATGTTAGGGTTTTACTTGCAACTCCACGAAACGCATATGCAACTATTACATCTTTAAACACTAATGGGTGCTATAAGCACTTTGGTCTTTTTTGTAGTCTCGAACGATCTATACGTATATATTCTAATTTCATAAAGGGAAATGAAATTAAAATAAACATAAATATAGATGGTTTACCCATGTCTAAGAGTTCTGGTAGCCAGTTTTGGCCCATAATGGCAGCCATTGAAGGAATTGACGTTTATACGTTGCCTTTTGTAATTGGTGTGTATCACGGCACGCGTAAACCTCAAGACGCAAACGAATTTCTAACTGACTTTGTCAATGAATTCATTCTCTTTTTCTCAAAATGGAATTACTGTTTCAAATAAAAAATACATTGTTGCAATTAATGCTATACTATGTGATGCTCCGGCTAGAGCATTTGTTACATTTACAAAAGGTCATGCAGGATACTTTTCGTGTTCCAAATGTATACAAGAGGGTGATTTTGTAAAAAATAAAGTAACTTTTCCTGAAACTAATAATACATTACGTACAGATTACTCATTCAAGAATCGAATTCATCCTGAACATCATACAGGTTATTCTATACTAGAAATGCTTCTCATTGGAATATTATAGGTATTACTATTTATACTGTCATGTTCAGGAGAAAAGCTTTCCTTCACTGGTACACCGGCGAGGACATGGACGAGATGGAATTCAGTGAGGCCGAATCGAACATAAATGACTTGGTGTCCGAGTACCAGCAGTACCAGGAGGCTACCGCGGACGAGGACGCAGAATTCGACGAGGAGCAGGAAGCTGAGGTCGACGAGAACTAAGAAAAAAAATATATATATCCCGCGACGGAAGCGACACTCTCCTTATTATCTCTCTCTTTCTTTCGACCGAGCGATAACGCAACACACCCTTCACCCATGCTTCTTAACTCGTTATCTCTCTTTTTTGTATTTTTTTTTAACGGACTTCTGTTTCGAACTTTTGCGGAGCGCGCGCGCGTTTTTCATTGCTGCTCGTCAATATTGCACCTAGTGCGATAATTCGAAAATTGATTTCTTATTTTTGAATGTGTCTTTCTACAAGATTACTTTTGATTATTGATTCTCGCGCGCCTCTATCATCATCCACTGTACAACCGCCGAGAGCGGCCGCTACGTACAAATAGGTGAAAATTTCTACAGAATAAGTTTGAAATGTTTCCAAGAACTTTTTTCTAATCGCATTTTGTAAAATTGTATTTTTATTTTATATCTCCATAGAGTTATTATACTGATTTGCTTATTTTAATTTTTCACCGATAAAATTTGATTTTTTGAAATATGATTTTGATGATTATAAATATGATATTTTTTACTTGATTTTATGTTCGATTAAGTATACTAATCTGTTATACAAAGGATAAAACAAATTCTTAAATTGATATAAACGATATCTACAGTTTAAACCTGTAAAAAAAGCTTCAAGAAAAAAGAAAAGCTTAAAGAATGTGTGCATCAATAAAACATTTATGCAATAAAAAATATATGTTTTCATATTTATTTTTCTTTAGAACATTAAAAATTCGTTATTTGTATCTTAACTGTAGAGTTATAATTTATATCTATTGTATAGATGCATCTCTCTCATTGCCAATACATTTATATAGATCTACATGTAATTATTTCAGAGATGTATCTGCATTAAAGATATAAATTTTAACTTTACAGTTATAGATACAAATAACTTCGACCATTATGGCTATTTCAATACTAGATATATAGATAATACTAGATAACAGTATTTCGGTTGTATATATATTGCAGTTATATACATTTATATAATTTCAATATAATGCGTTATATTGCTGTTATGTCCACACAATGTCACGTGAGTGGGAAATTACAATTAACATATATATAACTAAAACCTCCAGGTTACATTACACGTTACATTTCGTTTTATTGCGGCAATATAATGGTTACATAACTGTGTTTGCTGGGAAGTTACCGAATTGGCAGAAGTACAACGGGACAAATAATAAAAGAGACATGTGACGCTATATGGGATTCTTTCAACGCAGATGTATTATTTACTCCCACACGAAATGGGTGGCAAAAAATATCTGATGAATTTGAAGAAATGTGGAACTTTCCCAATTGCATCGGTGCTTTAGACGGGAAACATATTTCTATAATTGTAAGTTTATTTTAGACTATATACAATTACATACACATACATGCATACAGTTTCAATAGTTGATACTATATATATATATATATATATAGCTTCAATAGTTTTACTTCTCTCTCTGGGTACTCTGGGTACTGTAATACATTTATCTTTGCAGTGCCCGGAAAAAGAAGGAAGCACGTATTACAACTATAAAGGCTTCCATAGTGTCGTTTTAATGGCACTTGTTTCTGCCACTTATAAATTTTTAATCGTCGATATAGGTGCACAAGGCAGACATAGCGATGGAGGAATTTTTAAACATTCAGCTATGGGACAAAGATTTTATAATAATGTAATGGACTTACCTGATCCTTCTTCTATTAGTGCTAGACATACTGTTCCGTACGTCATTGTAAGTGATGAAGCCTTTCAATTAACTTCATTTAATATGCGTACGTATCCATCAAAAAACTTGACAATACTACAAAGGATTTATAATTATCGACAGTAGGGCTCGACGAGTTGTCGAAAACGCCTTCGGTATATTAGCAAGTCGGTGGCGTATTTTTCAAAAGCCTTTAAATAATACCCTTGAAACTGTTGATTCCATAATCAAAGCTACTATTTGTTTGCATAATCTGTTGATGGATACAACACAATATTGTGCAGAAACTTATGCTGACAGACAGTCTGCAAACGGACAAATAATTGCTGGAGAGTGGAGAACAATTATAGATGAACGTATAAATTTCAGAAGTTTGTCCAATTGTGGCAGTAATAATCATGCAAGAAACGCAAGTGACATTCGAAATACTTTTGCAGATTACTTTATAAACGAAGGTCAGGTTCCTTGGCAAGAACTAATGATATAAATTGATTGTGTTTCAAAATTTACTACTATTATTTAACTATAATCACTTTTCAACATATTTCATACCATAGAATATAGAGATTTACTTATCATAGATATGCTCTTCTCCACATACACTACACATTTGCAGATATTGCACTGTAAAGAAGATTATAATATTATGCTGTAAATTTACACCATAACAATTTGATTTAATTTCCAAGTCACAATTGAAGTTTATTTCCAAAGTACAATTGGTCGATTCTGATGCTCTTATGCAATCATGAATGCATCGTATGCCGCAGGTTTAACATTGTCATAAACATAATTAAATATAACATACAAAAAAGTACAAAGAAACTGGATTAATTTTATTATTATCTTATAGTGTGCTTTATAATAATTTGTAATACTATATTCTTATAAAATTATGTATATATTGCGTATATTATGTATATTATATAATAAAGCATGTATTAAAGAGATATAACATTTTTTAAATTTTTATATATCTTGTTCTAATAACAAATTTAAAATTTGTTTCATTACAAGTTTTGAAACCTCTGGAGTCATTCCCCGAAGACATGCCTCTATATATTTGACAAAACTTTCAATCTTATCAGGTTTTGATTGATACTGTTCTTTTGTGGGTCGAGTTTGTTTCAATTCTGTCAAAAGTGCTTCTTCCAGACAAGGGTTCGCAGGTATATTTGACTTCTCTGTAAAAATTAAGACAAAACTTAATGTAATTACAGTGCCTTCATAAAAACATTTCTAACATTTTATACAAACTCATATGTTTTGTAGACTTGGGTAATTGAAGAACCTCGGACTGTGACATGAGTCTTTTATTATCTGTGAAAAGAAGCAGTTAAGAATATGCGTGTAATGTTACAGAATACAACAAAAAAATTACGTACTGTTGCGATTTGATCCTTCCGAAGCCACTTCGTTGATTCTTGATGACTCTACAGGCATATTACCTATAGGTGAAGAAATAAAATGTATGAAATAAAGAACTACAGAGAGGTGAAAGAGAGGGAGGGGAGAGAGAAACGGGTAAATGTAAAAATATTAGAAAATACTACATTTAAAGAAACTGAATTAATGATAAATATATCTGTTTATAACAAAGAGTTTGCTTACATTCACTTGACTGTGGTCTTAGTACGCTTTGTTGCGATAAATTTTTATCTATCATATTTTCGGGATTACTGTTACTTCTGTAACTTGTTTGTAGCGATAAATCTTGTTCTCGTGAGTAGCTAGTATTAGGAGTCGAATCTTGTATTGAAGACATTGATTGTCTATTTGGGTTCACGTTTTCCAGATTACTTTTAGTCCTATAACGTATAACATTTTTAACTTAATTAAAATTTTATATTACCTGGTTGTGTTTAAATTTTATGTTTATGTGTACTTCAATGTTATATGTTATTATTGTATTTTATTGTATGTATATAATGTATTTTATGTTATTATATGTTTTTATATATGTGTGATTATATTATATTAAATACATTTATGCATATATATTGATTACGTATTATTTAAAAAGTTACTACATATATTACTACTTACTTTCTATAATTAATGGTTGGAATAAGAAAACTTAGCGTTTCATATAAATACCAAGTACTGGTTTTCTTTGCTTTGGTTGCACTGCCACTTGCAGTATATGTATTTTGTATACCATACTCTTTGACGAATCGATCTCTCATATTTTTCCATTTCGCTTGACTTATACCAGGATCTGTACCTATATAATACACAGTTTTAATTAAAGCTTATATAATGTACTATAAATATATACATATAAATGTACTTTTAACATTTTACACAATACAATTTCAATTTTTCTCGGAGCAAAAACTATAGTTACAAGATAACGCAATACAATAATATTGACTTTACCTAAACAAGTATCTACTTGAGCCCATAATAATTTAATGTCAGCTGGGCCTCTTTGTTTGTATGGAAGCTTTGAATTCCATAATGGTTCTCTTATGAAAACCTCTGATATAAGTCCTTCTGTCAAATCACCATCGTTGTGACCTATGTTCTTACTGTTATTATTATTCTCTAAGTATTCAGTAGTGTTATTATTATTATTCTCTATAATACCATCTGTTGTACTATTATCATAATCACAGATATGATCTTCTTCGACTATACACTTGCAGGTATTGCACTGTAAATAAGATAGATAATATGCTGTAAATTTAATTTTACTAATATCGCACAAAGACTTGAAATATAATTATTACAAATGTGTTTGTAAATATATGTATAATATACATATGTGTGCATATACATACATGAACAGTCATGCATATATACATGCATGGTTGTTCATGTATATATATATATATATATATATATATATATATACATGTTGGCTGTGTTTCAGCAAAGACAATAACTGTGTAAAATAATTGGTATAGGTATGTTTTTAATTTGGACTGAAGCTGAGAGCATACATCAATAATTAGATTTATGAATTTTATAATAGTTACAGTTTTCTCTGCTGATTATAGCCATTATTTATCCATCTCAGCTTTTTTGTAACGTGCAGGTTTGTGAATGTTTTTTTCAAGTTAACTATGTGCTATTACTAATGTTATGTTAACAATTTTCTAAATTATTCTAATTATATATCTAATCTAATTATGTAACCTATTATCAGCATAATAGGTTACAAACTTTTTAGATTAGACGTGCAATAACATTAATTTGGAAAAAGTTTATCAACCCAGATAGCCAAGTTGCCCGCAGGTTGCTGTCAATTTGCTTAAAACTGCTCTGCTAAGTTGCCTTCAATATTGAGGAAAGCGGCTTCCGATTTTGCCTATTGGATTGCCGACTTTTATTGCCACCAAAACGGTTGCCAACAGATTGTGGCAACTTTTATGGCAATAAGTATGCTACGAGCTTTCCGCTTGTTTGCGTAAGGTAATCGTTGTCTGCATAATGCTTTTAAGTTGCTCTAAACGAAATTACTGTTGTCCGGTGACAGCAATATGATGACAACTGAAGGGAAACTTATGCCAAACACTATTTCCTTTTTATGCCAAGGAATGCTTGGCTATCTGGGAATCCATATAATCTCTAAATATAAAGGAACTGAGAAGGATATATAATATAATGTACATATATATTATTTGTACGACATATATTAAGTAATGTTTTTTTTACTTACCATCAATAAATAGTCATCTGGTTGGTTATCCATTTTAATAATAAAAATTTCTGTTTAGCTTCGATTAAACTCAGCATAAATTATTCCCGGTATTCACTACCAGTATTGAAAAAATATATAGTATATATGTTACGGGCAATTTGATAAATTGGGCATTATGCATAATGGCCGGGCAATATGCATAATTCCCAATTTGTTCGGTCAAAATGATTAATAGAGAAGAATTAATCAAATTGCCCGGTCATTATGCATATTTCCCAATGCTAAATGGTCATTTTGATAAATCACCTTATTTGAGTTAATTTTCCCGGCAATCTTAAGCCCCTTGCACAATAGACGATAGCGATAGCGATAGCGACAGCGACAATGTTGCCAACAAGGTATAACCTACATAGGTTAGATGACGCGCTTTAAAAGTATTTAACTGTTTAAAGCGCGTCACTAACCTATGTACAAGTTTAGCGACAGAATAGTTGCTTTTTTCAAAGTCATCAGAAAATTTTTTCCACCGAAAGAGAATACAACCGACAATAAGTAATAATTAATCCGTATTTGATAAATAAAAAAACCAAATATCCGAGTTTAGTGTTTTTTTTCTTATTTTCTTAACGATATCTTAACAAATTCTAGCGACCCCCAAATTTTATCAACAGTTTTGGATTCGAGGGGCAAAAATACATAGAATTTACCTCTTTTCAATTGATTTCTCGTTGGGGCCCTAATTGTAGACATTTACCGAAAGTTGAAATTATAGACAGACTGCCATTCTTTTTAGAAAGATATTTTAATATGTTAATCACATTTCCCACTTGTCTGTGGGCATTATGCATAATGACCGGTCAGTTTGATTAATTTGAACATTTTGGCTTTTATTATTCAAATGTCCCGAAAGAAGCGGGAATTATGCATATTGCCCGGCCATTATGCATAATGACCGAATTAATCAAATTGCCCGTAACATATACATATAATTATGTAATAAACTATAAGATTTTCAATACTGGCAGTAAATATCAAAACATAACCTATAGGCTCCTGCACACAGGACGAGCCATTACCTTCGTCACAGTCCACAGAACGCAATAACGCATTGCCGCGTGACGCCGCGCGACAAAAGTTGAATGCAATCCAACTTTTGTCGCGCGGCGGCACGCGGCAAAAGTTATATATCTATTACTTCCGGAAAAGCAAGACGGTGATTGGTCACCGCGCTGCCGCGTTGCCGCATTGCCGCGTTGCCGCGTCCTGTGTGCAGGAGCCATAAGCCTTAAGAAATTGTTCAATTACAATTGAATTTGAGGAAAATAATTGTCTGTGATTGGTCAATTTCTTAGGGCTTAGGGCTTAAAACACCTATTGTAGATGGGCACTAACGAAACAGAAATAGTTTGTTAAGCCTTGTGTCCACGATGCTAGAACTGCGTCCGAGTTTCGGTTTTTAAGCCATTGAAACTGCTACTTTTCTGTAAGAGCTGCAAGTTGATTGGACTATGGCCGGTATTCATAGTCGGTTCTTATTTTAAGACCGTCTTAAGTAATGTCTTAAGATGCTAATACGGCTCTGTGATAAAAAAGTAAACAGAAATTGCGCATGTACTATTATTACGTTTATTAATATACAAAACTATTGTTTTTATTAACATAAAGAACAATTAATTATGGAAAAACATAATTTACTCGTTATAAAACAAAGGAAAGTTTTGTTTTAAGAATAGTAATGTATTTAAGTTTTTGTCCTTTAGCCTATTCCTCTTATTGGTCATAATATCGCCTGCTTTAGAGAAAATGCGTTCTGACGGAACCGAAGTTGCCGGAATGCATAAATATTTGTCGGCCATTTCTCGAAGCATACTATTAGATGTACTCCAATAATCTAAGGAACATGCTTTCTTTTCAATTACAGGTTTCTCAATATACTGACGAATGTCAATGATGGCATCACTCATTGGAGTTGCGATCAGTCGCTGGTTATTATTTGGCAAAAAAAGTAAATCTTCTGCTTTAGAATTTCCTTCAGTACAAGCTTGCGGTGCTGACGGCATCACGTTAACAGAGCTGCTAGAGGCGCCAGAACTGGTAGTTGCTTGAGCTTGATGAGTAGAGGAAATAAAAGATGTATACTCTCTTTGCAAAAGTTGAATCGCGTTGTCAGCTTCTTCAGAAGTTCTAAAACCATTTTTTTTAAATTTTGGATCCAAAACTGTTGCAAGTATGGCTATCGACCTTGCATTATACGATTTAAGCCTCTTATTTACCGAGTTTATTAATGAATTTAAAACGTCTAGTCCTTCAAAAGTTTTTAATTTGTTTTCAAAACTTATTAATTTTGCTGAAATACCTCTTGAAAGAGGTATTATTAAAGAGGAAGTTACGTAGTTCTCTCCTGAAATTGTCGTTGTTGCTACTTAAAAAGGCTCCAAAAGCTGCAATATTTCGTCAATTGCTTCGAAATCTTCGGCTGTAAGTGGCGTTGGAGCCCGTGCACACTCGTTTATGGCGATTGCCAGCTCAGTACGTACATAAGAAATTCTTCTTAGCATATAATAAGAACTGTTCCAACGAATTTCCACTTCTTGCAATAGTTTTAACTCCGGTTTGTTATTTCTTCGCTGAATAGTACGCAATGTATCGCTTGCCAACGTACTGCTACGGAAGAACCTTACAATGGCCTTATTTAGATAAAATTCCGGCAAACGAATCTATTTTGAAACAGTCTTGCACTGTCAAGTTGAGACTATGAGCGTAACAAGGCAAATGTCGGATTTTTAAGATATCGGCACATCTTATCATAGATGCAGCATTGTCTGTAACCATAGCTACAGTCTTATGACGAATATTATATTCCAACAATATTTCATCGATAGCCTGAAACAAGACAATAAAAAAATTAATATGTGAATAAATATGTGAATGTAAATAAAACCTCATCAGTATCAATAATAAGTAAAGCAAATAAATAAATTAATTAAATCAAGTTTAAGTTACTTGTGCCATAGACTCAGCCGTATGATGTCCTTCAATTTTGGTTACTTTTAGTAATGGTGATTTTAATTTTGCATTTTGGATAAAGTGGCAGGTCACTGCTAAAATACCTTCGTTCGAAGAACTTGTCCACATGTCCGTTTTTATAGCAAAATGCTTGCATTGTGAAATTGCCATTGTCAACTTGTTTTTTATTTCATTGTAGTACGTTGGTACGTTAGTATTTTTGAGCGTGTGTCTGCTGGGCAATTTATACCTGTTGTCTAGAGCATTAATAAATTTCTTGAAACCTTTATGTTCAGAAGTTCTAAAAGGCAACATGTCTGTAGCGATCATCTCGACGTATAATTTATCAAGTTGTGTTTGAGATTGCGATAATCATGCCGAAAAGCGCGTTCGGTTGCATGCCGGTGCTCGCACGCCTTCCGCAAAAATCGGATATCTCGCATTAAAGAGATTGCATCATTGGCAAATTATGGCATGGATTTTCTCTCAGTCGCATTGGAATATTCGCTGACATTCGCTCGGCAATAACAAAGTCACGCTACCGCGCCAACAAGGGAGAAAGTTCATGCCATAAACACCGCTGCCGAAAACAAGCAACGAGCACTTCTAGTCGTCACGTTAAAACGGTGACGTCAACGCGATGACGTAGGCCGCCGAGGGCCAATCACCCGCCCGAAATCATCGGTGATCTGCCTGGAGGGAGCATCACCGCGGAGGTGATAAAAGACCGCCGCTGCGCCGCGGAACCGATTTCGCTCGCAGATCACCCGCCTAGTATCTTATACGACCGCACACCGCTTTATACCGCGCTTTCGCTTTGCAATTCGCACTTGCTTTCGCTTCCGCAACTTGCTTTAGCACCCGCTACATCTTGCCGCTTTGCCGTGCTAAATTCTGTGCGCGCTCACGGCTTCTGTTCTTTGCTGTAAAGAAACGAACTCTGTACATATAGACATTGTAAATATAGATTTTTATTTCATAATTTCTGTACTTGCTACCTATTCTCTTGTGGTCGTCTCGTTACCTCGCGCTATCCCGCGCAAACGCGTGCTCTCGAACAAGTTGTTTTTTTGTTTTGGAATTTTTATCGTACACTTTATCCCTGTTTATATAATTTTTAATAAACTGTTTAGATTTTTTTATCGGTACCTCTTCTTGTATATTTTCATCAGATGATTCGTTCTCAACTCTAATAATCAATTTTTCGGGATGTTTTCGCTTTAAATGATCGTTCAGGTTAGTGGTATTTCCAGAGTTGCAATATTCTCGCTTGCATATTTGACATTTCACAAATTTACTACTTGCACCATCCTCAGTCTCTACTGCTTTGAAAAACTTCCACACTAATGATTTTTTACGGCCCATTATCAAATAAAATATCGAGATCAAAATTAGCCAGCTTCGACAACAAGTACGCACGATGCAACAATACGTAATAAAAAATAACAATGAAACGAATGAAATTTTTAAACAAAAACCAATCTACAATCCGTGGGGAATTCCCCGCCGGGTCTACAATAGGCAGCAGTGATGGGAGATTGTGGGATTTTCTCCACGACAATGGCCTAGTTTACACCAATCTTTTGATACGCGTATCAAATAGTATATTTGAGCTGATCAGCCAATAATCAAACTAATTTACTAGTTATTTACTATTTAATACGCGTATCAAGTGATTGGTGTAAACTAGGCCATTGACAGGAGTCTTTTGCGCATGCGTGAAATTATTTCCAGTGTCGGATCTGAGTACAGAATACTCTATGCCTAGATCAGACACTAGAGTTTACTAGACTGGTGTGAATCCGATAGAACTATCGATAGTTTTTTTAACTATCGATAATTTTGATGGTGCATTTACTATTAATACTATCGATAGACTATCGATGTTTAAGCAACACTACACGCAAGTTTGCGGTCTCTCGCCGCTTCTGCTAGTGCCATCGTGCCACGATCGTGACGATACATTAGAAGACCGCGCCCGTCCGTGGGAAATCGTGAACCGCGTTCGCGGGTGTCTCGTGTGCGCGACGGCCCGTCGCTCGTAAAAGGACGCGCCGCCGGCGAGAGACGGTCGAGGACGTGCCTTTGATTCGCCCTCGTACGAGAGATAGCTTGATCGAGCTATTATAGGTTAGAACACGTTGTGCACATTAGGAGGTATTTTCCGTTTCACGCACGATGCGCATAATGCATTATTTATCCTTGTTATTCATCGAGTGTTAATAAACAATTGGATAAATGATGCATTATGCGCATCATGCGTGAAACGGAAAATACCCTAAGGGTCGGTCTACAATCAGTCGTACAGTCGTATGTCGGAGGGTATTTTCCGTTTCACGCACAATGCGCATAATGCATCATTTATCATTGTTTATTAACACTCGATGAATAAAAAGGATAAATTATGCATTATGCGCATTGTGCGTGAAACGGAAAATATCCTCCGACATACGACTGATTGTAGACCGGCCCTAAGTCTCTTTCCGCTTCCGCAGCTTCCGCTAGTGCTATCGTGCCTCGTGCCCATGGTGGAATTAGAGAGGTGAAGCATTGCGCATAATGGGGGAGAGGGGATAGTCATGTGACATACTTCAACCAATCCAATGTAAGCGGCATTGCAAGTCGCAAATTTTAAAACACAGGTTTATAGAAGAATATATAAAATAAAAAGATCATGTTTTAATTATATTTTATTAGAAATAACAAATAAAATATTAAAAAACAATAAAATAATATATGTAATAAAAGAATAAAATAATATAATATGTAATAAAAGAAACTTATAATCTAATTTTATTGCAAATATGTTTTAATTTCATATTTTTCCATTTATTTTTTCCATTTTTTAAAATGTTTTGTTCTTTAATTTTTAAATTTATGTTTCGCAATCGGATATATGTTCTTGTTCTCACTAAACAATGAATTACCGGTCGTGGAAATAATTCTTTGTTCTGTATTCTGCAAATTACACGATCTGTGACTTTATCAAATATACCAGATTCTTTATTGAAACTGTTGCCATGAAATTTAATGAATTCTTTTTCCATAATTTTGGCAACAACTTGAAAAGCGTCAGATGGATACATGCAGTTACCTCTTGACAAGCACGATAACCAATGATGCTTATCAAGAGACTGTAGTTTAGCAGTGGGCAGGCCAAGGTGAGAAAACGAAAATCGAAATCTATATGCAACATAGCCAGCTATGTATACTAAAGCCTCAGATTCAATTTTTTGACGTGCTATATCTTGTTCAAATTCTTCTAATAACTTCCATTCGTCTACCGTCGCATTATAAATATGGAGTAAAGTTTCTAAAGAATATAAATAATACAATAGAATAATAGAATGGAATAGAATAGAATAAAATGGAATAGAAGTAATAGAATAATAGTGAGAAAAACAATAGTAAAATAATATTAAAATGCTATATATATAATAATAAAAAATAGATTTTATAATACTAATAATTTTTATTTTTTTATTTTTACAACTATTATACATATTACTTATTTCACTTATTACTTCTTTTTACTTATTTTTATTTTTTACTTATTTTTACCTTTTACTAAATTTATTTACAAAATTACCTGTACCTCTTTCCTCTTCTTCTCTTTCTAATTCGTGCATGTTATTAGAATTTTCTTCTATCTCTTGCAGTCCTTCATTAAACATTGCTATTTCCGTTGCAACTTCATCCTGTTCAAAATAATCCATCAATTCTGATTGAGAAGAATTGCTAAAATCTTCCAAATATGCGATCGGAGTTGAATTTGTATCTGTTTCAGCATTTTTTTTCTGATATTCCATAGTCAGAATGTTTTCCCAGGATATACCATTTTAGACGTGTTTGACATTCTACGGGTGACGGATTACTGTGCATTCCTCCCATCGATCTGATGTGTGCAAAGAAATTTTCAAGTATATCCTGGCACAGTCGTCTGGTAATTATATATTCTGAAATGAAGTTCTCGCATGTGTATTTTTCCTTCAAATATAGGAGCAACTCTTTGAGGGATTTATTAGATAATAATATCCCTTTTTGAAATGGCATAAGGGATTTTTTTCCACATACTCTCATTTTTAAAATAAACTCATTCATTTTATCAAGCGTGTTATCCTGGTGTTCTAAATAAACTCCATAGGCACGTAAGCCACTGTGTCTTCCATATTTGGATTGGGTATTCAGAAGATCGAACCAATTATTAATTAGTTCCAGCATGTCCCCCATTTCTTTCCAATTTTTATTTTTAAAAAATCCTTGTTGTCCGCAATACTTTATGGCCGTAGCATTTCTGTTGGAAAAAACTTGGGCTGCTAGTTTAACTTTTTGCCGCTGAAAACCTTTCGCATCAAGGTGGTCTCTATTTAAATTAAAAGCTATTTTTAAATCTTTTTCATTAAGAGCTACTAATTCTTCTAAAATTGATTTATTAAATATTAAATTATCTATATTAAATCCGGAATCGAATAAATTATTTCTCATTAATTTAATCAAATGAGGAACGTCTGCGAACATAAAAACTTTTAATGTCTCGTCCGCCGGATGTAAGAAAAAATGTTGTATTTTTATAGTATTATCACTTATGGAATTTTTTGATGTTTCAATTCCAACATTAAGTTCTTTCCACAAGGCTATATTCGTTGAGCCCATGTCGCTAGTTATAGACACAACAATGTAACCAATTTCGTACAGAGCTTGTATAATTTCAAATAAAATATTTTTTGTCATTGGTTGAGAAAAGGCGTAAAATATTGGTTGTTTCCAGCTACCAAAAAGTCCTCGAGCCATTGCAAATTGGGACGATTTATGTGGTCCATATATTTTCTGCTCTCGACGTTCTAAATCAATTTTATTCGATATATATACTTCATCAAAACTCAACGCAGTCAATTTATCAGCAATAGATAAGTTTTCTCCTTTTTTCTTCATAATTTCGAGTACGTTGTGTAATATTCCTGGTTTAACCGTAAAATTATAACTCCAGTTTCGAAGCGTTGATTCACAAGGAAGCGGTATCTTTGTAACCTCGCGTAAATATTTATATACTCTTCCACTCTTCGATCTTAGAGCAATAGCAGATGAAATATCTTCCGCTGTCCATTTTATTAGTTTTTGTGTTGGACTTAAGAGATTCTTGACCTGACCTGGTGTAAATACTGTACTTAGTATATTAGATGCAATTTTTTGTCCATGCCTATCAATATCTTCTTCCATGTCCTTATTATTTCTTTGTAACATCGTCTCAAGTTCCACAATTCGATTAATGAGCTGTTTATTTGTCTCGCTCATTTGAACAAGTTGCTCATTTTTTGAACTCAATTCCGTGAGAACTTCGGAATACTTTTCGTTGAAGCTTGGCTGGATATCGGTTTGTACAGAACTATAAACACAAATAAATAATATTTAAAAAATTTATTGAAAAGTATGTTAAATCTTGTTCCTTCTTCTTTACAAATTTTTGAATTATATACGATTTTTTAAGTAACATCAAAGTTTTTATTAGTAACAAAAAAATTTCATTTTGCGTTTTTGCTCAATATTTCAATATTTTTAGTTTTCTTACGACACAATTTATGATTAATTATATAATATAATACTACATATCATAGATAAATCTTTTCCATAAATAAGTTTTTCGTGAGTTCATATAAAGTATATACGTACATTTCGATGAATTTGGCACTTTCCATTTCTGCATTACTTTCTTCCTGTTCCGTAGCATTGTCCAAGACGACGGAAGTAGGCCTTACATTGTTATCCACTGATTCCTTGAATTTTTCAGTACAGGCTTTTGCACAGTTGTTTCTTGCACAACTGACTAATTCAGAATATGTTGGTATTCCGGCACAACTGTCACATAACAATAAAATAAATATGTAATTATAAATTCTATATAAATAAAATCAATTTATTTACTTATCATTCAATTTTATAAATTTTTTGAAGTAATGTAAAAAATATAAAACAATTTCAAAAATTACCAAAGTACTTTTGTTCGTGGTTCAACATCCTCATTTATTGAAAGTGTCCAAGAACTTAAAATTCTTTTCCGCCTTTCTTTTGCCAAAATGAGATGCAGTGTTGGTATAGACCCCTTTTTCAATCGACGAATCATTCGTGGTTTGACATTTTTCGATCGTGGTTGTGTCAGTTTGTCCTCGAAAGAGTCGGATGTAAAATAAATTTCACATATTGCAGCTAAAAATAATATTTTTAAAAAATTATATTATTCTAACAATACTTTTAATTATATTATTTTATACACAATAAACATTTCTCAAATTAAAAAAATAAAAAGTGCAAATTTTATTATACATTGTATTGAACTAGTTGTATATTACCTTTACGAAGTTTTATTGTATCTTCCTTTCGTCCACATGCTGCAAGCCACTTTTGTTGCAAATGAGACTCTTGAGGAAATTGATACAATTTAATGTCTTCCTTCTGGAAGAGGCACCGTGACTGGTTTTTGCAGTTTGGAACTGCACACACAGGCATGATTTCTGACGGAACAACAATACCAATATCAAATTATTTGTTTAAACATGTATTAAAACGAGGTTAAGTTACTGATCTGCTTTACGTGAAATAGAGTATGTATCAGTAAACTCTTTACAGAAAAAATGATATATAAATGTGTATAAAAATACTTACCTTTTTCTACAAGAGCACTGTAAATACAGAAACACCGTAATAAAAAAATATATGAAATGAAAAAGTATATTAACAGCGAGCACGATTAATGGTAGTAAACAATAAGGCTGCGTTTGGAAACGTCACCCGAGTGCACACGAGGTGACGTTTCCGAACGCAGCCTAATACGTCAGTAGCCATATTGTTTCTTGCATTGCCGCTTGTATTTGATTGGCTGATTTTATTGACTACTGCGCATCCTTCGGATGCATGATTCCATGATTGTGAACCGCGTTCGCGGGTGTCTCGTGCGTGCGAAGGCCCGGCGCTCGTGAAAGGACGCGACGCCGGCGAGAGACGGTCGAGGACGTGGCTTTGATTCGCCCTCGTACCTCGTACGAGAGATAACTTGAAGGTATGTATATGTGCTATTATAGGTTAGAACACGTTGTGCACATATATAATATAGAGGTACTTTCCGTTTCACGCATCAGTGTCGAAATCACGGATCCTAATATTACGATAAATTGTAAGGACACGTCGTGGAATTAAACATAAGCAGAAAAATAACTAAGAATAATATGTGAAAGGATTTATATTGTGTCATCTAGAAATAATATCTAAAATTGTTCCAGCATTGTCTGTGGTATTGGGTTCGTTGTATCAAGACGAGGTCAGTTTGGAGCCGAAAGACGTGGTTTCTATTCTGGCAACGTCTACACTGTTTCAACTGCAAGGCTTAATAGATGAGTGCGTAGACATAATGGTGGAGACTACAAACAGTGAGACTGTTGTGTCGTATTATAACGCAGCTGTGTCGTATGGTGTGCCTACTGTGAAAGCAGCTGCGAAACGATGGCTGGAAGTCAATCTGTTGGGTTACGGATGGCGACATCCGTTCTTTTTGAAGGAAATTTCGTCAGACTTGATGACAGAATTGGTCGCCAGTCCTGATTTGGTTGTTTTGCAAACAGAGTTTTGCATATACATGATGCTACGCTTGTGGTACGTTTATAAATGATCCATATTTGACTTCTGAGAGTAACAAGTAATGGAATCTGTGTGTTTGTTGTGTAATTATATGTGATTGCTCTATTTCCAGGTTATTTGCACATTTATGCACACTATAATTACGAGGAGATGCTAAAAATGGATGAATACTTTAAAAATTACAAGTGGACCGAGCCGTTTTTAACGACTGAAGAGAGCAAGGAATATGCAGCGCCTTTCAAAGCACTGAGGATGAAATATCTGCTGTTACATGAACAAGACGACAAGATCTTATGCAGTGATAATTTAATACCACCAGACTGGCTGCACGGTGCTTACAGAGAACAGTGGCTTCACTTGTTAAGAGTGGATGGAAATAAAGACAGAGGGTAGTCTACAAGTGCTACAATTAAATTTTTCTTTTTTAATAGAATCAATATAGACGGAACTACGTATTTTCTGCTCCACGTGCAGTCCGGCGCAAATGACGGAAGAGAAATTTTCCAAGGAGTGCTTTCGGTGCGGCAGATGTGTCGAGAAGCCAGGCGAACACATTTGGAGATGGAAGGCATTCCATTACCCAGCAAACCACAATATGTAACATAGATATATATGTAATATTACGCGATGTTGCATGTAATATTACTTGTATGGGTAAATGTTACGTACTGGTACGGCTCTATGTCAGCAACTTTGAATGTATCATTTACATATCAAATATATTTCAAATGATATATTATTGCAATGTAACATAGACGTCTATGTTACTTACTTCTATATGTGACGTAATATAACATTAGTGTATATGTTATGTTTATATAATGCAATATACATGGGTATAAAAATGGATATTATTCTATCTACTTATATTTTAATTCAAAATGGTATAAATATTTGTTGCGGATAAGAATCTTTATCTACAACAAATATTTATAGCATTTGAAATTAAAATATAAGTAGATAGAATAATATGTTTATTTTTATACATAAGAACTGTAAGTAAATATATATTTTTTTATTATTATATTACAGTATTATTAACTTTATTATTGCTCATTATTTTTATATACTCATTGATTTAATACTTGCATTTGATAATTATATTTTGCAAATAACCAGTCAATTTTTAAAACAATTAACTTATTATGTATCTTAAACTTTTAAGATGTTTACATTAATTTATACATTACATATTTTAGTAAACAATATTAATAAGTGATATGAAAATATTTATTTGTAGTTACATCTTAATATATATAACTTTGGCACTAACATATAAATATAGTAAATATTTAAATAGTACTTATTATATTTCATATATTTTCCACACATATAAAACATAATTATGACAAGGTATTATATCACAAGTATGTCAGTTTGTCTCATCGGAACACAGTCTCATCGGAATATAATTCCTCATATAATGAAAAAACTTAATTATCCATAGTTGACTGCATATATAACATTTCTTATAAATATATTATTTTATTTAAACTTAGACTAACGTATATACTTTTTGTTATATCGATTGGAATACAAATGGGAAACTATAAGTCTTATAAACTTTGTGACAAAATTACAAAAATGTATGAAAATGAAAATATATATACTGTATATATATTTTTCTAACAATACGTTCATTAAAATAAATAAAGCTACTAATTGCACCTTATTTTGTAACTTAAAAACAAAAAGTTTTTTTAAATTTTTGGTTATGACGTTATATCAATGAAGTACCAACAAGCAGTCACGTAGTAGATTATGTCTCGACCGTGTTGTGTGCATCAGGCTCGTCATCAGGTAATATCTTTTTATTTTCCCGACCATATCGCAGCTTGCTAAGACGGAACCATTCGCTTGCTGTAGTCTCGAAGTCGCATTCGTCAATACCCTTGGCTCTTAACACACCTAATAAAATAATAAATAGTATAGTTAATATTACAAATAAAATTCTTACCAATTTAGACAAAGAATAAAAATATGCAACTGGTTAAAATAGCTCACTTTTTAAGATGCAGATACATTTCAAATCGCACATGCGATAATTATTCCTGCGACCATACCAAGAACAGGCTATGCCAAAATTATTTGTAAACAAACGGCTCATACACCGTTGCACTATATTTTTGGTGCTTTTTCCTCCGATTTTTTTCATAAATTCGACCTTAAAAGCGTATAATTTAATTAAACCATAAATACATTTAATTATACGTAATTAGATAAATAATAAATTAAATGTATGTCAACAAGTTAATTAACGCCGAATGCTACATATTTAAATATATCCTAGTGAAAACAGTATATAATATTATTTATATTATTTATATTTAAAAATTAACTTACAAAATTCGATCTTGTTTCAGCAGTTTCCATGCTTTCCTCAAATTTTTTAAGGTTCTGTATGGAATTAATCGGAAGTATGTCATCGAATATAGGCTCATTTTCCACATTAATATTGCCTCTTTCTAAAGCATTCAGTCTTTTGTCGATGCTTCTTACGTACTCTAACGTCTCTACACAAATATTAACCAGTTTCTCTGAAACAAAATAAATTAATACAAAATATAAATTTGCTATTACCATATTGCTCTTGATCAAGACGCACAAGGCATTTTCCAGCAAGAGACACAGATGACACAGTGTAACAGAGAATCATTTCACCTTTGTTTAATGACAGATAACAAAGATGAAAAGACTCACTATGTTACACTGTATCAACTGTTTCTTGCTGAAAAAGCCCAGAGTAAGTTAAAACGTTAAATACTTATAACTTGTATATAATAACATAATAAAGGTAAAACAAGATTCTTAATAGTTTAAAAAAAATAATTTTGGATTCTTACTTTTTTTATTAATTTGTTCAGGTTCAACTTCATTAGAATCCGATTCATTAGAATCATCAAGCTGAAGTGAATCTTGTGGTGGATCAACTATTTGTCTTTGTGATTTACGAGACAGTGAACGGTTTGGTGTAAAGTTTTCTTTGGCGGCAGTTGGTGAGACTTTTTCATATGAAGATTGCTTTTTATTTGAGAATTGTTTATCACACAAAGATTCTTTTCCGGATGAATCCCGATTTTTATCTATTTTTAACTTCTTGTGTGGAGCGTGAACTTTTTTTAGTGGATCAACTATTTGTCTTTGTGATTTACCAGACAGTGAACGGTTTGGTGTAAAGTTTTCTTTAGCGGCAGTTGGTGAGACTTTTCATATGAGGATTGCTTTTCATGCGAGAATTGTTTATCACACAAAGATTCTTTTCCGGATGAATCCCGATTTTTATTTATTTTTAATTTTTCATGTGGAGTCTTAGATAATTGCGGAGGTAAATCTATAAAATGTGATAAAAGTTAGTAGAATGTGAACAGTGTGTTTCACACTAAATCGTTGATACAATATTCAAATAAATATAAAAATTTTATTTTTAAAAGGAGAACTTTCGAAGACACCTTATTAAATTTCGAAGATTCGAAGTTAACTTCGAAGCTTCGAATTATTTCGAAGTTCGAATATTGATACTTTCAAAGCAAATCACCAGCTCTAATTTCTAATACAATAGAAACAAAATATAATTTTGTAAAATTAAATTACCCGAATCGTCATCCGTATTGTCATCGGAAGCATCATATGTATCATGAAAGTGTTTTTCGTGTACAATTCTTTTCCCGCGCCCTCTGATTTCATCACAGGAAGTTGCATAATTACTATCTTCTGCTTTTTTCCGTGCCTTTTCTAAAGTCTCTGTAAATATAAAATTCTGTATTAATATTGCATAATTTATATTTAAAATAATTGCCACTATAATATTAAACATACTTACCACAGTAACATTCTACTTTAACATCAAAAAGTAACCAATCAGCCTCTGGTGGACTGTTTTTTTTTATAAAGAAGGTAGCATTCTTAGTTGTTGGCCATCTACATTGAGTACAATCTTTTGTAAGCCACGAAGTCGGAATTTCCGAGTACGTCCCTTCTTTGGGAAATTGTACAACCGCATACGGAAAGCTCATTTCGTCTCACAGTGTGATATCTTCAGTACAATCATATATGTATATATATTTATATAATAAATAACACAAAGAGTATAAATAGTACAATAAGAAATACATTATATTAATGTAATCAACACACATAGACGTACGTTTTATTTGCTATCGTTATAGATTTAATGCAATAAGCTAATAACTATACTTGAATTATCATCAGAAGACATAACATTATCTGCTTTTAAACATTTACGTGAAATTTCGTCAGCTGTAACAATTGCATATGGCAAATCTGCTTGACTACCAGATAACTCATAAATTCCTACCAGCGTTGAATCACATGGAGAAATAAAAAATGGTTTAATAGAGAGATGTTGCTTTACTCTAAAGTATAGAATATTATTTTGTAAATAAATATTATTTACTGTAGCAATTGTACCGTTTGTCAGAATACAACAGTTATTGCAATTTTTGGACGATAAGATAAATCCATCAAATTCTACCCTATTCACTCTCGTCTTATTTTTATTATAATGAATTATTGGATAATCTTTTGGAGGATTTGAAAAACTTTTTTCAATGTTTCTCTTTTCTATATTTCTATTAGCTATTTGTTCTAGAGGTTTGCTACTAACTTTTAACGATTTTTTTATTGTATACAAGTAGTTTTCAAATTTAAAAGCAGAATAAGAATCGATTGTTCCAAACCGTTTAACATCCTCACATATATGTAGTAAATTGTGCACATTGTGTGATAAATATTGATCTCCGTAATACTCGCGGAATTTTCTAACAAAATATTCAAAAAGAGATTGCGCGTAATCAAGCAAATGCTTATATTGTTTATCCGATACAATTCTTACAGCAACGCATAGACAGGTTAAGTGTATGTACAGCTTGGTAGATAGCACATTTTTTGTTATAATTATTCCTGTATACAGTACAAAAAGTTTATATTCTGTCGCTTTCCACCGATCTAGATCCAGCAAATGCCTTGGACGACGTGCAAATTCTATGGGTATAAACATTTTTAATTTGCTGTTACGTTTTTGAGCTTTATCTAATAAAACGGCAGTCAATCGTATATTTATTGCACCTTTAATCCAAATTCGAAGTATTGTTTTACCTACACCAAGAAAAATAAGATGCATACAGTCTAAGGGAACGCCTGAAACCATTCCAATGTCTAAAGTCTCTATAATGGTTGGTCGAGTTAAATATTTTTCAGCGTGATGTTCCTCATGCTGTCTACTTCGAAATGACTGATCCGTTCTCAAGGTTGAATTTTGTTCTAAAAATACGACTTTATTGTGGATAAATTCACCTTCTTGTATACACTTAGTGCAGCTAAAATAACCTGTGTGACCTTTAATACCACAAATTAATGACTTTGCTGGAGCATCACATATTATAGCATTTAATTTAATACGAATAATCACTTCATTAATATTCAAACCGGTATCAAGAATGGGTTTTGCTTCTTCTACAAATGGTTTTAGAAAAACATCGACATCTTTTGGTTTCGTATTACCATGATAAATGCCTATAATGAATGGTTTAGTATAAAAATCTGCAACTATAGCACCTAAGATCGGCCAAAATTGACTACTTGAACTTTTCGATATAGGTAAACCATCGATATTAATATTTACTTTCAGCTCCGCTGGATACAATGTTTGGAAATATATTTTAATCGAATGTCTCAAACCTTCTGCTAGTCCAAAGTGAATATATTTTCCGTCATTCATTTTTATTATTTGTGAAAATGTATTACGTGGTGTTTTCATTAATGTCCTACAATCAACTGGAACGCTTAAATTTCTTTTTAATAAAATTTTTAATATACCATTTACGGCACTCTGACTAATATTGTGTTCAGCTACCCAAAATCTTAAATCATCTTCTATAGAATTGTCAATATTTAAAGTGTCTTCTAATGATAAACTATCACTATTCGTAGAATCTGATTCATCTTCATTAAAAGTGTCTTCTGATAATAAACTGTGTAAATCATTATTCGTAGAATCTGATTCATCTTCATTAAAATTGGAACTTATATCCAAATTACAATTATTAATACTTGCATTGTCAATATCTAAATTACAGTTATTAATATTTGTACTATCTCTTTCCTCTGTACGGTTTTTTTTTTTCATATTTTGGACGTTACTATTGTGCAATATAATTCTTCGTTTTTGACGTTGAGATAAATCAGAGAAATCTTTACGTGACATAATTATTCATAAACCTAACTATTTTTGAAACAATGAGCAGAATATATATATATATATATATATATATATATATATTATATGTATATTATATACATATATGACGTACTTATCAATATTTTACAGAAGCACACTCTGAAATATATTATTTATGCCCATTACATACAAATTACAACATCAAAACAATATACAAAAAACAAATCAATTCACAACTAATTTTATAATAAAAAGATACATTTCAGTGAACTTGGAAAACTAATTGACATGATTTTTTACTATATAGCAGCACACATATAGTACGAATAAGTACATTTGCAACATCTAATCTCCGTGAAATTACAAGTTGTAAAACACGTTACAAAATATATTTAGGAAACATATGTAAAGATGATTTAGAAAGTGTCCAGTATAATATAGTGTAAAATATTAAATAATACATTAATAATAATTTAAAAAATATAGACAAATTTAATGTAAATATTAATTAATTAATAAAATTTTAAACCGCAATGGTATTTAGGGGTAAAACGAGTTGTTCTTTCCGAAAATGTAGTCGGTGATGGGGTACGTGGAATGTACAGAGACAAAAAGAGATATAAAAGTTGAAAGTAGAAGTAAAAAAAGTAAATAACCCTTACCTTTTTACTGAGAAGTATTCAATTATTAAATATGATTTCATCCACCTTTTTAAATAGAGAATAAATCGATATTCCAACAGGTTAGGTAATGTATATTTCTCTGTGAGGGATATGCCACAACCACGAGACACGGGTCGTGCGTATACGATCGTGGCCACAACTAAAATCAATAATCAAAAACAAGATATGAAAGGCATTGAGATATTTAAACGATATCGATAAAAGAATCTATATAAATTTACTTACCTGCAAGAATTTTCAACTGCGAATAATTTTCTCTGCACCTTGATGTGCCTGATATTGACAAATGCGCACACTACAACACGAGCGATTACCGAAATTAAACGACACGAGCGATTAACGACCTAACCAAATGACACACAAGGTATGCAACACGAGCGGGCAGCGGGCATTGCGGACAAAGACTGCCATGCCGGTATCGGTCTATCGGTAGCAGTGCGCTTCTTCCTGCGCAAAGCGCCACGGCGCCTATCCTTAACTCAAGCGACCAATAACAGGCCGCGACGCGCAGCCGTCGCGCTCACTCGTCACTCGTCACCCGGGTATACTCCCTTCTCCTTCTAAGGCTGCGGTCCACTTGACGCTACAAATTCTTTGGAGCGTCCTTCTTCTCTTTCTTTCTTCATTGAAAGAAAAGAGAAGAGGAATGCTTCGAAGCATTTGTAGCGTCAAGTGGACCGCAGCCTAACTCGCTGAGATAGATATAGATATATTACGATATAGATATATTATATATTATGAAATTTGTTTCTATCTGCATATCTTCTCAGTATAGTCTAGTCATTTTATGCACATATCCCTCGCATATCCATTTCGCATAATGGAAGAAAGAACGAAAAAGAAAATCTTTTTTATATTACATTACTTTACGTGTATACATATTATATATCAGTAACATAACATTTCTCATATTGCTGACAGTTAACGGTTGTCAGATTTATGTTATGTATTTCGAGTTACGTGTGTGTTATATTACATTTTTAAATAACTCTTATGAGTTATATACGTAATAAAGAAATATAACTTTGTTTGTCTAAAGTGCTCTCAAAGTTATGTAATACTTACATCTCATCTACATAACTATGAAATATAACATTGTTCTTTCCATGTGCTCCCTAAGTTACATAACAGTTACATATTGGTTTGCTGGGTATGGACTAGATTTACTAATGACTTTAGACACAACTAGCCTGCGGATTGAAAGAAACCACAGACTAGACTGTGAGCATATCAAAGCAAATCACAAAGAGCATAAAATTTTAATAAAGTAAGCTTTAGATTATCAGTTGATTGATTCAATACTTTTAGATCGAAGTTAATAACAGAAATATGAAATTTTTTTTAGAGTCTCTATTTTCACTGAATGAACAACGTCAAGTAAAACATGTCCAAGACTCGCGTATGTTAAGATTATGTTTGAGGAGGAACACAGAAGTAAGTCAGCATTGAAAACGACGGCATGTGTTCTTATATAATTTATATGGTGCGCATTACGTCACGTATTAATATTTTCAGCACGAGATAATGACTTTGGACAAACAGTTATGTTATCCTCCGTACGTATCGGTTAACATGCAACTAGTCACTCCACTCACATTGGGAGAAGAAGACACAACGACCGGCTTACTTTCGGATACTTAGCACTTCGAGAATGTAATGCTCTATGAATATGTAAAGATAAAGGCCATGGGATCCAATTGACGCTTTGTAACATAATTTATTTAATTACGAATGTTAGACGAAGTTCGTAGGCACACGTTACTATTTGGCACAACACTTAAATAGAAAGAGACATGGATCTCTAGTAAAAACTTTTTTCTTTATGGAGATACACAGAATCTATTCTTACCGTGTTCATTTTTAACAAGTTCTTTAGTCAATTTGGAGTTGACCTTTCAATGAAAATGTTTTATAATTTTTAAATTAACAACAAATAATAGACAGTTAAATTTATATCATCTAAATAGATAAAATCATACTTTTACAATAATTTCAAGTAGATTTTAGTAAAATTTTAATTTTATGTATTGCGACATATAATATTGGAAAATTGTGGAAAATACAAATATGCAAATTCAATATTTTTAATAAGAAAAAAAATCATCTCTAAATTGGCTAAAGAATCGGCCATTAAAAATAACACGATAGGAATGGAACTTTCGACATATATTTGTATATCAGTGTACATCAGTGTACATTAATTAATGCATTTGATACGGTTGATGCATTTGATGTGGTTCACATTAATTATAGCGGTCATTCCAACAAGCTTTAGTCACTAGGTAGATTTTAATCTTCCTTCGTATATTGAGAGACATCGCGGTGTATATTAACGCTATTAAATTATGTTTTAATGTGGTTGTTCCTAAACACGTTTTGACTGATTAAAATTGCATCAGTTATAGCTTGATAAGTTGGATACAATGCAATCAATCAAAATTCCGCTTATCTGTTTAGTATCTTGATTCGTTTTTTGTAATTGATTTGTATGCAACTTTACAATACCAAATAATTGTATTAGAATGTTATTAGACGAGGACTGAGCAAGGATCAATAGCCAAAGATGGCAAATACCGTTTATAACGGATTTTATCAATGCATGGGAGATAAGATGTTATTTTAAGCTGGAGCTCGGGAGGGAGTGATAAAATATCACTCATCACCGCCTTCAAACAGCTAGATTGTGAAGACAGTGCAACCATTTGCACGTACAGCTATTACTTTAGATGAATTTCATTTTTCATCAAGTTTCATCAATTCGGAAATTGGCCGCTGTAAGATACGTCAAGTAATTACGACAGAAGTGCGCTTCTAATGATTTTGCATTGCTTTTACCGCATCTCGACTAGCGTCTCGGGCTTCTGAAACAAGCTGCGCTGACTTGCTTGCAGAAACCAAGGATGTATATTAAACTGCGAGAAGAGATATATGTATTCTCCGAGTGCTGAAGATATTTTAGTGATATATTTATTAATATATTAAATATATTTGTTAACTTTCGGAATTATGGAAAGTTGCATATTATACGAGGGTCGTTCAATAAGTCCTTAGAAAAAGATAGAAAAACAAGTTATTTTGGGTCAATTTTTTTTTATTTTTCAACATAATCTTCTTTTAGATTTTCCAAGGACTTATTGAACGACCCTCGTAATTAATTGAATTTTATAAGCAAATGTTACATATATGTATACTTTGAAAAAAATTTGCAATAATATTTCTAATAAAATGATTATTAAATATTTATATTTGTCCCTTTCCTACGCAAAAACATGTATGTCTTTTGCACATACTAATTCCAGAAAAGGTTTTTAAATTAATTTCAAGCAAAAGCAAATAAAACAGTTTGTTTTCGCTTAGAATTAATTAAAAAACCTTTTCTGGAATTAGTATGTACAAAAGGCAAATTATAAATTAATTAATATACAATAAAATGTAAGAGAACGGTTACACTGCAGTTATATTACAATAATGCTTTAAATTATATTACTGCTATATAAATGTTATATAACATCGCTTTAATTATATTATATAACTGCAATAATCCATGTATGCGAAATTACAACTAATGTCTGCATAACTGTTACGATCGTGTTATATTGCGTGTTACATTTCGTTATATACTGGCAATATAATCGTTATATATCTGTGTTTGCTGGGTAATATATTATATAAATAGTAATAAATTTTTAATTAAATACATTATTAATGCGCTTTCAAAAAACAAAATCTTCTATAAGTCTTTTTTATGCATGGCGCATGTGATTAATCGCATAAATTAAATCGCATAAAAATTTACGATCCGAAATTTTCATGATTACTAATGAAACTCGCTATAACTTAAAAATAATTAGAATATGACAGATACAAAATATTATACTGAATGAGGATAATTTACTGGATGATTTGATACGTTTTAGAGACGAGATTTATGTAACGAAAAAGCAGAAACGAAAAATGTAAGCACTTAATCTTAAAATTATAAGAAATAAAACATGAGAAAATCTTACATGCTAAATATTGTTGATACATTATTTATGCGCTTTCAAAAAACAAAATCTTCTATAAGTCTTTTTTTTATGTATAGTGTGTGTGTGTGTGTGTGTGTGTGTGTGTGTGTGTGTGTGTGTGTGTGTGTGTGTGTGTGTGTGTGTGTGTGTGTGTGTGTGTGTGTGCATGCGCACGCGTTTCAAATCAAACGATTAACCTATTTTGGTTTATAGGTTAAACGTTTGATAGATTGTTTTGCTACCGTATGATCCGCGGCCACGGCCACGGCCACGGCCACGGCCACGGCCACGGTCACGGCCACGGCTACGTTCACTGCTATATCCATATCCACGACCGCGGTATGACCCGTGAGATTTTTTGCTCTTCATCCATCTTCTAGCTGTAACAAAAAGAGAAATTATTTAACGATTATGATTTGTTATTTACGCGAGCGGACACAAGTTGTAAATATATATATATATATGTAATATTATTTATTTATATTTATATACTTACGTCTCGGCAAAGTCGTTGCTGCAGCCGCAGCCATCGGAGTTGTCGCAGGCGCTGTGCCCGCTGTAGTTGTCGCAGCCGCTGTGCCCGCTGTAGTTGTCGCAGCCGCTGTGTCCGCTGTAGTTGTCGCAGCCAACTTTTTTTTTAATTCATTCAATTCTAATTGTTCCATCTGTTGTCCCGCCGCCATTACTGTTTTGTCCTTCTGTAAAATAAAAAAAAGTATTATATTATTATTATATTTTGATTATAATAAATCAAGAGATACGGTTAATGTCTCGTGCCAAGTATACGCGAAGCGAGATCACACCATAAATCTTTTACACGACGCGACGATTTGCGATGATCCGAGATTTTAAGATTTCGTAATACTTACTGCGTCCATTAGTTCTGTCATTCCAGTCGAGATGAACGGACGATAAAGAGATAAAGATTCTTGTGAAGATTCTTGAATCCTGTATGTGACGCGTGTATGTATGTACGTACGTACGTACGTGCGCGCGCGTGAACTCGCGTCGGGAAGAAAAGGAGAGAATCCCTCGTTCCTCGCGAGCCCCGATCCGTGTAATCTCGACGAAATCGCGAGAGGAAAAGACGTATATAAACGTCGATTACGCGGACTTTTACGCGCACTCGACTGGTGTGGCCGTTCGAGACGAAGCGCGCAACACTCGCACGCTCGTCCGCGCAAGAAACAAAATACGAGGACCGAGGATCGCCCAAGCTGGCTGAGATCCTCGTCGCGCACTAGGAGATGCACGCGGTTATTACGCGGACTTTTACGCGGACTTCACCGGCGTGCCGCGTGGCCGTTCGAGACGAATCTCCGGGGCGGATTTGCGCCATTCGCGGACGTCGGTTGATGAACGAATGACGGTGGCGCGGGTGGCGACTGCAGCAGCTAAGTAACAATGGCCGCGTTCAGCAGACACAACTGTTGAGTTCGTCTTATCAACACTCTGCGTTGATTGGTTGGTTCTAAAAGTAAGAGCCAATCACGTTCGACTGCTACTGAGCGGCTTGGTCTGCTGAACACGACCAATAGAGATTGTGTTCGGGGAGCGCGCTTTTAGCGCTAATAGCTTTTTCGAACGCACACAGAATGTGATTGGTTCTTATGTTTGGATCCAACCAATCATATTTAAGCGGGGAGCACACACTTCTGCACAACGCATAATGCATAAGCATAAGAAAATTGATTGGTCCATACACATGTGCATGTAAGGAAATAGACCAATCAGTTTTCTTATGCTTACGTATTATGCGTTATGCAAAAGTCTGTGTTCCCCTTTTTAATTGTTAAGGCCGTGGCACATAGAAAAATTTAAGCAGTAAAACTGAAGCAGTAAGCAAATCAGCCAATCACAGTCAAGAACTTAAGACATAACATAAGCGGTAGCGAATCAGTACCGTTGATTTTTTTACTGCTTACGTCTTACTGCTTAAGTTTTCCTATGTGCTCGGGCCTTTAAGCTGGCCACACACACTTTCCGTAGAATGTAACAGTAGGATTTCGACCAATCGTGTTACTCGATTCGGAAACGTACGGTCGTACGTTCCCGAATCGAGCAACGCGATTGGTCGAAACCTTACTGTTACTGTTACGAAAAAGTGTGTGTCCGGGGCTTTACTTAGCTGCTCATCCACGGTTTATGTATTATACACAATTTCTTTTCTTATACGATCGGTAACATTATCGACGATACGCGAAATGGAATTATCGATTGGGATTGTTCATGGTAATATCATGATTTATTTGGTTTATGGTGGTATAGATTTAGATAGATAGAGGCTTTATGTCAGTGAAGCGATTCACGTCAGTAAAGCGATAACCGTGTTTCTTGATAAAGAAATATATAATAAAAAAGAGAAGTAAACGTGTATAGTAATTTGGTAAGTATTAACAATAATTTACAAGTAAAGTATTTGCTGTTTTTTTTTAGCTTATAGATTTATGTGTTTAATAGGATTTCTTGAATCGGGCACCGCCGCGTGGATTCATACGCAATTCTGTGTTTGTGTGCCTTGAGGTATGTTATAATATACATATTAAATTATTATTATTATTATATATAACAAAATGTTTACTTTTTTCACAAACATCGGTTAACTTTTAACTTTAGGTTAACTCACTCTTCGTCTCTTTCTAATGTCCATTTCTACCAATGCCGATTAACTTTGATCTCTGTTTAACTTACTTTTTATCCTTATTTAGTTTTAAAAATTAGAAAAAGATAAAAAGTAAATTAAACCGAGATCAAAATTAATCCGCATTGGTAGAAATGGACGTAAGGGAGACGTTAGAAAGAGACAAAGAGTTAACCGATGTTTGTGAAATAATAGCAAATTCGGGCGCTTGCATTAGTGCGCAATAAGGCTTATTTATATAATCTATTCTTATATTTAAAGTCGCTTAAATACACATTTAATAAAACAATCTGTAACATCTATGGATGCTGTACACACGGGGACAGGAATGCCTTAACACATGAAATTGCACGCGTATCGGAGCATATTCAGAGCGCGTGCTCCGTCTCTAGATATTCGTTCATCATGACTGTAAGTATCCGCGCAAGACTCTCGTATAGTAATGCAGCGTAACGTAACGTGGATCAACGCACAAGAAACGTATCGGTTACGGCGTTATACGTATACAAGAGTCTTGTGCGGAGGGTCTTAATTACTCGGCAAAGTTGTCCCAATATATATTTTAAGAATATTTTATAATAATATATTTCAAATAAATAAATAATTAATTAATAATATAATATCAGGGTATATTAATTAATAATATAATATTACGTTTGAAAAGTAACTCATTACCGTAATTCGTTACTCATTGAAAAAGTAACTCATTGTTATCGTATATAACTCGTTACTCATTAAAAGAAGTAACTCAACGTTACTTCCATAACTCGTTATTCGCATTGAGAAGAGTAACTCATTACCGTTACTCATTGAAAGAAGTAACTCATCGTTACCGTAACTCGTTACTCATTCTATAAAGTAACTTATCGTTACCGTAACTCGTTATTCTCATTGAAAGAACACTGAAAGAACGGTTTTGCTGAAAATTTTAAAAATTTAGCTAGATACAGATCTAAAAATAATTTTGTTGCACCATCAAAATAATTATGTAGAACGTTCAAACTGATTTCTAAAATGTCAAAATTTTTTACAGAATTATTATTATACTTTAGCGACCTACTATAATTATTTTGATCTTACAACAAAATTATTTTCTGTGTCTAGCTAAATTTTTATATACTTCAGCAAAACCGTTCTTTCCATGAAGTAACTCGTTCCCGTTACTCGTTACTCATTGAAAGAAGTAACTCATCGTTACCGTAACTCGTTATTTGCATTGAGAAAAGTAACTCGTTACTGTTACTCGTTATCTATTAAAAAAGTAACTTGTTATCGTTATTGTTATTCTAGAAGTAATGAATCGTTACAACTTTCGTAAAATTTTAATATATTTAAACATTGTATTTTTTGATTCTGTACACTTTATACATATTTACATTAAGCAGATAGTCAGAATAATTGGTTTACATCAAAAAGGTCACAGCAAAGCAGAAATTGCGCGCATTGTGGGATGCAGTCGTCGAACAGTTGCGTTGTAGATCACCAAGGACGAAGAAGGAGGAATAAACAATCTCCAAGATCATCGAAAGAATAACAGAGGTCCTTAGAAAACAACACCGGAAGAAAATGAAGAAATTGTTAGAGCTATGGATGAAAATCCATTTGGTGCAGCTGAAACTGTCTTACAGAACAGGAACTTAAATATTTCCGTGAGAACAATTAGACGCCGATTAAATGCTGCAAAGGTTCACTCTCGTCCTGCAGCAAAGAAAATAGAACTAAAGCCAGAACATCGAAGACAAACAATGCAGTTTGCAAGAGAACATTTGAATACACTTCAAGAAGAATGGAACGCTGTTGTTTGGATGGATGAAAAAGTCTCCTCATCCACAGAAGATGGACGTTATCGTGTCTGGCGACCAAAAGGAAAACGTTTAAATCCAAAATACGTTCTCCCATCAGAATATAGCGGGAGGATCACATTAAAATTTTGGGGAAGCATGACGGCCAATAAATTATTAGATCTCGTAGAGATATCACCAAGAATGAATGCCGAAGAATATGTTGAAATCTTACAAGAAGTATTAAAAGCTGGCATTAGACGCATTTATCTCGAAGAACAATATTCGGTTGTGAAAATAGCAAGACAAGTGTCGTTCATAGATTGGTGCAGCATGGTTCGAAGTAAATCCGGACATTCAACAAATTCGATGGCCAGCAAAACCTCCGGATTTAAATCAAATAGAAAACGTTTGGGCTCAAATAAAATCGAAATGGATAGCTGGCCAATTAAGGAGCATTAAAGAACCACGTGCATTAAGTGTGGAACGAATTATCTGTGCGGATTATACACAGAATTTAGAAAATTCAGTGCAGAGAAGATTTCAATTAGTCTTTTCCATCTTCACGATGATGCTATCGCTCCAATTCAGGCAGTCCGCTGGTTAGCACGCCATATTACATTTCTGAAATAGAAAACAAGTACTGAAATTATTAATAACATATTCATTTCCATTTCTTTATTTTAATTTTATACTACTTTATTATTTTATATTACTTACTCTAATACGGTATCTAATATTCTTCATTTTCATCTTCACAACGATGCTATCGCACGAAGACAGGTAGTACACGCCACATTGCATTTCTGAAACACAGAATAAGAACATAATTAATAACAAATTTATTAATACTAATATAATTTTTTATTTAAATATCAGGTATATCTTATTGTTAGATATATTTATACTTACTCTAATATGGTATCCAATATCCATCATTTTCAATGACCAATTGAAGTCTTCTCTGCATTGAATTTACTAAATTCTGTGTATAATCCACCCGCACAGATAATTCGTTCCACACTTGATGCACGTGGTTTCTTAATGCTTCTCTGGTTCTTAATTGGCCGGATATCCATTTCGATTTCATTTGAGCCCAAACGTTTTCAATTGGATTTAAATCCGGAGATTTTGCTGGCCATCGAATTTGTTGAATGTCCGGATTTACTTCGAACCACGCTTGCACCAATCTAGAGGTATGAACGGCACTATTGTCTTGCACTATTTTTACGACCGGATATTGTTCTTCGGGATAAACGCGTCTAATGCCAGGTTTCAATACTTCTTGTAAAATTTCTACATATTCTTCGGCATCCATTCTTGGGGTTATCTCTACGAGATCTAATAATCCATTGGCAGTCATGCTTCCCCAAAAGCCTAATGTGATTCTCCCGCTATATCCTGATGGGAGAACGTACTTTGGATCTAAACGTTTTCCTTCTGGTCGCCAGACACGATATCGTCCATCTTCTGCGGATGAGAAGACTTTTTCATCCATCCAAACAACAGCGTTCCATTCTTCTTGAGGTGTATTCAAATGTTCTCTTGCAAACTGCATTCTTTGTCTTCGATGTTCTGGCTTTAGTTCTATTTTTTTTGCTGCAGGACGAGAGTGAACCTTTGCAGCATTTAATCGGCGTCTAATTGTTCTTACGGAAATATTTAAGTCCCTGTTCTGTAAGACAGTTTCAGCTGCACCAAATGGATTTTCATCCATAGCTCTAACAATTTCTTCATTTTCTTCCGGTGTTGTTTTCTGAGGACCTCTGTTATTCTTTCGATGATCTTGGAGATTGTTCATTCCTCCTTCTTCGTACTTGGTGATCCACAACGCAACTGTTTGACGACTGCATCCCACAATGCGCGCAATTTCTGCTTTGCTGTGACCTCCTTGATATAAACCAATTATCCTTCCTCTTTCTGCTGTATTTAAATTTGCATTTAAGTGCCGCTCCATCTTTACAACTTTAACCACTTTATGTCAATTTCATTTTTATTAATCTTTTATTTAGTATTAGTTATTGGATATGTTACTATGGTAATATAAATACGGTGCCAAAATTCAATGATGTAATTTAATTTAAATTATAATTAACATCGATTTTATTAGAAAAATAGCCAATCTGCTGTTATGTCAGCAAATATTATATTCATGTGCTCTCTCTCTCTCTCTACGAGTGTATATACACATAATTTTTTAAACGATATTATGCTTTTTTTCACAAAAAGTAATAGTAACGCGTAAAAAGGAAACAATAACGTAATATTTTTATAAAAGTACTTTTAATTTTAATAAAGTAAAGTATTTTTATAAAGTAACGTTTATATATGTATATATATACTGTATATATATATATATATATATATATATATATATATATATATATATATATATAGATCGCTTTGTGAGCATATCAAGTTATGCAGAACGCGTCGTGGACGTTTCTCAAATGCACATATCGCGTTGTGGATAATAAAAACGTCCACACACCGAAAAATATCTCATTTCGGTATTTGGATAATCAGCACCGTCCACAACGCGTTATGGATGTTTTTTTCGCTCACTGAGCGATTTCGGTGTTTGGGCGTAACATATCTAATACATTATAATTTTTATTATAAGCAAAAGTTATTTTATAAAAATACTTTACTTTATTAAAATTAAAAGTACTTTTTTTATAAAAATATCACGTTGCTGTTTTCTTTTTACGCATTACCGTTACTTTTTGTAAAAAAAATAACATAATATCGTTTAAAAAATGATATGTATATACATATACACACGTAGAGAGAAAAAGAAAGAGAAAAAGAAAAAGAGAGAGAGAGAGAGAGAGAGAGAGAGAACACATAAATATAATATAAATTTGATGGCATAACAGCAGTTTGGCTATTTTTCTAATAGAATCGATGTTAATTATAATTTAAATTAAATTACCTACATTGAATTTTGGCACCGTATTTATATTACCATAGTGTTACCCCCCCCCTCCACACACACACACACACATACACACGCGCGCGCGCACGCACATAAAGAGTGAGTTATTTTAATTTACCCACCCCAATAACTTTCTTATTTTTAATTGTAGAAAAAAATGCTTTAGACGAAAGTTGTTTGGTTTGAAGGGGGACATATGATTCTTACATTAGTCATGTCGTAGATGTCGTTTTCAAGAAATTTTAAGGGCGACTAATTTCTTAAATAAAACTTGATTTTTTTCCTTAAGATAAAAGTTGTAGAGCTCGTAGAGACTTTTCCAAAACACTATAATAAAGCTCTCGTTCGTTAAGGATTTCCTGAGATATTTTAAATTTTGTTATAATATTTTTAATATAAAATATAAAATATCTTGTAAAGCATTAATTTACTTTTCGATGACTTTACCTTGATACTTTTATACGTAGATAATGAAAGAAATCAATTGTAAAAAAAGAACAAAAAAAATTATATAAAAAAAATTTATTACATTTTGTAAACGCATTCAATTTTGCAAAATTGCAAATGTAAAAATTAATTTTATTATTATACGCTTTCTTTCATTATTTTATATACAAAAGTGTCAAGGTAAAGTAGTCGAAGGTGAATACTTTAGAGACTGACGAGGTATTTCATATTTCATATTATAAAAATATCATGAAAAAATTTAAAATATCTCAGAAAATCTTTAACGAAAGAGAGATATATTATAGTGTTTCGTAAACGTCTCGACGAGATCCACAACTTTTCTCTCAAGGACAAAATCAAATTATTTAAGAAATTAGTCGCCTTTAAAATTTCTTGAAAACATTTCTTAAAAACATCTACGACATAACTCACGTAAGAATCATGTGTCCTCTTTTCAAACCAAACAACTTTTGTCTAAAGCAATTTTTTTCTACAATCAAAAATAAAAAAGTTTTAGAAATAATTTGAACAGTCAAATATTCTTTATCTCATGTAGTTTTAGGAAAAAATGTTTCTGACAAAAGTATGACTTGGAAGAGGACAAATAATGGTCAAATCAATTTTTGAAAAATTAATTTTTTTAGGTCACAAAATTATCGTCACATAAAATTCTATTTTTTAAATTATTATTTTAAATTATTATTATTATTATTATTTTTTTTTTCTATTTTTAAATTCTATTTTTTAATGTTTAAATATATTAAAATTTTATGAAACTTGTAACGGCTCATCACTTTTTGAATAACAATAACGATAACAAGTTACTTTTTATAATAGGTAATGAGTAACGGTAACGAGTTACTTTTTTCAACGAAAATAACGAGTTACGGTAACGATAAGTTACTTCTTTCAATGAGTAACGATTAACGGTAACAAGTTACTCTTCTCAATGCGAATAACGAGTTATGGTAACAATGAGTTACTTCTTTTAATGAGTAACGAGTAACGGTAACGAGTTACTTCTTTCAATTAGAATAACGAGTTATATACGATAACAATGAGTTACTTTTTCAATGAGTAACGAATTACGGTAATGAGTTACTTTTCAAACGTAATATTATATTATTAATTAATATACCCTGATATTATATTATTAATTAATTATTTATTTATTTGAAATATATTATTATAAAATATTCTTAAAATATATATTGGGACAACTTTGCCGAGTAATTAAGACCCTCCGCACAAGACTCTTGTATACGTATAACGCCGTAACCAATACGTTTCTTGTGCGTTGATCCACGTTACGTTACGCTGCATTACTATACGAGAGTCTTGCGCGGATACTCTTACAGTCATAATGAACGAATATCTAGAGACGGAGCACGCGCTCTGAATATGCTCCGATACGCGTGCAATTTCATGTGTTAAGGCATTCCTGTCCCCGTGTGTACAAATTATTTTACAAGCTAATGCCCGTTTTTACCAACGTCGTTTAACTTGAATCTTAGTTCAATTCACTCCTTGTCTTTTTCTAATGGGCTCTCTTAGAAACAGACAAAGAGTGAATTGAACTAAGGTTCAAGTTAAACGACGTTGGTGAAAACGGGCATAAGAAGTATTTAAGATGATCTGTAAATATAAACAATTGATTAAAATACAGATAGCGAATTGGTTTTAGTTTTAAAATGTTCCACAATTTATTTGCTTTTAAAATATGCGCAATGAGATTTCCGTGTTTATCCCCTTTGACCGACCCGAACATGAGTACCAAATTGTGATTGTTAACAGAGATAATATAGTTTATATTTTCTAGACTGGTTTTATGAAATAATACAATACATTTTGATATTTCTACATTGATTTATATATATATATATAATCTGTTGAAAAAATTAAAATTCAACATAAGGTATATTCGAATAGAAGCATTACAGAACTAATTATACTGCCCGTAAGTATTAAGAAGCTACCATTTACGGTTCTTATCTAAAGCTTCGTACTTGATCTTTTTTCTTTCTTGTTTCGTCTTTATTCTATTAGAACAAAGTGCCACGGTTTAGATTTTTATATTTATATTAAAAAAGTAAATTGCGCAAAATAATTGTTTTGATAAGGATCTATCGTCTCGATATTTACAATATTTACAAAACGTTTCTTATTGCAAATTTTAGAAATTTATTAATTGCGTGGATGATAATAGGCCTATTCTTTTTAGCTAAACTTCTTGCACGATTTTCTCTTTTTCTCTCCAACGTGCAAGAAGTTTAGCTAAAAAGAACAGGCCCAATATCAGCGTTACTGCTTGAGAAAAAAAAATGTATAATATGGTCAGATGTAAAAATATATTATTAGATATGAAAAGATCTAATTTTATAAAACTAAAATAATGAGATTTAAGAAAGGAGGAGGAAGGGACTGTAAGAGGAGATGAAGATGGGAAGGAAAAGAAATAGGAGAAATAAAGGAATTTCGGTATTTAGGATATGTGTTCCAAAGGAACGGAGGGCAGGAGGCACAGGTAAGAGAAAGGATCAAGAAGGCGGCAGCGGTGATGGGGAAGGTTTGGGGGATAGGGAAGAGAAGATTTGGGAAAGACTGGGGAAAAAGAATGTGGCTGTTTGATAGACTGGTGTGGACGGTTATGGGGTATGGAGCAGAAATATGGGGATGGGAAGAGAGGGAAGGAATGGAAAGGTTGGAGGAAAGGTATATCAGATGGGTCTTGGAAGTAGATGGAAAAACGCCGTGGTACTTAGTTAGAGAGGAGCTCCAAAGGGAGAAATTAAGAGGGAGGGCGGGAATAAGCGCATGGAGATTCGAGAAGAAGTTAGAGGAGGGAAAAGGAAGTGAGCTGGCGAGGTTATGTTGGGAGGAGCTGAAGGGAAGGGAGAAGGAAGGGAGAGCAGGATCGAGCTGGGAACGGGAGAGAGAAGGGTTCTTTGAAGAAAGAGGAGTGGGGTTAAAAGAGCTTGAAAGGTTGAGAGAAGAGGGAGACGGTTGGCACCGCAAGCTAGTTGGAGGAGACAAGGAGACGCAAAGGAAAGAGAGATGGGAGAAGATCGAGAAATCGGATTATAATAGGTGGTACAAGGTAATAAAGGGAGAGGGTATCCCAGGATATCTGAAGAAGGGATGGGGAGAGAGCAGATGGAGAAGGGTGGCGAGGTTTAGATTAGGGAGTGAAATGAGAGAGAGCAGGTACTGGGAGGGGGAAGAGAGGAAGAAATGTAGGATGTGTGAATATAAAGAAGAAACGTGGGAGCATGTGTGGGAGGAATGTAGAAAGTGGAAATCAGGAGGAGGAAGTTGGCAGGAAGCGGTGGGTTGGGTTTTGGGTGAGGAAGGGGGAGGAGAGGAATGGATGATGGAAATAGAGAGGGAAAGAATGGAAGGGAAAGGGGAGTCGGAGGAGTAAGGAGAAGGATTAGGGGATGAGAGAAAGGGAGAAGGAAGAGACAGACAAGGGAAGGAGGAGGGAGAGGAAAGTAGAATAAAGGGGAGGAGAGCAATATGCGGAAGGGCTGTAGGTGAAGGCGGAGGAGCTTCTGAGGGATCCGGACGAGGACAGGGAGGAGCCGAGACAGGAAGGATGGAAGCAGACGGACGTAGAACCGGAGAAAGCGGAGGAAGGCAAACAGAGGGGGGAAGGAAGAGGGGGAGGGAGAGGGAATTTAGGCAAATTGTAAGGTCGCATAAGGCCAGGGCGCGAAGGGGAGTTTATGTAAGAGGTTTGGGTACGTTCCTCACAAAAACGCCTTGTAAACCCTACGGGGATACACAATAAATTTATCTATCTATCTATCTATCTAAGATCTAATTTTATATGATTATATATAATCAGATCCGAAATTTAGAAATATGATCTTATCTTTATGTTAGTATACCCAATTAAGTTAGTACTTTATAGTACCCAAATTTCGGATCTGATTATATATAATCATATAAAATTACATCTTTTCATATCTAATAATATATTTTTACATCTGACCATATTGTATCCATTTATTTCTCGGGTGTAGTATAATTTCTAATACCTTTCTGTACAATCAATAAAATCAAGATTCCTCCTTGTATAACCAATATTAAATAGATAATAAGTAATAGATTAAATAAACAGCTGATGGATTAGGCAATAGATAATCTAATAAATATTTTTATTGCTAGCATTATTATATTAAAAATAGTCCGATTCAATTTACATCATGCAGGATTTATTTGTTTAAATGATCTAGGATTTAACTTTCAAGTAAATACATCTCGTAGAGTCTTCGATCTTGCTCGTTACGGAAATTCGGAACAAAATTGATTTCCACTATTTCCTTAAAGCCTTCCTTCAAAGTTGGCGGCACGTAATTTTTCCTGTACACAAAACATAAAAAATTTTGATATTATCAAGACCGAGCTAGCTTATCTATTCTTAACTTTCCACAAATCTCTATTTAAGTTCTAATAGTTTAGTAATAAATATAGACAGATAACATTGTGTGTCTTGATAAAAGAAAGCCTAAAAGTTAAACCTATGGTTAAAATAAAATATGGAATTTTAAGTAAAAATGCATTCAAGTTTATATATCTAAAATCTACTTACACGTAGTAGTTGATAATAATCTCGTTGATTGGAATGTGGCTTGGATTAGTCAACTCGCGAAACTGTAATATAATAATAAAGTTTGATTAGATATTTATTTACATATAACAAACAGTTAAGTCTATAAGCACGAGGAAAGAGCGGGCCTCTGTTCACATTTGACGTTCACGATGATATTCGTGTTATGCACGATGCTTCTGTCGAAATCAAGGAATCACATGCCGGATAAGTTTTACTTAGGTATTTATCATTAAAAGAATACTTTGTATAATTCTCTTTTATCTCATTAGATCATGGTACAAGAGGAACAAACACATTTTTCCAACGAGTAGATGGGAACCTTTTGATCCAACGAAAAGTTACGACAAGTATGCAGTGTCGGATAAAAATAGGAAAAAAGATAAAATCTGATAAACTTATAGCGAATTCGGGCGCTTGCACTAGTGCACACTGAGTGCGCACTAAGGCTTGTTTATAATCTATTCTTATATTTAAAGTCATTTAAATACACATTTAAAAACTTTTTAGCCATATATATATTGTAGCTACATTGTATTTTTAAGGACTGTGATTTTAATGTATTCAGTTATGTGATAATATTTAATTCATTTACTCGATTATGTAGCTCTACTAAATTACAGTCCTTTGAATCTGAATCCTTTAAACAAAATTGGACAATTCGTTGAATCTAAGTTTATCAGATTTTATCTTTTTTCCTATTTTTATCCGACACTGTATACTTGTCGTAACTTTTCGTTGGATCAAAAGGTTTCCGTCTACTCGCTGGAAAAATGTGTTTGTTCCTCTCGTACCGTGATCTAATGAGAAATAACATAAAAGAGAATTATACAAAATATTTCTTTAATGATAAATATAAAATTTTTCCGGCATGTAATTCCTCGGTTTCGACAGAAGCATCGCGCATAACACGAATATCATCGTGAATGTCAAATGTGAACAGAGGTTCGCTTTTTCCTCGTGCCTAATCGCAATATTACATACATTAAAATAACATGCCAACATTGTGATATTACTTCAGAAGTTTTATCATTTTGTATCTTTACCTTAGTTACAATAAAATCCTAAAACGTATTCCTGCAGAATCTTGCTGTCGGTGATCTTGTGACCGGACGGCACGAGTTAAGCCCGATTTCGGCGGATAATATCCCTATCGAACGGTCGCCACTCGGTTTGACCTTCAACTACCGAGAAGGTAAATTTACACCAACGCCCTGTTTCTCGCCAAGACGCTAACGTTGTTCCTGAATTTCAGGCTGATGTCCTCACTGGATCATCGTTGCTGTATCCCGTCTCCAGATCCTCGCATAATTGCATACTGGATAAAGGTACGTCTCGATAACTTATACTAATTACGTGCTAACGTTCTTCTTTTGTTGCAGGCCCTGCCCAGGATGGATCGTCGTTGCTGCTGGTCGTCTCCGGATCCTCGCTTTACATCGCATACCAGATCGCCGCTGGACAACGAGGGATCATCGCCAAGGAACAAGGTAAGTAGAAGGTAAGTGCACTAATTGTATAATTAATCTTGAGACTTTGTTTAAGAATTCACTATTCTTTAATTTCCGATCGTTATTTCAGCTTTACAGGTCGTTTCACATAAATAAAGGTGCTTCACAATGGAGTCGCCACACTTCGGTGTGAGTCGCGCTTTATTCACAATAAATTTCCGCAAACACTGTTTTATTGATCGCAATCGATTAAATATCGCTTAATGACGATGTTCGTACAATATCTCGTAGTCGCGAGACCCAATGTCCACGATTGTAATATACTCGATACGCACTAAGTCGCCACCGCTCTATTTCATTATCACGGATTGTTATTTCGATAAATATTATCCTTCACTATTGTTAAGTGAATGTTTAACGCGCGTTCACGCGGGAGTTCCCGATTGTATTGTATCACTGTATGTTAACTCGGTGTTATTCTCTAGCGCTATCCGTTGCTACGCGAGACACGTCCGTTCTCTACCGTGGTAGGGCCTGAGCAGAATAGCTGACTTATAATTTCAAGACAGTGTTTTATGCTTTAAATCTTTGTTTTTAGCAACGCACAATACTGTCTTGTGTCTCAAGTCTTAAACGAGTGTACAAAGTGTCAACATTGTAAGACTTGAGACATAAGACAGTATTGTGCGTTGCTAAAAACAAAGATTTAAAGCATAAAACACTGTCTTAAAATTATAAGTCAGCTATTCTGCTCAGGCCCGTACTCGAGAGACTGCCTCGAGTCCCCGCTCTCGCTCGGGCTCCCCACTTTGCCGGAAGGGCTCCCTACTACGTCGGACCATCCCCACTCTGGAGTTGTTTTCGTCGTTCGATATGACGTCACAACTTTCCCTTTGCGCGCAGCGCGTGACTATCACGCGTGTCCCCCGTGCCCCCTATACGGATGCTCCCGGGTGGAATTTTCCGCGTGCGGTACTACGTCGCAGACCTCTTCTCTCGATCCCGCTACACCAGGTTTTCACCTTTGCCGTTTCTGCAGCGCCGTCGACGCCGACCTGTGCGCACCGCCTCCTGGATGGTCCCGATGCCGATTCCGGGTCGATTCCCTGCAGATGACGTTCGGGTCAACTTTCGAGTGTCGGCCGTTGACGCCGACCTGTGCGCACCACCTTTTGGACGGCCCTGATGCCGATTCCGGGTCGACTCCCCGTAGATGACGTTCAAGTCAACTTTCGGGTGTCGGCCGTTGACGCCGACCTGTGCGCACCACTTTTTGGACGGCCCTGATGCCGATTCCGGGTCGACTCCCCGTAGATGACGTTCGAGTCAACTTTCGGGTGTCGGCCGTTGACGCCGACCTGTGCGCACCGTCTTTTGGACGTTCCTGATACCGATTCCGGGTCGACTTCTTGGAGAAGTCGCCCGGGGACACTTTTACGCGTCGGCCGTTGACGCCGACCTACGCGCACCTCCCCTGAGATGCCCCAGAACAGAATTCCAGGCCGACTTCCCGTGGAAGTCTTCCGGGCGTACCTTTGATGTCCGGATGTTGACGCCGACCCTATGGGCGTGTGTCCCAGGTCCTCGAGAGTCGATCCCGAGGACTTGTTCCTGGAGATTGTCGCAGTCTGATTTCCGCGCCAGTGCCCTTACCTATTTCGGCCGCCCCTTGCTCTCGCGCGTACGGCCTTTTTCGTAAGGCAGACGAAAGCCGCGGTTTTTGTCCTGTCGCCCGCCGCTGCTGCGAAGCGCGCGGTTGCAATCTGAGGATAGCCAAAGTCCAGTAACTCCAGGAGCTCATAAATAACGACAAAGTTGTCTTTTATAATTTTTCTTGATACACGTCTGATGGTTTTACGATATCTGTAATCCAAGTATAAATAATTAAAAAATTCTTTAACGTATTATTTATACTATGTTTTAACACGAATATTATATTACAGCATATATGCATACGTGTGTGATTTTGGATGCACCTTCCTTCTTAAAGATCTCCATGATATCCGGCTTTCTCCGATTAATCTATAAAAAAAGAATAATATTATATGATATAGGGCTGATGTCACATTCTCCGATTAACGTGATCCTTTGATTAAACTCACTCTTCGTCTCTTTCTAGGGGGACAGTTAGAAAAAGACGCAGAGTGAGTTTAATCGGAGGATCACGTTAATCGGAGACTGTGACACCGGCCCATATTGATGATCATTCACACACACACACACACACACGCACGCACGCACGCACGCACGCACGCACGCACGCACGCACGCACGCACGCACGCACGCACGCACGCACGCACGCACGCACGCACGCACGCACGCACGCACGCACGCACGCACGCACGCACGCACGCACGCACGCACGCACGCACGCACGCACGCACGCACGCACGCACGCACGCACGCACGCACGCACGCACGCACGCACGCACGCACGCACGCACGCACGCACGCACGCACGCACGCACGCACGCACGCACGCACGCACGCACGCACGCACGCACGCACGCACGCACGCACGCACGCACGCACGCACGCACGCACGCACGCACGCACGCACGCACGCACGCACGCACGCACGCACGCACGCACGCACGCACGCACGCACGCACGCACGCACGCACGCACGCACGCACGCACGCACGCACGCACGCACGCACGCACGCACGCACGCACGCACGCACGCACGCACGCACGCACGCACGCACGCACGCACGCACGCACGCACGCACGCACGCACGCACGCACGCACGCACGCACGCACGCACGCACGCACGCACGCACGCACGCACGCACGCACGCACGCACGCACGCACGCACGCACGCACGCACGCACGCACGCACGCACGCACGCACGCACGCACGCACGCACGCACGCACGCACGCACGCACGCACGCACGCACGCACGCACGCACGCACGCACGCACGCACGCACGCCGCACGCACGCACGCACGCACGCACGCACGCACGCACGCACGCACGCACGCACGCACGCACGCACGCACGCACGCACGCACGCACGCACGCACGCACGCACGCACGCACGCACGCACGCACGCACGCACGCACGCACGCACGCACGCACGCACGCACGCACGCACGCACGCACGCACGCACGCACGCACGCACGCACGCACGCACGCACGCACGCACGCACGCACGCACGCACGCACGCACGCACGCACGCACGCACGCACGCACGCACGCACGCACGCACGCACGCACGCACGCACGCACGCACGCACGCACGCACGCACGCACGCACGCACGCACGCACGCACGCACGCACGCACGCACGCACGCACGCACGCACGCACGCACGCACGCACGCACGCACGCACGCACGCACGCACGCACGCACGCACGCACGCACGCACGCACGCACGCACGCACGCACGCACGCACGCACGCACGCACGCACGCACGCACGCACGCACGCACGCACGCACGCACGCACGCACGCACGCACGCACGCACGCACGCACGCACGCACGCACGCACGCACGCACGCACGCACGCACGCACGCACGCACGCACGCACGCACGCACGCACGCACGCACGCACGCACGCACGCACGCACGCACGCACGCACGCACGCACGCACGCACGCACGCACGCACGCACGCACGCACGCACGCACGCACGCACGCACGCACGCACGCACGCACGCACGCACGCACGCACGCACGCACGCACGCACGCACGCACGCACGCACGCACGCACGCACGCACGCACGCACGCACGCACGCACGCACGCACGCACGCACGCACGCACGCACGCACGCACGCACGCACGCACGCACGCACGCACGCACGCACGCACGCACGCACGCACGCACGCACGCACGCACGCACGCACGCACGCACGCACGCACGCACGCACGCACGCACGCACGCACGCACGCACGCACGCACGCACGCACGCACGCACGCACACAATCTGTCACGTATATTACTACGTTTACGCGAGCGTTACTTCTGTAGTATACTAGGTGCGCAACTAAGTTTCCGGGTTTTTTTGATCAATAAAAAATGGAAAATTTCAAGAGAAATACAAAAAATGGTTTATTCAAAGTATCGTCCCTCGCTAGCTATACATTTTCGCCATCTCTCTGGCAATACATGAATACCGCGATAATAAAACGACGCGTCTTTGGACCGAAACCATTCATCCAACCAATTTTGCACTTTTTCGAAATTGGTCAAGTGTAGCCCAGCCAAGCCATGCGCCATCGACCGGAACAAGTGATAATCGGAAGGCGCCAGGTCTGGCGAATACGGCGGGTGCGGTAGCAGATCCCATTTCAGCGTTTTGATGGTGTCCTGGACGATGGAACTGCGATGGCACGGAGCGTTGTCGTGCTGCAATATCACTCGTTCGTGTCTCGTGTCCCATTCTGGCCGTTTTTCGAGCAATGTATGGTTTAAATTAATCAGTTGTTGTCGGTAGCGATGCCCATTGACAGTTTCGCCCGGTTTCAGCAGCTCATAGTACACGATTCCTTTCTGGTCCCACCAAACGCAGAGCATTGTCTTCTTTCCAAAACGATTTGGCCGTGCCGTCGATGTTGATTCTTCACCAGGTGAAAGCCACGATTTTTTGCGTTTGGGATTCTCTAAATATATCCACTTCTCATCGCCAGTAACAATTCGATGAAGAAAACTATTTCTTTTATGCCGCAAAAGCAAAATTTCGGAAGTGGCTCTTCGATTTTCCATCTGTCTCTCAGTCAACTCATGCGGCACCCATTTTCCTTCCTTTTGAATTTTTCCCATGGCATGTAAACGTTTGGAAATACCTTGGTGAGTCATGTTTAATGCCTCCGCAAGTTGATCTTGTGTTTGCGTATCATCTTCATCCAATAACGCTTGCAGATCGGCGTCCTCAATTGTTTTTGGTCTTCCGGAGCGCTCCTTGTCCTCAGTGTCGAAATCGCCACTTCTGAAGCGTTTAAACCAATCTTCACAGGTAGTTTTCGATGGTGCATGTTCGCCGTAGGCCTCCTCAAGCAAACGACGTGCTTCAGCTGCATTTTTTTCAAGTTAAAGCAGAAAAGCAAAGCTTTCCGCAAATGCTGTTTATTTGGCACAAAACTCGACATCTCCGTTGTTAGAAAAAATATTTTTGCGTTGCGATATGTGTTTATATAACGACTGGTTATTGTTAACAGATGTCTAAGCTATAACTTCAGACAACTTCAGACATGTAAGTCGAGTACATGTGTTATTGGTGCCATCTATGTGTGAAACCCGGAAACTTAGAATGATCCTCTAGAACACCGTGACCGCCGGGGCACGAAGCCCTCGGGGCACGCGCTTTGCCTAACCGAGTAAGTAAGGAAACGATGAAAGTAGTGGTATTTCACCGGCGATGTTGCCATCTCCCACTTATGCTACACCTCTCATGTCTCCTTACAGTGCCAGACTAGAGTCAAGCTCAACAGGGTCTTCTTTCCCCGCTAATTTTTCCAAGCCCGTTCCCTTGGCAGTGGTTTCGCTAGATAGTAGATAGGGACAGTGGGGATCTCGTTAATCCATTCATGCGCGTCACTAATTAGATGACGAGGCATTTGGCTACCTTAAGAGAGTCATATATTAATATATATATATATATATATATATATATATATATATATATATCTTTGTCTAAAGGCACTATTGACGACAATTTATCTTATAACATGGCAGTTTCGACGACATTTGGAAGTTTTGACGACGGTCGTCAAAAACACCGCGGTATAAAGGCAGTTTTGACGACAGTTGTCAAATCTACCTTTGCATGGCTATATATTTGCGTGGCTATAGAAGGGTAGTTTTGACGACTGTCGTCAAAACTACCTTTACACGGCTGAATATATATAAGTATATAGAAAAATTAATTTGAACGATTGTCGTCAAACCTACCGTTATTTAACTTTATATATATTTATATACAGAAAGGCAGTTTTGACTACTGTCGTCAAAACTGCTTTTATATATTTTTTTATATATATTTGTAGGTGTCAAAACTGCCAATAAATAAAAGATGTCGAAATTGTCATTTATCACTCATTTTAAGGCATAACTGTTAGTACAAGCTAATCCGTTCTAACACAAAACTTAAAAAATATAAATAATTAAACTGAAAAAACTTACATGCATACATATGTCTAAAGATAGTTTTTACCCTCATATTTTACTAAAAATATTAATGTACATTTGCTTTTTTAGAGAATAGCACATTATATTCCTCTTTCTAAAATTTTTTCTAGTTTTCAAATAAAATACAGAAATGTATAATATGGTTTTGACTAACTTTTCTGTTATCTGTATTGGCTTCATTAACTACACATGCCTATAGAGTATAAAATAGAGTAATCATGTGTACAAATATAGTACAAATCATTTTAACGATGAGTTATATAAAATTATTTAAATACAAAGTGTATTTTGGCAACAATAATAATTATCAACTGTATTTCATGTTGCATTGAGTCATTATAATAATCTTTATATTCTAACAATACAATATACATTATGAAATCTACTATTTCAGGTGTCATTTGAATAAATTGAACTAGAAGAAATCTTTTCTCACAACATGTCATTTTTACAGTTGTCCAATCGGGTAACGTAAATATTGTTCAAGAAAGATTGCTTCACTTCCTGACTAGAAATTAATTTAAAATACAGCAAAATCTTAAACATGTTAGAACTCGTTGTTTAAAAAATTCACAAGGATGCTGTTAAACGTGATAATCGCTCTCGATTTGAAAGCAACACGCTAGGTGTCAAAACTGCCTTTATATTCATTTTTTATATACACTGTTGTCAAAACTGTCAATAGATAGAAGATGTTGTCGAAATTGTCATTTATTACTCATTTTAAGGTATAACTGTTAGTGCAAAAAAATTATGCAATTTAACACAAAACTTAAAAAGTAAATCTAAAAAACTAACATACATATATATAGGATGTCCAAAGGTAGTTTTTGCCAGTATATTTTCCTGAAAAAATATATATATATTAATGTACATTTGCTTTTAGAGAATAGCACATCATATTCCTTTTTCCAAAATTTTGTTTAGTTTTTGAATAAAATACAGAAATGTATAATATGACGATTTGACTCATTTTCCTGTTATCTGTACTAGTTTCATCAACTACATACCTATACAGTATAAAGTAGGGTACAAACTGTTTTCACGGTGAGTCATATTAAGAATATTTACATACTAAAGCTAAATATTTTTACAGGTATTGCTTACTACATTTAACTATTTGTTAATAATCTGAGATTGTAGTTTATTTATTTACAGCAACGTTCTTAGTAACATTTTAATAAATAATTAGCTTTTTTTTAATGCTACAACAGATTATTTTATTGTGACAAATAACATATCTCTGTGTCTGCGCAATATACACCAGTACTGGAAAAGACATGCATTGACTAATTTTAAATATGAAAATTATTTGTTGTTTACTAAAGTCTTATAAGGTATGTTTAGTAGCTGTTAGTTGTACATACTACTGCTAATAATATTTCCACTAAAATTATTCTGTAAAAATTTTTATAATGTGTTTAATTTAGATTACTAAATGTCAATTCTACCTTTACAAGAGCTAAAAGTAAGGTATCCTTTTCACAATAATTACAAAGCAGTCTTTAACTGACTGATATCAAGAGAAAGTCCATTTACAAACCATGATATTCTGTTAAGCGAGAGTTTATTATTATTGTTTCCGTTTTTAAAATCTAGTGAAATGTTATGGAATTATCTGTGACTAATTCAGTTGCTGTGTTTATCAAAGAATGTGCTTCTATAGAAGCACATGTTATCAGCATAATCTCACAAATACATAAATCAATTAGTAAAATTTGATAAAATTTAGCTTACAGTTTTTTAATATTTGTGTATATAATACATAACATTGCTTTCTAACAGAGATAGGTTATAACATATATTTCACTCCGATTCGTATATATCTACAATAGAACATAATATAACATTCAACAAATATTCTTTTACGATAAAGAACTTGTTTTTTAAAACCTTTAAAAAGGCTACACTAATATACGTGGATACTTTCATATTACACAGGATTCTAATACAGGATACAATCATGAATTCTTGATTAAAAAACTCGTTTTCGCATTATAAGTAAATTCTATTCTGGATACCTGGAAACATTTGGTGGCTTGCTTTATAAATTACTACGGATATAAAAAATATTATGTTGCTCTCAGCTTCTTTAAATATGAAATTGATATTCAATAATCTTAATTATAAAAGCATTACGTTAGAATTGCCCACAGAGATTAATTTTAATACAAATGTTATCAAAGTTATAGTATATATACCTTATTAAGATTTAATAAACAAAAAATAATCTTTAGATTAAAAATTGATGTTTTACACTGATAGATGCATCTCTTTTACAACTGATGCATAATCTTGTATTAATAAGATGTATTTAGATGCAGTGATGTCTTACACTGATAGATGCATCTTTTTTACAACTGATGCATAATCTTGTATTAATAAGATGTATTTAGATGCAGAAAATAACACATACTCAAAATAGTAATATACCTGATCACTTATAGACATGGAATTTAAAAGGCCAAAAATCCGTTATCAGCTTTAATATACATATAAAGGTATTTGAAAAGACGATAGAGCAAATAGGAGTTAAATATTATCATACTTTTTAAGTAATTTACTTGTGATGCAAGTAATGTAGCATTTTGGATGTTTATATTAAATACTATGTATTTTCTGATACATATGTGAACTAAATAGCAACATAAACATTTAATTAATCTTCTATGATACATAGGCTCGTATTTATAGTTTTCTCTTATCTTAAGACCATCTTAAATAACGTCTTAAGATGCTAATACGCTTTTGATTGGTTTATAACATCTTAAGATTGTGCTTAAGAGACGGTCTTAAATATAATTTCTAACTACAAATACCTACCAATGACAGTACAGAATCATTGCTTCTTTAGTTTACACAGAAATTTAAAAAATATACGTTGATGATTTTGTCACATATCACACAATTCCAATAGTGGAAACAATAATGGTGAATTTTATAGGATGAAATCATAAATGCTTATTAATAAAATTTCTGTGTCAATTGAAGAAGCAATGATTCTATACTGTCAATATGCATAAAAGAAGATTGAATGTATGTTTATGTTGCTATTCGGTCCATGCACGTATAAAAAAATAGAATTTTTAATATGAATACCTAAAAGGCTACATACTGAATTACCTGCATTACAAATTACTTATAAAGTATAATAATATACAATTCCTATCAACTGAATTGTCTTTACAAATATATTTATATGTATATTAAAGCTAATTATAAATTTTTGCCTTTTAAATTCCATTTATATGTAATCAGGTACATTACTATTTTGAGCATGTGTTATTTGCTGCATCTAAATACATCTTATTAATAGAAGAGTATGCATCAGTTGTAAAAGAGATGCATCTATAGTGTAACAAGCCGACTTTTAATCTGAAGATTATTTGCTATTTAGTAAATCTTAATAAAGTATATATACTATAGTTTTGATGACACTAATATTAAAATTAATCTGTGTAAGCAATTCTAACGTAATGCTTTTATAATTTAGATTATTGAATACCAATTTCATATTTGAAGAAGCTGTGAGTAACACATTCTGTACATCCGTAGTAATTTGCAAAGCAAGCCACCAAATGTTTCCACGCCTCAGAAGAGAGTGCATTTATAATGCACGAAATTTTTAATTTAGAATTCGTAATTATATCCTGTATTAGAATCCTGTGGAATGTTATGAGAGTATCCACGTATATCCGTGTAGCCTTTAGATGTTTTAAAAAACTAGTCCTTTATCCTGTAAGAATATTTGTTGAATGTCATTTGTGTTTTATTGCAGACATATACGAATCGGAGTAAATATGTATATACAAGTCGGAGTGAAATATATGTTTTAACATGTCTTTATCGGAAAGCAATATTATGTATTATATGTATACATTATAGACATTAAAAAAGTGTAAGCTTAATTTTATCAAATTTTATTAACAAGTTTATGTGTTTGTAAAATATGCTGATAACATGCGCGACACATATATTATTTAAATACCACGATATAGATAATACATTCCCAGATAGCCAAACCTGAGCAGCAGATTCCAAGCAGAGTCTGCATTAAATTTTTGGTATCAGAAAGGCAACAAATTGCACGCGGAAACTGCTCTATCAGACGATGTTGTCAAATTGTAGCCAGAAATGCGACAGAGCCTGCTGACAGGCAATGTGAGCAGATTAGCAGCAGAAACCGCGCAGAGCCTGCACACATACTTGGCAGCAGATTGACAACAAAGATCAAGCAGAGCCTGCGCGCATGACTTGAAAACAGAGTGGCAGCAAAAACCGAACAGATTCTTAATTAAGAAAGATGTATGGTAGCGCATCTTTCCGTGATAGTTTGCAACGACGCCACTAAGCGGCGCATAATGGTAAGACTAACTCGTAAGTAAATTTCAGTTGAGGGCTAATATAAGCAGGGTTTCTGCAAAGCAAAATCATAACATCCGCGAGACATATCTTTGTCAGCAATACAACGCAAGGCTCAACCAAAATTGCTGCAATGATATAGATATGCAAAATAATATTTTCCAAAGTAAGATGTAAAGTATATTGTGTGTAATGTATATTTTTCAAATATTAAAAAAATTTTTCAAACGTGAAACAATTATTGCTGATTGGGTTAAACATATTTTATTTTTCGAAGCAATACTTCTGATAGAAAAATTTTACAAATATTATTGTATATATTTATTTGCAATCTTTTAAAAATATTTTTGAAAATATTTTTCTGACATAATCTGGCGGACACAGAAAGATTTAAAAAATATTTTTGTGAATTATTTTAATCTATACTTAAAAAATATTTAAAAAATATTTAAAAAATATTTTGTGCTGTATGGGTATGGACAAAGTCTGCTCGGTTTTTGCTGCCAATGTGCCAATTTGTTCTCAGGTCGAGCGCGCAGGCTCTGCTCGGTTTTTGCTGCCAATCTGCTGCCAGGTTATGTATGCAGGCTCTGCGCGGTTTCTGTTGACAATCTGCTTACATTGCCTGTCAGCCAGGCTCTGTCGACAGAACACGAGCTTAATGCGGACACAGATGGCTATGGTTTTGGTGTGGGATTTTGATCAAATTTGCTGCCAATCTGCGCGCATTTTGCTAACATTTTGCTATCTGGGTTATACTGCATTCCGTGAATGCAGTAAGCAACACTTATACACAACATAATGTATTTTATTATACATATATGAAGAATAGTAATTTACGTCAAATTATTAAGATGAGCAACATATCTCTTATTTTGTCGAAAGTACACTCACAATCAGTTAACACCACTACTTTGTCTAAAAGAAATAAATATTTCAAAATTTTATTATCGGTTTGAGACTGTAAAAAAAAATAATAAGTTACTGAAATGTGGACAATGTGAGATAAGGAATTATGTCATAACAAATGATTTTATGACACGTATTGTTATATAAATTTGATTTTCGCTTGGTGTGCGTAAATAATTAATATTTACATAATACGATGACAGATTTTCTAACCTTACATAATGCTATAGTTTTTTTAGTTAATCATTGTTTGTGCAATCTTGAACACAAATTTAAATTCTTTGTATTTTGTCTGGAGAAAAGCTATAATTTGCTGTCAATTCGATTACACGTTACGAGACTCTGATAGCGATGATACTTGAAGAAAAAATCTCGCTTAAAAGAGGCCCGTTTCATGTACATCGATATCTACGAATTGTCGCAACATTAAATTTTACGACGTTCCAGATTCGTAACCTCTTAGGGTGCGTTCCCACTATACGCGTCGCGCGTCGCGTCACGACGCCGCGTCATGAGTTATCCAATCAAAACGTTTCATTTTATGACGTCATTTCCGACGCGAGATCTTGTCGGAAATGACGTCATAAAATGAAACGTTTTGATTAGATTACTCATGACGCAGCGTCGTGACGCGACGCGCGACGCGTATAGTGGGAACGCACCCTTAGTGCTGGTCTACAACCTTGCTTTAGTGCTGGTCTACAATCTTGCTTTAGTGCTGGTCTACGGCCGGTATTCATAGTTATTTAAGACCGTCTTAAGTTCAATCTTAAGATGTCATGAACCAATCACAGAGCCGTATTAGCGTCTTAAGACATTACTTAAGACGATCTTGAAGACTTTGAATACCGGCCTACAACCTTGTTTTAAAAGATATTTAAGCTCTAAGCCGTAAGAAATTGACCAATGGCAATTGAATTTGAGGAGAATATTCGACTGTGATTGGTCAATTTCTTACGGCTTAGATACCCTTAGAGCTTAAATACCCTTTAAAGCAAGGTTGTAGACCAGCACTAGGCCATTGCACATAACAAAGTTTTTAGTCATAATCGTAAAGCCGTAAGAAAATAGACCAATCACAGTCGATTATTCTCCTCGCGCTTGAAGAATAATCGAGTGTGATTGGTCTATTTTCTTACGGCTTTACGATTAAAACTAAAACTTTATTACGTGCAATGGCCTTTAATAATGAGCACATAAATGTAAAAGCATTTTTCTTTATGCACTTCATTCAACAAGCACAGTATTCACAGAAATATACATACGTTACAACACTTATTAACGTTTACTGACACAACGTAGCTGTTTCATGTTAAAAGATAATACTGCTTGTTAGGTTTTATATTTACATATAATTATATTTATATAAAATATTCAAAAAATATTAATGAGTGAAGTAACCTGTTTTGTAGCTCGTGGTCAAGATTACAGATTATGTAAATGGGTGCGTTCAACAAACCGCTTAGTAGCGATCGAACGTGATTGGCTCTTACTTTTAGACCGAGCAAATCAGCGTAGCGTGTTGACGACACTCAACAGTTGTGTCTGTTGAATGCGGCCAATAAGCGCGTTCAGCAGGCCAAGCCGCTGAGTAGCAGTCAAACGTGATTGGCTCTTACTTTTAAAACCAACCAATCAACGCAGAGTGTTGATAAGACGAACTCAACAGTTGTATCTGCTGAACGCGGCCAATGTTTACAAATGCCGATGAGCAAGTTTTGATCAATCGCGTTGCTTAATTCGGCCGAAAGATGAGATTTGATCTTTTTCCGAGTCGACAACGACGCCCGGCCAACTTGGACAGTCGACACGTAAAAATCATGACTGTGCGCATGCGCACGACATAGTATTCCGACAGACGATTGATTGTAGACCCGGCCTTGGTCTACAATCGTATGGCGGAGTCGGATGTTGCAACGTAGCCGATGGTCCAATGAGAGAATTTCTTTTTCGGAAACGAATTTTCCTTGCCGACAATGATATAGCTTTGTCGGCAACCTTGTTGCTGTCGCTGTCGTCATCGCTATCGCTGTCGCCTATTGTGCAAGGAGCTTAAAGGTAAAATTTCATGGGCAGTGAAAAGCAGCAGCAGATCGTACTGATTGGCTATAAAATAGAGAAGTTCTAGAAATTCGAAAACTTCTCTATTTTGTAGCCAATCAGTACAATCTGCTGCTTCTTTTTACTGCCCATGAAATTTTACCTTAAGGCCCGGTCTACAATAGATGTTGTAAGTCGTAAGTCCTAAGAATTGGCCAATCACAGTTCATTATTCTTCCACCACAAGGAGAATAATGAACTGTGATTGTTAAATTCTTGCGACTTACGACTTTGAGGAGAATAATCGACTGTGATTGGTCAATTCTTACGACTCACGACTTTACGACTCGCATTGTAGACCTAGCATAACAGATCAAATCAAGCAACGCGATTGATCGAAACCTGCTCCCTAGCATTCGTAAACATTTAACATAACCTGTAATTTTGACCACGAGCTATGAAACAAGTTACTTTACTCATTGAAATTTTTTGAATATTTTATATAAATATAATTATATGTAAATGTAAAACTTAACAAGCAGTGACCGCTGTTACACGTCGGGTTTAATAACATCGGTAGTTCTTAGGCTGGCAAATCACAGCTATTCCCTTCTTCTGAAGAATGAGTGTGATTGGCTAGTCTAAAAACTATTGATGTTATTAAACCCGATTAACGGCGCCGTGTAACAGCGGTCAGTGTTATCTTTTAACGTGAAACAGCTACGTTGTGTCAGTAAACGCTAATAAGTGTTGTAACGTAGGTATATTTCTGTGAATACTGTGCTCGTTGAATAGAGTGCATAAAGGAAAATGCTTTTACATTCATGTGCTCATTATTAAGAGCGTTACGAATCTGAAACGTCGTAAAATTTAATGTTGCGGCAATTCGTAGATATCGATGAAACGGGCCTCTTTTAGCGAGATTTTATCTTCAAGTATCTTCGCTATCAGAGTCTCGTAACGTGTAATCGAATTGACAGCAAATTATAGCTTTTATCTAGACAAAATACGAAGAATTTAAGGCTGCGGTCCACTTAACGCTACAAATGCTTTGGAGCGTTCTTCTTCTCCTTCTTTCTTCATTGAAAGAAAAGAGAAGAAGAATGCTTCGAAGCATTTGTAGCGTCAAGTGGACCGCAGCTTAAATTTGTGTTCAAGATTGCAAAAACAATAATTAACTAAAAAACTATGGCATTATATAAGATTGGTCGAAACCTTACTGTTACTGTTACGGAAAAGTGTGTCTGGAGACCTTTAAGGCCATCGCACACAAAATGCATAGCTTAGCATAAGCGTAGCATAAGACCGCTAAACCAATGAGCATCCAGCATAAAGTCGCCATATTGATTTACATAAGATGCTTATTGGTCCAGCGGTCTTATGTTATGCTTATGCAGCCTATGCAATTTTGTGTGCGATGGCCTTAACACACAAAATGCATAACGTAACATAAGCATAGCATAAGTCTGCTGGACCAATGAGCACCCTCATAAAGTTGCCATATTAATTTACATAAGATGCTTATTGGTCCAGCGGTCTTATGCTATGCGGTCTTATTAATCATGTTTAACTTTAATTTGTATGGCCTAGTTTACACCGACCTGTTTGGTACGCGTATCAAGTACTATGTTCGTATCAAATCCGTATAAAGTCTCTGTTTACACCGGTATAACTCGAGATTTGATACGGATTTGATATGGATATAGTACTTGATACGCATACCAAACGCATACCAAATAGTCCTTAATAATCGTATTTCCGACCTGTTATGCTGGGTCTACAATGCGAGTCGCAAAGTCGTGAATCGCAAGAATTGACCAATCACAGTCGATTATTATCCTCAAATTCGACTGTGATTGGTCAATTCTTGCGACTCACGACTTTGCGACTCGCATTGTAGACCCAGCATTATTTCTCACTAGGAATAGAAATTGTTGTGAGAAGCAGAATAATTAGGCTGAGTTTCCACTGAGCGCGTCACGCGTCGCGTCATTCGTCGCAACCAATCAAAACATCTTATTTTATTACATTTTTTGTGACGGGATGTTTAGATTGGTTAACGACAAACGACGCGACGCGTGACGCGGTCAGTGGAAACTCAGCCTAATTATTCTGCTTCCCACAACAATTTCTATTTTCAGTGAGAAATAACAGGTCGGAAAAACGATTATTAGCGACTATTAGACGACTATTAAGCCCCTTGCACAATAGGCGATAGCGATAGTGATAGCGACAGCGACAAGGTTGCCGACAAAGGTATAGCTTTGTCGGCAACCTTGTCGCTATCGCTATCGCTATCACCTATTGTGCAAGGGGCTTTAGATGATTATTTATTAGACGACATAGTCGTCTATTCCGACCTGTCATTTCTCACTGCGTTGATTCCACCATGTTTTTCCAAACTTTGTTTTCACCAATAAGGATGAACACGTACTATAGCCAGACTTTATCTTTAGACTAAGTTTCTACTGAGTGCGTCACGCGTCAGGAGTTAAGCGGGGAGCACACATTTTTGCACAACGCATAATGCGTAAGGATAAGGAAGTTTATTGGTCTATTTCCTTATGCACATGTGTATGGACCAATCAATTTCTTATGCTTACGCATTATGCGTTGTGCAGAAGTGTGTGCTCCCCGCTTTAAGCGGGGAACACAGACTTTTGCATAACGCATAATACGTAAACATAAGAAAACTGATTGCTCTATTTCCTTATGCACATGTGTATGGACCACTCAATTTTCTTATGCTTACGCATTATGCGTTGTGCAGAAGTGTGTGCTCCCCGCTTCAACCTTAATTTTATTATATTATTTGTGACGCGTTTTTTTATGTGACGTAACCGATGCGTCACCCAAAAAGATGCGTCACAAATAATGCAATAATGGAATATTTTGATCTGTTAACTCGTGACGCGATGGATGACACGCTCAGTGGAAACTCAGCATTAGGGACTGTCGGACATCTGCGCAATGCAGGCTGTGTTCCTTTTAACGCTTTCAGCGCTGAAAGCGTCGCTCCATCTCTATTTGATATTCAATGTGCAACGGAGATAGAATAATGCTTACAGCGCTGAAAGCATCAAAAGGAACGCAGCCGCAGTGTCGCACGGTATATGTGCGACCCGATTGGTTGAAGGTGTCATCAAGGAAACGTTTGAACCTGCGTCACTGTTTTCGCGGCCTTTTTCCGTGGTGCCGGTGGTCGTTGGCGTTGGTCATGTGCAGTGGACAGTCAAAAGTCCTGTGTCGTAATTATATATCGCGTAAGTATAACCCCTGATTTCCATGCACGCGTTTCCGCGTGTAAAATTCCGCGTCAAACGCGCGCGTTTGATAAAAGCACGTATTTGATTGGGATAACCTATATGCAAACGCATGTTTGGCGGGAGTTCGCTCTGAGCGGCCATACGAGACGGACGTGTGCGCTCTCTGCTCGCTTGCTGAGTAGTACAGTCGAATCGGGCGTGGTCTCCTCTTTTTTTGTCTTGAGCTGGGTAACGCATCTCGGAGGTGTCAAGACGTGAGGACCTGTGTTGGGAGGGTCTAAATTAATTAATATTGTTGCTCCCCCCCCTCGGAGGGGAAGTGATCTGGGTCTTGGGTGACTCGTATATGGGATCAACGGATCCTCTAGAAGTGGGGCGATCCGGCATTAATCTCCACATGCAGGCCACAAGGAATAGCTCAAAAAGACCTCGCACCAGCCTCACTGAGGTGGAGTTTGATCGATTCTCGCAGAACATGTCTACGACGGGAAGCGATATGGAAACGGACGATGCCGACGTGAACGGAACAGCGGCGACCGATCGTGAACTTTTAGTAAACAAAACGACCGGTAATGTAAATACTGCCATTGTGCTGAAGGCCGCCTCGGAGGAATGCGATCACGTGTCCACGGCGAACATAAACATAGGGGAAATCGACATATCCCAAGACAAGGAATCGTATACAGTGAGTAATTCTACGCTGAAAAAAAATCTGCCTGGCAACAACGATACTCCTCATCGCTTTGTAAGATTTAGCAACGATAAAGTAGGTACGGCTAAAATTTTATTGAGCCTCCTTCCCGCCCATTCTACCACAACAAAAGGTAGAAATAGGATTAAGATCTGGATGATCATTTCGTCATTACAAATCGTCCCGACATCTTTGGAAATGACGAATCATTTTTCGGCGGAGGTTATGTTTGATGATTTTAGGGATGCTAATCGTGCTCTTGATGTTTTAGATGCGATTAAAGAACCGAAATTAAAGGCCCATGTGGACCAACGCTCTATTATCTGCAGGGGTGTCATTACAGACTGGCCTGCGTCGATTCCGGAATTATGGCCGGTGATTCAAAACAAAGAGAGGATAATCAAACTGGATAGGATGTATCGCCGCAATTGGGATGCTGCCACTAAAAAGACGACGCTTGTCCCTACGGACAATATAATAGTTACTTTTAAGGCTGACAAGATCTGTGATCTCTCAATTTTTACAAATGGAGTTTCGCTTAGAGTAAGACCGTACGTATCCCAGACCCGCCAATGCTATAACTGCTTCAGATATGGGCACACCAAGAACGCATGTAAGTCCGAGACCCGCTGTATTGTCTGCGGAGATAAGTCCCACGGCCAATGCGACAGACCGGTCTGTTGTAGTAATTGCAAGGGCCAGCATAAATCTACTTTCAGGGGCTGCCCAGTGCACGAAAAGAACAGAAGTATTAGTATAGTAATGGCTCATAAAAATGTTTCATTCTACAGAGCAAGGCGTATCGTGGAGGGTGAAGATCCCCCCCTTGAGTTTCGAGACAAGTTCACGGCACCGGCAGCGTGGCCCGATTTGCCGACGAGAGCTGTCCCCTCAGAAGATAGACCTGTGACAAGTCGTATGCGAGATAGAGGAGACAGGCCGAGAGGCTCGCCTCCGTCGGTATTGAAAATAAGAAACCCCATTGTAGACTCGACAAATAATTACTATGGAAGATTTGACAATCGGGCTGGCGAGGTCACGAGGGAGAGGAGAGGCCTGGCCTTAACATCTCACAATGGGACTTCGTGGGCACAGGTCGCTAGAGGCATGAGGACATCTGACGACGGGGGCTTGACTCCGTCCCCGGAATCGATTGAAGAAATAATAGGCGGAGTAATTAGACTATTGCAGAGATTTCCCGCAGCGCGGGATATTTTGATTGATTCACTTATACACTCAGAAAGGGCGGTCTACCCCGCCCCCCGGGAAAATCGGGAAGCTCGTCTATTGGAAGGAAGAGAAGGGCGTGGAGGTGATAATGGAAGACAGTATTCGGGTGATAGGGGTAGGTACCCTCCCCCCTTATCATAATTCAATCTATTATTATGGAATTGCCGAGGATACAAGAGCAGCAGGGATGAGCTAACCAAGAACATAATGAGCTATGACATCGTAATCCTTACCGAGACTAGATGCTCAGGCCCTAACAAAGTGTATTTTTCTCACTTCAAATCTGTAAATAGCGCAAATCGCTTGCGCAGTGGCGGAGTATCGATTTCTCTCCGTGACCATCTGGAGTTCGAGGTTCTTCCTGTGGGAGCTGTCCCGGTGGGATACGATATCGTATGTATTACAACTAAAAACCTTACCAAGAACTTGAATATTGTTGCAGTATATCGCCACCCACGAGAGGCCATGACTAGGCAGGACCTTCGGCCGATATTTCGATCCCTGAACAATGACAATGATACAATTATCTTGGGAGACATGAATGCCCACAATACATGCTGGAACTGTCCGGATACAAATAGCCAGGGGGATCTGTTGTATGAGGTTATGTATGACGAACACTTTATTTGTATTAATGTGGATACACTGTCCAGATCGGGGTCTCATGGCCAGAGAGATACGAACCTGGATCTTATGTTCGGTTCCCCTGGTATTGTGGATAGAGTTTCCTACAAGCAGCTGGAGGATGTTTGGGATAGCGATCACGCTCCGATATCATTTTCTTTTGATGTCCCGTCCCTGCCATATCGCAAGATTACGAATAGACTTTCCACCAAGAGGACTGATTGGATCCGCTATGGCGCACTGGTTGATAGGGAGATTGCCAGCTCCATGTTGCAGCAGAGGGAATTTTTCAGGGATGACCTCCAGAAGTATTACGGTCGCTTCGTGGATATTTTGAGGAATTCTGTTGCGGTAGCTTCAGGTAGGAGGACTTCTGGAGGGACCTCGAGACTCGTGACCTCACCGAGCAAAACTAAAATCTCTCATAAGTGGTGGGACTCGGAATGTGAGGAGGTGATACGGATGAGGAGGACGAAATTCGCTCAATGGAAGAAAACTAAGAGTTTGCATGATTTTTTTGAATATAAGAGAGCGGTGGCGGCTGCCAGGCGAACTACTAGAGCTAAGAAAAGAGCGTCCTTCGACAGGTTCTGCTCGGAGATAAATCGATTCACCAGCCCCAGCTATGTTTGGAACACTATACGCATTCTGAAGAATGCCAGGAGTAATCTGGATTGGCATCCCTGGCCAACGAAGAATAGAGAGGAGGTCATAAGGGCCTCCATTGATAATCTCGCCCCGCCCACGGTGCCCACGGAGCCTTTGGATGATGAGTGTGGTGCTTTGGATGACGAGCTTGATGCCCCCTTCGTTGCTGAGGAGCTGGAGCGTGCCATCGAGATGATCGGGAGGGACTCCGCCCCTGGATTGGATGGTGTCGACTACGGGATGATTAGGCATCTCTCTGTGTCTGCTCGGATATGCCTCCTCGAGCTTTTCAACGTGGTGTGGTCGTCGGGTGCGATTCCGACGGATTGGCTGGAGTATCAGGTCATCTTTATTGACAAGGTGGGCCGGGAAAGAGTCCGTCCCATATCTCTGTCATCTTGCATTGGAAAGGTGATGGAAAGAATGATTAACGAGAGACTGATCTTCTGGGCGGAAAGAGACGAGAAATATAGCCCCACTCAGAACGGCTTCCGGCGAGGAAAATCCTGTGCCGACAATTTGGCCCGAATTGTTTCGGACATTAAATTAGCACTGTGTGATGGAGAATATACGCTTGCGGCTTTTCTCGATGTTTCAGCAGCTTATGATAACGTTGACTACCGCATTATGGTGGACAAGCTGATCGCGCAAGACTGCCCTTCAGGCATAGCCAGGTTTGTCGGACGCTGGCTGTACTATAGAAAGGTACGATTTATTATTAATTCCCGAGAATTTTTAATAAGATGTGTCTTTAAGGGCCTCCCGCAGGGCGCGGTCCTTAGTCCTGCGTTATACTCTCTATATACCCAGGGAGTTTGTATGGACCTCCCGGAGGATGTTGAAGCCGTCGAATTCGCAGATGACATCGGATTGTATATTCGGAGCAAAAATAAAAACCGGGACGTAATAGGCGCCTGTTACAGCAAGCAGTCGATTTGGTGACTGAGCGCCTCCGATCGCTGGGCCTGGACTTGGAGCCCAAGAAGACGGTCCTCGTGGAGTTTTCTAGGAGCGGCTTCGTGGACGGGGGTATGAACATTCGGGTGAATGGTTGCGAGGTCCCCAACAGGAATGGGGCTAGGTTCCTGGGCATCTGGTTGGATAACCGTTTAAAGTTTGATCGACAAGTTCAGGAGGTCAGAGGTAAGGTGAACCGGGCTAATTCCGTCATGAGATATTTGTGCAGAGTTTCCAAGGGCGTGGAAGTTAATACGGCTCATATGCTCTATAAAAGTTTGGTTAGATCAGTCACGGACTACGGCAATTTTATATACTTCCCCAGAGACTCTGCAACTCAGCTGAAGTTGGAAAGGGCGCAGTATATGGGCATTCGCACCGCCCTTGGCTATAGAAATAGCACGCCTAATAATGTCATCGTTGCGGAGGCGAAGGTGAGGTTGCTGAGGGATCGCGCGACGCTGTTGGGCAGAAACTTCGTTCACAAGGCCATGGCGTACAATCGAAATGGTCTCTGTGATAAATTCCAGCGCTTACTAGACAGTGAGTGCTGGGCTCGATTTAGGCAGCCCATGTATAGGTTCTCACTATTATCGGAAATCTGGAGGAAATCTTTGCCCCTTAGGACTTATATTGGCGAAACCAGAGGGCCAGAAATATTTGGCGGATCTTTTAAGGCTCAGACGTTTGTCCCCAAGATAAATTTGACAATCGGGCGAGACAGAAAGGAGAGGAAATTCTCAGACCAGGAACTAATGCGTAGGGTCCGTAGTGAGTATGGTCTATTGCAGAACTCCGAGATCATCTTTACGGATGGATCCTTTGACGAGGAGTCAAGATCCACGGGCGCGGGCATTGTCATCTGTGACCGGGATATTGCTTATAAGATTAGCCTCCCATACATGTGTTCGTCGTACACAGCCGAGGTCTTTGCCATTAGATCAGCACTCATGGTGATGAAACAACAGTGTAATTGCCGGGATATTGTGATACTGTCTGACTGCAAATCTGCCCTGCTGGCCATTAAAAATAACCACCTTAACGTACATAAGAACAAATATGTTACGGAGACTAGAATTTTAATATATGATTTGGAGACTGTACATAATAAAAATGTTATTTTGGTTTGGATTCCCGCTCATGTTGGAATAGAGGGTAATGAGATGGCGGATGGATTGGCGAAGGAGGCGGCGAATGAGGAGGCTGACCCCTCCATTGGGGTGCCGGTGGGGGATCTCATGGCGGCGGTAAGGAGGGAGACGTGGAACGCCACACAGGCTGCGATCGTTTGTGATTCAGCGCACAAGGGCACTTACTATTTTGAAGAGTTCTACGAGCGAGAATCGACCAGACCTTGGTTCCATAAAGTTAATGCGAACAGATATTTTGTGACCTTGATTAACAGACTCAGGGCCAACCACTTTAATCTCGGAGTCTCCCTTAAAAGAAAAGGTTATGTGGACAGTGAGCGTTGTGACTGCGGACATGAGATTGAGGATCTTCCACATTTGCTGAATAATTGCCACAAGTATGACGACGCAAGGATTGAGTTGGATAGGGATCTGAGAGCTGCCGGATTCTTGGAAGAAATTGATATTAATCGACTTATTAGAGCCAAGAATTGGGACATCTTATACATAATTTTTACTTTTCTTAAAAGATTGACAAAGTTATTTGATTTTGTGTTGGTACTCTCTCGGGTTTAGCTTTGGTGTGTCATCTGCCATCGGACAGGAAGACACCTATCAGTCCTCAACCGAGGACAAACGAAAAACCCCAGTTTAATCCAACTGGAGCCCTCAGTTGCAGATACGTGATAGAAATATGCCGATCCCAAATCTTCTAAAAAGCAGTTTAATCATTAATTAAGTGATTTAACCATGATTATTTAACCATTTACGTGATTTTATAATAATTATTGTTCTTATACTATATATTACAGTATTGCTTTCTATCAGTGGATGTTCATGCAGTCCAGAGCAGCATCAAGTAGTTTGATAGAAGAGCAAAAGATTTATTTATTAGATACGTAAGTAAGAAAAAGTTAAATTTGATATAAACCATGCTTTCCAATATTAAAATCGTCAATACTGAAAATCCAAAGTATACGTGTAACATTTATAACTACAGATTTTTAGTATACATAGATAGTGAATATCGGAATACAGATTCATACTTAACCTACTTTTATGTTTAAAATATATAATTAGATGTAAATAATAATTACTGTTTTTGTATTATGTTGCAGTGTTACGTTGCTTTCCATCAGTAGAAGTTCACGCAGAGCAGCACCAAGCAGTTTGATTTCTATCAAACTCTTCTGAGCGACAGCTTTATTTATTAGATACATAAGTAAGAAAAATTTAAACTTGGTATAAACTGCGTTCCAATATTTTAATATCCAGTACTGAAAATCTAAAGTGTATGTATAACATTAACCATAGATTTTCAGTATAGACAGTGAATATTGGAACACGTCATACTTAACCCCGTACTCTTATGTTTGAATATGTAATTATGTATGAAATAAACAGGGTGATTTATTTCGTGTGCCAATCATCTCCGCTCTAATTATCTCAGAAAGTATTGATTTATTGGAAAAATGTTTTGGATAAAAGTTGGAGGGTTCAAGGAGGACCAATAGACAATTTTATTAGATTTTGAGTCCGGGACCTGTGTTAAGCCTAATAGGATCCAAGTCAAATTATTTAAATATAAATCCCTTTTTTATTGTATCATCTTTTTCTACTAATTAATATGAACAACTTTTGTCTGAAACATTTTTTTATTTGCCTTATACTTTTTGAGATATTCAAGGAAAACTTGGTTTCAAGAATATACTGTTGCAATAGTATTCTAATTTCTTAAATAATTGTGTACACATGAAAGCTTCAAGGAAATGTATACACAAATATTTAAAGAAATTGGGGTATTATTGCAATAGCATATTCTTGAGACCATATTAAGTCAAAAAGTCTTGTATCATTTTTCCCTCCGACAAGCATTTATCAAGATATCATAAGCTAAATATTAAAAAATTACCAAATTTTTCTTGAATATCTCAAAAAGTATAAGGCAAATAAAAAATGTTTCAGACAAAAGTTGTTTATATTAATTAGTAGAAAAAGATGATGTAATAAAAAATGGGAGTTTTTATTTAAAAAATTTGACTTGGACCCTACTGGGCTCAACATGGGTTCCAGACTCAAAATCTAAGATCATCCATTATTCCTCTATGAACCCTCCAACTTTTATCTGAAACATTTTTCCAATAAACCAATACTTTAGGAGATAATTGGCACACAAAATAAAACTCACCTTGTATAATCAGATATAAATAATAATTACAGTTATTGTATTATGTTATAGTGTTACGTAACTCTTTATCAGTGGAAATTCATACAGTGCAGAGCAGAGCAGTGCAGAGCATGGAGCAGTTTTGAAGAAGAAAGAGATAGAAAGATATATCAATATTATTTTCTTAATATTATATGTAATACTATTATTAAAAATAACAATTTGATAAAATTTAATAAAATTTATTAAAATGGTTAATTTTTAGCAATATTAAATAAATATTGTCTAATATTACACAAATAATATTATTGCGTTAACAATAATCAATATTATTTTAATATTGTATGTAACAATACTATTAAAAATAATTTAATAAAATTTAATAAAAATTATTAAAATGGTTAAATTCCTAGCAATATTGTATAAATATCACGCAAATATTACAGTAATATTACCGTAATATTACTGATATATTACAGTAATATTACTGATATTCATTTGCGCGGACATTTTAATATTACCGAGATATCTCAGTAATATTACTGCAATATTTCTGTATATTTCATTGTAATATTGCAATGGAAAAATAATATTGCTGCAATATTACTGAAATATTATGTGCTATGTGGGATATTTAATAAAACAAGATTAGTCGGTCTGACTGGCAGTAATTATTAGTATAACGACATTTCAACCCTTACTTTGGGTCCTTCTCAATTAATTTAACAATGCTGAAACAACATAAATTACCGATAATCAACACATGCTACAAGAATGCAAATTAATAGATCGTGATACAATACAATAAATATTAAATTTACAATAGATCATGTACGTCAAAATTATAAAAATATTTGAGTCATACTTAAAAATTGTGTAAACGGGCGGTGAATAAATATATATTTATTAAAATACAGTCAATCAACAACTTTATGCATTCGTCATCAGAAGAATATTTGATTCACAGTCAGTCGATTCAATTGTAAGATTGCTGGAGCTTTCCTCACTCTCTGTAATACTTGGCGCAATTAATAATAAGGCTGTTTCTGGTAGCAACGATTTTAATTTAAAAGTATAATATTTATAGATAAATTGACAAATTACACATTCATCTTATAGTTACTACTTATTTATTCCAATATATATATATATTTTAAATATTATGAAAGTAAATTGCGTATCTTAAACTCAATGACAATAAAGACCACAAGAAAATAAAAGAAACATTAATTTAAATTTTATCCGCACGAATAAACCGGGCTAACTAAGAACCAACGCGGTAAATGATGCGCGTAAGTTTTATTATATTTTATATTTACATATTTTCCAACCTTTGACTGCGTGTTGGACAAATCTAGTCGGCACGCAGTTAAAGGTCGGAAAATATGTAAAATAAAAATATAAATAAAACTTTCGCTTCAAATTTTAAATTTTTATTTTAAAATATTCCTCCACAGTGACAATGAAAAATTATTAATCCTCATTTTTTATGGATTATAAATTCTACGCTTTAAATTAGAAATATTTTAGCAGGTACCTAATTTTTCGCTAAACGCCTTCCTAAAGGCCCAAAATTTTGGGCCTTTTGGAAGGGGCTTAGCAAAAAACTGACTTGATACAAATATTTCTATCTTGAACCGTAGAATCAAAATGCGCAATAAAAAATGGGGATTAATATAATAAAAAATTGACTTGGGCCTGACTGAGCCCATATAGGGCCCCGGCCCACAATGTGAGTACACTCCTGAATAGATATTTCAAAACCCTACAACTTTTATCAGAAAATTTTTTTCAATATTTTGCGTTTTTAATGTTTAAAGTTCAATTCAATTCAAAAGAAAATTGTTTTTTCATTACAAAAAACTTGCACCAATAGCAGGGTAGCAGCTAGTAGCAGCAGTTTTTTGTTGTTTTCATTAAATAATACTTGAATCTACAACATGCAATAGGTCTGGTCGCAGAACTCTACAGAACTCATAAACTTTTCTCTACGTTTCTTAAATTTTCCGTTGCAATTTTACGTTCATTTTCGTAAAACTCATTTGTTTATTAATATTACATAAATTATTACTATAAATTTTGTAATACGTGATAATATGCTACTTACTTCAGCTGTCGAATCCATTTTGTAGATTTAAAATTGCTTTATTTTTATAGCTTTGGCGTCCTCCTGAATATAACGTTTAAACTCGGCTCCGAACACGACACGTCTTGTTCGAGCGAGCGTCACTTTTGAACTGACGTGTACGAGCAGGTATAAAGGATAGGACGTTTTCTAGTCTAGAATCCGACCTTCGGACTATTACTCAAACAAACCCACCACTTTAAATCCTCGGAATCGAAACTTTATTTTTCGACTTTTGGCCAGCTTTTTGCGATTTGGCCCCACTGTGCGACGGCTTGGTGAAAGTGCTGTCATTTCTGGGAAAATTTCTAATTGCGAATTAAAGCGTAAACATAAATGTGGGCCACTTGTTGCTGGCATGGAAAGCTCAGTAAATCAGTATAAAGAGATAATTATAAACAAATATCATTTTGTGACTTGTCATAGAGCTGACTGTTACGCGTTGTTAAAAAATGGAATTATTGTACAAATTCTCAATATTGTTCTTCATAATTCACAAGAATACAGTGTACTAATTTCATTTGTAAGCAATTTACAAAATACAGTAATTATTTTACTTATCCTTGTGAATCTTAGAAATTAAAATATATAGAATGTATAAACTGGAAGACTCATTAAAAATAGTTCATTTATGAGAAATAGAAGCCAAATGTATTGTATTTAAAGATAATATTTCATACATTGCATATCCTCTGTTACATACAGTTACTATATAGATCTAATTGCGATTTTTTGTCTTTTCAAAATATAACTTTTTTGTCAATGTGTTATTGACGGATAAAAATACATACGTACATATCTTTTTTTGAAAATGAGTTATTATTTTTGTACTTTTTGATTATATTGTCTAACATAAATAAAAAGGTATTCGGAAGCATTGCAGAATACTTTGTTTTGACTGTTGAAAGTAATCAATAATTGTAAACATCTTGACATATAGATGCAAAATACGCGATAGTCGAATTTATTGAAGAAAATAGTGTTGAAATTATCCTTTCTTCTTGGATATGTCCTAATAACAAAACTGCATTATGGCCTAAAACATAACTTCATCAAGCCTAAAAAGATACCTTAAAAACTGTACTCCACCCAGTGATGATTGGAACTCTGTCAATATAAGAGTTTTGGGACATACAGGTATATATACTTTTTATATTTTTACTGCCCTATATATTTTATATTAAGCTGTTTTATTATCATGATTAGGATATATAAAAGTTAAGTTAAAGTAAAATAATTGATAAATAATTTTTTTTTAAGATTACGCTAATATAAATATTATGTAATAAACTTCTTGTAGAGAATTATGGTAAAGAATATATATGAAATTTTATATAATTTGTTACAACTTTGAATAAACATTGGATATTATGATTATGATGTAGTTTAATTTTCTGAACACAAATTTAACGTTTATTTGGTATTAATTTTATAGAAATTTTAAAGCTTTCTTTCTTCTAACATAACTGTAAAAAAATTATTATATAATTATTAGTATTAATTTTATTTTATAATAAAGTATGTTATACACAAATAAAACATATACCTACATATGTGTTTGTATGTACATGCGTGCGTGCGTGTGTATGTATATGTGTATGTGTGTGTATATGTATATGTGTGTATGTCTTTTATTTATTAATAAGTTTATTTATATTTTTCTTTGAGTTACCTTACCTAATATATCCATTAATAAATTTCTTTTATATAAATAGTCTTGCTCATGCTACTAAAAAAGCATATAAAGCACAAGACACGTCTCACTTGAGCAGTAGTGACTCTGATTGGAATCACATTGTACATCAAAACGACAGAAAAAATACCGTATCGATTTGCACAAGATGCAAGTACTTCTTCCGATGATGAAAATTTAGCATCAGAAAAGCACATAAATTCAGAAAAACGAACTAAACGTCCTGTTGTTCCATCTTTTCCTGATGTTCAAGGTAAAAATATATCTGAGCATAAAACAAACATGCTATTATAATAATTTCTTGATATTTACACATTTATTATATTATGTATTTGATATTTAATTTTTACCTACAATACATAGCACTTTTGGCAAAAAAATATATTCTTTATATTATATATTTACTGCATTCCTGCATGGAAATAAACTCTATGTTTATATTTGTATTTGTAATTTATTACTTTAATGGTATTTTGTGTTATGAAATAGAACAATTGTAAAAAATAGTCATTTCCAAATTTTTAATAAATTTTTGATTACACAGTTTAATACATTCATTTTTAATAAGAAATTTTAATTGCATTAAATAAAACGTGATAAAGTTATATATTTAATTGATACTGTTAAATTTAATTGATTAATGATACTGTTATATTTTCTATTTACATATATATATATAGATTACTGAAACATGCTTTATCAAGCAAAAATATTTTTATCCAAAGTTTTTAAAATTCATAAAATTTTTTTATTATAGATGATTGCGAAATAACAGAATTAAATCAACATAAGAAAAAATTGCAAAGGGATTCTCAAGCTACAAATTGTTCTACTATGTGCAATAACAATAAAAAAATCCAAAGTAAAGAAGTTAACACAAAATTGCAAAGGGATTCTCAAGCTACAAATGGTTCTACTATGTGCAATGACAATGAAAAAATCCAAAGAAGTGAAGAAGTTAACACACAAAAGTCTACAAATATTATTCAGCAAAAGAAAGAAGGTTAGATTCTGTTATAGACTATTCTAGTTTAAGAAGAAACAATACTTTTTTAATTTAGTTATTTTTCTTAATATAAATATAATTTTAATATAATTTTTTCAGGAGTTTTGGGACAGATTTTTAACTAATTGAAGAAATCAAATTGGAAACAATTGCATCAAAAAAGAACAGCAAGAAATTAAAGTAAAACTAGATATTCTATTAACACAAAATGACAAGAGTAGCATAAACAAGTTTAGCCACTTACTTCCGATTTCTTCTATGGAGTCTTTTAATGAAATGATGACTGTTTGGCCAATTCTGAGGAAGACTTTACATCTTTAGTAAGGACATAAAAAGTAAAATAATAAAGAATGACGAAGAAAAGGTTAATTTTTTTCACAACATTTTTGGAAGAGCATGTTTTATATAATTAGATTACATTTGGTACTGAAGGAATAAATGAGCACAAAATCACAAAATCAGATTATTTTGCACTTTTCTTTATTTTTGTTAATGTAATATTATAAAAAAGCTATATACAAAACGATTTATTTTAGCTTAACAAATATGTTTGTTTTATGTATGTGTGTGTGTAAAACAATTTACTTTAATTTTTAGATAAAATATCTCAAACTTGCTTCTGGAGAAACGGTGAAGGAATTAGTGCCATCAGTAATGAAGTTGCTTTTGAAAAAGGCTGTTTCAATACATTTTAGTGGATGTGGAAAGCAAAAGAAGCGTGATTTTTCTGCAACCAAGGTTGCTGCTGCAGTATTTGGTAAGCTATTTTGTATTAGTAAAATTTTTTTGTTTCAAAGTACTGAATAAAAGTACTAACAAAATTTAAAAAATATTTCTTTAAATTATATATATGAGGTGCAATAATTAGATATATATTAAACATGAAAGTCTTCTTTTTTGTTCAAATATATATAGCTATAATATATTAATCAAAGTGTAGTTATATGTACGTTGATATATATGTTTATAGCTTACTGTAAGATGTAAGATGTACTTTACTGGATATAATTTTTAAATTTTATAAATTATACTTTTTTATGTTTAGTTTTTAGTACAAAATACATAAATTTTTTATATTACTAAGGACAGGTTGTTCTAACCTGTTGATAAACTAACTAATAGTTAAGTCATATGTCTATCTTTGTCTAATGTGAAGGAAAAAAACATAATTTAACTATTAGTTAGTTTACCAACAGGTTAGAACAACCAGCCCTAAGTAATTAAAAATTAAGTTTGGAATAAAAAAAACTTATATACAGTTTAGTAATAAACTTATTTATATATTTTTTGTTTGTAGAGATTGTTTCGAATAAGATACCAAATACATCAAAAAGCGAAATTCTAAAAAAAATATCAAAGTTTCTTGCTGAGAGTGGAGACAGAGAAGGAGGAAGAAAAAAGAGGGCACAGGAAGAAGATAAGAGAGTGCAAAATCAAGACTAAACTTTCTTTAAAAATGTATAAGAGTATATTATTACTTATTAAGGTTTAATTCATTTATATTCATTATATTCTATATATTTTCAAAACTTATTTTAAAGTAAAATATAATGCCATAAAGGTAATTTATTATTCTATAACTTACATTACATATAAGTATAAGGTATTTCTTACATTATTAATATTATTCTTTTATATAATATATTATTCTTTTATATGAACATGTTTAAAACTTTATACAGAAAACAAGCTCTGAATAAAACTAGAAAGTTATCATAAATTAATATTATTTGTATGCTTATTTTTTGTTTTAAATTGTTTAAAATTAAATAACAGCAGGTTTTACATTTATTTTTAGCCAATAATGAACTCTAATTTATAAATTAATGCATTAACTACTTTTTTAATCAATATTGGCAAAAATTATTTTTTTGTCATGATTTATTAATGTCTCTATTAATATTGATAGAGACATTAGTGTACCATGATAAAAATTAATTTTTGCCAATATATTGAAAAGAAGTCGATGCATTGGCTTATTAATAAAATTCAATATTGGCTAGATAAAGAAAGAAAATTGTTTTTACAATATTGATTCAATATTAGAAATTGATCTGCATCCAATGTAAAAGAATTGGGTACGTATTATTAGCCAATCTTGGTTAAAGATGAAATCAATATGTTGATCCAATATTAGAATTCAATATTGGCTAAAGAAGAAAGAGCGTCTACTTTACGATATTGGACCAATGTGAACAATTAATATTGGACCAATATGAAAAATTGGATACATATTGTTAGCCAATATTGCGCCAATGTATAATGCTACTAGGGACCATGTATAATACAGCACGTCATATATAATGTGTTGTAGAGTTATTCCACTATGGCAGAGTCAGATATGACTGCACAGGAATGGAAAGAGAAGGGTAACGAAGAGTTAAAAAAAACAATTGGTCTGAAGCCTCAAGTCACTACACAAACGCACTGAAACTAGAAGAGGACAACGCTGAAAAAGCAGCGCTCTACGAATATCGAGCGGAAGCTTATTTAAAACTGGGCGATTACGAGAAAGTGATTGAAGTGACTGCGACAGTACGTTAAAGATATGTTGTAATAGAGTATTGCATCGCAGATGTCAAGCGCTAGAAGCACAGATTTATTTCATCTGACACCGATAACGAAAATATCCAATCCAAAGCGGAGCGATTATTTGAAATTGTACAAGAACATCGTAAGAGAAATTCACATATTAGCGCCAAGGTAAATACACATAACTATTACAAAAGTTCGGCAACTCGCAAGACATGATAATTTGATCTAGATAATATAAAAATTTTAACAAATATCTCATACTGGATATATTAGTAATAATTTCTGTTTCACTTAATATATAATTTGACAATTGGATTTGAGAGTTTTCTCTCTTTTATTATATAATAATTAATTTTTATAGTTTAATAGTCTGCACACACTGTATGGATAAAAATTACGTAATATAAATATAATCTTTCACAGTTATTTATATGTTCATTACAGGTAATTATATTTAAGTATATGCTTAATTGTGCTTTGTGTTAGGTATCACAAATGCTAGATCTAGCATTGAATGTAAGCGTAGATATGGAAAAACGTGAAACTGCTATGAGTAGTCTGCAACTGCTCACATATGAGAAAGCTAGTGCCGAGGTGATCTTCAAAGAAAATAATTTATCCAAAATCACACAACTTGTGAAAGTCGAAAAGGACGAGAAAATAATCTGTAGTGCGATCCGTATTGTAGACAAGTTATGCAAAAATAACTTTAGTCAGTCCATTATGACAAACGTTTTGCCTTGGTGCCTGGAAATGATGAACAGCACATCATATCCAACAGCTACAAAGAGAATCGACGCTTCTCAAACTTGTTTACAGGTAAATATTATCGAGCGAAATAGGCATAGTTGTCGTACACGTATTTCAGTAATTAATAAATTTATTGGGTATTTCGGTTTCATAATATATTGAACACCTACAGCGGCATGAATGATGAACCCGATTTAAAACCCGACGAGGCTTTGTGCGAAGAACATAAGAAAGAAATTGACACGATTCTATCGTGCTTGTTGAATAGTGTAGCGAGTAAAACGATAACAGGACTTGCTAGAAACGCAATAATAAAACTTATTACGCGTAACATTCATTATACTGCGTTAGACTGGGCCAAACGATTAGTCAAGTTTGACGGTTTGAAAGAATTAATGGAGGTTGCCAGTCAATTGGAGGAACACGAATTCTCGTTCGACATCACGTCTTCCACGCAAACTATTGTCAGTATGTGCTTAACAAAAGTATATGAAGAGATGTGCAAAATGATAATGATACAACATTTATCTACGTAATTGATGACTTTTGAAGATAAATTGTGTTCGCCTAATAGAGATTCCAAGGTACGAATTTTGTAACTTCTCTCTCTTTTCTGATTATTTAAATTGTTTTAAAATACAGGGCCGAATATCTATTTAATTATAGCCCATGTAAACAGTTCAAACTCTACTTTCAAAGTAACAATGTCAAAAAAGAACTCTTTTTTATTTATTGATATTGTATATTCTACTGTAAGTTTTAATTTAAAATACTATTACAACAGAGTGTAATCGACATTTATTGAAAAATATGTCATCTATCGTATTTTCTGAAGCTAAATTTACTTTTAATTAGAGGTTTATCTTATTTTCAATTAAAGTTAAATAACACTGTAGGTGTCTTGATTTATTTAAATCAATTGTTAAAAAATTGTTAATTGATTGTTTTACAGGTTCGAGTAGTGGTTGCGATAACAACCTTGTTATTGGGCCCATTAGATGTTGCAGACGCAATTATCACTAAAGAAAATATTCTTAAGATGATCCTCGCTATGTCGGAAACGGATGACAAATTGGAACAAAAAGTGGATTGCGAATGTATCGCTCTCGCAATAACCAGATATGAAAAGATCAACGTGTTCATATACGTGAAAGTGTATCTATATTGGAGAACCTGTATCTTTCTATGTATGATTCTATTCGGGTTCGAGCGATGGTGGGTTTGTGCGAGTTAAGCAGATTCGAAGAGAGCAGGTTACGCGATATCGCGATTTTTAATTCTCATATGGAATGACGAAGGAATTGGCCAAGGTTTGCATACGATTCTTGATCAATCCCAAGGAAGAAAAGGATATGAGAAAATGGGCTGTTAAAGGCCTGTCGTATCTCACTTTCCGCACCGAGGTCAAAGACGAGTTGATCAAAGATCAACAAGTCGTTAAAGCGATGATCGAACTTGCCAAGACTGACGATCAATCAGTTCTCTACGTGGTCACAACATTGGTGAATTTGTGCAACACTTATGACGATGAAGAACCCACACCCGAGATAAAAATGTTTGTCAAATATTATTTTTCTGAAGAACACTTACTGGCCGACAACTTCGTGAATAAAAGACGGCGTGTGTTAGTTTATACCGGTGTGACCAGCGCTTTGGTAATCCTCGCCAAAACAGATAGCAAGAATATCAGGGAATTGATAGCCCGCGTTTTCAACGCGATATGTATTCTAGAGGAAGTGAGAGAAATTCATCTCAACAAGGCGGCACGAAGGCATTGTTATCGTTAGCGCAGAATGGCACAAAAAATGGAAAGGAGCATGCTTCGCGAGCCCTGGTCCGTCTGGCACTCACGATATCTCCTGAGATTGCATTTCCCGGTGATATAATGATGGATGTTGTTTGGCCGATCGTAGATCTCCTGGACCCGGACGTGAATGAGAACGAGAATAATGAGACTCTATCAACTTTGCGCAATCTAGCTAATTTCAACGACAGCATGCGAAAACATATATACAAGGAGATCGGATATAAGAAACTCATGTCTTACATGTACGATTACAATCACCACATGTTGAGACGCACGTGCGCACAACTTATACATAATTTGGTGCTATGCCGTGTAATTGCTATCCAATATACCGAGCAGCTACTTTATCGAAATGATGATGGATTTGTGCATTTGTGCATGGACAAGGACGAAGATACTATTAAGGCAGTGGCTGGAATTCTAGCGGAAATGACGTCGGTCAGCATAGAGGCTTGCAAGTTAATTTTTAGATCGGATTCCTCTCTGAAACCTCTGCACTCTTTACTCACTAATCCAAACGATGACATACAATGTAAGGGTATTATGATTGTGCTAAATATGATGAGAAGCACGAAATACGTCGCTACTAAACTCATGGAAATAGATATAATAATGAAACAAGTGAGGGCATTGAGCAATAATGACACCATGCAAAACAAGGAGATCAAGAAAACAGCATCCCTTGCTTTAGAAGCTGCTGCAGAATGGGTGTAACTAATGAAGAGAAACGTATCGAAAAGAACGTATCATCACAAGGCACTGATAACATTTAAACATATCGATTAAGAAAATATGTGAATATTAATGAGATGTTAATTGAAATCGAAATGTTCATATTAATAGAATATTATATTTTTAAATAAATGGTAGCCTAATGTATAATATAATTAATAAATAATGTAATTTTGCATTTACAAGACACCTGCCTTGGCGTTTTTTACCCATGATAAATAATATTCTAGCTTTTTCGAGCACAGAAGTATACTCCTTCTCGACAGGCTTGCGTCGTCTCGCTATGTCTCTGCGAAAATTTCTTTATGAATTCTTAATTGCTGTTCTTGTGCAGGCTAAAATTTCTTTCTTCGCTACTGTTAGCAATTGGTGAAACTCGGAGAGTGCCGAGGACGTAGAGACAGTTTTTATTTAGGCTTGGTCCTTGCAAAATGGAAACGCCGGCTTCTCTTAACGCCGCTAAAGTTTGTTTACCTTGTGGCAACCAATCAACCTAAGTATATATTTAATAATAATATATTACAATGTATACATTTATATTAATATATAGGTGTACGAGCTACTAACGCTTTTTACATTATCTATAATGGATTTAATTACCAAATCCGTTAATCCGTATTCTTAAAGATTTTATTATTCTTATGTTTCCACAGATAGTCAGAAAAACATGTGTAGCTTTTTCAGCACAATTGAAGTAATTTCCAAAGCAGTAAAAAGTGATATAAGCACAAACGTATATCACGCTCGTCACGTTAAAATGTACGCAAGGGGACGCTTCCTAAAACAAAAGTAATAATATTTAATTGCACAATTTCAATGATAAATTATACTAACAAGTTGAGCACAAAAACTCATTATTACCAATTTGCAATTTATTAAATGACGGCGTATCAATGCAGGATATTTTATAAATTGCTGTAAGTCTCTTTAGTGTCTTCTTCAACGGGTCGAATAAATTTTCTCTCCACACGGCAAGTCCACCACGGCACCTACTTGGGCAACTTTTACGTTTCTTTATTTTTATTAGCGCTTCAAATTCTTGCCTCTTTGCTTCGGATAAGATTCACCAGAGCTCATTCTGATTTCCAAGTTAAGCTGAAAGATATACGTTCGTAAGAACGAGCATTCATCAAATCACAAATCTCTGAAACGTCGGTCCTTAATTATTTTTTGTTCGTCGTCTGATTTAATGAATAATCCTTACCTTGCTGGTGCATCTCTCGACTAAATTATCTTCTAAGATCCCCATTACGGAAAAATTGTACAGAGAGGCTATTGTAGTTGCAAAATGTGCATGAAACTATAGTAAATATTACAGTAATTACTATAATTTTGTGTGCTTTTTTCGCAACTACAGTAGTTTTTTCTATAAGGGAATATGTTCAGGTCCATAAAATTTTTCATTATTTTTTGCTTAGCGACACATCGCGGACAGGTATACAGGCTCTCGCGCTTGTTACGCACCTGTTATGAGAATAGAAACGCATGCGATTTAAAAGAATTATTTCTAAAGAAAGTCACGTGACGAGCAGCGTCATGCCTTATTGGTTACGGCGGTCACATGTGAAAAGCCAATCAGAATCAAATTTTATCTCAGCGAGACGACGCACTGCGCACTTTTCGGATAATGCTCGCTAGTTTAAATTAATCGTTGAAAAGTGCTAGAGGATTATAGACAATTGTGGAGCGATTAGAGGAAGTTCGAGCGGCACCAGAGAACATTACAAGGAGGAAGCTCTTCGACAGGTAAATGATCTAAATTTTGTTCTGTTTCGCCGACGATCTGAATGAAGGTTTATCGCGTGAAGCGTGATCCATTTCGAATATTCCAAAAAACATAAGTTCTATATCGCGCTATTATTTAACCTATTCAAGTGAAAGGGTAAAACCAAACGAACCAGTAGTTTCATTGTAGGGGTGCAAAACAATACACTAGGCACGAGGTTTTCTGAGTAAGTTGCGATTAGCTCATTAATATAAACGCAGGTTTAGATACATCTCACGAAAAATATCATGTTGCATAAAAAAAGACCAGTGACGAATGGCATACAGCACTCTAATTTCATAATTAACCGTAATTTTGTAGTGAATTTTAGATCCAACGTACTTATATATGATGCGCTAATAAAGTTTCCCTTTTTATGTAACTGAAAAATTAACTTTTGTGTACCGTGATATTTATCTTATCGAAATGTGACCTATCACGAATCTAAAATCATTGTTGCTTGAGTCTTTATTTTGTTATGCTATCCTTATGCCACCGGCCTATGTGTCGGTCTGTTTATACGAAACACGTCTGAACTAGTTTGAAAAGATCAAGGAACTGGATGTATCAAAATTCCGACAAACAAATATTTGACGGCACGTTAAATGCCCTGATATAAACAAAAATGTTGATGGAGATTCATCCTCACGCAAGTAAATTTTTCGCGCATCTCAGATAATTCGCGCCAGACTCGCTTTTTATCAAAGAATTTTAATTCCCGCGAGAAAGGAAGGAATAAATTGCCACTGACTCTTGCAGCAAAGCGTATATAATTGTGTATTTCTCGCTATAAAACAAAATAAAATATTTGCATGTAGTGTCATAAATCGCCGCCAATCCAAACTCGAAGTTTCGCGATCGACAATAATTGAATTACAATCGGCGGGTCGGGCGGAAAGCACTATTGAGTCTATAATTTAACCTCAATATTCCTATTTATTTCAAAGATGGCTTACCGAAAATAAACCTGTTTTACAATATGTTAATGAAAGCACTCTAATATAAAAATTATAACTATTACAATTTATATGCAGATCTTACATTAGAAATTGCATTGTTATGATTGAACTGCAGGTTTATTTTCAATCCATTAATGTCTCATACTTGCATATGACTATTTAGCTATAATTTCATCATCTATGCTTTTCGCATTTAAGATAGTACATGTAACATATCACAGACAGTTTTTCCATGTTAAAATATACCTACATATAATGCAACATATCCTATATTTTGTGTTGTAGCGTTATTCCATCAATGTCAGATATGACTGCACAGGAGTGGAAAAAGAAGGGCGATGAAGAGTTTAACCACGGAAATTGGTCTGAAGCCTTAAGTCACTACACAAACGCAATTAAGCTAGTAACAGAGGACAATGCTAAAAAGGCAGTATATTACAAATTTCGAGCTGCCACTTATTTAAATATGTGCGATTACGACAGAGCGATTAAAGACTGCGATAGTGTGTTAAAAATATGTTATAACGATGGAGAGGCACTGTATCGCAAATGTCAAGCACTAAGAGCGTTAGGGAGATTCGAGGAGGCACTTCGGAACGCGGAGATTATTATTTCATCTATGCCCGATAACAAAGTTATTCAATCCGTAATGTCGCAATTACTTAAAATTGTACAAGAATGTCGGGAAAATGCAAGAATTAGTACCGAGGTAAATATACATAAATATTACAAAAGTTTATTAACTCACAAGATATGATAATTTTGTCTAGATAATATAAAAATTATAACACATTTTTTTATACTGAATATATTACTAAGAGTTTTCGTTTTATTCAATACTACATTTAATTTGACAAACAGATTTAAGTTTTGTTCTTCTTATTATAAAATTCTTATCGGGTAATAGTCTACACACCCTGTACGTATATAAATTAAGTCATATAAATATAATCTTTCACAGTTATCTATATTTTTATTACATATCATTATATTCAAGTATATGTTTAATTTTGCTTTATACTAGGTATCAGAAATGATGAATTTAGCGTTTAACGTGAGAGCAGATAACCAGAAACGTGAAAACGCTATGAATAATCTGTTTGTGCTCGCACGTGGGAATGCTGGTGCCGAGGAGATCCTTAAGAAGGAAGGTGTACACAAACTCGCACAACTTGTAAAAGCTGAAGAGAACGAGAAAGTGATTTGTACCGCGATTCGTATTGTAGGAACATTATGCAAAAATAATATTAGTCGAACCGAGTCCGTTGTGAAATATGTCGGTTTGCTTTGGTGTCTGAAAATGATAAACTGTACGTCTATAAGAAGAGTTAACGCGTCTCAATACTGTTTACAGGTAAATATTATCGAGTGAAATACGTGTAGTTGCGTATATCATGTAACGTATTTCAGTAATTAAAAGTTTCTTGCATATTTCGGTTTCAGAATATATTGAACACTTACAGCGGCATGACTAATAATCCCGATTCAAAACTTGACAAGGCTTTGTGCAAGAAGTATAAAAAAGAAATTTTCATGATTCTGTCGTTCTTGTTGAATAGTATAACGAGTAGAACGATATCAGGTCTTGCTAGAGACGCATTAATAGGACTTATTACGCGCAACATTCATCATACCGCGTTAAACTGGACCAAACGATTAGTCGACCTTGGCGGCTTGCAAAGATTAATGGAGGTGGCCAGTGAAACGATGAAATATGAATGCGAATCCTCGATGGACATCACGTCTTCCACGCGAACTATAATCAGTGTGTGCTTAACAAAAATATATGAAAACATGTGGTGTGAAGATGATAAGAGAAAATTTGTCAACGCCATTGCGGAATTTATTGAAGATAAATTGCGTTCGTCTGACATAGACTCTAATAAAGTATGAATTTTGTAATTTCCGATCTTTTCTAATTATTTTAATTGTTTCAAAATAAAAGGCTGAGTATCTTTTTAACTGTAGCTTATTTGAGTAATTTGAACTCTATTTTTAAAGCAAATATGTCAAAGAAGATTTCTTTTTCAATTGTCCATATTGTATATTCTGCAAATTCTATATTAGGATACAATTATAACAGAATTTAATCGAAATTTATTGAAGAATATAACTGTATCATCTATTGTATTTTCTAAAGCTTAATTTACTCTTAATTAGAGATTTATCCTATTTTCAATTTGAGTTAAATGACAGCAGGTGCCTTGATTTTTTAAAACAATTAATTATTGTTAAACAAAACGTATAAATCTATAAATTGTTAATTGATTGTTTTACAGGTGCGCATAGTACTTGCGATAACAACCTTAATATTCGGCCCGTTAGATGTTGTGGACGTAATTATTTTTGAAAAACTGATTTCTGATATGATGTTAATAATGTCAAAAACGAATGACGTGTTGCAACAGAAAGTAGTTTGCGAATGTATCGTCGCCGCTATAATCAAATATAACACGGCTAACGTGTTTATATGTCGAAATATAAATACATTAGAGAATCTGTATCAATCTAAGGATGATTCAATTCGGGTTCAAGCGTTAGTGGGTTTGTGCAAATTGAGTAGATTCGATGACAGCTGTTTACGCGATAGTGCGACCATCGATCCGTTCACCGATAAAGCGACGAAGAAATTAATCAAGATTTGCAGACAATTATTGATCAATCCCAAGAAAGAGGATGATACGATATGGGCCATTAAAGGCCTATCGTATCTCACTTCCGACGCCGAGATCAAGGAGAAGTTCATCGAGGATCAACGTTCGCTCAAGCGCGTCGTTCAAGTGATGAACGAACTCGCCAAAACTGGCGATCAATCGGTACTCTACGCCGTGGTCACGACGTTGGTGAACTTGTGCAACGCTTATGACGATCAGGAACTCATATCCGAGATGAAAGAATTGCTAATGTTCAGCTCGTATCACCATTTTTTCGCGCGAAGTCAGAAGCTGAACCACGACGAATTTGTGAATAAAAGACGGTGCGCGTTAGCGAAGGCCGATGTGACCAGCGCTCTGGTGAGCCTCGCTAAAACGGACAGCCAGAACTGCAAGGAATTGGTGGCCCGCGTTTTCCACGCGATATGCAGTCAACAGGAGTTGAGAGAAATAGTTGTTCAACAAGGCGGCGCGGAGGCATTATTGTCGTTAGCACTGAGTGGCACAGACAAGGGAAAGAAACATGCTTCGCGAGCCCTGGTCTATCTGGGACTCAGGAGACATTCCGAGGTTGCGCTTTCCGGTCAGATAATCATGGAGGTTGTACGGCCGATCGTAAATCTTCTGAACCCGGAGTGTTCCGTTAATGAGAATAGTGAGACTCTAACAGCTTTGTGCAATCTAGCTAGTGTCAACGACCACACGCGACAACGTATATTCAACGAGGCAGGATTTCTGAAAATCGCTGACTATATGAACTCTAAGCACTACATGTTGAAACTCAGGTCCGCGCAACTTCTAGACAATTTGACATTATGCCGTGAAGTTGCTATCCGATGTTACAAGCAGGACAATTCTGATGTTATATCTCTTGTGTCCGAAACATTGTACGCGGACGAAAAAGAAAATGTGTACAAGGTAAATGCTGGAGTTCTAACGAGGGTCACGGCGATCAGCAAATCGACTTGCGAGAACATTCTCAACACGGATCCCACGCTAAACGAACTACGCCATTTCCTCGCTAATTCAGACGGTGACGTACAATGTAGGGGTATTAAAATTGTGCTAAATATAATGAGAAACTCGAAAGATGCTGCTGCAAAAATCATCGAAACAGACGTAATGGAATCACTGAGGGCATTGAGCAAGAACGATAACGCGCAAAACAAGGAGGTCAAGGAATTAGCATCCCTTGCTTTAGAGATTGTTGCGGAATGGGTAACTAATCAAGAGAAATGTAGCAAAGGGTATGAATCGTCACAAAGCATTGGTAATATAGAATAGATCGATTAAGAAAATCATATGTAAATGTTAATTGCGACCTGTCATTTTAATAGATGTCATGTTAATGTCATATAAATGTCATATTAATAGAATATTATTTCTTCTTTAATAAATGAGAGCACAATGTGTATAGTACAATTAAGAAATAATGAAACTTTGCATTTACTAGACCTTGCACTTTTTACCCGCAATAAATAATATTCTAGCTTCTTCAAGTACCTACAGAAGTACACTCTCTCTCTCGACAGGTTTGTCGCTATGTCTCTACAAAAATCTCTTTCTGAATTCTTGACTACCACTCTTGCAGGTTAAAATTTCTTTCTTCGCTGCTGCCAGCAATCGGTGAAGCTCGGAGAGTGCCGCGGATGTATAGACCGTATAGACGTTTTCATTTCAGCGCCTAATTCTTGCAAAATGGCAACTAATGAACCGAAGTATATATTTAATAATAATTATATTATAATATATACATTTATATTCTTATATAGGTGATGTACAAGCTATTCACGCTTTTTACGTTTTCTATAACGGATTCAAATGCCGAGCATCTTTGAAGAACCCCCTTGCTCATCATATTCTCGCAGATAGAAACATATAGCCAGCCTTTTCGGCACAGTTCAAATAATTTCCAATCTAGTAAAGAGCAATTTACACGTAAGCGCCGTATGTTTGTCACGTTAAAGTGCACGCAAGCGGAAGCTTTTTAAACGCAAATAATAATCAAACAAAAGAAATGGTTCAATTCGACCCAACTGGCCATTTATTAATATAATATTTAAATACACAACGTTTCGACCAATTATTCTCCTCACGGTCGAAAAATAATCTATTATGATTGGTCAATTTTCTTACGGTTCTTACGGTTACGACTAAAAATTTGTTACGTGCAATGGCCTTTACATGCGTACGAAACAACTTGGAGTAATTTATAATGTGTAATATTAATTTTATAATTTATTATACATGTAGTACAAGAAAAGCAGGTTTTAATGATAGTTGAGAAAATTAACGGACTGATTTTTAGAAAATATATTGGTAGAATTTTACTGTAAAATTTGACTAGAATTGTAAATTGTTTAAATCAGAAATCTCAGTTTACGACGTCGCAAAAATGTGGCTTGAATCCGCTCAGATTCGTGCGCAGGAAATACAAAATCTACCGGCTCCAAAATTGCATTACAGTGGAGCCGTAAATTATTTTCATTAATAATAGATGACATAATTACTTATAATAAAAATAATTATATATTTGTGATAATAAAATAACGTAATTTTGTGGTAATAAAATATATTGCGAATATATCTCGCAGCCGCGGAAAATGCAATTCTTTTACATTCAATATTAGTGAAAGCCTGCAGTTTAATTAAATTGAGTTACTATTATCTACTATACTCCAAAAGTTTTAAAAAATAGAAACAATCTAGACGATTTAAAAAAGAAAAATTTCTTCTACTATTATGTTACAAAGTACGCGAGATTAGGCATGATGGCATGATGCGCTTGGATATCACAAAATGACGGCCTTTCGCTTGCCTGCCACTGCCGCTGTCCAAATATTACAAAAAATACGATCGATTAAAAATCGTTAGCTTATCGCCGCAATATCGTCTCGTTCCGCATTCTGCGAAAAAATAATCTATGACCTTTCACGTGGCCGAGAGCGCGCGCGCTTTCGAAAATCACGTGACGCGCGCCTCGACATTAGTCGGTCACGTAGCTAGGAAAAGCCAATCAGGATGAAATTCTATCGCAGGGAGACAGCGCTCGGTACTCTTTTCGGATAATATTCGCTGGTTTAAGTTAGTCCTTGAAAAGTGCTAGGATCGTAAACAATCGTGGGGCGAGAAGAAGAAGTTTGAAGGTGCGATACGAGAGAACATTACAAAGAGAAAACTATTCGACAAGTAAAGGTTCTACATTTTGTTCTGTTTCGCTGCGACGATCAGAATAAAAGCTTGCCGCGTGTGACGTGATCCAATTCGACATAATATAAGTATTCGTAGAAACGTAAGATTATTACTTTTTGCCCGAAAATACTTCCACATATCGTCGAAACAAGTAATGCAAAAGCTATTGTATAACGTGTTTAAGTGAAACGGTGAGGCCAAACGAGCCAGTAGTTCCACTATAGGATTGTTAGACTACATACGAGGCACGAGGGACAAGGTTGAGTAAGTTGCGATTAGCGCATTAACTTAAACGCACATTTTTAGATGCATCTCACGACGAATCTCATGTTGCATGAAGAAAAAGCGACAAATGGCATGGCACTCTAATTTTATAATAAGTCGTAATTTTAAAATTGATTCCAGATAGAACGTACTTAATTTAACGATGCGATAATAAAGTTTCCCTTTTTATGTAACTGAAAAATTAAATTTTGTGAACTGTGATATTTATCTCATCGAAATGTGATCCCTCACGAATTTAAAAACACTGCTGCTCGAGTCTTTATTTTCTTATGATATATCCTTACATTACCGGCAATTGTGCCGGCAATGTACCGGCTATTTACACGAAACACATCCAAACTGATTTGAAAAGACCAACGAACTGGATGTGTAAGAAAACTGATAAACAAATACTCGGTTGACGGCCAGAGTTAGATGCCTTCATATAAAGAAAAACGTTGAGTTTCAACATCACGCAAATAAATTCCTCGCGCGTCTCAGATAATTTGCACGCTTTTCCCAGACAAGTGTAAATCGCGTCAGATTTTTGCAGCAAAGCGAACATAATTGCATTTCTTGCAATAAGACGAAATAAAATATTTAAATGTAGTGTCATAAATCGTTGCCGATCCAAACTCGAACTCTCCCTTTCGCGATCGACAATAAATAATTGAATTAAATTAACGTCAGCGGGTTGGAAGAGTATTATTCAGTCATAATTATAAATTCCAATAATCCTGTTTATGTGGAAGATGATTGTTCGACAATAAAACTGTCTTCTAATGCTAGTGAAAGTTAGCACTCTCTAATATAAAACATTTGGCAAGCATGGCTGTTGTTTACAATTTATTTGCAGATCTTACACTAGCAATTGCATTGTTATTTTTCGATCCCTTAATGTCTCATACTTGCATACAGTTATTTAGAAATAATTTCATATATACTCTATGCCTTTCGCATTTAAGATAATACGTATAAAATATCACAGAGAGTCTTCCCACGTTAAAACATATAATTGCATCATATATTTTATGTTGTAGAGATATTCCACCATGGCAGAGTCAAATATGACTGCACAAAAATGGAAAGAGAAGGGTAACGAAGAGTTTAACAAAGGCAATTGGTCAGAAGCATTGAGTGACTACACAAACGCACTAAACCTAGTAGACAACAACGCTGAGAAAACAGTGTACTATAAAAATCGAGCTGCCGCTTATTTAAAACTGAACGATTACGAGAATGCTATTGAAGACTGCGACAGCGCGTTAAAGATATGTTGTAATAAAGCATTGTATCGCAGATGTCAAGCACTAGAAGCGTTAGAGATATTCGAGGAGGCACATCGGGACGCGGAGATTATTATTTCATCTGACCCAAATAACAAAGTTATTCAATCCGTAAAGAAACGCTTACAAGGTCGTCATATGGACCCAAATCTTAGAGCTACGGTAAATATACATAACTATTACAAAGGTTCGTCAACTTGCAAGACATGATATTTGGTCATGTAAAAGATAATGTAAAAATTATCACACATTTCTCTCATACTGGATATATTAGTAAGAATTTTTGTTTCACTAGATACTAAACTTAATTTGAAAAATTAAATTATGTTTGTTTTTTTAATTATATAATTATTAATTTCTCTTGGGATAATAGTCACGCTATATAGATAGAAATTACCTGATGCAAATATTATTTTTTACAGATATTTACATTTTTATTACACATCATTATGTTTAAAAATACGTTTATTTCTGCATTTTATTAGATATCACAAATGATGGATTCTGTATTTAACGAGAGCGCGGATAAGGAGGAATATGAATATGCTATGAGTATTCTGTTTGTGTACGCATGTGACGAAGCTGGTGCCGAGGAGATCTTCAAGAACGAAGGTGTATCAAAACTCGCACAACTTACAAAAGTTGAAGAGAACGAGAAAGCGGTGTACGCGATTCGTATTTTAGGCGAGTTATGCAAAAACAATATTAATCGAACCGAGTCCGTTCTGAAATATATTGGTTTGCTTCGGTGTCTGGAAATGATGAACAGCACATGTATAGATAGAGTCAATGAGTCCCAAATTTGTTTACAGGTAAATATTATTGACTAGAAAGTAATTAGCATACCTACATGTATTTTAGTAATTAATTTATTGTATAATTTGATTTCAGAATATATTGAATACTTACAGCGGCATGAACGATGAACCCGATTCAAAACCCGACAAGACTTTGTGCGAAACACATAAGAATGAATTTGATATGATTTTGTCATACTTATTGAATAATATAGCGAATAGAACGATAACAGGCCTTACTAGAGACGCAATAATAGAACTTATTATGTGTAACATTCATTATACCGAGTTAGGCTGGGCCGAACGATTGATCAAGTTTTGTGGTTTGCAAAAATTAATGGAGGTAGCCAGTGAAATGGAAGAATACAAATACAAAGAATCGATGAACATCACGTCTTCCACGCGAATTAAAACCAACATGTGTTTAACAAAAATATATGAAAACATGTACTGTGATGCTGCTAAGGAAGAATTTATCGACGTCATTGAGAAATTTATCAAGGATAAATTGCTTACATCTGACTCAGAATCCAAAGTATGAATTTCGTAACTTCTGATCTTTTCTAATTGTTTCAAAATAAAGGGTCGACTATTTCTTTAACCATAGCATACTTGAGAAATTTAAACTATTTTAAAAGCAAAAATGCTAAAGAAGATTTCTTTTTTATTTGTCGATATCGTACATTCTGTAAGTTTTAATTTAAAATACGATTATAAGAGTTTAATTGAAATTTATTGAAAAATATGACTTTGCCATCCATGAAAATTAAATAACACTGTAGCTGCCTTGATTTCCTTTTAATCAAATATTGTTTTACGTAAAAATTTGTAAATTGTTAATCCGTTGTTTTACAGGTGCGTGGAGTGGTTGCGATAACAACCTTAATGTTCGGTCCGTTAGACGTTGCATACGCAATTATGATTAAAAGAGGGGTGCTTGAGATGATCATTGCTATGTCGGAAACGGATGACGTGTTGCAAAAGAAAGTGGTTTGTGAATGTGTCATTGTCGCACTGACCAAATTTAAAAAGGCTAACGTGTTTATATGTCGATGTGTACGTATATTGGAGAACCTGTATATATTCTCTAAGTATGATTCAGTACGAGTTCGAGCGTTAGTGGGTCTGTGCATGTTAAGCAAGTTTGAAAAAAGCATTTTAAGCAGTTACACGACTGTCGAACCGTTCGCGCAGTTCGCGGATGGATCGATGAAGAAATTGACCAAGGTTTGCGCACGATTCTTGATTAATCCCAAAAAAGAAAAAGAAATGAGAAAATGGGCCATTAAAGGCCTGAGGTATCTCACTATCGACTTCGAGGTCAAAGAGGAGTTGATCAAAGACCAACAACAAGCCGCAGTAAAAGCAATTATCGAGCTAGCCGAGATTAAGGATCAATCGGTACTCTACGACGTGACTATTATGTTGATGAACTTGTGTTGCGCTTATGACGATAATGAACTTATACCCGAGATGATAGAATCGGTAATGTTTATTAAATATTATTTTCCCGGGAGAGATCAGCCCAAAGAGGACGACTTCATGAAAATAAGTCGGCGCGCGTTAGTGGAGGCCGGTGTGACTAGCGCTCTGGCGAGACTCGCTAAAACGGACAATCAGAACTGCAAGGAATTGGTAGCTCGCGTTTTCCATGCGATATGCAGTCAACAGGAGTTGAGAGAAATAGTTGTTCAACAAGGCGGCGCAAAGGCATTATTGTCGTTAACGCTGAGTGGCACAGACAAGGGAAAGAAGCATGCTTCGCGAGCCCTGGTCCATCTAGCACACACGATACCTTCTGCATTTCCTGATCAGATAATCATGGAGATTGTTTGGCCAATCATAAATCTCCTGAATTCGGAGTGCTCCGTAAATGAGAGATGCGAGGCTCTAACAGCTTTGTGCAATCTAGCTAGCGTCAACGACAGCATGCGAGAACATATAGTCATCGAGGCAGGATTTGAAAAATTCGAGGACTATATGCATGACGATAACAACATGTTGAAACGAAAGGCCGCACAACTCATAAACAATTTGGTATTATCCCGTGAAGTTGCTGTCCAATACTGCGAGCAGAGATCTTATCAAGTTGGGTATCTTACATTATTGTTCGAGGACAAAGATAAAGATATAGATACTATTAAGGCATTGGCTGGAACAGTAGCCATGCTGACGGCGGTCAGCAAAGAGGCTTGCGAGGAAATAATCTATTCGGATCCTTTGCTAAAATTTCTATACAACTTACTCACTAATCTAGACGGTGATTTACAGCATAAGGGTACTGAAATTGCGTTAAATATGATGAGAAGTACGTCAATAGACTTTGCTGCAAAACTTATCAAAACAAACATAATGGGACCACTAACGGCATTGTCCGAGAACGATACCGTACCAGACAACAAGATCAAGGAATTAGCACGTACTGCTTTACTGGTTGCTGCGGACATAGTCGACATCGAGACAAACGACAAAAGTTATGAAGCGTCACAAAACATTGATAGTTTAGAACATGTCGATTAAGAAAATTATATATAAATGTTAATTGGGATCTTAATGTCATATTAATAGAATTATTTTTTATTTTAATAAATGACAGCACAATGTACAGTATAATTAATAAATAATGTAATTCTGCATTCACAAGACTTTTGACCCAACGCTTTTTGTCCACGATAAATAACATTCTAGGTGCATTAAGTACAGAAGTATACTCTTTCTCGCCAAGCTTGCGTTGTTTCGCTTTGTCTCTGCGAAAATCCATTTGTGAATTCTTAATTGCCGCTCTTGCAGGTTAAAATTTTTTTCTTCGCTGCTGCCAGCAATCGGTGGAGCTCGGAAAGTGCCGCAGACGTATAGACGGCTTTCATCTCGACGCCTGATTCTTGCGAAGTGGAAGAGGCTAATGTTGGCGTCGATAAAGTTTGTTCATCTTGTGGCAACCAATTAACCTACATATATATTTAATAATAATATATTATAATGTTTACATTTAAAACAAGAAATTTCGTCGGCCTAACTGGCAGTAAAGTTAAATAGTTTAAAATTTTTTTATTGCGAAAAAATATTACCCCAGCCAGGGTTTCGCAATAAAAAAATTTTAAACTATTTAACTTTACTGCCAGTTAGGCCGACGAAATTTCTTGTTTTATTATTTGATCACTGGCGAAGAATTATTTTATTGAGTTTACATTTAAATTCATATACAAGTGTACGAGCTACTCACTTTTACGTATTCTATAACGGATTCTATTGCCGCGTCCGCATCTTTGAAAATTTCATTGTTTCTCATGTTCTCACAGATAGTTACAAAAACACGGGCAGTCTCCTGGATACATTTCAAATAATATCCAATTTAGTAAAAAATGATCTTTATGACGTAAGCGCGTATATTACGTTATAGGGTACGTAAAGGGACGCAAATAATAAGTTCATAAACGCAAATAATAAGTTTAGTTGCACAATTATATAATTATACCATTTTAAGCATATGAATTTATTATTACCAACCTGTAATTCGTTAAATAACGGTACGTGTATCAAAGCAGGATGTTTTATAAATTGCTATAAATCTTCTTAGGTCCTCTTCAACGGACTAAAATAATTTTCTTTCCGGTATGTCCATCACAGCATTAACTTGGGTATCAACCTTTCCGTTTCTCTATTTTTATCAGTGCCTCAAATTCTCGCCTCACTGCTTCGGATAAGGCTGATCAGAGTTCATTCGGATCTTCGAAATTGACGTTCAGCAATCTGGTTTTCAAGTCAAGAAGCTGAAAGATATACATTTGTAAGAACGATCGAGCATTAATCAAGTCACAAATTTCTAACACGTCAGTCCTTAATTACGTCTTGCTCGTCGTCTGAATCTAACGGAAATTCCTCGCCGCTGGTGCTCCTTTCGTCCGAATTATTTTTTTAAAATGTCATTTTTCAGATCCGCTTGCCGCACAAGCCTATGCACTCTCTTAAAAATCTCCATAATTTTTTTTTTAGCAGTCAGATCGTTCTGCTGAGATTTCAATTTTTCCTCGTTGCACTTGTAGAATCTCTCTTGCTATATACCTACCCTTGACGATCGCACTTGGTGCATCTAATACGAAAAGAAAACGCATGCGATTTAAAAGAACTACATACACGCGGTTTGAAAAGAACCTCGTACGATTTCTAGAGAAAGTCACATGACGCGCAACGTTGTGCCTTATTAGTTAGGCAGGTCACGTGGTTACGAAAAGCCAATCAGAATGAAATTCTATTCTAGCGAGACGACTCACGATGCTCCTATCGGATAATCCCCACGGACAATGCTTACCGTGGTTTACATTACTCCTTGAAAAGTCCTTCAATCGTAAACAATCATAGAACGAGTACTGGAAGTTTAAGAGTGCTCGAGCGACACGAGAGAACAAAAGGAAAGTTATCCGACAGGTAAAGGATCTACATTCTGTTCTGTTTCGCCGACGATCTAAAAGCTTGCCGCGTGTGACGTGATCAAATTCGACCTAATAAAAAGGTATTCGTAACAAACGTGAGATTATTACTCTTTACCTGAAAATATCTCAACGAATCGTCGAAACAAGTAGGGCGTAATGTTTCATCTCCGCTTGCACGCTATTGTATGACTTACTCAAGTGAAACGGTTAAACCGAACGAGTCAGTAATTTCATTGTAGGGACAGTACACGAGTTCACCTGATTGAGTTGTAATTAGAGCATTAACATAAACGCGTGGTTAGAAACATCTCATGTTATACGAAGAATCTCTTGTTGCATAAAGAAACAACAACGACGAATAACATAGCACCTTAATTTTATAATAAATCATAATTTCATAATAGATTCCAGATCCAATGTACTTTTACGATGCGATAACAATATTTCTCTCTTTTATAGAACTGAAAAATTAACTTTCGTGTAATGTAATATTTATCTCGTCGACTTTGACTTACAAATCTAAAATTTTTGTTGCTCGAGACTTTATTTTCTTATGCTTAACCTTACGCCGCCAATCTGTTTATATGAAACATGTAACGAACTGGTTTTAAAAAATCAAAGAAAACTGGATGTATAAAAAAACAAAAAAACAAATACTCTATTGACAGCACGTTAAATGCTCTCATATTTGCATGTAATTATTTAGAAATAATTTTATCCTCTATATATTTCGCAATTAAGATAATACATATAAAATATTACAGAGAGTCTTTCCATATTAAAACATATAACGGATCATATATTTTGTGTTGTAGAGATATTCCACCATGGCAGAGTCAGATTTGACTGCACAGGAATGGAAAGAGAAGGTAAATAAAAAATTTAACATAGACAATTGGTCAGAAGCATTGAGTAACTACACAAACGCACTGAAATTACTAAAAGAAGGCAACTTTGAGAAAGAAGTGTTCTACAGAAATCGAGCTGCAGCTTATTTAAAGCTGGACGATTACGAAAAAGCTATTAAAGACTGCAACACTTCATTAAAAATATGTTGTAATAAAGCATTGTATCGCAGATGTCAAGCGCTAGAAGCGTTAAAGAGATTCGAGGTGTACATGGATATATTAATAAAAGTTTTTATTTCTCAAAATATTACACATGATTTGACAAATTGATTTAAGTTTGTTTTTCTTATTATATAATTATTAATTGCAATTTGATTAATAGCATACTCGCTATCTAGATAGAAGTTACATAATACAAATATTATCTTTCACAGTTATTTACATTTTTATTACACATTATTATGTTTAAGAATACGCTTATTTTTACTTTGTATTAGATATCGCAAATGCTCGATTTAGCATTTAACGTGAGCGCAGAAAAGGAGAAACGTGAAACCGCTATGACCGATCTACTTGTGCTCGCACGTGACGAAGCTAGTGCCAAGGAGATATTCCAGAAAGAAGCTGTATCAAAAATCGCACAACTTATAAAAGTTGAAAAGAATGAGGAAGCGAACTGTAGCGCGATTCGTATTGTGGGCGAGTTATGCAAAAACAATATTAAACGAACCGAGTCCATTATGAGATATGTCGGTTTGCTTTGGTGTCTGGAAATCATGAACAGCACATCTCCAAAGATAGTCAACGCGTCTCAATATTGTTTACAGGTTGATATTATCGAACAAAATAATACGTACAGTTATATTACACATATTTTAGTAATTAAAATATTATTGCATATTTTGGTTTCAGAACATATTGAACACTTACAGCGGCATGAATAATGAACGCGATTCAAAACCCGATAAGACTTTGTGCGAAACACATAAGAATGAACTTGATACGATTCTGTCATGCTTATTGAATAGCGTAACGAATAAAACAATAACAGGACTTGCTAGAGACGCAATAATAGAACTTATTACGCGTAACATTCATACTGCATTAAACTGGGCCGAACAATTGGTCGAGCTTCGCGGTGTGCAAAAATTATTGGAGATAGCCAGTCAATTGGAGGAATACGAATCCTCGTTCGACATAACGTCTTCCACGCGAACTATAATCAGTATGTGCTTAGCAAAGATATATGAAAACATGTACTGTAATGATGATAAGAGGACATTTATCAACGCCATTGAAGAATTTATTGGGGATAAATATGACACAGAATCCAAAGTATGAATTTTGTAACTTTGGTTTTTTTCTAATTATTTAAATTGTTTTAAAATAAAGGGTCCATTTTATCTCTTTAACCATAGCATGCTTGAGAAATTTAAACTCTTTATTTTTAAAGCAGAAATGTCAAAAAAGATTTCTTTTTCAATTGTCGATGTTGTATATTATTCTGTATATAATATAAATTAAAATACGATTATAACAGTCAAAATTTATTGAAATATAATATATGACTTTGCCATCTATCTTATTTTCTGAAGCATAATTTACTAAATATTTCTCTTATTTTCCATCAAAATTGAGTAACATTGTAGCTGCCTTGATTTCTTTTTAATCAAATATTGTTTCACGTAAAAATTTATAAATTGTAAATTAATTCTTTTACAGGTGGGCATAGTAGTGGCGATAACAACCTTAATATTCGGTCCGTTAGATGTTGTGGGAGCAGTTATATTTAAGCAAGGGATTTTTGAGATAATCTTTGCTATGTCAGAAACGGATGACGTATTGCAACAAAAAGTGGCTTGCGAGTGTATCGTTGCTGCTATGACCAAATATAAAAAGGTCAACTTGTTCATATGTCGATGTATAAATATATTGGAGAACCTGTATCAATCTAAGAATGACTCAATACGGGTTCGAGCGTTAGTTGGTCTGTGCAAGATAAGCAAATTTGAAAAAAGCATTTTACGCGGTTACACGACTATCGAACCGTTCGCAGATGGAGCGACAAAGAAATTGGCCGAGATTTGCAGACGATTCTTGATTAATCCCGAGAAAGAAAAAGATATGAGAAAATGGGCCGTTGATGGCCTGTCGTATCTCATTATCCTCGTCGATGTCAAAGAAGAGTTGATCAAAGATCGACAAGCCGTTGTTAAAACGATGATCGAGCTCGCCGAGACTAACGATCAATCGGTTATCTTCGGCCTGACCAGTATATTGTTGAACTTGTGTGGCATTTATGATACATCTAAGAAATATCTTATACCCGAGATGTTAGAATTGTATATGTTTATCAAACATTATTTTCCCGGAGAACCTCAGCTCTTAGATAATGACGACTCCCATGAAAATAGACAGCGCGCGTTAGTGGAGGTCGGTGTGATCAGCGCTCTGGTGAGATTCGCCAAAACGGACAACCAGAACTGCAGGGAATTGATTGCTCTCGTTTTCACCGCGATATGCACTCAACCGAAATTGAGAGAAATAGTTGTTGAACAAGGCGGCGTGAAAACATTGTTGTCGTTAGCGCTGGATGGCACAGAAATTGGAAAGAAGCATGCTTCGCAAATCCTGGTCGATCTGGCACTCACAATAGATCTTGAGGTTGCATTTCCCGGTCATATAATGATGGAGGTTGTTCAGCCGATCATAAATCTCCTGAATTCGAAGTGTTCCGTGAATAAGAGATGCGAGACTCTAACAGCTTTGTGCAATCTGGCTAGAGTCAACGACAACATGCGAAAACATATATTCAAGGAGGCAGGATTTGAGAAAATCGAGGACTATATGCATGACGATAACGACATGTTGAAACGGACGGCCGCACAACTCATAAACAATTTGGTAATATGCCGTGAAGTTGCTGTCCAATATTGCGAGCCGACACCTTATCGAGTTGGGTATCTTACATTATTAATCGATGACAAGGATGAAGATACTGTTAAGGCAGTGGTTGAAACAGTGGCGATGCTGACGACGGTCAGCAAAGAGGCTTGCGAAGAAATACTTTATTCGGATTCCTCGCTAAAATTCCTACACAACTTACAAAACATCCTCTCTAATCCAAACGGTGATATACAACTTAAGGGTTTATATACCGCAATTGCGTTAAATATGATGAATTGTTCGAAAGACGTCGCTGAAAAATTTATAGCAGACATAATGAAACTACTGAGCAAGGACGATGCCGTGCTAAACAATGAGATCGGGGAATTAGCATTCCTTGCTTTAGAGACTGCTTCGAAATGGGACAAAATCGAGGGAAATGTCGAAGGAAACGAATCGGCACAAAGCACTGGTAATATGGAAGTCGATTAAGAGAATTATATGTGAATGTTAATTGAGATCCAAATGTCATATCAATAAAATATTATTTATTATTGTAATAAATAATAGTACAGTGTACAGTATAATTAATAAATAATAAAACTTTGCATTTACAAGACACTTGCTTCGGCGCTTTTTGCTAAATAATATTCTTACTTCTCTTCAAGCACTAAAATATATTCTTTCTCGACAATTAAGCCCGCATCGTTTCGCTATATCTCGGCGAAAATCTATGAATTCTTGATTTCAATTCTTGCAGGTTAAAATTTTTTTCTTCGCTGCTGCTAGGAATCGAAGCTCGGAGAGTGCCGCGGACGTATAGACGGTTTTCATTTCGACGCTTGATTCTTGCAAAGTGGAAATTAATATTAGCGCCGATAAAATTTGTTCATTTTGTGGCAATCAATCTCTCAACCTATACATATTTTATAATAATATATTATAATGTTTACATTTATATTCACATATAGGTGTACGAGCTACTCACACTTTTTACGTATTCTACAACGGATTCAATTGCTGAGAGATCCATCCTGGAAGATTTCAGTGTTTCTCATGTTCTCACAGATAGTCACAAAGACATGGGCAGTTTCCTGGGCACATTTAAAACAGTATCCAATTTAGTAAAGAGCGCGCAAACGCCGTATATCACGTTCATTATGTTAAAGGGTTCACAAGGGGACACTTTTTAAACGCTAATAATAAGTTTAGTTGCACTATTTTAATCATACTATTTTGTATTTAAGCTTATATTATTACCAACCTGCAATTCATTAAATCAAAGAAGGATTTTTTATAAATTGGTATAAGTTTTCTTAGTGTCCTCTTCAACTGAAATAATTTTCTTTCCACGGCAAGTTTTCTACGGGATTAACTTATATATAGGTATCAACTTTTCCGCCTCTCTATTTTTATCAGTGCCTCAAATTCTCGCCTCACTGCTTCCTATCGGAAGGCTGATCAGAGCTCATTCAGATCTTTGAAATTGATGTTCTGCAATCTGGTTTCAAAATCATCACGAAACTGAAAGATATACGTTCGTAAGAACGAGCATTAATCAAGTCAGGAATTTCTGAAACGTCGATCCTTAATTACCTCTTGCTCTTCGTCTGAATCCAATGGCTAGTCCTCGGCAGTCCTCGCCACTCTTGTGCTCCTCTCGTCCAAATTATTTTCTAAAATGTCATCCTCCAGATCCGTCTTCCCGCACAAGTCCATGCACTTTCCATAATTTTTTGTTTAGCAGCCGGATCGTTCTCCTGAGATTTCAATTTTTCTTCATTGCACTACTTGCAGAATATCTCTGTTCAATCCGTATAATTTGTACCACTCGGCTTTGCAATAGCTTATGCCACATCGCAGATCTATACAGACGCTCGCACTTGGTGCATCTACGAGAAGAAAACGCATGCGATTTAAAAAAACGCGGCTTGAAAGGAATCTCGTACGATTTCTAGAGAAAGTCACGTGACGTGCAGCGTCGTGCCTCATTAGCTACGCCCGCGCCGGTCACGTGGCTACGAGAAGCCAATCAGAACGAAATTTTATCCCAGCGAGACGGCGCACAATGCTTCTTTCGGATAATGCTTGCCGGTTTAAATTACTCCTTGAAAGGTCTTGGGATTGTAAACAAGCATAGAGCGAGTATAGGAATGTTGACTCAAGCGATACGAGAGAACAAAGAGGAAGCTATCCAACAGGTAAAGAATCTACATTCTGTTCTATTTCGCCTACGATCTGCATTAAAGTTTGCCGCGTTTGACGTGATCCAATTCGATATAATACAGGTATTTATAACAAACGTGTGTGTGTGCGTGTGCGTGTGCGTGTGCGTGTGCGTGTGCGTGTGCGTGTGCGTGTGCGTGGGCGTGTGCGTGTGTGTGTGTGAGATTATTATTCTTCGCCCAAAAATACCTCGACGAATCATGGAAACAAGTAGCGCGTAATGTTTCATCTCCGCTCGATCACGCTATTGTATTGACACTCAAGTGAAACGGTTAAATCAAACGAGTCAGTAATTCCATCGTAGAGCTATTAAACAGTACACGAGTTTTCCTGAATGAGTTGCAATGGTTGCAATTAGGACATTAACACATAAACCTACGTTTAGAAACATCTCATGTTATACGACGAATCGAAAACCCCTTACACAATGCAAGGCGATCACGATAGGGATAGGGATAGCGATAGCGATAGCGACAAAATTTTCAACCTATCGAAAGCCGTGTCTCAATGCTGTAGCTTTGCCTTTATCGGCAACTTTGTCGCTGTCGCTATCGCTATCGCTATCGCCTATTGTGCAAGGGGCTTAAGGAGCTACATGTTGCATGAAAAAAGAGCAACGCCGAATGACATAGCACCCTAATTTTATAATAAATCGTAATTTTATAATAGATTCTATATCTAACGTACTTCTATACGCTAATAATGGTTCCCCTCTCTTATGTAACTGAAAAATTAACTTTAGTGTGCTGTAATATTTATCTCGTCGATTGTGACCTCATACGAATCCAAAATTATTGTTGCTCCACTCTTCATTTTCTTATGCTTACCCTTATGCCACCGGTCTGTTTACGTACGTCACGAACTGGTTTAAAAAGACCAAAGAAACTTTATGTATATATAAACCGAAAAACAAATACACGATTGACGGCAAGTTAAATGCCCTTATACAAAAATGTCGAGATTTATCATTACTCAAATAAATTCCTCATGCGTCTCACGTAATTCGCATGCCTTTCCCAGACACGTTTTCATCAAAAAATTTAAATTCCTGACGCTAGAAAGAGAGAAAATCGTCCCTAACTTTTACAGTAAAGCGTAATTTTATCTCGCGATAAAACGAAATAACATATTTGAATGTAATGTCATCAACCATTGCCGATCTAAACTCGAACTTTTGCGATCGACAATAATTGAATTAAAGTCAGCGGGTCGCGGGAGGGGGGGGAGTATTATTCAGTCTTATTTTAATTCCAATACTCCTGCTTATGTGGAAGATGATTGATGGACAATAAACCTGTCTTTCAATGCTAGCGAAAGTTAGCTCTCTAATATAAAAATGTTGGCAACTGTTGTTTACAATTTATTTGCAGATCTCACACTAGAAATTGCATTGTTGTTTTTAACTGCAAGTTTATTTTCGATCTATTAATGTTTCATACTTGCATACAATTATTTAGAAACAGTTTTATACTCTGTGCTTTTCACATTTAAGATGAAATATAAAATATCACAGAGAGTCTTCCTACATATATATTAAAACATATATACAAATGCATCATATATTTTGTGTTGTATAGATATTCCACCATGGCAAGAGTTATAACTGCATAGGAATGGAAAGAGAAGGGTAATGAAGAGTTTAACAAAGGCGATTGGTCAAAAGCATTGAATTACTACACAAACGCACTGAAACTAGGAATAGAGAACAACGCTGAAAAAGGAGTGTGCTACAAAAATCGAGCTGTCGCTTATTTAATGCTGGGCAATTACGAGGAAGTCATTAAAGACTGCAACAGTGCGTTAAAGATATGTTGTAATAAAACATTGTATCGTAGATGTCAAGCACTGGAAGGGTTAAAAAGATTCGACGAGGCATATCAAGACGCGGAGATTATTGTTTCATCTGATCCAAATAACGAAATTATTCAACCCGTAAAAGAGCGCATACATGAAATTGTACAAGGTCGTCGTGAGGACCCAAATCTTAGTGCCACGGTAAATATAGACATAACTATTAACAAAAGTTCATCAACTTGCAAGACATATTTGGTCTATAGATAATATGAAAATTGTAACATAATTCTTGTACTGGATAAATTAGTAAGAGTTTTTATTTCTCAAAATACTACACATGACTTGACAAATTGATTTAAGGTTTTTTTATTACATAATTGTTAGTTGCTATCGATTAATATTCTACACTCACTATATATAGATATAAATTACATAATTTAAATATTATCTTTCACAGTTATTTACATTTTTATTACAGATCATTATGTTTAAGAATACGCTTATTTTTACTTTGTATTAGATATCACAAATGCTGGATTTAGCATTTAACGTGAGCTCAGATAAAGAGAACCGTACGAAACCGCTATGATTAATTTGCTTACATTCGCACGTGATGAAGCTGGTGCCGAGAAGATATTCCAGAAAGAAGGTGTATTAAAAATCGCACAATTTGTGAAAGTTGGAGAGAACGAAAAATTGATCTGCAACGCGATTTATATTGTACGCAAATTATGCAAAAACAGTATTGGTCGAACCGAATACGTTATGAAATATGTCGGTTTGTTTTGGTGTCTTGAAATGATGAACAGCGCATCTACACAGATAGTCAACGCGTCTCAATGTTGTTTACAGGTAAATATTATCGAATAAAATACGTGCAGTTATCATACACGTATTTCAGTAATTCAAAATTCAATACATATTTCGGTTTCACACTATATTGAACACTTACAGCGGGATGAATAATAAATGCCGTCCAAAACCCGACATGAGTTTGTGCTTAAAGTATAAGAGTGAAATTTACATGATACTGTCGTGCTTGTGTTAAATAGTGTAACGAGCAGAACGATAACAGGCCTTGCTAGAGACGCAATAATAGAATTTATTACACGTAACATTCATTATGCTGCGTTAAACTGGGCTGAACAATTGGTCGACTTCGGCGGTTTGCAAAAATTAATGGAGGTGGCCAGCCAATTGGAGGAACACGAATCCTCGCTCGACATCACGTCTTCTACTCGAACTCTTATCAGTATGTCCTTAGCACAGATATATAAAAGCATGGACTGTAATGTGTGACGATAAGAAGACATTTACCAAAGCAATTTACGAATTTATTGGGGATAAATTGCTTAAATCTGACACAGAATCCAAAGTATGACTTTTGTGACTTCAGATTTTTTCTAATTATTTAAATTATTTTTAAATAAAGGGTCCATTATCTCTTTAACCATAGCATGCTTGAGAAATTTAAACTCTATATTTTTAAAGCAAAAATGTCAAAGAAGATTTCCTTTTCAATTGTCGATATTGTATATTCTGTAACTTACATATTAAAATACAGTTATAACAGAGTTTAATCGAAATTTACTGAAGAATATGACTTTGCCATTTTTCGTATTTTCTGAAGCATAATTTATCAGAGATTTCTTCTATTATTCATCAAAATTAAATAAAATTACCTATTGATATTTTTTAAATTAATTATTGTTTTATAAAATGTACAAATTTATAAATTGTTGTCATCGATTGTGTTACAGGTGCGTGGAGTAATTGCGATAATAACCCTAATATTCGGCCCGTTTGAAGTTGCAGACGAAATTATCTTCAAAGAAGGGATGATTGAGAGGATCTTCGCTATGGCGGAAACGGATGACGTATTGCAACAGAAAGTGGTTTGCGAATGTGTCTTTGCCGCTGCGACTAAATATAATAAGTTCAACGAGTTTATAGCTAAAAGTGTAAATATATTGCAGAAGCTGGATAAATCTAATAACGATGTAATTCGGATTCTAGCATTTTTGGGTTTGTGCAAGTTGAGCAGTTCTGAAACCGTTTATTACATTATCAAACCGTTCGCGGGTGAAGCGACGGACGAATTGATCGAGGTTTGCAGACGATTATTAAGAAATCACAAGAAAGAAAAAGATATGATAAAATGGGCCATTAAGGGCCTATCGTACCTCACTTTCGACGGCAACGTCAAAGACGAGTTGATCAAGGACCAACAAACAATTCAAACAGTTTTCGAGCTCGCCAAGATTAGCGATCAATCAGTTCTCTACAGTGTGGCCACGACGCTGGTAAACTTGTACAATGCTTATGACAGGCAAGGATTTACATTTATACCCGAGATGGAAGCATTGGAAAAATATGTCAAAAATTATTTTTGCAAAGAATATCTGGCCAAAGATTACGAGAACTTTGTGCAAGAAAGACGGCGTCTGTTAGTGAACAACGGTGTGACCAGCGCTATGGTCAGCCTCGCCAAAACGAGCAACCAAAACTGCAAGGAACTGACAGCCCGCGTATTCTCCGCTATATGCGGTAAAGAGGAATTGACAGAAATAGTTGTTCGACAAAGCGGTACGAAGGCATTGTTGTCGTTAGCGCTAAATGGCAAAGACAAGGGAAAGAAGATAGCTTCGCAAGTCTTAGTCCATCTGGCACTCACGTTACCTCTTGAGGTTGCATTTCCCGGTGATTTAATGATGGATGTTGTACAGCCGATCACAAATCTCTTGAACCCGAAGCGTTCCGTTAATGAGAGATGCGAGGCTCTAACAGCTTTGTGCAATCTAGCTAGTATCGACAATAGTATGCGACTACATATATTCAACGACTCAGGATTTGAGAATTTCAACAACTATATGAAAGATAATCACAACATGTTAAACCGCGCTTACGCAGAACTCATAAACAATTTGGTATTAAGCCGTGAGGTTGCTATTCAGTATGTTGAGCAGAGATCTTATCAACTTAAGGATCTTATGACTTGGTTTGTGGTGGGCAGCGAAAATGAACGTACAAAGAAGGCAGCAGTTGAAGCGATAGCAACGTTAACGACAGCCAGCAAAGTGGCTTGCGAAAAATTACTCAGCTGGGATCTTTGGCGGACATTCCTACACCTTTTACTCAATAATCCAGACAGTAACTTAAAACATAAGGGTATCGAAATTGCGTTAAATATGATGAATAGTACGAAAGACGTCGCTGCAAAACTCATGAAAACAGACATAATGGAACCTTTGAGAGAATTGAGCAAGAACGATACCATGGAAAACAAGGAGATCAAGGAATTAGCATCCCTTGTTCTAGAGGCTGCTGCGAAATGGGACATAATCGAGGGAAATGTCGAAGGGAACAAATCGTCAGATAGCATTGATAATATAAAACATGTCAATTAAGAAAATTATGTATAAATATCAATTGCATGGAATCTTAATGTCATATTAATAGAATATTATTTTTTATTTTAATAAATGAAGGTTCAATGTACTGTACAATTAATAAATTGTGGAACTTTGCACTTACGAGACTCTTGCGCTTTTTGCCCATGATAAATAATATTTTAGCATTTCAAGCACAGAAGTATATTTTTTCGGGAGGCTTGAGTCGTCGCTATATCACAGCGAAAATCTCTTTGTGAATTCTTAATTGTCGTTCTTGCAAGTTAAAAATTTTTCTTCTTTGTTGCCAGCAATCGGTGAAACTCGGAGTGCCGCGGACGTATGGACAGTTTTCATTTTAGCCTCGTCATTGCAAAATGGACGCACTGGCTTCCCTTAGTGCTACTAAAGTTTGTTCATCTTGCGGCAACCAATCAACCTAAGTATATACTTCATAATTATAATGTATACATTTATATTAATATATATGTATACAAGCTACTCACGCTTTTAACGTTTTCCGTAACGAATTGAATTGCTGAATTTACATCTTCCGCAGCGTCCTCACAGCATAGCTCAAATAATCTCTAATCTATACTCCGTCCAACGAAAGATCATGGTTGATTAAATAGTGTTTGGAAACATCTATTAAAAATAAAAATAATTTAACGCGAACACCTTGTTGCGGCTCTATGCTCTATCGTTATTTATGTTTGATCAACCATGATCTCTCGTTGGGCTGGACGGACGCGTATGCGCCGTATATTACGTTTATTACGTTAAAGAGTACGCAAGGGGACGTTTTCTAAATGCAAATAATATTTACACGCCCAATTATAATTATATTATTTTGATCATGTGAACTTGTTATTATATCAACCTGAAATTCGTTAATTGATGGTACATCTACCAAAGAGGGACATTTTAAGTTGCTATAAACATTCTTAATGTTCTGTTCAACGGGCTGAATTAATTTTCTTTCTTCACGAAAAGTCCACTTACCTGATACGCGATTGAAACAAAAAACGCAAGTATTTTTTTTTAAATTGCACTTGGATTAAAAAAGTTGCACGCAGATTCAGAAGAATCGCGCGCGGTTTTAAGCGTTATCAAAAAATAACTGTATTTGACGTGTTTTTAAAGAAGCACTGGATTGTTGAAGTTCTCAAAAGACCGTCGGCGTTCTTTACGCGTATTAAAAATAATATTGGCCTTTTTTGCGCGTTTTCAAAATAACGCTGGCTTCTTCTACGGATTTTTCAAAAAAACTCTAAATTAATATTTTAAAATTATTTAAAACAAAAGAATTTTAAGTAAATAGTTCTCAATGCGCTATATAATCTCAAAATGGCAACTAATAAACCTAAGTATATGTTTAATAATAATATATATTATAATATATACATTTATATATTCTTATATAGGTGATGTACAAACTATTCACGCTTTTTACGTTTTCTATAACGGATTCAAAAGCCGAGCATCTTTGAAGACCCCATTGCTCATCATATTCTCGCAGATAGAAACATATAGCCAGCCTTCTCGGCACAGTTCAAATAATTTCCAGTAAAGAGCGATTTACACGTAAGCGCCGTATGTTTGTCACGTTAAAGTGTACGCAAGTGGAAGCTTTTTAAACGCAAATAATAATCAAAAGAAATGGTTCAATTCGACCCAACTGGCCATTTCATTTATTAATATAATATTATTAGTATTTAAATACACAACGTTTCGGCCAATTATTCTTCTCATGGTCGAAAAATAATCTATTATGATTGGTCAATGATTTTCTTACGGTTCTTACGGTTACGACTAAAAATTTGTTACGTGCAATGGCCTTTACAGGCGTAGGAAACAACTTGGAGTAATTTGTAATGTGTAATATTAATTTTATAATTTATTGTACATGTAGTACAAGAAAAGCAGGTTCTAATGATAGTTGAGAAAATTTACGGACTGATTTTTACAAAATATATTTTAGAATTCTACTGTAATGTTTGACTAGAATTGTAAATTGTTTAAAACAGAAAACTCAGTTTACGACGTCGCAAAAATGTGGCTTGAATCCGCTCAGATTCGTGCGCAGGAAATACAAAATCTACCGGCTCCAAAATTGTATGCAGTGGAGCTTTAAATTATTTTCATTAATAATACATGACATAAATACTTATAATAAATTACTTATAATAAAAATAATAATAATAAATTACTTATAATAAAAATAATGTATTTCTGATAATAAAATAACGCAATTTTGGTAATAATATATATTGTGAATATATCTCTCGAAGCCGACTTTATCTATTATTTGGACTATTACCTATAGTCCAAAAGTTTTAGAAAATAGAAACAATTTAGACGATTTAAAAAAGAAAAATTTTCTTTTACTATTATATATATCGTTACAAAGTACGCGAGATTAGGCATGATAGCTTGATGCGCTTGGATGTCACAAAATGACGGCCTTTCGCTTGCCTGTCACTGCCGCTGTCCAAATATTACAAAAAATACGATCGATTAAAAATCGTTAGCTTATCGCCGCAATATCGTCTCGTTCCGCATTCTGCGAAAAATCAATCTATGACCTTTCACGTGGCCGATTCGAGAGCGCGCGCGCTTTCGAAAATCACGTGACGCGCGCCTCATTAGTCGGTCACGTAGCTAGGAAAAGCCAATCAGGATGAAATTCTATCCGCAGGGAGACAGCGCTCGGTACTCTTTTCGGATAATATTCGCTGGTTTAAGTTAGTCCTTGAAAAGTGCTAGGATCGTAAACAATCGTGAAGCGAGAAGAAGAAGTTTGAAGGTGCGATACAAGAGAACATTACAAAGAGAAAACTATTCGACAAGTAAAAGTTCTACATTTTGTTCTGTTTCGCTGCGACTATCAGAATAAAAGCTTTCCGCGTGTGACGTGATCCAATTTGACATAATATAAGTATTCGTAGAAACGTAAGATTATTACTTTTTGCCCGAAAATACTTCCACATATCGTCGAAACAAGTAATGCAAAAGCTATTGTATAACGTGTTTAAGTGAAACGGTGAGGCCAAACGAGCCAGTAGTTCCACTATAGGATTGTTAGACTACATACGAGGCACGAGGGACAAGGTTGAGTAAGTTGCGATTAGCGCATTAACTTAAACGCACATTTTTAGATGCATCTCACGACGAATCTCATGTTGCATGAAGAAAAAGCGACAAATGGCATGGCACTCTAATTTTATAATAAGTCGTAATTTTAAAATTGATTCCAGATAGAACGTACTTAATTTAACGATGCGATAATAAAGTTTCCCTTTTTATGTAACTGAAAAATTAAATTTTGTGAACTGTGATATTTATCTCATCGAAATGTGATCCCTCACGAATTTAAAAACACTGCTGCTCGAGTCTTTATTTTCTTATGATATATCCTTACATTACCGGCAATTGTGCCGGCAATGTACCGGCTATTTACACGAAACACATCCGAACTGATTTGAAAAGACCAACGAACTGGATGTGTAAGAAAACTGATAAACAAATACTCGGTTGACGGCCAGAGTTAGATGCCTTCATATAAAGAAAAACGTTGAGTTTCAACATCACGCAAATAAATTCCTCGCGCGTCTCAGATAATTTGCACGCTTTTCCCAGACAAGTGTAAATCGCGTCAGATTTTTGCAGCAAAGCGAACATAATTGCATTTCTTGCAATAAGACGAAATAAAATATTTAAATGTAGTGTCATAAATCGTTGCCGATCCAAACTCGAACTCTCCCTTTCGCGATCGACAATAAATAATTGAATTAAATTAACGTCAGCGGGTTGGAAGTATTATTCAGTCATAATTATAAATTCCAATAATCCTGTTTATGTGGAAGATGATTGTTCGACAATAAAACTGTCTTCCAATGCTAGTGAAAGTTAGCACTCTCTAATATAAAACTTTTGGCAAGCATGGCTGTTGTTTACAATTCATTTGCAGATCTTACACTAGCAATTGCATTGTTATTTTTCGATCCTTTAATGTCTCATACTTGCATATAATTGTGTAATTTTATAATCTGTATTTCGTATTTAAGATAATATGTATAAAATGCCACAGAGAGTCTTTCAATGTTAAAACATATACTGCAACCCCATACATTTTGTGTTGTAGCATTATTTCACCATGGCAAAGTCAGATACGACAGCACAGAAATGGAAAGAGAAGGGTGATGAAGAGTTTAACAAAGGCAATTGGTCTGAAGCCTTAATTCACTACACAGACGCAATTAAATTAGTAACAGAGGACAACACTGAGAAGGCATTATATTACGACAAACGAGCTGCCACATATTTCGAGCTGCGTGATTACGACAAAACGATTGAAGACTGCAACAGTGTGAAGAAAATATATTATAAATTATTTTCCATATCAATGTTTCGCAAATTTTTAGCACTAATAGAGTTAGAGAGATTCGAGGAGGCACGTCAAGACATGAAAATGATTTTATGTTACTCAGATAACACGATGTCTCAGTTTCTACCGACGCAATTTCATGAAATTTCACACAAAATTAAAGAAAAGGCAAGTGTTAATATCAAAATAAATATACATAACTACAAAAATTCATCAACTTGCAAAACGCGTTAATTTGGTCTAGATAATATAAAAATAATAACACATTTTTCATACTCAATATATGTATTTTAATAAGAGTTCTTATTTCACTCAATATTACATATAATTTAACAAACGGATTTGAATTCTTGTCTCTCTTATTATATAATTAGTTATTCCTATTGATTAATAGTACACACATTAAATAGATAAAAATTACGTCATACAAATATAATCTTTTACCGTTAATTTATATTTTTATCACAGATCATTATATTCAAATATGCGCTTAATTTCGTTTTGTATTAGGTATCACAAATGATGGGTTTAGCGTTTAACGTGAGCGTAGATAAGGAGAAACGTGAAAACGCCATGATTAATCTGCTTAGGCTCGCAAGTTGGAGAACTGATGCCTTCGAGATTTTCATAAAGGAAGTAGGAGAAGATGATGAAGTGATCTGTAGCGCGATTCGTATTGTAGACGAGTTATGCCAAAACAATATTAGTCAAACTGAGCCCACTATAATAAACGTTGTTTTGCCTTGGTGTCTGGAAATGATGAACAGCAAATCTACAGAAAGAGTCAACGCGTCTCAATACTGTTTACAGGTAAATATCATCAAACGAAATACGTGTAGTTATCATGCACATATTTCAGTAATTAATTTATTGTGTATTTCGGTTTCAGAATATATTGAACAAATATAGCGGCATGAATAATAAACCCAGTTCAAAACCCGACGAGGATTTGTGCGAAGAGCATAAGAAAGAAATTAATACGATTTTGTCGTGCTTGTTGAATAGTGTAGAGAGTAAAACGATAACAGGACTTGCTAGAGACGCAATAATAGAACTTATTACGCGTAACATTCATTATACTGCGTTAGACTGGGCCAAACGATTAGTCAAGTTTGACGGTTTGAAAAAATTAATGGAGGTTGTCAGTCAATTGGAGGAATACCAATACGAATCTTCGTTCGACATCACGTCTTCCACGCGAACTATTATCAGTATGTCCTTAGCAAAGATATGGAAAAACATGGACCGTAATGACGATAAGGGGACATTTGTCAACGCCATTGATAAATTTATTAGGGATAAATTGCTTACATCTGACACAGAATCTAAAGTATGAATTTTGTAACTTTGGATCTTTTCTAATTACTTGAATTGTTTTAAAATAAAAGATCCATTATCTCTCTAACCATAGCGTACTTGAGAAATTTAAAGCAATATATTTTTAAAGCAAAAATGTCAAAAGAGATTTTCTTTTAAATTGTCGATTTTGTATATTCTGTAACTTTATACTATATTAAAATACGGTTATAACAGAGTTTAATCAAAATTTACTGAAGAATATGATTTTGTCATCTATCGTATTTTCTGAAGCATAATTTATCAGAGATTTCTCCTATTTTTCATCAAAATTAAATAAAGCTAACTATTGATATTTTTTTTAATTAATTATTATTTCATAAAATGTATAAATTTATAAATTGTTATCATCGATTGTCTTACAGCTGCGTGGAGTAGTTGCGATAACAACCCTAATATTCGGTCCGTTAGAAGTTGCAGACAGAATTATCTTCACAAATCCGATGACGAGTAAGAGGATTCTCGATATGGCGAAAACGGATGACGTATTGCAACAGAAAGTGGTTTGCGAATGCCTCGTTGCCGCTATGACTAAATATAATGAGGTAAACGCGCTCATAAATGAAGGTGTAAAGATATTGCGGAAGCTGTATCAATCTAAGGATGATGTAATACGGATTCAAGTGTTTGTGGGTTTCTGCAAGTCGAGCAGGTTTAAAAGCGGTTACATTATCGAACCGTTCGCGGGTGAAGCGACAGACAAATTGGTCAAGGTTTGCAGACGATTATTAATAAATCCCAAGAAAGAAAAAAATATGACAAAATGGGCCGTTAAAGGCCTATCGTACCTCACTTTCGACGGCAACGTCAAAGACGAGTTGATCAAGGACCAACAAATCATTCAAACAGTTTTCGAGCTCGCCAAGATTAGCGATCAATCAGTTCTCTACAGTGTGGCCACGACGCTGGTAAACTTGTGCAATGCTTATGACAGGCAAGGATCTACATTTATACCTGAGATGGAAGAATCGATAACACTTCTCAAATTTTATTTTCTTGGAGAATATCTGGCTAAAGATGACGAAGACTTCGTGCAGGAAAGACGGTGCCTGTTAGTGAAGAACGGTGTGACCGGCGCTCTGGTCAGCCTCGCCAAAACTGGCAACCATAACTGCAAGGAACTGACAGCCCGCGTATTCTCCGCTATATGCGGTAAAGAGGAATTGAGAGAAATAGTTGTTCAACAAGGCGGTACGGAGGCATTGTTGTCGTTAGCGCTGGATGGCACAGACAAAGGAAAGAAGATAGCTTCGCAAGTCTTAGTCCGTCTGACACTCACGTTACGTCCTGAAGTTGCATTTCCCGGTGATCTAATGATGGATGTTGTACAGCCGATTACAAATCTCTTGAACCCGGAGTGTTCCGTTAATGAGAAATGCGAGGCTCTAACAGCTTTGTACAATCTAGCTTGTGTCGACAATACTATGCGACTACATATATTCAACGACTCAGGATTTGAGAATTTCAACAACTATATGAGCGATGATCATAACATGGTGGACTGCGCGTACGCAAAACTAATAAACAATTTGGTATTAAGCAGTAAAGTTGCTATTCAATATGTTGAGCAGAGATATTATCAACTTGGGTATCTTATGAGTTGGTCCGTGGTGAGCAACGAAGATGAACGTACAAAGAAGGCAGCAGCTGAAACGTTAGCAATACTAACGACAGTCAGCAAAGAGGCTTGTGAAAAATTACTTCGCTGGAATCTTTGGCCGACATTCCTACACCTTTTACTCAATAATCTAGACAATGACTTACAACGTAAGGGTATTGAAATTGCGTTAAATATGATGAATAGTACGAAAGACGTCGCTGCAAAACTCATGAAAACAGACGTAATGGAACCTTTGAGGGAATTGAGCAAGAACGATACCATGCAAAACAAGGAGATCAAGGAATTAGCATCCCTTGTTCTAGAGGCTGCTGCGAAATGGGACAACATCGAGGGAAATGTCGAAGGGAACGAATCGTCAGATAGCACTGATGATATAGAACATGTCGATTAAGAAAATTATATATAAATGTTAATTGGGATTTTAATGTCATATTAATAGGATTATATTTTTTATTTTAATAAATGAAGGTTCAATGTACTGTGTAATTAATAAATTGTGGAACTTTGCACTTACGAAACTCTTGTCCCGGCGCTTTTTGCCCATGATAAATAACATTTTAGCATTTCAAGCACAGAAGTATATTTTTTCGGGAGGCTTGAGTCGCCGCTATATCTCAGCGAAAATCTCTTTGTGAATTCTTAATTGCCGTTCTTGCGAGTTAAAATTTTTTCTTCTCTGTTGCCAGCAGTCGGTGGAGCTCGGAGAGTGCCGCTTACGTATGGACGGTTTTTATTTTAGCCTTGTTATTGGAAAATGGACGCACCAGCTTCTCTTAATGCTGCTAAAGTTTGTTCATCTTGTGGCAACCAATCAACCTAAGTATATACTTTATATTTATAATGTATACATTTATATTAATATATATGTGTACAAGCTACTTACGCTTTTAACGTTTTTTGTAACGAATTTAATTGCTGAATTTACATCTTCCGCAGCGTTCTCACAGCACAGCTCAATTAATCTCTAATCTATACTCCGTCCAACGAGAGATCATGGTTGATCAAATAGTGTTGGAAAATATCTATTAAAAATAAAAATAATTTAACGCGAACACCTTGTCGCGGCTCTGTGCTTTATCGTTACTTATGTTTGATCAATCATGATCTCTCGTTGGACTAGACGGAGCATAGTAAAGAGCGATATACGCTATATGCGCCGTATATTACGTTTATTACGTTAAGGAATACGCAAGGGGACCTTTTCTAAATGCAAATAATATTTAGACGCACAATTATAATTATCTGGATTTTTGCAGTTCTCAAAAGACCGTCGGCGTTCTTTACGCGTATTAAAAATAATATTGGCCTTTTCTGCGCGTTTTCAAAATAATGCTGGCTTCTTCTACGGATTTTTCAAAAAAACTTTAAATTAATATTTTAAAATTATTTAAAACAAAAGAATTTTAAGTAGATAGTTCTCAATGCGCTATTTAAAAAAAAAGACGCTAGCGTTTTCTACTCGTTTTCAGAACGGACGCTAACATTTTTTATGCGTTCATTAAAAACGCTGGCGTTCTTTTTAAACGCGCAAACAACGTTGGCATTTTTTTGTAGATCGCGCAGAAAACATTGGCCTTTTTTGTTTGACAATGTGTCGAGAACTATGTACTTAAAATTTTCTTGTATAAATATCTATATTTCTTTTATAAATAATTTTAAAATATTATTTAAAATTTTTTGTCATCAATAATAACTAACTACTTCATAATACTTAAGACAATAATGATTCCATCGATATATCGATTATAGTACTATCTCTTCTGTGATAAAGTATCCCGCGTCTTGTGTTTATCGTTAGACGACGAGTCCGATGACTCGTTACTATAACACGAATGGCAAGACTGAGATAGTGGACGTCGACAACGAAATCGGACTGAAATGTGTAAAATCCTGGTTCTACTTTAAGGTAGTTAGTCCGTGACAACACTGTCAAAAGGTTAATAATAGACAAATGACGTATAGTATTTGTCTGGGATTGTTCGCGTTATGCAAGTGTGTGTGTAAGAATCTCATATGTACATGTATATATAGACACTAATACTTCAAAGGTTAGCTATCATATGCGTTCATCGCTAATATAAAAAATTGTGTACTTTATTTATCAATTACTTTGAAACTAGACGTTCAAAGGTCTTGTATTTTTGTAAGTATATTTTTACAAGTCTCTTCTATCGTCTTCTTGTTTTCCATAAAAGTTGCAAGAGTAGTTTAATCGCTACAATTAGAAACATATCAGAAACCGTTATTGTACCTGTGATACATGTAAAAAACTTTGATTCCAATTATCTCAACTTCGGTACGTCAATTTTTTTCTAATTGTATAGGTGTGTAAATCGTTTTTACATTAATATACTGTTCAAATTTTATGAGGTTTCCAAGAAAATGAGTTTACCGACTAACTACCTTAAACGATTCGTGGCAGTGAAATTCACAGTAAATTATAGAGATAAAAATCAATTTTATGCGCCATGTAATGGAAATAAATTGTAAAGTTAATATTACAGGCTATTAATTACTTCAAGTATTATACATACAATTATACATATATATGTACAAGTGTTCATATCAGGCGCGTTCTCATACAACAAGGAAAATTGGTTCTATTGAAAGTTGAGAAAATTTACTGGTTGAATTTTAGAAAATTTGTTTTGGTAAAATTTTACTGTGAAATCTGACGCAAATTGCAATACATCTTAACCAGAAACTTCAATTTACGATGTCGCACAAATGTGATTTGAATCCGCTCAGATTCAAGCACAGAAAATACGAAAACTACCGGCTTCAAAAGTGCTTTGCACAATAGACTTGTAAGTTATTTTCCATTATTAATAACTAACATCGCTATTTATAATAAAAAGAATTATGATTCTAATAAAACAACGTAATTTTGGTAATAAAATGTATTACGAATATATCCCGTAACCGCGAGAAATGCAATTCTTTTACATGCAACATTAGTGAAAACAATTTAAACTAATTTGAGTCATGATTTAGTCCAAAGTTTTATAAAATACAAACAATCGTTGATTTAAAAAAAAATTTCCGAGTATCGTTACAAAGTGTGCGAAAATGGACAGAACGCATAGCGGCCTTCCGTTCGCCCGCCCCACCTGCCATTGTTTAAATATTACAAAAAATACGAACATTACGGTTGATTAACCCGATTAAGGATCGTTAGCGCGCATGCGAGGCGCATATACCTGACGACGATCAGGCATTCTTATCCAGGACTCTAATCCTAGTGTTAATCCCGATGTAATTCGAGTCGAGCATTCCTATTGGTCGCGACATCTCGCTCGCAACTTTGTTTCATCGCGCGCTGCATTCGACGAGTTCGAGCTTATATAAGACACCGTATATAATGTCTCGTTCTGAATTCTGCAAAAGATCAGTCTGACGGCCTTCCACACGGTCGAGTCTGCGCTTTCGAAATTCACGTGACGCGCAGCGTCGTGCTCATTAGCTATGCCGATGCTTCCCGGTTTAAACTACTGCTTGAAATGTGTTAGGATCGACATGAGAGAACAAAGAGAAAGCACTCCGACAGTGACAGGTAATAAAGGATCTATTTCGCCAATAATCTATATGAAAGCTTGCCGCGCATTCGATGTGATCCAATTCGATGTAACAAAGATATTCGTAACAAACGTGTGAGATTACTATTATATTACTTTATGGCCGAAAATACCTCGACGAATCGTCGAGGCAAGTAGAGCAAAACGTTTTATCCCCGCTCGACCACAGCATTGTATATCTTACATAAGTGAAATAACAGTAAAGCTAAGTGATCGAGCCAGTAATTCCATGGTAGGGCTATTAAACAGTACAGGAGTTCTCCTAAATGAGTTGCAATTAGAGCATTAACATAAACGCACGTTTAAAAACATCTCATGTTGTACGAAGAAAGATCAGCGACGAATGACAAAACGTTCTAATTTTATAATAAATCGTAGTATCATAACAGATTCCAGACCAAGATACTTCTACAATGCGATAATAATGTCTCTTCTCTTTATGTAATAGAAAGATTAATTTCCGTGTACTGTGTGATGTTTTTCTTGTGACCTCTCGAAATGTGACCTCTTACGAATCTAAAGTCTTTGTTGAACGAGTATTTATTTTTTGAAAATTGTGGCAGTCTGTTATACGAAACTAGGGTTTGAACAGACCAAAGAACTGGATGTATCAAAGATAAACAAATACACGGTTAACGGCACGTTAAATGCCCTCATATAAATAAAATGTTGAAATTCAACCTCACGCAAATAAATTTTTCGCGCTTCTCAGATAAATCGCACGTCTTTCTTGAACTAGCCTTCGTCTATTCTTTTTCGAAAAACTTCCTGAACTGGTGCAATAAGTTAGAGTAAATCAAGTATATTTTGTTTTACTCTAATTTATTGCACTAGTGTACCAGATCAGGAAATTCTTCGAAAAAAAACAAGCAGACGCTCTCGCCGAGGAATTTAAATTCCCGACACGAGAAATGGAGGAACGTAAATTGCCCCTGACTTTTGCAGCGAAGCGTACATAATAAGTGTACATAATAAGTGTACATAATTGCATTTTTCATGTTAAAACAAAATAAAATATTTTCGTGTAGCATCTTAAATCGTCGTCGATACAAACCCGAATTTCCGCGATCGATAATAATTGAATTGCAATTAACGGCCCCAATGCTCCTAATTATGTCAATGATTCACCGGAAATAAACCTGATTTTTAATGTTAAAAAAGTCGGCTTTCCAATATAAAAATTGCAACAATCGATTACAATTTATATAAAGATCCTATGCTAATAATTGCATTGTTGTTATTAAATTAATTGTGTGTTTATTTTCCCTCCATTAATGTCTCATACTTGCATATAAATATTTAGTAATAATTGCGTCATTTATACTTTCCGCATTTAAAATACTACGTATAAAATATCGCAGACAGTCTTTCCATGTTAAAACATATAACGCAGCATTATATAATTTGTGTTGTAGAGAGTGATTCCACCATGACAGAGTCAGATATGACCGCACAAGAATGGAAAGAAAAGGGTAACAAAGAGTATAAAAAAGGCAATTGGGCTAAAGCACTGAATCACTATACAAACGCACTGAGACTAGCAGAGGATAACGCTGAAGAAGCTGTGTACTACAAAAATCGAGCTGCCGTTTATTTAATGCTGCATGGTTACGATAAGGCGGTTAAAGACTGCGACATGGCGTTAATGATACATCGTAGTGATCCCAAGGCATTGTATCGCAGATGTCAAGCGCTAATGGAGTTAGAGAGATTCGAGGAGGCATATCGGGATGCGGAAATTATTATTTCATCTTACCCAAATAACAAAATTGTTCGACCCGCAGCGGCGCGCTTACTTGAAATTCTACAAAAACGTCTTAACGAAAATGCAGAAATTAGAACCAAGGTAAATGTGTACATAACTATTACAAAAGTTCATTTACTAGCAATCGACATGATAATTTGGTCTCGATAATAACTGTATAATAACTGTAACACATTTTTCATACTAGATATATTAGTATAATAAGAGTTTTTGTTTCACTCAATGCAACATTTAATTTGACAAATGGATTAAAGTTTTTTTATTATTATGTAATTATTAGCTCTTATCGTTAATAGTTTACACACACTAGATGGATAAAAAACACGTCATAAATATTATTTTTCACAGTTATTTAAATTTTTTTTTACAGATCATTATATTTAAGTATACGCTTAATTTTGCTTTGTATTAGATATACACAATGTTAGATCTAGCATTTAACATGAGTGCAGAAAAGGAGAAACGTGAAACCGCTATGAATAATCTGCTTGTGCTCGCACGTGAGAAAGTTGGTGCCGAGGCGATCTTCGAAGAGGAAAATTTATTCAAAATCACACATGTTGTGAAACTGCAAAAGAACAAGAAAATGATCTGTAGCGCGATTCGTATTGTAGGCGAGTTATGCAAAAACAATATTAGTCAAACCGAATCCATTATGAAATACGTCGGTCTGCCTTGGTGTCTGGAAATGATGAACAGCACATCTTCAGAGAGAGTCAACGCGTCTCAATATTGTTTACAAGTAATTGTAATTGTAATTGTATTTTAAGCGAAAAACGTGTAGTTATCATGCACGTACTTCAGTAATTAATAATTTAATAATTTCTTGGTTATTTCAATTTCAGAATATATTGAACACCTACAGCGGCATGAATAATGGACCCGATTCAAAACCCGACGAGGCTTTGTGCGAAGAGCATAAGAAAGAAATTGACACGATTCTATCGTGCTTGTTGAATAGTGTAAAAAGTAAAACGATAACAGGCCTTGCTAGAGACGCAATAATACAATTTATTACACGTAACATTTATTATGCTACGTTAGACTGGGCCAAACGATTGGTCGAATTTGACGGTTTGAAAAAATTAATGAAGGTGGCCAGAGTCAATTGGAGGAATACAAATACAAAGAATCCTCGATGAACATTACGTCTTCTACGCGATCTTTAATCAGTGTGTGCTTAGCAAAAGTATATGAAAAGATGTACTATGATGATGATAAGAGAACATTTATCAACGCCGTCGATGACTTTATTGGAGACAATTTGCATTTGTCTTATACATTGCTTAGTACAGAATTGACGGTATTTTCCGACATCTTTTTTCATTATTTAAATTATTTAAACTTAAGGGTCATCTTTTTAATTATAGCGTTTTTGAGCAATTTAAATTCTACTTTCTAAGCAAAAATATCAAAATATACTTCTTTTTCAATTATCAGTATTGTATATTCTGTTTTACATTAAAATACGATTATAAAATATAAGAGTTTAATCAAAATTTATTGGAGATTGTGACTTTTTCATTTATGTATTTTCTGAAACTTAATTTCTCTTATTTTCTCCAACCAGAGATTTCTCCTATTTTTAATTAAAATCAAATAAAACTAACTGTATATTAATATTTTTTAAATTAATTATCGTTTCACCAAAAAAATCATAAATTAATCGATTGCTTTACAGGTGCGTGCAGTAGTTGCGATAACAACCTTAATATTCGGCCCGTTAGATGTTGCGGACGCAATTATCTATAAAAAAGGGAGGTTTGAGATAATCCTCGATATGGCGGAAACGGATCACGTATTGCAACAGAAAGTGGTTTGCGAATGTATCTTTGCCGCTGCGACTAAGTATAATTATCTCAACGTGTTCCTTGAAAAAGGTATAGAAACATTGGAGAACCTGTATCGATCTAAGGATGATTCAATTCGGGTCCAAGCGTTTGTGAGTCTGTGCAAGTTGAGCAGATTCGAAGAGAGCAGTTTACGCGATATCGCGATATTCAATTCGTTCCCATATGGAATGTCGAAAGAATTGGCCAAGATTTCTAGACGTTTCTTGATCAATCCCGAGAAAGAAGATATGAGAAAATGGGCCATTATAAGCCTGTCGTATCTCACTACCCACCCGCGATCAAAGAGAAGTTGATCGAAGACGAAGAAGCCATTAAAGCGATTATCGAGCTTGCCAAGACTGACGATCAGTCGGTAATCTATGCCGTGGTCACGACGTTCGTAAATTTGTGTGACGCTTATGACAATCAAGAACTCATACCCGAGATGAACGAATTGCTAAAGTTTCGCCAGCATCATCACATTTTCGGACGAAACGAGAAACTGAACACCGACGAATTCATGAGTAAATGACGGTGCGCGTTAGCGAAGGCCGGTGTCACCAGCGCTTTGGCGAGCCTCGCCAAAACAGACAACCGGAACTGCAAAGAATTGATAGCCCGCGTATTCAACGCGATATGTATTCCAGAAGAAGTGAGAGAAGTAGTTGTTCAACAAGGCGGCACGGAGGCATTGTTGTCGTTAGCGCATGTGGATGGCACAGACAAGGGAAAGAAATACGCTTCGCGAGCCTTGGTGCATCTGGCACTCACAATAGATCCTGAGGTTGCATTTCCCGGTCAGCTAATCATGGAGGTTGTTCGGCCGATCGTAAATTTCCTGGACCCGGAGTGTTCCGTGAATGAGACTTGCGAGACTCTAACAGCTTTGTGCAATCTAGCTAGCGTCAACGACAACATGCGAAAACGTATATTTAACGAAGCAGGATTTGAGAAATTCGCCAACTATGTGAAATCGGATAACTACATGTTGATACTCAAATCCGCACTACTATTTGAAAATGTGACTTTATGCCGTGAAATTGCTATCCAATGTCGCGAGCTAGATTCTAAAATTATGTATCTTGTGTTCGACACATTGTGGAACGACGAATCGACAAAAATGAAGATAATAAGACAGTTGATACTGGAGGTCTAGCGAAGATCACGGCGGTCAGTAAAAAGACTTGTGAGGAAATACTCAACTTGGATTCCTCGATGAAAAAGCTACGCTATTTCCTCTCTAATCCAAACGTACAATATAGTAATATTAAAATTGTGCTAAACGTGATGAGAAGCATGAACGACGTCGCTGCGAAGCTCATGGAAACAGACATAATAATGGAATAAAAGAAAACATTGAGCAAAAACGATACCGTGCAAAAGAAGATCAAGAAATTAGCATCTCTTGCTTTAGAGGCTGCCGCGGAATGGATCATAATCAAGAGAAACGTCGAAGGGAACAAATCATCACAAAGCACTGATAAAATGTAGAACATGACGATTAAGAAAATTATATGTAAATATTAACTGGGATCTAAATGTCATATTAATAGAATATTGTTTTCTTATTTTAATAAATGATAGCACAATGTATAGTATAATTAATAATAATAATGGAACTTTGCGTTTACAAAAGACTCCTGCCCCGGCGCTTTTTACGTACGATAAATTTAATATTCTATGTAGCTTCTTCGAGCACAGAAAGGACTTTTTTTCGACAGGATTGCGTCGTCGCTATGTCTCTGCGAAAATCCGTTTGTGAATTCTTGATTGCCGCTCACGCAGATTAAAATTCCATCCTTCGCTGTTGCCAGCAATTAGTGGAGCTCGGAGAGTGCTGACGACGTATAGATGATTTTCATTTCGTCGGCTGGTTCTTGCAAAATGGAAGCGCTTCTCTTAGCACCGCTAAAGTTTGTTCATCTTGTGGCAATCAATCAACCTATATATATTTAATAATAATATATTATAATGTATACATTTATATGATTATATATAAGTGTACAAGGCTACTGACGCTTTTTATGTTTTCTATAACAGATTCAAATGCCGAATCTTTGAAGATTTCATTGTTTTTTATGTTTCCACAGAAAATTTAAAAAAAAAACCTAAGCAGCCTACTCGTCACAGCTCAAATAACCTCCAATGTAAAGAGCGATATACCGGGAAGCGTATATCACGTTCGACACGTTAAAATGTCGTATACGCGCGGTCAAATTCGCGCTATCGAAAGTCACGTGACGCGCAGCGAAAGGTGTCTCATTAGCTACGCCGGTCACATGGCTAATAACAGCCAATCCGAATAAAATTCTTTTCCAACGAGACGACACACGGTGCTTCTTTCGGATAATGCTTGTCGGTTTCAATTACTCCTTGAAAAGTCCTAGGATCGTAAACATAGAGCGAGCACAGGAAGTTTGAGGGTTCGAGCGACACGAGAGAACTAAGAGAAAGCTGTGGGACAGGTAAAGAATCTACATTCTGTTCTGTTTTGCCGCGATCATCTGAATAAAATCTTGCCGCGTGCGACGTAATCCAATTCGATGTAATAAAGGTATTTGTAACCAATGTGAGATTACTACATTTCGGCCGAAAATAGCTCGACGAATCGTCGAGGCAAGTAGAGCAAAACGTTTCATCCCCCCGCTCGACCACAATATTGTATATCTTACACAAGTGAAACAGTAAAGCTAAGTGATCGAGCCAGTGATTCCATTGTAGCGCTATTAAACAGTACACGAGTTCTCCTAAATGAGGTGCAATTAGAGCATTAACATAAACGCACGTTTAGAAACATGTCATGTTATTCGAAGAAAGAGCAGCGACGTATGACAAAATATCCTAATTTTATAATAAATCGTATTAATGTCTCTTTTTTTATGTAAATGAAAAATTAACTTTTGTGTACTGTAATATTTATCTCGTCAAAATGTGATCCTTCACGAATCTAAAGCCCTTCTTGCTCGAGTCTTTATTTTCTTATGCTACCCTTCAGTCACCGACCGTTGCGTTGTGACGATCTGTTTACACGATACATACGTTCGAACTGGTTTGAACAGACCAAAGAACTGGATGTGTCAAAGAAAAAAACCGAAATAACCACTTGGTTGACGGAACATTAAATACCGTCATATAGACATAAATATCAATAGAACGAGATTTAATCTCACGCAATTGAATTTCTCGCGAGTCTCAGATAAATCGCACGCCTTCCCGGATACGCTTTCGTTGAAGAATTAAAATTTTCGATTCATAAAAAGGAGAAGTGTAAATTGCCCCTGACTACCGCAGCGAAATGTACATAATTGCTTTTCTCGCATTAAAATGAATTGAAGTATCTAAGTTTAATGTCATGAATCGTTGTCGATCCAAACCCGAACTGTCGCGATCGATAATAATTGAATTACAATCAGTAGGTCGATAACATTGTTCAGTCTATATTTAACCCCAATGCTCCTATATTTATGTCGAAGATAATTTATCGAAAATAAATTTGTCCTTCAATGCTAGTGCATTGTAGATTAGCTATCTGCTCTGTAATATAAAAATTGTTGCAACAATCAATTATGATTTATATGCAGGTCTTACGTTAAAAAATACAATGTTATTATTATTAAACTGTAAGTTTATTTTTGACCCATTAATGTCTCATACTCGCGTATAATTATTTTGTAATAAGTTCATAATCTGAGCTTTTCGCATTTAAGATAATACATGTATAAAATGTCATAGAGAGTCTGTCTATTATGTTAAAAGATACATTGCAACATCATATATTTTGTGTTGTAGTTTTGTTCTATCATGGCAGAGTTAGATATGACTGCACAGGAATGGAATGAGGAGGGTGATAAAGAGTTTAACAATGGCAATTGGTCCGAAGCCTTAAGTCACTACACGAAGGCAATTCAACTAGCAACAGACGACACTGAGAAAGGATTGTATTACGATAATCGAGCTGCCGCATATTTTGAGCAGGGCAATTACGACGAAGCGATTGAAGACTGCAACAGTGTGTTAAAAATATTCCCTAACGTTCCCATAACATTGTTTCGCAGATTTTTAGCATTAACAGAGTTAGAAAGATTCGAGGAGGCATTCGAGAAGGATGAGGACAAGAAAATTATTTCATCTTACTCAAATGATACATCTTCCACAAGTGATACATCTTGCTCAAATGATTCACCACATCATCATATAGCGGAGCAATTTCGTGAAATTTCAGAAAAATATATTAAAGAAAAAGCAAGTATTAATGTCAAAATAAATATTCATATAACTACAAAAAGCCATCAACTCGCAAGACACGTTAATTTGGTGATAGTAGATAATATAAAAATAATAACACATTTTTCATGCTCAATATATATATTTTAATAAGAGTTCTTATTTCACTCAATATCACATATAATTTGACAAACGGATTTGAGTTCTTGTCTCTCTTATTATATAATATATTATTTCTTCTTATCGATTAATAATCTACACACTATAGGTAAATATTACGTCATACAAATATAATCTTTCGCAGTTAGTTTATATTTTTATTACAGACCATTATATTTAAATATACGCTAACTTTTGTTTTGTATTAGGTATCACAAATAATGAGTCTAGCGTTTAACATGAGCGCAGATCAGGAGAAACGTGAAAACGCCGTGATTACTCTGCTTAGGCTTGCACGTTGGAGAACTGATGCCTACGAAATCTTCATAAAGGAAGTAGGAGAGGATGATGAAGTGATCTGTAGCGCGATTCGTATTGTAGCCAAGTTATGCAAAAACAATGTTAGTCGAACTAATTGTAAGTCCACTATGATAAACGTTGTTTTGCCTTGGTGTCTGGAAATGATGAACAGCAAATCTACAGAGAGAGTCAACGCGTCTCAATACTGTTTACAGGTAAATATTATCGACTAGAGAATGTAGGTAGTATACACGTATTTTAGTGATTGATTTATTGCGTAATTCTGTTTTAGATTATATTGAACACTTATAGCGGCATGAACGATGAATCCGATTCAAAACCCGACGAGGCTTTATGTGAGATGCATGAGGAAGTAATTGACAAAATTCTGTCATCCTTGTTGGATAAAATAGTAAATAAAACGACAACAGGCATTGCTAGAGACGCATTAATAGAATTTATTACACGTAACATTCATTATACTGCGTTAAATTGGGCCAAACAATTGATCGAATTTGGCGGTTTGCTAACATTAATGGAGGTAGCCAGTCAATGCCAGAGCGAATATTGCAATTCGTTGGATATTACGTCTTCCACACAAACTATAACCAGCGTGTGTTTAACAAAAATCGATGAAAACTTGGATGAAAATGATAAGGAAGGATTTTTCAACATCATTAATGAATTTATTAGAGAAGATTTGAATTCGACTGACGTAGAATGTCATGTATGAATTTTGTAACTTTCGATCTTTTCTGATGACTTAAATTGTTGTAAAATAAGAGACCGAGCATCTTTTTAACTATAGTACAATATTTGTGAAATTGTCGATATTGTGTATTCTATAAGTTTCAAGTTAATACATGATTATAACAAAGTTTAATCAAAATATATTGAAGAATGACTTGTTTATCTATCGTATTTTCATAAGCTTAATTTACTCTTAATTAGAGATTTTTCCTATTTTCAATCATAGTTTAATAACACTGAAACTGTCTTGATTTTTAAAGAAATAATTATTATCTATATATATATATATATATATATATATATATATAAAGTCGCTTAATTTTTTATTTGAAATAATTATTGTTTCACAAAACGTCAAAATTCATAAATTGTTAACCGTTTTTTTTTTTTACAGGTGAATGCAATAGTTGCGATGATAACCTTAACATTCGGCCCGTTTAATGTTGCAAACACAATTATTACTACAGACGGATTTGACATGATAATTGTGGATTTATGGAATGAGAATGACTTATTGCTACAAAAAGTGATTTGCGAATTTATCTATGTCGTTGTAACCAAATATGACGAATTCATCATGTTCATACGTGAAAGTCTTCCTATATTGGAGAAACTGTTTTATTCTGAGGGCCCGGATAATCTTGAGAACCTGAGATCATTCAAATCAATTCAGGTTCGAGCGTTCGTGAATATTTGCAAGATGAACAAATTCGAAGAAATAAAATATTTCCGGGCTGCCTATATATTCGACGATGAAGTGCGGATACTTGTTTGGCTGGAGGTTTGCAGACAATTTTTGATCAGTCCTCAGAGAGATATGAGAAAATGGGCCGTTGCAGGTCTGTCGTATCTCACTTTCAATCCCGTAGTCAAAAACACGTTGATCGGAGACCAACAAGCCGTTGAAGCGATAATCGAGTTCGCCAAGACTGAAATTCAATCGATTCTCTATCAAGTGGACACATTGTTGGTGAACTTGTGCAGCGCTTATGACAGGGAAGATCTTATAATTGAGACGAAAACGTTTGTCGATCGTTTTTATCTTGAGGAACGCATACAGGTCGCGGACAACAACGTGGGAGAAAGACTGCGCGTATTAGTGCATGCCGGTGTGACCAGTGCTTTGGTGAGCCTCGCTAAAACAGGCAGCGAGAATGGCAAGGAATTGATAGCCCGCGTTTTCCACGCGATATGCAGTCGACAGGAGTTGAGAGAAATAGTTATTCAAGAAGGCGGTACGGAGGCATTGTTGTTGTTAGCGCTAGATGGCACAGACAAGGGAAAGAAGATAGCTTCGCAAATCTTAGTCCATCTGGCACTCACGTTGCGTCGTCCTGAGATTGTATTTCCCGGTGATCTAATGATGGATGTTGTTCAGCCGATCGTAGATCTCTTGAGCTCGGAGTGTTCCGTTAATGAGAATTGCCAGACTCTAACAGCTTTGTGCTATTTAGCTAGTGTCAACGACAGCATGCGAGAACATATATTCAAGACAAAATATGAGAACATCGAGCGCTGTATGCGTGACAATGACAACCAGTTGAAGCGAACGTCCATACAACTCACAAACAATTTGGTATCATACCGTGAAGTTGCTTTTCAACTTGTTGAGCAGAGATCTGATCAACTTCATGATCTTATGATGTCGTCCATGGTGGACGACACAAATGAAAATATAATTTATACAAAGAAAGAATTAGCTGGAATGTTTGTAACGTTAACGGCAGCCAGCGAAGAGGCTTGCAAAAAATTAGTTGGCTGGGAATTTTGGCTGACATACCTACGTTTTTTACTCAATGATCGACACGATGACTTACAACATAAAGGTACCAAAATTGCATTAAATATGATGAGAAGTACGAAAGACGTCGCTGAGAAACTCATCGAAATGGATACAATAATGAGACAAGTGAGAGAATTGAGCAATAATGACACCATGCAAAACAAGGAGATCAAGAAATTAGCATCCCTTGTTCTAGAGGCTGCTGCGGAATGGGACAATATCGAGGGAAATGTCGAAGGGAACGAATCGTCAGATAGCACTAATAATACAGATTAAATTCGATTAAGAGGATTAAATGTGAATAATTAACTGGGATCTAAATGAAACATTAATAGAATATTATTTTTTATTTTAATAAATGACAGCACAATGTACAGTATAATTAATAAATAACGAAACTTTGCATTTACAAGACTCCTGTCTCGGCGCTTTTTACTTATAATAAATAATATTCCAGCTTCTTCAAGCACAGAAGTATACTCTTTCTCAACAGGTTTGGATCGTCGCTATATCTCTGCGAAAATCTCTTTGTGAATTCTTGATTGCCGCTCTTGCAGGTTAAAATTTCTTTCTTCGCTGCTGCTAGCAAGGGTGGAGCTCGGAGAGTGCTGAGGTGCTGACTACGTATAGATGATTTTCATTTCGGCGGTTGGTCCTTGCAAAATGGAAGCGCTTCTCTTAGCACCGCTAAAGTTTGTTCATCTTGTGACAATTAATCAACCTATATATATATTTAATAATAATACATTATAATGTATATATTTATATTATTATATAGGTGTACAAGCTACTGACGCTTTTTATGTTTTCTATAACAGATTCAAATGCCGAATCTTTAAAGATTTCATTGTTTCTCATGTTTCCATAGAAAATTAAAAAAAAAACCTGAGCAGCGTACTCGTCACAGCTCAAATAATCTCCAATGTAAAGAGCGATATACCGGAAAGCGTATATCACGTTCGACACGTTAAAGTGTCATACGCTGCGCTCAAAGAGTTCGGGCTTATCGCTGTAATAAAGCTCTGCTGAACTTTTTCTATTGCTGAACTGGCTGCACGAGTTCAGAGATTTTCTTTTTTACTCCACCTTGGAAGGAAAGAGATAAGCGCTGCAGAACTAGTGCAGCCAGTTCAGCAATAAAAAACTGATCCAATGTCTCATCTTGAATTCTACGAAAAATCTGACGGCTTTACGCGCGGTCGAATCCGCGCTATCAAAAGTCACGTGACGCACAGCGAAAGGTTTCTCATTGGCTACGCCGGTCACATGGTTAATAAAAACCAATCCAAATGAAATTCTATCCCAGCGAGACAACGCACAGCGCTCCTTTCGGATAATGCTTGCCGGTTTAGATTACTCCTTGAAAAGTCCTAGGTTCGTAAACATAGAGCGAGCACAGGAAGTTTGAGGGCTCGAGCGACACGAGAGAACCAAGAGAAAGCTATGGGACAGGTAAAGAATCTTCATTCTGTTCTGTTTTGCCGCGATCATCTGAATAAAAGCTTTCCGCGTGCGACGTAATCCAATTCGATGTAATAAAGGTATTCGTATCCAACGTGAGATTACTACATTTCGCCCGAAAATACCTCGACGAATCGTTAAGGTAAAACGTTTCATCCCCGCTCGATCACGCTATTGTATATCTTATTCGAGTAAAACGATAAAGCCAAACCAGCCAGTAATTACATTGTAGGGCTATTAAACACAGTACACGAATTCTCCTAAATAAGTTGCAATTAGAGCATTAACATATATAAACGCACGTTTAGAAACATATATTATACGAAGAAAGAGCAGGCGACGTATAACAAAACACCCTAATTTTATAATAAATCGTATTAATGTTTCTTTTTTTTATGTAATTGAAAAATTAACTTTCGTGTACTTCAATATTTATCTCGTCGAAATGTGACCCTCCACGAATAAATCTTTGTTGCTCGAGTTTTTATTTTCTTATGTTACTCTTATGCCACCAATCGTTGTGATGTCTGTTTATACGAAACACGTTTTAACTTGTCTGAAGAGTCCAAGAAAATGGATGTGTCAAAGAAAAAAAACGAAAAACAACCACTCAGTTGACGAAACGTTAAATACCGTCATATATAAATAAAGATGTCGATGGAACGAGATTTAATCTCACGCAATTGAATTTCTCGCGAGACTCGGATAAATTGCACGCCTTCCCAGACACGCTTTCGTTGAAGAATTTAAATTTCCGACTCGTGAAAGGGCTGATCGAGTGTAAATTGCTCTTGACTATCGCAGCAAAATATTATACATAATTGCATTTCTCGCTAAAACAAACAGAAATATCACGAATCGTTGTCGATCGAAACCCGAACTGTAAACGCGATCGATAATATGTATAATTGAATTACAGTCAGTAGATCGATAACATATTATTCAGTCTATATTTGACCCCAATTTTCCTATATTTATGTCGAAGATAATTCACCGAAAATAAACCTGTCTTTCAATGTTAGTGCGAGTTAGCTCTCTAATATAAAAATTGTTGTAACAATCGATTATAATTTATATGTAGGTTTTACATTAGAAAGGGCAATGTTATTATTAAACTATAAGTTTATTTATGACCTATTAATGTCTCATACTCGCATATAATTATTTTGTAATAAGTTCATAATCTGTGCTTTTCGTATTTAAGATAATATATGTATAAAATGTTATAGAGAGTCTCTCCATGTTAAAACATACATTGCAACATCATATATTTTGTGTTGTAGTGTTGTTCCACCATAGCAGAGTCAGATATGACTGCACAGGAATCGAATGAGGAGGGTGATAAAGAGTTTAACAAAGGCAATTGGTCTGAAGCCATAAGTCACTACACAAAAGCAATTAAACTAGCCGCAGACGACACTGAGAAAGAATTGTATTATGATAATCGAGCTGCCACATATTTCGAGCTGCGTAATTACGACAAATCGATTGAAGACTGCGACAGTGCGTTAAAAGTATTTCATAACTGTCCCATAACATTGATTCGAAAATTTTTAGCATTAATAGAGTTAGAGAGATTCGAGGACGCATATCAGCACGCGACGATTATTATTTCGTCTCGCTCAAATGACACACCTCAGCACATAGCGAAGCAATGTTGTAAAATTTCACACAAATATATTAAGAAAAAAGCAAGTATTAATGCCAAGATAAATATACATAACATATACAAAAATTCATTAACTTGCAATAAGACACGTTAATTTGGTCTAGATAATATAAAAATCATAACACATTCTTTGTATTCAATACATTTTAATAAGAGTTTAATTAAGTTCTTATTTCACTCAATGTTACATATAATTTGACAAATGGTTGTGAGTTCTTGTCTGTCTCATTATATAATTATTTTATTCTTATTGATTAATAATCTACACACTATATGAGTAAATGTTACGTTATACAAATATAATCTTTTACAGTTAATTTATATTTTTATTACAGATCATTAAATTCAAATATACGCTTAATTTTGTTTTGCATTAGGTATCCCAAATGATGGAACTAGCATTCAACGTGAGCACAGATAAGGAGAAACGTGAAAACGCCACGATTACTCTGCTTATACTTGTACATTGGAGAACTGCCTATGAGATCTTTATAAAGGAAGTGGGAGAGTACGATGAAGTGATTTGTAACGCGATTCGTGTTGTAGGCAAGTCATGCGAAAACAATGTTAGTCGAACTAAGTCCTCTATGATAAACGTTGTTTTGCCTTGGTACATGGAAATGATAAACAGCACATCTATGGAGAGTGTCAACGTATCTTATTTACAGGTAAATATTATCGACTAGAGTGTAGGTAGCATACCCGTATTACAGTAATTAATTTATTGTGTAATTTGGTTTTAGAATGTATTGAACACTTACAGCGGCATGAACGATGCAGCCGATTCAAAACCAGACGAGGCTTTGAGCAAAGGACATGAGCAAGAAATTAATACGTTTCTGTCAAACTTGTTGGATAAAATAAGGAATGAGACAACAACAGACATTGCTAGAGACACATTAATAGAATTTATTACGCATAACATTCATTATACTGCGTTAGATTGGGCCAAACGATTATTCGAGATTCGCGGTTTGCAAAAATTAATGGCAGTGGCCAGTAAAATGGTGGAATTTAAAAACAAAATCTCGATCAACATCACTTCTTTCACCCAAACTCTAATTAATATGTACTTAACAGAAATGTATGAAAAGATGATATGCAATGATGATGATAAGAAAACATTTATCAACGCCATTGACGAATTTATTGGATATAAATTGCTTAAATCTGACACAGAATCTAAGGTATAAATTTTGTAATTTTCGGTCTTTTCTAATTATTTAAATTGTTTAAAAAAAATAGGGTCGAATGTCTCTTTAATCATAGCATACTTGAGAAATTTAATTTCTATTTTAAAAATAAAAACGTCAAAGGAGATTTCTTCTTTATTTGTCGATATTGTATATGCTGTCAATAACATAAATTAAAATATGATTATAACAGAATTTATTCAAAATTTATTAAAAAATATAATTTTGCCTTCTATCGTATTTTCTGAAGCATAATTTATCAGAGATTTCTCTTATTTTCCATCAATATTAAATAACTCTGTAGCTGTCTTTATTTCTTTTTAATCAAATATTGTTTCAGGCAATAATTAATTGTTAATTAATTGTTTTACAGGTGCGCATAGTACTTGCAATAACAACCTTAATATTCAGCCCATTAGATGTTGCGAAAGTCGAGTCCATTGTGGCAGACGTTTTGCCTTGGTGCCTGGAAATGATGAACAGCACATGTACAGAGAGGGTCAACGCGTCTCAGTATTGTTTACAGGTAAATATTATCAACTAGAATGTAGGTAGCATACTCGTATTTCAGTAATTGATTTATTGCGTAATTCTGTTTTAGATTATATTGAACACTTACAGCGGCATGAACGATGAATCCGATTCAAAACCCGACGAGGCTTTGTGCAAGATGCATAAGAAAGTAATTGACGAAATTCTGTCATGCTTGTTGGATAAAATAAAAAGTAAAACGACAACAGGCATTGCTAGGGACGCATTAATAGAATTTATTACACGAAACATTCATTATACTGCGTTAGATTGGGCCAAACAATTGATCGAGTTTGGCGGTTTGAAAACATTAATGGAGGTAGCCAGTCAATGCCAAAGCGAATATTGCAATTCGTTGGATATTACATCTTCCACGCAAACTATAACCAGCGTGTGTTTAGCAAAAATCGATGAAAACTTGGATGAAAATGATAAGGAAGACTTTTTCAACATCATTAATGAATTTATTAGGGAAGAATTGAATTCGACTGACGTAGGATGCCATGTATGATTTTTGTAACTTTCGATCTTTTCCGATGACTTAAATTGTTTTAAAATAAGAAACCTAGCATCTCTTTAACTATAGTGAATATTTGTGAAATTGTCGATATTGTATATTCTATAAGTTTCAAATTAATACATGATTATAACAAAGTTTAATCAAAATATATTGAAGAATGACTTTTTTATCTATTGTATTTTCTGAAGCTTAATTTACTTTAATTAGAGATTTTTCCTATTTTCTATCATAGTTTAATAACACTGAAACTGTCTTGATTTTTAAAGAAATAATTATTATATATATTATTATATATAAGAATTATTTCTTTATAGGATCGCTTAATTTTTTATTTGAAATAATTATTGTTTTACAAAACGTGAAAATTCATAAATTGTTAAACGTTTTTACAGGTGAATGCAATAGTTGCGATGATAACCTTAACATTCGGCCCGTTCAACGTTGCAAACACAATTATTACTAAAGACGCATTTTATATGATAATTGTGGATTTTTGGGATAAGAATGACTTATTGCTACGAAAAGTGATTTGCGAATTTATCTATGTCATTGTAATTAAATATGACGAATTCATCACGTTCATACGTGAAAGTTTACCTATATTGGGAAAACTGTTTTATATTGCGGCGGACCCGAATGTGTCTGAGGACCTGGATAATTTTCAGAAATGGAGATCATTCAACTCAATTCAGATTCGAGCGTTCGTAAATCTTTGCAGTATGACCAAATTCGAAGAAATAAAATATTTCCCGTTTGGTTATATGTTCGACGATGGGACGCAGATACTGGAAGCGCCGCCGATTTGCGAATGGTTCTTGATCAATCAGAGAGATATGAGAAAATGGGCCGTTGCAGGTCTGTCGTATTTCACTTTCAACATCGGAGTCAAAAAGAAATTGATCGAAAACCGAAAAGCCGTTCAAGCGATAATCGAGTTTGCAAAGACTGAAAATGAATCGATTCTCTACCAAGTGGACATATTATTGGTGAACTTATGCAGCGCTTATGACAGGGAAGATCTCATACCTAAGATGGAAATGTTTGTCAATTATTTTGATGTTAAGAATCAAATACTGGCCGAGGACAACTATGTGGGAGAAAGACGGCGCGTGTTAGCGCATGCCAGTGTGACCAGCGCTTTGGTGAGTCTCGCTAAAATGAACAGCCCGAATAGCAAGGAATTGATAGCCCGTGTTTTCAACGCGATATGCAGTCAACAGGAGTTGAGAGAAATAGTTGTTGAAGAAGGCGGTACGGAGACATTGTTGTCGTTAGCGCTAGATGGCACAGACAAGGGAAAGAAATACGCTTCGCGAGCCTTGGTGCATCTGGCACTCACAATAGATCTTGAGGTTGCATTTCCCGGTCAGCTAATCATGAAGGTTGTTCAGCCGATCGTAGATCTCTTGAGCTCGGAGTGTTCCGTTAATGAGAGATACGAGGCTCTAACAGCTTTGTACAATCTAGCTAGTGTCGACAATAGTATGCGACTACATATATTCACGACAAAATATGAGAAAATTGAGCGCTGTATGTGTGAAAATGACAACCTGTTGAAGCGAACGTCCATACAACTCACAAACAATTTGGTATCATGCCGTGAAGTTGCTTTTCAACTTGTTGAGCAGAGATCTGATCAACTTCGTGATCTTATGATGGGGTCCATAGTGGACGACACAGATGATTATATAATTCATACAAAGAAGGCAGCAGCTGGAATGTTCGTAACGCTAACGGCAACCAGCAAAGAGGCTTGCGTAAAATTACTCAGCTTGATTATTTGGCCGATGTTCCTAGGTTTTTTACTCAATAATGGAAACGATGACTTACAACATAAGGGTATCAAAATTGCATTAAATATGATGAGAAGTACGAAAGACGTCGCTGAGAAACTCATTGAAATGGATACAATAATGAGACAAGTGAGGGCATTGAGCAATAATGACACCATGCAAAACAAGGAGATCAAGAAATTAGCATCCCTTGTCCTAGAGGCTGCTGCGGAATGGGACACAATCGAGGGAAATGTCGAAGGGAATGAATCGTCAGATAGCACTGATAATACAGATTAAATTCGCTTAAGAGGATTAAACATGAATAATTAATTGGGATCTAAATAATACATTAATAGAATATTATTTTTTATTTTAATAAATGACAGTACAATGTACAGTATAATTAATAAATAACGAAACTTTGCATTTACAAGACTCCTGTCTCGGCGCTTTTTACTTATAATAAATAATATTTCAGCTTCTTCAAGCACAGAAGTATACTCTTTCTCAACAGGTTTGGATCGTCGCTATATCTCTGCGAAAATCTCTTTGTGAATTCTTGATTGCCGCTCTTGCAGGTTAAAATTTCTTTCTTCGCTGCTGCTAGCAAGGGTGGAGCTCGGAGAGTGCTGAGGTGCTGACTACGTATAGATGATTTTCATTTCGGCGGTTGGTCCTTGCAAAATGGAAGCGCTTCTCTTAGCACCGCTAAAGTTTGTTCATCTTGTGACAATTAATCAACCTATATATATATTTAATAATAATACATTATAATGTATATATTTATATTATTATATAGGTGTACAAGCTACTGACGCTTTTTATGTTTTCTATAACAGATTCAAATGCCGAATCTTTAAAGATTTCATTGTTTCTCATGTTTCCATAGAAAATTTAAAAAAAACCTGAGCAGCTCACAGCCTACTCGTCACAGCTCAAATAATCTCCAATGTAAAGAGCGATATACCGGAAAGCGTATATCACGTTCGACACGTTAAAGTGTCATACGCTGCGCTCAGAGAGTTCGGGCTTATCGCTGTAATAAAGCTCTGCTGAACTTTTTCTATTGCTGAACTGGCTGCACGAGTTCAGAGATTTTCTTTTTTACTCCACCTTGGAAGGAAAGAGATAAGCGCTGCAGAACTAGTGCAGCCAGTTCAGCAATAAAAAACTGATCCAATGTCTCATCTTGAATTCTACGAAAAATCTGACGGCTTTACGCGCGGTCGAATCCGCGCTTTCGAAAGTCACGTGACGTGCAGCGAAAGGTGTCTCCTTGTTACGCCAATCACGTGGTTACGAAAAGCCAATCCGAATAAAATTCTATTCCAACGAGACGGCACACGGTGCTTCTTTCGGATAATGCTTGAATAAACCCTAAGAGCACAGTTGACGGAAAGTCGACGGCAAGTTGACTTTTATAAGTCGACTTCTAGTCGACTTCTAAAAATGACGGAAAGTCGACTTCTAGTCGACTTCTAAAAATGACGGAAAGTCGACTAAAAGTCGACTTCTAAATAGTCAACTTATAAAAAGACGGAAAACAGTCAAGCGGCGCGTCATGCATTCATCAATATGGCGGCGAATCTCGAGAGGAGGCTGGAGGAGCAGAGCTTACGCGAGTGCGAGAAATTGTTACAGAATGCCGTTACCAACCGACATGGAAGCGAAATTGCTGCGCCAGATAGTTCTTGCAGGTATGGCGGATCAAGTCGCGAGAAAGGTTTCGCCCGACGAGGTAAAAGAGGATCAGGATAAGGCCAAGTGGAAACATATGCTTACAGGTTAGGTATGGTGTGTTATTAATTATCATCGATAATTAAGACCTATTGAATGCGACAGCTCTCCATTCTGAACCATCTTTCAGAACACCAGAAATGGAGGAACCGTATTCATGCATTCTTCGTACGTTCTACGGAAAATCAGTCCGGAATAGGTGGTTTATAAAGAGGTGTACGAAACGAATAAGATGTACATACATGCGAGGTGTCACGGCGATAGAACCCGAATGATTGCCGAAATTCGCTCCCATGCTATGCCATCTTAGTGACCCATTGGTTGATCCACCGCCAAGGTATTTTTATCACAATTGTTGCTTTATAATGTTTTTCCTACTTATTTATAAAGATATTAATCTTCATTATGATCGAATATTATTCTCATTTATAGATATAATCAAGGAACCGGGAAGATTATTTGCCGCGTGTCTGGTACATTCGGAAAGGCCGGATGGGCACTACCATCGATGGATATAAAGCATCCGTGGACGGTGTCAAGTGGTTCGCGCATTTCTTCTTGGAGGGTCAAGTGTGCCCTAAGCTGAAACGATTTGTCCCGTCGCTGCTGACGACACCTGGGAGCTTCACCAAGTCATGGGCCAGGTAAATCGTTATTCTATCTCCTTTCAATTTCACGTTGATTCATCGAATAGATTTCTTCTTTCTTATACTTGCTTATTTTGGTGAGCATAAAGCTATCGCATAACAATATTCACAATACAGATATACGAATAAATCTTTTTTGCCAGTCAGCGTCGAATATTATTTTATATTAAATATTATTAAATATTTTATATTTTATATTAAAAATGCCATATGACAAAATTTGGAATATCAGAAAATTCTTAATAAAAGAAACAAAATGCAATAAAATGCAATAATTATATAATAATAAATTTAATTTTTTATAAGTTCTAAAGTCTGTCAGCAACTTTTCGGAAATATTACAAATCCACTGTTGTATGTGAAACATTCAAAAATATAACGCGTGCAATGTAAACGTAATAATAGTTTATCATTTATTAGAGAAATGTTTCTGAACCATTACATCTGCAATATTTCTTCTGCAATATTGTAGAAATTCACTGCCTGCAATTCAATTTTTCATTACCTACGCAATCTTTCAGAAATTTTTCAGAAATATTTTAAATGCAATGTTGCGTTTGATATGTTACAGAAATATTATTTGTGCAATGCAAACGTAATATTACTTTTATAATGTTTCAGAAATATTTCTGAAATATTGCATCTGCTACATTTTTTTTGCAATATTACAGAAACTTACAAATATTGTAAACAACTTTCTGAAAGATTTCAGAAATATTGTTAATGCAATATTATAAAAAACATGATGCAGGTACATTTCTGAAATATTTCAAATGCATAGTTACAAATGAAATGTTAACGAAATATTTCTGCACCATTTCCGAATATTTCAATATTTCAGCAACATAACATGCCGAGTGGGAAAATAATATTTAGATATTATCATAGAGAGAGACTTCTATACAATACTAGACCGCTGACAGGCATCTCGGCCGTGATGCTTGCCGCCATGTTGATTTTAGTCAAGATATGCTATACTACAGATTCTATACAAGTGGTTTTATACAAGATTTCTATACAATAGTCTGGCATATACAGAATGTCCAAAAAAAGGGTTTAATACTACAGGAGTAGTGGTTCGATGTCGGCATCCAAGTACGCTACACGTCGAAGGCATGACTTACAAACTTATTGATAACATGTACCAATATTTAACACAAAAACATTCGCCTGCTTCGTTATGTACTGTAATAACGAATGCAGATAAACGCACATCATGAGCAACTGAACACCTGATAGTGACTTAATTCAATATGGCCGCACCCTTCACTACCACTTGCACCTCGCACTCGCATCAGCTTTTCGGCAGTGCGTCCATAGATGTTAGTGGTCTAGTATAAAAGTCTGTGGATATTATATATTTATAACATTATATATATATAACAATATTATTATATATTTACAACATTATGATAATATGATATATATATATATTATATATATTTATATAGCTAATTTTGCATATTGTTTCGCGATTAACGCTGGAATGTTTTAATTTTAGTTCTGTTGTCAGCTTACCAGAAGTGGCTGCCGGAATCCGCGCACGCAGAAGTGGCACAGATATGGCCGCCTTTGTAATTAAGAACAAAACATTAGGATTGTAATTATACAGTTTTTTAGATAATTAAATTATTTTATATATGAAAAAAAAATCGAAATGCATCAGTTTTAGCCCTCTAGCAAGGGGTCGATTGTGTATCTTGAAATAATGAGGTAAAAATTACAAAAGTGAGAAAATTTATTAGCGTATCTACGATTTTATTTATCAAAATCTAGTAAAATCTGTTAACTTGTCATTTTCACTTCGTTTCAAGATACACAACCGATCTCCAGACGTACGCGGCGGTTTATTTTATTGACTTTAAAAGTTGGCGGGAAGTCGACTTTTTATCATGACGGGAAGTCGACTTTTCATCATGACGGAAAGTCGACTTTTCATCATGACGGAAAGTCGACTTTAAGTCGGTGGTTTTTGCGACATTCGCCGACTTCAAGTCGACTTGAAGTTGACTTTCGTCCTTAAAAAAGTCGACTTCTCTGCCAAGTCAGTTTCAGTGAAAGTCGACTTCAAGTCGACTTAAAGTCGACTTTTTGCTCTTAGGGAAAGCTTGCCGAGTGCGACGTAATCCAATTCGATCTAATAAAGGTATTTGTAACCAACGTGAGATCACTACATTTCGCCCGAAAATAGCTCGAGAAATCGTCAAGGCAAGTAAAGCAAAACGTTTTATCCCCCCGCTCAACCACAATATTGTATATCTTACACAAGTGAAAACTCAGTAAAACTAACTGATCGAGCCAGTGATTCCATTTTAGGGCTATTAAACAGTACACGAGGCCTTTTGAATGAGTTGCAATTAAAGTATTAACATTAACATAAACGCACGTTTAGAAATATCTCATATTATTCGAAAAAGAGCGGCGACGTGTGACAAAACACCCTAATTTTATAATAAATCATATTAATGTTTCTTTCCTTTCCTTTATATAACTGAAAAATTAACTTTCGTGTACTGTAATATTTATCTCGTCGAAATGTGACCTTTCGCGAATCTAAAATCTTTGTTTCTTAAGTCTTTATTTTCTTATGTTACCCTTATGCCACCGACCGTTGTGACGATCTACATATTTATACGAAACACGTTTGAACTGGTTTGAACAGACCAAAGAACTGGATATGTCAAAGAAAAAAACGAATAACCACTCGGTTGACGGAACATTAAATACCCTCATATAAACGAAAATATTGATGGAACGAGATTTAATCTCACGCAACTGAATTTCTCGCGAGTCTCAGATAAATCGCACGCCTCATTTCCAGACACGCTTCGTTGAAGTATTTAAAGGGTACCCCACGTTAAGATAGGCAAAATGCCACTGTCAATGAAACGGAAAAATGACTTTGGATTTGCATAAGTACACTAAAAAAAGAATTTTCTACGATTTTTCCGACCATCCATCCCCCCTCCTTTTCCTAGTGGCACCAAAAAACCGCTTTTTTGAAAATTAGTTTTTTTCTCCGGTTCCTTCATGTTAAAAATTTTGAAAAAATTTGAGAATATAGCTTATAAAAAGTACTTAGCACACAATTTTTTTGAGCTTTAGGCGCGTTGAATATCTAACCTAAAAAAATAAAATAAGTATTTGAATCAATTTTTTTCTAATTTCTTTGATAGTTGCAGGTCTAATTACTCTAGAAAATTGTATATTTTAGTGTTCTACATGTATTAGAATTTTTTCAGATTTTTCGGAATGGTGGGCCGTACTCAAAAATGCGAAAAACCCTATTTTTAGCCACTTTTGGGCCTTTTATGGTCCTCAAATGATTGATAGTGCCTTAACTGACTCTAAAATAAACATAATATATTACTTTTGGATATATGTTGTCAATATTTGATACATTCCGATACGTCTCATATGTTCTTGAGCATGAAATCAGTCATAACTCAACGAGAAAACCCTACTTTTTGTATAAAAGTGCCTATTTTTCGTCGATTTCTGGATTTTTGGTTATTTTATCTAAGTTTTTTTGCATATGATTGGTAAATGTGAATATAAATATAATAAAAAAAATTGTACCTCTTATACATATATTTCAAAGAAATCGTTCATTTATTCAAATATATACATTTTCATGAAAAAAAAATTAATTTTTATGATTCCATGATCGTCTCTTTAATCCTCCTCGTCACTATCTTCCTCAATTACTGGTGTTACTTCTTCGAAGTCAAACAATGTTGTAAGTATCTCAGCTGGTCGAATAATCCTTGACAAGTATCTTGCATGAGACAGGTAAAAAACTATGGCGATATCAGGTTGATATTACAAATCTTATTTACAATATCAACCTGATAGTGTGGGACTCAACGGTGTCAGACGTTATTGCTGTAACGGCGCTAATGGTAACAGAACTATAGGGTGTTGCTCGCATATAGCCGCCATAGTTTTTTACCTGTCTCATGCAAGATACTTGTCAAGGATTATTCGACCAGCTGAGATACTTACAACATTGTTTGACTTCGAAGAAGTAACACCAGTAATTGAGGAAGATAGTGACGAGGAGGATTAAAGAGACGATCATGGAATGTTAAAAATTAATTTTTTTTTCATGAAAATGTATATATTTGAATAAATAAACGATTTCTTTGAAATATATATGTATAAGAGGTACAATTTTTTATTATATTTATATTCACATTTACCAATCATATGCAAAAAAAACTTAGATAAAATAACCAAAAATCCAGAAATCGACGAAAAATAGGCACTTTTATACAAAAAGTAGGGTTTTCTCGTTGAGTTATGACCGATTTCATGCTCAAAAACATATGAAACGTATCGGAATGTATCAAATATTGACAACATATATCCAAAAGTAATATATTATGTTTATTTTAGAGTCAGTTAAAGCACTATCAATCATTTGAGGACCATAAAAGGCCCAAAAGTGGCTAAAAATAGGGTTTTTCGCATTTTTGAGTACGGCCCACCATTCCGAAAAATCTGAAAAAATTCTAATACATGTAGAACACTAAAATATACAATTTTCTAGAGTAATTAGACCTGCAACTATCAAAGAAATTAGAAAAAAATTGATTCAAATATTTATTTTATTTTTTTAGGTTAGGTATTCAACGCGCCTAAAGCTCAAAAAAATTGTGTGTTAAGTACTTTTTATAAGCTATATTCTCAATTTTTTTCAAAATTTTTAATATGAAGGAACCGGAGAAAAAAACTAATTTTCAAAAAAGCGGTTTTTTGGTGCCACTAGGAAAAGGAGGGGGGATGGATGGTCGAAAAAATCGTAGAAAATTTTTTTTTTAGTGTACTTATGCAAATCCAAAGTCATTTTTCCGTTTCATTGACAGTGGCATTTTGCCTATCTTAACGTGGGGTACCCTTTTCGACTCATGAAAAAGAGAAGCGTAAATTACTCTTAACTATTGCAGCGGAATGTTATACATAATTGCATTTCTCACGTTAAAACGAATTGAAGCATCTACGTTTAATGTCATGAATCGTTGTCGATCCAAACCCAAACTGTCGCGATCAATAATAATTGAATTACAATCAGTAGGTCGATAGCATTATTTAGTCTATATTGAACCCCAGTGCTAGCTCCTATTTATGTCGAAGACAGTTCGCCGAAAATAAACCTGTTTTTCAATGTTTAATAAAAGTCAGGTTTCTAATATAAAAATGGTTGCTACAATCGATTACAATTTATATGCAGGTTTCACATTAGAAAGTACAATGCTATTATTAAACTGTAAGTTTATTTTTGACCCATTAATATCTCATACTTGGCAAGGTCGGTAAATGGCGCGTCGGTAGCGACGCTACATAAGGTCTTCCGACGGCCGCCATTTTGGATCCAGTGACTGTGTATTAGTGCACGTCGTAAAGCTATACCTTTGTCGGCAACTTTGTCGCTGTCGCTATCGCTATCGCTATCGCCTATTGTGCAAGGGGCTTTACTGTGTGCGTAGTTCGCCATTCGCGGACCTTGGATCAGCTGAGCGTTGTGGTCGCCATTTTGGATCCAAACAGCTCGAAGTGCTGCGGAAGACCTTATGTAGCGTCGCTACCGATGCGCCATTTACCGACCTTGATACTTGGCATATAATTATTTTGTAATAAATTCATAACCTGTGCTTTTCGCATTTAAGATAATAACAGACATCAATCAATACATGTAGTATCAGACGCGACCACTCGAGGGCTCTGGTACTACCGCTTCCGTTCGCGTTCCCAAGATTTAAGAGATAAAATTCAACCACATTTTTAGCAACAAAGTGCAACCATTAAACATCGGTCGAACGCAATTGGTTTTTACTTTTAAATTCAAGTTAGTCTCACACATTATACAAAAGCTCAACGATTTCCTATGTTAAATACGTTCGATAGCTCTGCTCCATTTGATTGGCTCTTAGATCCGTTAGCCTCGAATGTTACAAAATGGCAACTGAATCATTTCCGGTACGTTGAATAAGTCGTCAGTCGCCATGTAGTTCGCCATTGTGCCGGCTTTGCTACGTGACGCTCGTCATATATTTATCGTTTATTTAAACAATATACTGTGTTTGGGAAGGATTCTGAACGTGACGAACGAAAATCGAAGACATTCTCGTGTGAGACGGAATGCAATTCAAGTATTTGTTGATAATAATCGTAATAATCGTCTCTGTGTAACGAGAGACATTACGTAGAGAGTTACAGAACAGGCTTCTTCTTCTTCTTAATTTGTGGCACCTAATCCTTCACGGCTCAATCGACGACCAAGAACCAGACGAAGTACAGAAGAGTTGGGGATACTTCGCACAGAGCAATGGTAAGCTGAAAATGCCTTGTAATAATTTAAGCACACAGATCGAAATCACGCTAGTGTTTCGATCGAGCTCGTAAATACCTTGATCATCGTAATAGCTTTTCAGGACCTCGTAACCAAATAATATTATAGAAAAGATTTTCTTTGTCATATTCAAGTTTAAATCTGGGAACTGGCATCTGGGGGTTTATTATATGTATCTTAAAAAGAGATAAAAATTACAAAAGTAAGGAAATTCATTAGAATAGAGTATCTATGAATAGTATTTATAGAAGTATTTCATGACAAAATCTAGTAAATCTGTTCACTTTTGTAATTTTCCTTTTTTTAAGATACATGATCGATTTCCAAGGGTGATTTTTACATCCCAGTGTCGAGAAAACGAAGTTCATGTTACAATAATTTTTTTTATTGATTGAGAATTCATACGCTTTTTTTGTTAAGAAAGGGGGGAGTGGACCTTGCATAAATTCCCCTGTTTCGTGGTGACAGGACAGGGGTGAGATTTAGGGTCTCGATGGAGAGAGAACAGCGGAACGGAACTGAAATGGAATTACTCTGATTGGTTAGCCTCCCACCATATCTCTTTTCAATTATACTGTTCCATTCCGCTATTTCTCTCTCCCTCGGGATGCATCCTTATACTCACTAATCTCTCCCCCACTAATCTCCCTTCGGTGATCTTTTTCAGGCATATGGGGTTTCGCCATGGCAACTGACATTTCCATTATTCCCGAGAAAGATCGATAGCGGCTCCAGGCAGCTGGCTCGCGCCCAGACCCTTTTGCGCACACCGCCGTGACTCTCCTACTTGTCAGGGCTTCGTGGCGGCACATAGGCGTACAACAGCAAAGCGTACGGTCGTTCTACTTGCCGCTGACAGCAGAGTATAGGCTCTACGCTTCAGCGCCGTTTTCAGGACTAGTTGCTTCGGCAGGTGAGTTTAATCATTGGATGGTGATGATGGTGTCGTAATAATAACGGAGTTTTATATACGAAACGAGAAATATTACTTTTATTAAGGTGTACAAAGAGTGACCCCAAAATCATACGTTTTTTAAGCCTATTTTGTGGCCCTTGAAATTCGAATCAAATTGTAAACGATGCTATGATGGGACCCAAAAATATAGGATTTTTTATTTTTTTTTATATTTGACTCTTTTGTTAAAAAGTAACAAAAGTTTCTTCGATATTGGATCCGGATTTCATATTTGGTAAAACTCCACAATTAGGGTCTATACGAGAAATCAATTGGGAGGAGGTAAATTTTATGTATTCTTGCCCCCTGAATCCGAAACTGTTGATAAAATTTGGGGGTCGCTTGTATTTTTTAAGATATCGTCATAAAAATGAAACAAATCCCCTTCCAGTTATATATGTTCTAAGGTACAGACAGTACACATGTAGGCGGGAAAGGGGCTACCGTCTCTCTCCCGCAGGCAAGGGTGAGTGGGGGTAGACCTCAGTTCGCGTGGAAAGTTGAAAACCCGAAATGTATAATGATACACCTCGTTTCGCCCTATAAGTAGAGATAGGATGGGGCGAAGTGGACCTCACTTTGCGTAAATGATTTTCTGGATAGCATTATATTTTCCACGCAAAGCGAGATCCACTTCGCCCCATCCCATCTCTACTTATAGGTCGAAACGAGGTCTATCATTATACGGTTCGGGTTTTCAACTCTCCAGACGAAACGAGGTCCACCCCCACCCATCCCTGCTTGTGGGAGAGAGGCGGTAGCCCAAAAACAAAAATGAGGAAATTCATTAGAGTATCTATGATTTCATGTCCAAATCTAGTAAATCTGTTCACTTTTGTAGTTTTCACTTTTTTTCAAGATGCGTGATCGACTCCCAAGGGTGATTTTTACACCCCAGTGTCGAAAAAAACGAAGTTTATGTTACATATATAATATTTTTTTTATTGATTGAGAATTTATACCCTTTTTTTGTTAAAGAAGAGGGAGGGTGGAAAACCTTGCATGAATTCCCTTATCCCGTGGTAACAGGGGTATGTGAGATTTAGGGTGTGTCCCGTCGATGGAGAAAGAAACAGCGGAACGGAATTGAAACAGAATTACTCTGATTGGCTAGCCTTCCACCATATCTCTTTTTCATTACTGTTCCGTTCCGCTGTTTCTCTCTCCATCGGGATGTATCCCTATACTCACTAATCCCCCCCCACTCCTCGGTGATTGTTCTCAGGCATATGGGGAAACGCCATGGCAACTGAAATTCCCATTACTCCCGGGAAAGATCGATAGCGGGGCTCCAGGTAGGCTCGCGCCCAGACCCTTCTGCGCACACCGCCGCGACTCTCCTACTTGTCAGGGCTTCATGGCGGCACGTAGACGTACAACGGCAATACGCACGGCTGTTCCACTCGCCGCTGGCAGCAGAATATAGGCTCTACGCTTCAGCGCCATTTTCAGGACTATATAGTTGCTTCGGCAGGTGAGTTATTACTCCTTATTGGATTCCATGGCCACCGCTCTGCTGTCTTAACTCTTTGTTGCATAGTACGTGTTCCATATATCGTATCGTTGAATAGATCTTGAAAAAAGAAATATTTTTTATTTGAATATAAGCGTGATATATCTTCAACCGTTGAGAGCAAACAACTGAAAAATTTAATGGTGGTGGTGTCGTAATAATAACGGAGTTTCATATCCGAAATGAGGAATATTACTTTTATTAAGGTGTACAAAGAGTTACCCCAAAAACATACGTTTTTAAGCCTATTTTGTGGTCCTTGAAATTCGAATCAAATTGCATGCCAAACGCTGCTATGATGGAATCCATAAAAAATATGTATATTTTTAATTTTTATTTATATTAGACTTTGCGCGCCTGCACGAATGGGCAACCCGTCATGCTGACCTGTATGTCGGTACACCGCGGGAGTATCTAGAATCTAGATGCTGTCAAGGCATCACACCATTTTGTAAAATAACAATTTTTTTCCGCGCCGATTACACAGGACCACAAAAAATTTTTTTTGAAAAGCAACTGGGATCAGAGTAGGTGTTTCTTATAGATTTTGGGTCACTGAATCCGAATTCGTAAACCGTTTTGCTCCATCACGTCTAGATTTTTAGATAATCGAGAAAAATAGCGGAAAATCTGTGAAAATTGAAATAAACATTTAAAGAAAGAGCAAAAGTATAACATCAAAGAAAGAGAAAAAGTATAACATCAAAATGCGGTCGCAGAACTGATTTAAATATATTTTGGTAAGTTAAATAAAGTGCAAAAAAGGAGGATGTTAAAAAAGGGACGAATTTCGCCCAAAAAGGTGTAAGTAAAAGAAATAGTGTTTTTTGTAGATCTTGATCTCCTGAATACGATAAAGCTAATAAAAAGTTCGTGGTGCTTGGGGAACACCTTGAAAATTGAGCATAAACGTGGTGTATTTACAGAAATTCGAATGAGATATATGCTATATCATAAAATGTACTGGTGAACGATTTGTTGGGGAGAGGGAAAAGGGGGAAGAAAGAGTGTTTTGTGTGCGTGTGTGTGTGCATGTGTGCGTGCGCGAGTGCGGGTGCGTGTGCGGGTTCGGGTGTGTGCGGGTGTGCGCGTGTGTGTGCGCACACACCCGTACCCGCACACGCACCCTCACCCGCACCCGCACCCGCACCCGCACCCGCGCCCGCACCCGCACCCGCACACACGCACACACACACGCACGCACGCACACACACGCACACACACACGCACCCGCGCACACATACACCCGCACCCGCGCACACACGAGCGCACCCGCACCCGCACCCGCGCACATACACACACACACGCACACGCACCCGCACCCGCGCACGCACACACGCACACACACGCGCACACATACACCCGCACCCGCGCACACACGCGCACACCCGCACTTGCACCCGCGCACATACACACACACACACGTACACGCACCCGCACCCGCGCACGCACACACGCACGCACACACACGCACGCACCCGCGCACATACCCACACACACACGCACCCACGCACGCACCCGAACCCGCACCCGCGCGCGCACGCACGCACGCACGCGCACACACACACACAACACTCTTTCTTCCCCCTTTTCTCTCCCCAACAAATCTTTCACCAGTACATTTTATGATATAGCATATATCATCCGAATTTCTGTAAATACACCACGTTTATGCTCAATTTTCAAGATGTTCCCCAAGCACCACGAACTTTTTATTAGCTTTATCGTATTCAGGAGATCAAGATCTACAAAAAACACTATTTCTTTTACTTACACCTTTTTGGGCGAAATTTGTCCCTTTTTTAACATCCTCCTTTTTTGCACTTTATTTAACTTACCAAAATATATTTAAATCAGTTCTGCGACCGCATTTTGATGTTATACTTTTTCTCTTTCTTTGATGTTATACTTTTGCTCTTTCTTTAAATGTTTATTTCAATTTTCACAGATTTTCCGCTATTTTTCTCGATTATCTAAAAATCTAGACGTGATGGAGCAAAACGGTTTACGAATTCGGATTCAGTGACCCAAAATCTATAAGAAACACCTACTCTGATCCCAGTTGCTTTTCAAAAAAATTTTTTTGTGGTCCTGTGTTATTTGTCAGATTGTCGCTTTATCGCTTAAAACACAGTTTCTGTTGGAACAGTAAACTTTTTTTCCTTAATTTAAATTGATAATCGATTTAATTTTGATGCTAATAGGCATTCTATTTAAATATTGAATATTATAATGATATTAAATATTAAAAATTACTCTAGATGACCATTTATGCAAACAAAAAAAATCAAACGCCCGTTCCCGCGTCAATGTGTGTGTGCTTAGTCATGTTTATATTCTACTTTCGGTTAGGCTTCAACGTCCGATTATCGCGCTTTCGAGAAGGACTCGACACCTATAAGTAATTGTTTTGCGCGCAACAGCTGTGATTACGTGTTTTATTTGTAATATAGCTCCTAGACGTGTTTGCGTTTGTTTCAGTGGCGATAAGTTCATCACTGTCGGCGACAGAAAGAAGGTCGCCAGAAGATGTGACAATGGGATACATCATGGAATACCTTCTGAAAAAGCAACTCACTGTGGTGGAGCAGCATAAGTCCACTCGCACTTGGAGTAATGAAGTTTCCGTACAAAGATACCTTTCACAAACAGGTAATTTCAATACGTTATTTGCTCTTTATAAAATTCATTTCGAGCAGGAAAATTTTATTATTTTTTGTTGTGACAGAGTCTATGTTTTAACTAAGCATTTCTTAGTTAGTGGAATTTGATTTTGTGATGAATCTCTAGTTAGGTGGTGCTGAAATGCGTTACGCAGCGAATAATTGTTGCTCAATGTTAACAAAATTTTTTTTTACCTTATTATTAGCACAGTAAAATTAAAACTTCTGCGTTTCAGTCATTAGATTAAGAAATTTTTAGTTTAATGTCCAAATATCTATATCGTGATTTAGATAATCACGATCTATACACAGAAATAATTTGTTACTATTGTATAATGCAAGATAAATGTAATCAATATTAATGTCCGTGACGTATTCTGGACGTATAATAGTACCGATAAATAGTATGATGATAAATAGTAAAATAATAAAGGATTATTTGAAGCCCACGATGAACCAGATCACGCGTGCACTGTTTGTCTCATTTTACGAAACAATAGTCATTATTTAATCGTATGGTTTTCATTTATTATCAGTTCGCAGACACTTCTACTTTAGTAGAAGTAATCGCAGAAATTCGTAATCTGTCGTCGAGGTATTAAGTAAATTGGTCCATGTTTATTATTACGGTCTCTTTTGTATAGCATTGTATATACGTGCGTGACGCATACACGTAATAGGTGATAAAAGATAAAATAAGAAACTAGAAAGCTTAATATTGATATATTAATTTTTGAATCTGATAAAAATTTTCATCAGAATTAAATTACTTTATTACATCAGAATGAAAATCTTTTTTTGAAGTATATTGTATATCTTAATATGTTAAATTAAAGATTTTTTTTAACTTGCGGTTCTTTACAAGAAATGATAAATTATTCGTAAATTATTAGCCGATGTATTGTCATACCAAGATCGAAGTACAATATGTGCGAATGATCTGTGTAGCCAGCGTTAAAACTTTGGCACAAAAAGTATCTTTTTTTCTCCCCTCTCTCCCTCTCTCTCTCTCTCTCTCTCTCTCTCTCTCTCTCTCTCTCTCTCTCTCTCTCTCTCTCTCTCTCTCTCTCTCTCTCTCTCTCTCTCTCTCTCTCTCTCTCTCTCTCTCTCTCTCTCTCTCTCTCTCTCTCTCTCTCTCTCCTCTCTCTCTCTCTCTCTCTCTCTCTCTCTCTCTCTCTCCTCTCTCTCTCTCTCTCTCTCTCTCTCCTCTCTCTCTCTCTCTCTCTCTCCTCTCCTCTCTCTCTCCTCTCTCTCTCTCTCCTCTCTCTCTCTCTCTCTCTCTCTCTCTC